>NC_138109.1:50349538-51549538 GCF_964146895.1 Miniopterus schreibersii | reverse complement strand
ATCCCACTAACATCACCTGTGAGCCACCCTTAGAAGCCTACCCTCAAGCCTTTAGATGAGGCTCCTGCTGACATCTTGAAGACAACCTCCTCAGAGACCTGGAGCCAGACCACCCAGCTAAGTCACTCCTGAATTCCTGACCCTCAGAATCTACGAGATGATACATGCTTACTGTTTAAAGGCACTAATTTCTAGGGCAACTTGTTATGCAGCACATTAGATAACTAATATTGTATATGAGAGTGTGGGCTCTGGTGTCATACAACTTGTGTTTGAATCCTGGATCCACCATTTGCTAGATGTGTGACCTTGGGCTGATTACTTAACTATACTACATTGTTTTCTCATCTGCAAAAATAGGGATAAAATTGCCCATATCTCATGGAATTGTTGTCAGGAACTCAATGAGACAGTGTATGAAAAGACTGCCTGGCATATAGTAATTGCTAAAGAAACATGAACAACAATTTGCTTTTACTTATTATTAGAACTGACTCTAAGGATCTACCTAAGAATTCTTTCAAAACTCTTATTTTCGGCAACTAAGTGAGTCCATAGAATTTTAAAGAACTTATATCCTACATGCTTGGAACACCTAAGGTGAATGCGGTAAATCAGTCAAGCAAGTAGTGTAGAGGAGAGGCTATTGTCAATAGACCTGAAAACAAGATACGGATTACTGCTCCATAATATTACATATAAACAACAGAGAATGGAGAACAGGCCGCTACCCAGGAACATAGGTAAAACTATATAGACTAACCCCAGACACAAATTTTAAAAAACAAAATGACAAATGTAATTTTTGGTCTAATTTTCTAAAGCCTAAACCATATGTATATATATATGGTTTATCCTTTAGATGAGGCTCCTCATATCGGGTAAGGATAAAAAAAAATAAAAGTAGGAAAAAAAAAGAAACAACCAGTTACTAGTTACTATGTCGAGAAGACACTCAAGCAGCTCTTATATATATTATTATATATATAATTTTTTTTGTAAAAATAAAAGATAAATTGCAAAATAATAAGATTCTTTGCAGGTTGTTTGAGTTACCTAACCCTTCTTTAATCCAAGGGATTATTGAATAAAACCAATGTTCTTTCAGAAACACTTACAAAATCTGTTGTGGATTACCAATATCATCAGTTAAACCTGTTTCAAATTTATTGCTTTCATTCAGGTTAAATAATAAAAGGGCCCGTTTGTCCCACTACATGTATATACACGACTTTAGCTTTCATCATTCTCTACAAGTTTAATCCAGTGATTTATGTTTTTTAATGTATATTCAGGGAATCTGTTGAAGAAACCGAGCCAGACGGGCAAAAGAGCTGGATGGGATTAGTAGAATGTGTGGAGGATTCAAAGCTGGTTGATTCAGTTCACAGAAAGTTAAAAAGAGAAAAAGAATATAACACCAGCACCCTTCTTTAGGTTCTAATCATTTTAATGACTTTAGCAAAAGAGAACAGGCTAAGGTCAAGGAAGTTCGGGAAGAGTGATCCCAGTTCCTGAAAAGCCATTGCTCTTTCTTGTCTCCGTTCCTTTATTTTCTTTTTTTTTAACAGTGGGAAACACCTCTATCTTTTTCTTAGAGACAACCTGCCTTCTCTTTAAGTCATCATATTAATGATGCAATCTGAGCTTTCAGAATTGTTGGTGAAGCCACTGTATTTCACTTAGCACCAGAACCAGCAGCAAAAGTGAGGAAAACACGTGGTAGGCTGACTTTTTATTTAAAAAATGTTTTCCAGCAATGAAACATATTACTTTGAGATCTTCTGATAGTAAGTTCTCAGATTAAAAAAAAAAAAGACTGACTTACTACTGATGACTTTGAACATTTAAACACATTCACTTTAAGAATTTCAGAACAAAATATTACAATATATGGAGAAGTACTGTTTTCCCAACAGAGTGAAGCCCATTCCACTCTATCACATTAAAAGCTTCCTTTCATAATATTGTTTTGTTTAGTGTAAAAAGTATTTGAACAAATACGCTCTTTTCTATTAACTTCTTTCGAAACATAGAGGACAAATGAAGACTTGATAAGCATATTTTAGTGCTTCACTGAGCCCAGTATGTAATTCTAAGTATCTCTAACCCTCACCTTGTCATAACATCCATAGTTTAATGGACTACTTTGGGCCATGAAGTGTTTTGTATTCATTAACTTTTAAAGAGGAAGAGAAATGCTATGCAGTTATCAGCATTTGGGACAGAATATCAAGTGCTCTGCGTATTTTCCTGATTCTACCTCTGACACAGACGATGCATAGAAACGCGGCAGATGAGAGGGAGAACTCTGCTGTCACCAGAAGCTTGTGTAATGATGGAACCGTACTAGCCCTGTGTGCCCGAAGCTGTGTGCCTCTACGTGTTGCTTTTAAACACTTGAAGTGGGTGAGCACAACTAAGGAACTGAATTTTTAATTTTACTTATTTTAATTTTTAAAAATTTAAATGCCACACGTTGCTAGTAGCTACCATATTGAATAGCACAGGACTAGATAATTTATGGCCAGATTTTTGAAAAGGCCAGGTAATTTCACAATTAATTACCCTAATATCTAGCTTTTCAGTACTCAAATTCTCACATTGATAAAGTCTAAAAAGATCTTTGGGTTATTTTTAAATGCTATAGACACAGACTTAAATTTACTAGAGAAATTTAAGTCCTTAGAAGGATTTTGCGTATGCAGACAGTATGAGATTTATTTAACTACTTTCTGCAAAAAGTTGAGTTGCTTAGATGAAATTTAACTTAAATTTAGCTGTTTCAAATTTACGATCTATTAATATAACTGAATTTCTTCTTTGTTTCTACCTTGTGATTACTTTAAAACTTCTTCAATCAAGTATTGAGAATTATTTTTTCAAAATAAATGCTATCAGATTTTCTACTTATGTAAGAAGTGAAATGTTTGTCTCAGCTTTGTCTCAGGCAAAATATGCCTGGAGATACCTGATATCATATTATTTGAAATGTTGCTTACGTGATGGTTTGAGTTTGTGTGACTTGAAAGAGGGTGAAGAAGGCAACATTTGCAACAGATTCCTGCATCTTTATAATTGGCGGGAGTTTTACTTATTATGTTAACATGCATCTTATCCTTATTACTTCAGCCGTGAAATTCTTAAATCATCATTTTATTCTTTTGTAGTCTCGCCAGGATGTATGACAAGATTGTGGGAAAGTCATTTAGATTCGGGTTTTTTGTTTGATTCCTGTTAAACGGGCAATGCCACTATTATCTCCTGGTATGTTATTTTAAACCATGTGATTAACCAAAACTAATTAAGAATAATCTAACGGCAACCAATACACATTTGGGGGAGTAGGAGTATTTTCAAAGTTCATAGAAACACCCTGAAATTTACTTTCTCTTATAACTCTCTGTATGCAAAATTCTTTTTTGTTTGAATCTACCAAAACCATGGGGTATGCAGTACTTCTGTACTTTAAATTTATTACTTTTCTTTCTCGATTTGTGTTCTCCACAGATTAACTCCATCCATGTGCCTCATAAAGAGCTGCACTGTCACTATTCCAGCCCCCCATCTATTCTGCGCTGCCTGTCAATCACATCACCCTCCAAGGCACTTCACTGCACACAAATCACGTTTGAGTCGAGTCTACTTCTAATCAATAGATCCTTATAGATTGTTTAGAACACCTAAATCACTTCCCAGAAAATATCTCGCCATCTCATTTCTAATGGGAAAACATTAGATGAGATTTCAATCTGGGCCACTGAAGAAGAAAAGCTAATGTACTCTCCTGGCCCATCGGGGGCCGAAACTCCATGTCACTCTTACATGAAATGGAAAGATGTTTTCTCTCAAGTCAAAGACACACACCACAGGAACATTTTAACTGGGGGCAGTGTGGATGAAGGAAACGGGCTGAAGGGAGCGCACGCTGGCAGGCTGTTTGAACTCGGCAGAAAGCTTATGTGAGGCCTTGAAACCTCTGCAGTGTGGTCAAGGCGAGCAAGTTCTAAACACCCAAGTGCCTCTTTGAAACAAACTGCCTGGGAACCTTTTTTCCCCCCCTCTTTCATAAAAGAACAGCAAATGTGGCTACTAGTGGTACTTGGGGTGGCTCAAAAACAGTCCATTTATTATCCATATTTCAAAGATAGTTACTGTTTTAATAAGATAAGTAGTATGCTAAGCAGCTATTCTTAACAATCTATCCTGTTCTTTACTAAGGGGAGTAGTGGCAAAATTTGTATTCATATGTTGCACTTTCCAGTTAATAAAATACTCTCATGTAGAGCATCTCATTTACTCTTACAGTAAACCTGTGAGGTGAGGCTTGGATAAGCAAGGGGGGTGCCTGTGTGCAAACAGCTGGTGTCTTTGAGATGTATCTCTAGACAGGGTCAGAAAATTCCATAAACTGCCTTGTTTTCAGTATATTATACAAAAATGGGTTACTTACATCTACTACTTTGTTATTCTGATATTTTAGATGAAAATTTAGTTCTGAAAAGAAAGGGATTTGTGTCTAGGTGACTCCTAGGCAGATGGACACTTCCTTGGGCCATGCTGGACCATGGCATGCTGCAGTCTGAGTAACATTAAGCTCCTCCTGAATTAAGATGAAGGCTTTTGGACATTTGCTCAGGGGTTCTGCTAGAGACAGATGCAGACCAGAGTCAACAGAGCCTCAGTCCTCAATATTCTCTGAGAACACTTTCTTGACTGTTGTGGGCCGCTTCTAAGATAGCTCTCAGTAGTCCCCTCCTCTTGGTATCCATGCAAAAGCCCCTCCCCTGAGTATGGGATGAACCTAGTGACTTGCTTCTTAAATATAAAATATGGTGAGTGAGATGGTGTGTTACTTCTGAGATTAGGTTACAAAAGGACTCTGGCTTCTGTCTTGCCTACACTCTGTAGCTGTCTTGCTTGCTCAACCTGACTGAGGCCAGCTGCCGTTCTCTAGGCTGCCCTGCGGAGAGGCCCATGTGCAGAGAAGTGAGGGACGCTCCAGCCAGCAGCTATGAGGAACTGAGGTCTTTAGTCCAACCACCCATGAGAAACTGAATCTTGTCAACAACCATTTGAATGAGTTTCTCTTCCAGCCTAACCTTGAGGTGACTGCAGCTCTGGTGGTCACTCTGATTGCAGTCTTGTGAGGACCTGATCCAGAGGACCCAGTTAAGCTGTGTGCAAGTTCCTGACCCACAGATACTGCAAGATAAAATAATTATTTGTGCCCGGCTGGAGTGTCGTCCTGTGCACCAAAAGTTTGCGGGTTCAATTTCCAGGCAGGGCACATACCTGGATTGTGGGTTTGATCCCTGGTGGGGCAGATACAGAAGGCAACCGATTGATGTATCTCTCTCATATAAATGTTTTTTTCAGTCTCTCTCTCTCCTTTCCTCTCTCTAAGCATGTCCTCTGGTGAAGTTTTAAAAAAATAATAATTTGTTGCTTTAAACTGCTGCTTTGGGAGTAGTTTGTTACACAGCAATATATAACTAATACACTGACTTGAACAGAATTTTTTCCCTACCTTTTATGTACACAATGTCCTTCCCACTATCTAGGCTGACTTTTGGTAAATGATTTGATGGCAGTAACTATAAAACTGCACAGTGGATAAGATCATTGCTTTGAGATTAGAAACATCTGGGCTGTGTCTGGATTTGCCATTTACTAGCTCTAAGACACTGGAGAAGTTATTTAATATATTCAATGCCCCTTTCCTCATCCGTAAAACAATCTATCTGCACTACCTACCTCATAGGTGTTTTTTTAGTAAGATCATGAAAACAAAAGTGTTTATCATCTAATAGGCACTCAGAAATTGTTTACTATTTTTATACAATTATTCCTTAATTTGAATTTAAATCAATTAAGTGCATCTACCCACTTTGCTTTTGCATTTTTATCATTCTTATTCCTATGGAAATAATTAATAATCAATGGCATTTTGTAAATATCAGTGAACAAACATAAGCTACTGCTTTGGAAAGAAGGAACCAAAGAAACATAGAAAGAAGGTGAGTGACTTCTCTTATTTTGATATTGCTTACTGATAAGAGATATGGTTAGGTTAGTGGTGATAAAAAATATATTATTCCTCATGTCTTAAACTCTGCTTTCTCTGTTATAACTATGAGTATTTGGGTGTATCTACAAATACATTGTATAGGAACAAGAAAATTGCTACTTATATTTATATATAATGTGCTTGTTTTGAGATTAAGCTTGTCATAAGCAGGATGAAGATTTATTAGGAGACATAGACAAATGCTAGCATTAGAGTTAGGAGACATTGTAAGTCACTGAAGTACGTATAAAATAATGCCTTCTACATCATACATGACATTAATAAGATAAACAAAACAGCCAATTGTATATTCACGACTCCATGAGCTTCCTCTTTTCTTTATCTCCTCTCTTTCTTTTTAGGTCATACTTTCCAAAAAAACAGGCTAGTAATTAACCCTAAATGATACTGTCCTAATCCCTAAGTAATCAAAGAATGTCCATTAGCAAAGGAAATAATAGTGACCTGAACATCAGGAGAATGAACAGCAATAAAAACCATTCTAAAATATTTTACAAGACACAAAAATAATCTAAGTGCAGGATAATAACTGGTGTGTACTGTCTTAAAATAGAAGCCAAGTTACAATGATTTTCATTAGATGCTTCTCAAATCCTATGGGGTGACATGAGCCCATTTCCTCTGTCATATTTCTGAAGAGATAATTGCAGGAAATATTGTAAACAATTTAACATTCACAGGTCATATTGAGAAATGTTTATAGATATTGACAGCTAAATACAATGTATCACACAGCACCCAGCACAATGTGGCATCCGCCTAACAATGAGACTCAGCAAGTCAAAGTCAAAAAGTCAAGCTTTGCTTTAGTACTAAAGAAACATAGAAATATTTGTTGAATGGGTGAATGAATGAATGAATAAAACGCTTCCCAAAATTATGTTTATATGAAATATTATAGAGACAATGTTAATTAAAATAAAATTTTCTTTCATAATATTTGTTTCCAAGCATTGACCCTTTGATTTAGAAATTAAACAGCAATTAACCAAAAATAGGAAAAGTAATTCTCTAAAGACTTTACTAGACAGACCTAAGAAAAAATATTTCCTAATATTCACAGAATGTTGGTATCGATATTTTTTTAAAAAACTAAAAAATTTATTTAGTTTACAAAAAATTAAATTTGCTAAAATCTTAAATAATAGAAATATCTACTATGAAACAGTAGCAAATAAACAAAGTTTCTATGTAAATTCTATTTTTACAGCTGAAAATGTAAAATTTAATATTTGGGGCTATGTGGAAACAAATAAAATTTATTTACATTTATTGAGCATAAAAATATTTAAATGTGGATATAGAGAAATGCAGTTTGCATTAAGAAAAAAGGTTTAATTTCTCAACCTTACATACAGAGTCTGGTTGTAATTACTTCTTAGCCTTTAAATAAAAATATGAGAATTTATATACAGAACAAAGTTACTGGAGTTTTCAATGGAATTACCCTTTTAACTGCCTGAGAGTGTAAAAAATTTTTGAATTACTGTATATTTTTCCTAGGTACTTTCCTCCTAAAGGGTCTCTTTTTTGCACAGTTTTGTTTCCTCTTTCTATTTATATGTTCCTTATTTTATATTCAATATTTATTAAATTGTACTTTTCTTTACAACTAGACGTACATATTAATGATTGTGAACGTTGACTGAATTCCTTGAAAAGACATCTATGCGCCTGTTCTCGTACCTTAAAAATTATAAATTTTTAGATATTTTAGCTTATTCATGAAAGATTTGAATCAGAGGTGTTTTTATACAAATGATGCAAAGTTTTCAATTTTGTAATCTGCCAGGAAAGGCATGGAGTTTTGACTGAGCATAAGAAAGCTAAACAAAGCAAAATCTTGTGCTTCTAAGCTCTGTATGGTCCTTGCTCGTATTAGAACTAGGCCAGGATAGAGAGTGTTAATTGTTGCATGAAAATCTTATCACTGAAGTAATACCAGTGCAAAATGAAACATTTTAATGGATTTAAACAGAAAGAAAGAACAATGATAAGAGAGAAAATGATTTTAAAAATGAGAAGTCTTATAGCTAATATTTATTTAGTACCTACTACGGGTCAGGTACTGTTCTAGGTCCTTGGGTTACATACATCAGTGAAGAAAATCCACCGGAAAACCCCCTCTACCCTCTGGAGGCTTATAGTCTAGTTGGGGAAGGGGCACTTGGGCGAAGGGAGAGAAACAGTAAATAACAAACATGGTAAGTGAACTATGTAATATGTTTGAAGGTGATGTGTGACAATAAAATAGTAAGTAGAGGAGGAGAGGGAACATTGAGACTGTGGAGGTAGGATGAGGGCGTGGCTGACATGGTGGGATACAAAGGGGGGCAATGATACCTGGGTCGGACTCAGAAAGTGACATTTGAGCAAAGACTTGAAGAAAGTAAGGGAAGAATCCCAAGAAATATTTGAAGAAAAAGCATTTGAGGTCGAAGGAATAACTTCAATGAAAGCCCTAAGTCATGAGTGTGTCTAGTACATTCAAGGGGCGGCGAGAAGATAAATGTGGCTGGAACAGAGACAGCAAATGAGTGAAGGGAGATAGGTTTGTGGATAATGCGTCTGGGGCTGGAGTGGTCTTACAGCTCACTTAGGGACTTTTAAGCTATTGTGAAGGCTTTGACTTTGACTTTTGTCCTTCCCCCTCCCCCTCCCCCTTATCCTCATCTCCCTCCCTCTCCTCCCCCCTTCCCTTCCCCTCCCCTCTTCCCCCCTCCTCCCCTCCCCCTCCTTCTCCCCATCTCCCTCCCCTCTCCCCTCCCCCTCTCCCCTCCCCTTCTCCTCCCTCCTCTCCCCTCCCCCCTCCTCTCTCTCCCCTTCACATACTCCTCCTTCTCCTTCACCATGGTCACCTTCACTGGCATTTACTGAATATTTATCTTGATGTGAACCATAATAAGATTCTAAAGTTTTAGGAATATTTCCACAATTTTCTTTTCTTTATCATTTCTATTCAATCCAAAAACATGTCTTGAATTCCTAATATGTGCAAAACTGTGTGGTAGGCACATTTAAAAACTAGAGACTGTAGTCTTCAAAAACTAGAGACTGCAGTCTGCTGGTCACTGACTATAGGATATAATTCTCTAGACAGCTCTTGAACAAGACACAAAGCTAAGTGTTCTATATACATTAACCGACTTAGCCCTCCCAACAACCCTGCAAAATGGATGCTATTATTTTTCAGTTTTAAAGATGAGGAAAGTGAATCACTGAAAGGTTAAATAACTCATCCAAGATACGTAGATAGTAAGCCATGGAACTAAAACTAGAGCTCAGGTATGTTTGACTCCAGAGCCTGTGTCCTTGGCCATTCACAATACTGCCTTCTATTGTTCCAATCCTTCACCCATACTCTTTGAAATGTTTTGTTTGTTCACTCGTCTATTCATCAAGTATTTATTAACATCCTACTTTCTCCTTGGCACTGTTAGGCATTGTGGAGCTAGGACAGCTGCAAGGATCTGTGTTGTCTTTGTGCAAATTTTTAAAAAAGTGTCTCTTCCTCAAGGCATTTTGCTTTCTTCTGTTATAAAATTCCTTTAATATCCTAATATCCTGATCTTTTAAGAACAAGATATTTGACTGCGAATGCTGGAAAATTGTCATAATAAATATACAGTTTTATTTGCAGATCCCAAAGTAGAATATATATGAAAGCCAAAATATTAAAGGTGTTCATGGTATAAATGACACCCTTTAGATGCAATGTCCTTGTGATTTGTACAACTTGAGTGCTGCTCATGATGCCCTCTATGAGACAACTGAAAGAAAAGAAAACATTGCTCCCTAGAGACAAGAAATAAAACACCCATAGTAGGTCAGAAAACTCATTTTTTTTCTACAAGAGCTTTTTGGGGTTTTATTGATAGACTCTTTCAAAATCATCCCATAGGAACTCAGATAACTCAGCAATGTTGAAAATTATTTTTTGAACAGTAATAAGACAATAAAGTTTTAGGAATGTATTCCTGCCATTCTTTCAGAATGGTCTCTTATTCTTGTCAATTCTATTCAGTTAAAAAATGCTTGTTGAATTCTGAACAAGTGCAAAACTCTGTGGTCCATATTTTAAAAATATGTATCATAGCATATGGGCACAGCCCATTAACTGTGATGCACTGGTGTGCTATTAAATTGTACATGATACTAGTTCTTCATAGTATTTCTATCCATCATAATGACATTAATCAGTTACCTGCATAGAAGATCTTTTTCTCTTAAAATCAGAGCATACCTCTGCCATTAATTTTATATTAATTAGCATTATCCTTAAGAGATTTTAAAGTATGACTGGTTACTAATTACTTCCATCTTCACAAATAAAGAAAAGAAGGTTCAAGGAGGCTAATGATGAAGCCAGGTTCAAACTCAGAAATTTCAGACCCCAAAGCCCACCATGTTAAGCTGCCTCTCAGCATATGGTGGCAGAATGACCAATCCCCAAACCCCTTGCAGGTTGATAGAAAAATTGGAGGTAGAGATTATGGAAGCAAGAGAGAGCACACAGCCAGAATGATGATTAGTGAAGATCCTACTTGTGCCAGATGCCAGCTTGCTTACACCTACCCAGACCAGTACAGTTCCTATGGTTCAGCACCACTTCCAATGCCTGAACTCTGAGCTATAATTTCGAATCATGAAATAGTGCCAGAATTTGCTGCAAGGTTCATTATACCACTTTTCTTCCCCATCTGTACTTGCTTTATGGCTTAGATACAGTGCTTTTGAAAGGTAATTTAAAGATATCAGGGGTCTGAAATAACTATAACAAATACATATTGAAACTTAAGCAGGGACCAGGTATTATTATAAGCATTTATTATGTTAACTGATTTAAGAAGTGAGAATTAGGTTCTCCCCCCCCCCCCCCAAGAACAAATTTTAAGAGCTTAGGCTTAACTTGGAAATATATCTGGAACTGAAAGGGTGGGTAAAAGAATGAATATAAAGGAGTCTTTGCACCTCAACTCTCCATGTAGCAATGCGGCCCTAAAGGCATTGTCAACAAACCAGTGGGTGAAACATTTCAGCCACAGGAATGAGTGAAAACATGCTTATGAAAGGTGTTCTGACTTAACATAATTCCTTCATTCAAACAGCCATTTATTTTCTACTTCTTTGTGTGATCTATAAATAACTAATTTGAGAAATAATCTTTTTGGGGTATTATCACAAAGAAAGTGAGACTTTCTTATAGCTGATAAAAATAATTTTTATAAAATTATTTCTTAATTCCTTTCGTCTTCTTTAAAAAAGTATGTCTGTGCTCTGTTTTCCCAACACTATTGTAAGACCCTCAAAAGCAGGAGCTAAATTTTACACCTTTTTGAGATTTTTACTGTTTACCCTTCTACTATACACCTTTTTGAGATTTTTACTGTTTACCCTTCTACTATGCACATGGAAGTCTTCATATATTTATTGATGATTTTTTTGTGCAACTGCTACCATTGTCATTAGCTAGTTATTAATCATAGGAAAAGAGCAACGGGAGGCCAGACATTGTAAGCATGGTCATCTGGGCAGCTTCACCAGGAAGCTGCAACTTTGCACTCCCCAGGGAACCACTGGGGGAAGTGGTCCAGCAAAGGGGAGATGGGCACATGCAGTGAAGTAGGGGTGGCACAGAGAAGGTACCTGGCAGTCTAAAATGGAAACAAAGACAGTTGGCTAGGGGAGGCAGAGCTACTACAAACTTGTGAAATCTTAGAAGATTAAAATCCCCAGACATAGGAATGCTCTCTCTCCTGCTTCCCTGCATTCTCCTGTGTTCCTAAAAGCCATGTGGACCCATGCACACTGGACTGATGGACAGCAGCTAGGAACACAAGCTAAGCTAACCTGATGCTGGACTGTGCGTATGTGGAAAAGAAACTTTGGGCAACGGCTTTAAGCCTAGCTCAGCTAAGAACACAACTAAACTTCTTCCATGGCGGAGCAGAGGGAGAGATATCCTTGGAAACTCAGGGATTTAACTCCATGCAAATAAATACCACTCATTCTCCCACTTGAGTCTCAGAAACTTCCTTTTTTCATGACATTGCAAGAAATCTACTTCCACAAGCAACCGGTGGAAGTTATCTCCATCAATAACACACCTACTATGTGCCAGGCACTGGGTTGGGTGAGAAAGTACAATGGCAAATAAATGCAGTCCCTACTATAACTGTCATTGTCAGGGAGAAGCCGGACAATAAACAGGCGATTTTATTAAGCATAAATACAATGTAGAGCAATATAGAGGCGCTCACCAGAATAGAGGGGTACTGAATTCAATCAGTGATCAGGGAGGACTTCCCAGAGAAGGTAAGAAACATTTTGAATCATAAAGAAGGTAATAGTTAAGAGAGGAAAGGGTAGTGCAGGTGAAGGGAACTACAGGAGCCAAGGCCTTAAACCCACCAGCAAGAGCTGGGCACTTTAAATACTTCATTCTGGTTAGAAAAATAGTGAGATCTTGCCTTGATGAGACTAGAGAGGCAAGCAGGAGACAGTTTACAAAGGGAGCTCCACCAATATTTGTTTTTGATGCTTTTGAGGCCCTTGGTAGGGGACATGATTACAGCTGGAATCCCTGTAGGTGTGGCTGAAAGAAGGTGTCTACACAGACCAGTCATTATGACAAACACCAAGTGCCTCTCACAAAGGACAAAACAAAAGGCATCGGGGTGTTCTCTTTACAAGTTAATCCAGGGATCAGTGAAAATGGGTGAAGAATCCAGGTGTCATCTGTCTTTTGACTTGCATGCTATAATTGTTAGAGTATTAGAAGGAAGGTGGAATCTGTTCAGTAGACGAATACTTTTCCTAGTCTCCAAACTGGTTTGGATATCCAGGTGTCATCTGTTTCTTAACTTGCACGCTATAATTGTTAGAGTATTGTGGAATCTGGTCAGTAGATCGGTACATTTCCTATTCTCCAAACTTGTTTGGATATCATCTATGTGACCTTTAGATAAAGGTAACCTGAATTTTATAAGCTACCTACCCAAAAGATAAGCAAAATAGCTTTTGTTCTATTTGCATTTTGCAAATTAAACATCATCTGCATATCCCACTGCAAGCAGCTTTTGCGTCTCTCAATCTTTCCAGGCCCTAAAAGTGTTTCTCCAACACAAACTCGGTACTGAACTTTGAAGAAGAGTCCACTGCAATAACAGTAAAGTTTAATGATGCATAACTTTGAAAGACTGACAAATTTCCAGCCAAAGTATTGATTCTTTCAGAATTTATGAAGCACATGCTGTATTCTGTGTCATTATGGTCCATTTTTGGCTGGAAGAATCATGTAAAATAGATTTTTAAATGAGTGGTAATAGCCAGACATAAAGAAGGTATTGATGTGTGTCACGAAGGGTGAAATAGCGTGCCAGATTAAAGCAGCTAACAAATCAAAAACAGCGGCACCCTCTACCTCTACAAACACAAATTTGCTTTTCTTTTAATCACCCCTTCTACTTACCGCTTTGCACATTTACAATTTTCTTTCTTATAGACCTCTTCTGAAGAGCATTAAAAATGTGTGAAATTTTTGCATAGTTGCATATACTGCTTTGGGGGATACTAAACATTCAGAAACTGGTTGCTGAAATTTGGCAAAGTCATTTGCACTTACATGTAAATAATACCCTCTGTAAGTAATGCTGAAAGCTTGTACTCTAATCTTTATTACCTGCATATAAATGGCAGATTTAGTGGATCAATGTTTAAATATTTTTATGCATTCAACAATTTTAAAGTAATACTGGAAATTTTTGTTTGTTTTTCGGAAGCATAAAAATTTATTCTTCCTTTATTACTTCCAGCTAAAGCTCTTTTCTGTCCCCAAATGATTTCATGGAAGACATTCTTACATTTAACTTGTTTTTAAAAAGTATAGAATTTGTTCCTCTGGTCCTCTGCTGCCTGCTTTCGCCTTTTCATCTTAAATGCCTGTTATGAATTAGTTTCTCAAGAAACCACTGAAATGCAAGTCTTTTTCTCCCCGGTCGGCACTTCGTTTGGACGCACTGGGGGAAAGTGGCTTCAGAGACATCCCCGCAACCCTGGCGCCCGCTTCCCTGGGCGGCCCGCTCACTGCGCTGCGGCTCACCCGCGGGGGGCCAGCACACGCGCCGCAGCACAGCCGGGGCGCCCTGGGAGCGCGTCAGGGAAACTAAACGCCTTTTGTTTCACTTACTTGAGCAGTATGGGAAGATTAGCCGTTTACACCCTTTCAGGCGTCGGACCCGGCTTAGCCTTAGTCAGGACTCACGGCCGTGACTCGTTGTTTCCTTTTCTTTTCTTTCTTTCTCTCATCTTCCTTCCCCTCCCCTCCTCCTGCTCCTCTTGCCTCTCCCCTCCCCCTGCTCCTCTTGCCCTTCCCCTCCCCCTGCTCCTCTCGCCCTTCCCCTCCCCCTGCTCCTCTTGCCCTTCCCCTCCCCCTGCTCCTCTTGCCCTTCCCCTCCCCCTGCTCCTCTCGCCCTTCCCCTCCCCCTGCTCCTCTCGCCCTTCCCCTCCCCCTGCTCCTCTTGCCTCTCCCCTCCTCCTGCTCCACTTGCCCCTCCCCTCCTCCTGCTCCTCTTGCCCCTCCCCTCCCCCTGCTCCTCTTGCTTCTCCCCTCCCCCTGCTCCTCTTGCCCTTCCCCTCCTCCTGCTCCTCTTGCCCCTCCCCTCCCCCTGCTCCTCTTGCCCCTCCCTTCCCCCTGCTCCTCTTGCCCTTCCCCTCCCCCTGCTCCTCTCGCCCTTCCCCTCCCCCTGCTCCTCTTGCCTCTCCCCTCCTCCTGCTCCACTTGCCCCTCCCCTCCCCCTCTTGCTTCTCCCCTCCCCCTGCTCCTCTTGCCTCTCCCCTCCCCCTGCTCCTCTTGCCCTTCCCCTCCTCCTGCTCCTCTTGCCCCTCCCCTCCCCCGCTCCTCTTGCCCCTCCCTTCCCCCTGCTCCTCTTGCCCTTCCCCTCCCCCTGCTCCTCTCGCCCCTCCCCCTGCTCCTCTCGCCCCTCCCCCTGCTCCTCTTTGCCCCTCCCCCCTCCTCCTGCCCCTCCCCTCCCTTTCCCCCTCTCCCTTCTCTTTTCTCTCTCCCTCCCCCCCTCCCCTTTCTCTTCTTTCTCTGAGGAAAGCGGTACTTATCTGGAGAGCACTCACCTAGCGAACATTAAATTACCTGAAACCCTAACTTTAAGAACTAACATGTATAGAAAGATCGCCTGGTTGGGATGGGAGGGGGGGGGAAAGGAAACTGAGGAGCTTGGCTTTCTCTGAAAGTAATGCTGTGTTTGAATTCCACACACCTTTTCAAAGCTAGAGAGAGAGGCCACCAGGTCTAACTGTGCTGGGGACCCAGACATCCCAGGCACAGGCATGTCTCCCCCACATCCAGAAACCCCATGAGAATAAGTTATGCCTCTTTTCCAACAATTTAGGAGTTTATCAGCCTCAAAAAAAAGTAATGTGGCCGGAAGAAAAAGGCTGAGGCTCTCCACAGACTCTCCTCGGCCCAGGAAGCCTGAAGGACTCTTCAAGGTCTTCGTCAGCAGTGACCGAGCCCACTCATCTGCACCACGGCAAGCTGCTGAGGGACCAGAGAGAGGTGAATCTCTACTAAAGACCTCCTTCCCAGGCCAAATGCAGGCCAATTCAAATAAAGCAGGCCAAGCGCTAGACAGAACGTTAGGACGAAAGCTCAGGAAACAGGGCCCGGAGTCCTGATCTCCAACATCTCAGGAGCAGCGCCCGTCTACACCCTGCAGTTCCCTGGGGCGTTTCAATTCATGGTGTCTATTTTCATGGGGTTTTCAATGGAGATCTTTCAAAAGAACAGTCTTTAGTTCTATTTGTGTGTTAGAAGAACTAAGATTTTAGAAAGGTATGAATTTTAGAAGAATTAAAAAAAAATGCAGCCACACTCAAAGATATTTGAAATGCAGAGGCTGTTGTTTATATTTGGACCTTAATTTCCTGTTTGCTTGTTTTTCTAATCAGATCAGCCTTTGTTAGATACTAAGGACAGGCTATACACATACAATGTGTACATAAATGTACATAATTGTAGCATTTGGTTGTGACAAACTAGCTTTCCTAAAATGGAAGATTTAATAGGTGAAACGAGGAAACTTGTCAATGTAATAGCATATTAGGTTTTGCAAATGAGCTATTCCTAAGGCAACATGAATTGCTTTGCTTTTATATTCCCACAATCGTTTGTTCATTTGACAACTAACATTCAGAATCCATCTTTGATCTTGGAGGACTCATACAAATCAAAGTATAATAAATACTCACTCTTCAGAACTTAAGGTGACACTCAGACAAAAGATGTCGTCTGACAGACTCCGCCGTGACCCCACTGGGGATGCCAACCCACCACAAGATCTGACATCGGGGCTCGCTGTGGGCAGGCTTGCGAAGAGGGCAAGCTGTCTTCAGGGCTTTCAACATTGCCTTGTACTATATTTCCCACCGAGCACCAGGGACCACCCTCTCCAAATTCTAGTTACCATTTATTAAGGGTTTGTTATGTGCCGTACATTTACATGCATTACTTCAGATTCTTACATCAATTTGCAGGATCAGTATTTTATCCCCATTTCACAGATATGAAAATGAGTTTCAATGAGTCTAAATACTTCTAAGGGCCAGAGCTGGGTTTCAACCCCCAGGTCTGCCTTCAAAGCCCCTCCTCAACCTCATGACATCATTCATTATGTCTCATCCTGAGACCTGAGGATTCCCTGTGGAGTTCACACCCAAACTTGTTCTTCCTGTTTTGACTCTAGATTACCTTTGGCTTTGAGGCTTTGGGATATAGGCAGTAATAAATAGGTGTTTTTGGCCCGGGGTGGGGTGGGGGGGTGGGGGGTGGGGCTCGGAGGGTAGGGAAGGTGTACATAGTTCTGCTTTTATTACTTTTATTTAATTTTAATTTTATTATTTTATTTAACTTTTATCACTAGAATTCTATGTACTTTCTGACACGGACCTTTTGGAAATGATACCTTCACCTGGAGGAGCTAACAGGATAAATTTAAGCAGTGTCTCGTACTGTTGATCAGGCAGACTACTGACTGCCAATTTAGCGTGCTGTTAACATTAGCCGTTTGTGTTGGCCTGATGCTGCTGTGAAAACTCCTGTTAGCTTCTTGGAACCACAAAGCATGTGGTGAGAAATTTTTCTTATTTTGTTTTGTGAATATCTGCCATTTGATTTTCACGTTAAAACATAAACTGACATCTCTTGGGCTTGTAACAGAAATTTTCCATTGTGAGTAAGTCCCCCAAAACACACTTGGTCGGTAGAGCAGCCCAATATTTGTTAAAAATCACTAGAAATCAGTATTTCCATTAAACCCCCCCATGTGAAGTTCACTGTGTAACTTTGGGCAAGCCACTTAACTGCCCTAAACCTTTAAACATAAAATAGTGATCATGAGGATCAAGTGAGATAATATCTGTACAAAAGGGCTTTACAAATTGTTAAGTATTATACAAATGTAAAGGCATTTCTGGGTATCCTTCTTAATCTGATTCATTCTTTCTGAGAAGCAATCCTGCAGTTTAAGGCATTGACTTGAGCCTTCCATCTGTGATATCCTTTGACCCTGCCCCATGAAGGAAGAGCTAAGACTCCTAGATTCTCTCTGTAATTTACCTCTGCTCTGCAATAATCAATATGTTGTGAGCTCTCAACATTTTCTCCTTGGATTTTCTAATCCTGACTAAATGGCAAATCCTAAAGTTATTAGGTAGCAAGGGCTCATTTATCAAATCCTTAGAAGCTTCTCTTTTTGGATCCCCCCCTCCCTTATCAGTTAGTAGTTTATCTTTTCGAATCACTGATTGCTGTCAAGGCCTCCTACTTGAGATAGAAGGCAGGGAGTAACAGAACCATATGAAGAATGATAAATGTAGATATCTCTCCATTCCTTTCTCCCCACTTTCTCCTTACCTTGGGGGTATCAGGTACCTTTCCTGTCCATTCATTTGATTCTCCAAAAGTACCTCAGTGCCCCCTGCAGGTTAGAGGAATTTCTCCTTCCACAATCTTGTTTACACTTTTTTTAACCCTCTCTTGCAACCACTAGAACCACGTTCTTCTCAAGGATGCTGAGATCCAGAAGAACTGTTTGTTTATAGTATTCTCTGAAGTGTGCTATCAAATGCAGGTGTTGAGGAAAATAACCCTGAAATGGCGAGTTCGATCTTTGTGCAATTTAAGGGTAACAACTGATCCCGTATACTTGGCATAACATTAGTAGCTATGAGGTCATATGTAAGTGATAAGCTTAGGAGACATAACAGGTGAGAAATATGAAGTTTAAAAGGGCCAAGTAACTTTGAGATGTTTCCAAAATGATCTTGCACTGGTTGCAGGACTAGAACTCAGGTCTTCCAGCATCTACTCAAGCAAACTCCCCTTTACTGTATTTTGAATACTTCTCTCCCTTTCTCCTGTATTTTTAAAAGGATCTATGTTGTCCTCCAGTTGTGTATCTTGAAAACATAACCCTAAGAGCTACTAATGTCATCCATTCCGCTTCAGTAGGTAGCTGATGGACAGGGACCTCCAGCAGGCCAAAGGGATCTGCAGGGCAACACTAATCCAATTTGTAACCACATCCTGGTGCTACTGCAAATGTCTCAGAGGTCAATGGTACAATTTAGTGATAACTAGAAAGTGTAATAAACATGGGAGAGGGCTCATTTCTTGATTTACTTGAAAGTTGCCTAAAGCAAGCTATTTCAACACACTACCCTGTAATGATCCTTGGGCAGAAATCTATTGGCTCTTTCTACGTTTATATGATCTTGAAATTCTTGAACATTTTCTGAACCATCCTTTTCCTGAAATGTCACTTATCCTGAAATTAAAAACTGGCATTATTGATCCTGGATTTCTAGTGCTTATTCTAATGCAGAATCTCCACTGACTCAAATTCTTTAGGAACCAAGAATTTGGAGGTCAGGAAAGCCTTCCTCTTTTGAAACGAGATTTGCAATACAATGTTGAAGGAAGCGATGCTGCATTTTAATCTAAATAAAAATCTAAAAATCCTGAGATGACCATATCTAGATATAGGTTCTCAGAGGCTACAAGTTAAAGGGGGCTCTGTGAAAACAGCAAGTCTTTAAACCACAAATCTATGTTTGTTCAGCTTCCGGGCTTCCCCTCGCTAAGTAGTGTTAAAGCTACTTAACAGTATTTAATTGACATTTTCCCCACTGTTCTTCTTGCTACAAGTCTTTCATACTCAAGTTCTCCCAACTGCAGCTTGTACATGAAAAATTACCTTAGCCTGATTTCCAAATGGCTAAATAGTTTGATGAAATTTCTATTAGAATTTGATGATATTGATACTTCAAGTGTCATGGTGCAGGGTTTTTCAAGTGTCAATTATGACCCTTTAGTTAGGCTCTGAAATCAGTTTTAGTTGTTTGTGACCAGCAGTAAAAAGAAAAACAGAAAAGAAAGTAATAGAATTACATGGAATATAAAATAATGAGTAGATTTTAAGTATTGTTTTGTGAAACTCTTTCTTTAGTTATGTGTGCATCTGGATTGTGAAACAGTATTCTAGACTGTAGTGGATAAGAGCAAGAGCTCCTTACCAATTGTGTGAATCATTCTAAGCCTTGCTTTTCTTCTCTGAAAATATGTGTAAAAAGGCTTTCATAATTGGGTTGTTGTAAGACACGTAAAAAATAAAATAATGTTGGCACACAGCATCTGACATAGTTAAAACCAAATATTGTTATTTTAGTGGGAGTTATAATGAGAATTGTTTGCAATCATACTTGAAATAATATTTGAATCATTTGAAATAATAAATCAAAATACTTACACTTCTCCCTTAAATAAAGTTCCCTGGTAAACTTTTACCTCCTAAGCATAGAGCCCCAGGCAAAAAGCTGGGCATTCCCAGGGTTAAAACAAAGAATCCCTTGATCAGTTTTGGATTGCATAAGCAGACTCTTTTGAGACAATACAGTAGTCATAACATTTGGGTTGTAAGAAAGAAAAAGATTTTCTAAATTCCTTTATTTCTTCTTTAACATATTGAGTAGCTGGCCAAACAAAGCTAGAGCGTTTTAAAGAGAGGAGGGCAGGATAGGTTAGGAAGAAGGTGGGAAATTCCTGGCCTCTCAGTTCCCACTGGATTCTGGGTAGAAGAAGGCAGAGAGGTAGGTGAGCTCCAGTTTCTCTTCTCTTCCAAAATTCTTGGAAGTGAGGGTTCAGTGGGAGGGAAGTGTAGAAATGTAGTCGTGAGGTTGAGGGGAGGCTGAGGAGAGAGTGACGTCTGCCCTCCAAGAGGATACTGGAAGCTGTTGCCTTACAAGCTTCTTCTTAAACATGGGGGCTGTTACATCAAATGAAATTCAGTGGCTTCACGTGATTTTGTACAGAAAGGTCTGAATTTAAGCCTCTCAGAATCTCCCTCAGTGTCTGGGGTAGATAAACACTACTAGAGAGCCTTAAAGAAAGGAGGGCAGGATAGCTATCCAGAAATTCCTGAGCATCCTGTGGAAGAAGCCAGAAGAATCTGGCTGAGTTGAAGGACCTGCCCAGCAACTTTGCCAGTGGAGGTTGCCTAAGAGGAATAAAGCCATCTACCTTTAGACAGAAGTCCAACAGGCAGTCACACTCATGAGTCAGGGACTATATCATGTCGGCAAAAGCGGAGATGGGAACCAGTCAGCAAGGGGAAATGGTGCCCCAGATCATTGTCAGAGTGGAGAGAACAAAACATAAATGATAATCAGTAAGGGCAGTTTCTAGCAGTTACAGAATGTCCAGGTATGGATAAGTCACTCCTGAGATGTCACCAGCTCTGGGAGTGGCCAAACCAGGGAGGCTCAGGGAACATTCGTGCACTCCAGGACTCCACCTCCCCTAAGATTACATACAACTCACTCACGCCACGTATGTCCAGGTGGAGAGAGCAGAACTCTGGCAAGCATTTCCCTGACTCATGCAAGCAGAAACCGGGTGACATAAAAAGATGCATTAAATTACCAAATAAGACGGAACCAACAATTTCACCAAAATAACTTTTCTCAACTACCTGGTGGGTGTGGGATTTTGAAGAAAGCCTGATCAGTTAAAAAGAAATAAAGAAACCCCATTTCTTTGCACCTCTGAGTATAATGTAAATACATTTAATGGTGTTTCTGAATTATTATTACTGTGTCATATCATCATATCTATGGGAATTACATTTTTCCAAGTCTTTATTTGCTCCAGTCTTTATATCATGGAGTATTTCGAGTAATTACTCCTTTGGTACAAATGAACAATGATGTAATTTAGATGCTTCTACTGAAAAACTAACTACCGAATCAACCCCAGAAGATTCTTAAATAATGAAAAAAAGGGAGAAGCCAGTCTCTGGTTTGCTAAATAAAATCTTGCCAAGCCCTGGTACAACCCACAGTGCTGGACAGAAAAACAATGGCAAAATTTTAAAGTTTAGAGGGGATGTTTCTGCTTTGATAGTTAGTTGAAATTCAACTATAAGTTTTGTATCTTAACCGTTAGCATTTTTTTCCCTTCCCCACAACTGTAGGGGAAGATGGTGGTGTGGAGGAGTTACAAACTGTTAAAACAAAAAGGGAAAAGATATGATAAAAAGTACCTTTTATTTTCAGGGCACTCATCTGTTCAGCATCGTTCCTTCTCCCCCACGAACACTGGCAGGATAAATGGCTGTGTCTGGCACGTCAGCAGGGAGAGCGCAGGGCTCACCGATAACCGAGGCCCACGGACCATCTTATAATGAAGGTCAGGGCCGGGCCAGCATGCGTCCTTGTGGCTCTCACTTTCCATACCAAAGGAGGCAAGATGATACCCTGGAAAGCACTGGAGTATGTGGATCATGTGGGGTTGAAACCTCTCACTCCAGTTAGATAACATGGGCACTAGTCCATTTCCTAGCTGTTACCTGAACCCAGGTAAATGACTTAATCTTCCCAACTTTAGGCTCCTGTTCTGTAAAATGAGGATGTGAATTGAAGCTTCTCCTAAGGCTGCTGGCATCTAAATGAGATAATTCACTTAAAGTGTCCATCTCACTATCTGGAATTTAGAATGGCTTCATTATTCTTTCATCCTGTCGGGTGGCATTCAAACCTCACCACCTATGTGACATTCAGTAAAGTATGTAAGTTTTATTTTGAACTGTGGTTCCCTCACTTTATAAATGAGATGAACTCACAGTGTATGAGAGTGTTCAGAGACCATGATAAGAAATATATGTCAAGCTCGTCCCTTGCTCCGCTAACTCCCTTTGCCTTCCTTCTGCTCAGTCTGAGCAGGAAGCCTAGAAAGTCGTCGGGGAGATGGATCAAGGCTGTCTTTGAGCCTGTGTCTTTGTTGCATATCCGAACTGTCTTGGTCTAAGACGTGAGTAGGTGGCCAAAGAGAAAGCAGATGAGAGACGAATGGCAAGAGCATCACAAGAAGGGAAATCAGGAGTTAGAGCAGAATGAGGAATAAGAATCATGCTGACCTCTGGGCCATTTGCTGCACCATTGTCAGAGTTATCTTTCTAAAAGTTCTGATCTTGCTTAAAACAATGCAGTGGCTCACTATCACCTCCCACAGAAAGTCTAATTGCATCGAAGGTCACCTATGATAAGGTTCTGGCCTCCTCTCCAAGATTGTTACCTGCTGTGCCATACCATGTGCCCTCCCTAAGCGGGGAAGGGGGGAAGGAAAGTAATGAGGAAGTTATTCTTGAGATAGAGTTGGCAGGGCTTGGCAACTTGGCGAAAACTTAACATCAGGTAGAGGAATGGTAGTGATGAGATTAGAGAAGGAAAAGTCACTAATAATATTAAACTTTCTTTCTCACCAGATATTAAATTAACTGGCAGCAATGAGTTCATAAAAATGCAAGTGACCCCTGATGTACATATTTTCTAGATTCTAAGACATAACTGACCATAATATACATCATAAATTCTATAAAAGGAAAAAAGGAGGCACATTTACATGATGGATCTTGAGTTTAAAAGCATGTGAAAAACAATACCTCTTTTCAACTCATTCAACAAATATTTATTGAGAACCTAATATATTCTCAGCCCTGTTCTAGGAACTGGGGATGCATCAAAGAAAAATAAAAGTAAAAATTTCTTTCTTCCTGAAGTTTACTTTCTAGTGAGAGGAGTCAGAAAAAAATATAATAAAGTACTTAATTATATAGATAATAAATACAATGAATAAAAGGTAAAGCAGGATAAGGGAAATTAGGGTTGCCAAATAGGTGAGGGTAGAGGTTGGCATTTTAAACAGGTGAGAGTACCTACTGAGAAAGTGCTGTTTGAGCAAATGACTTGAAGGAAATGACAGAGTGAGCCCTGTGGCTCTCAAGGGGAGACGCTTCCAAACAGAGAGGGTAACCAGTGTAAATATGTATCATTCATGTAATATATTTTCCAGTGTTCTATAGTCACAAGAATTTGGAAAATAAAGTCTACATACTATATTCCTTTTCTTGGAGGTCAACATAAGCATTAGAATATTAAGGTATTGTGAACACAAAATAAAAATATGGTTTTTTAAAAAACTTTATTCAACCCAGCATATCCCAAACTTGTTAGATAACATAAACTGTTGTTGATGGACATCTGTTAAGATCTCCAAGAACATCAGTGTTTTGTGGAACAGTGGAAGAAATGTTGAGTCAGGGGAATATTATTTCTATAACCAGTATTATTTGCTGAGAAACATCTACTGTAAAACCTGAATAATCCATTGCTGAATTATGAGTATCCTTTATATTTCCTTTACGCTTTGAAGTATTAATGTGTGGTTATTAACTAGGCATTCAGTAGCAATAATGTCATGATGCTATTTTATTGAATTGATAATCAAAATAACAGGCCACTATTCTTGGATTTTATGACTCTTCAATATATTAAATGTTATTATTAAATACATGTGTTATTGACCATCTTATTCTGAAAATGTCTTGCAAATTAGGGCCCAAATGTTTAAATTATGTCCTTACCCTTACAGAGATTTGAAAAGTTAGTTGAGAACACACTCTCATTCATGGCTGAAGCAATGCGTGCCGGCTGTAACC
Organism: Miniopterus schreibersii; assembly: GCF_964146895.1. Classification (NCBI taxonomy): domain Eukaryota; kingdom Metazoa; phylum Chordata; class Mammalia; order Chiroptera; family Miniopteridae; genus Miniopterus; species Miniopterus schreibersii. The sequence goes on along the minus strand of NC_138109.1, from coordinate 51,525,382 downwards.
ATGCCCCGCCTAACAGGAAAGGAATGTTCAGAAGCATGTCTGGCTAATTGAAACTACAGGGTGCAGTTAAGTAGGCAAAGTGTTATGACTCAGCTTAAAATGTGTCCAGGATATCAAAATCACCATTCCCTACTCCTGCAAAAGACTCTGGGAATGGGAACGAGCCCAAGTGTCAGGTCTTTGGCTTCTTTTGTATTTTCCTGATTCCAGTAGTTCTTTACACACTCAGAGGACATCCACATTACCATCCACAAGACTGGGGTTACTGTTCAAAATGTGAAAAGCTGGGAGTTTCTAAACTCATGGTATGGAGTGAAAACTCTATACCATTGACATGAGGCTATTATAAGCAGTTCTCCAAATGTCAATAATTTTTTGAAAATTTTCCTCAAAGAGTAATTTAAGCAGCAAAACTGTAGTCCCTTTCATCTAGGACCTTTAAGTCTGAGGCATGTTACTCTCAGTGTATTCTAAGATATTGCTTTGAAAAGATATTTCTAATACAGTCACTTATTATTTTAAGTGAGATCATTTGCTACATTTGATCTTATTTTCTTCTTTGAAATCAAATTGGTACCTTATAATTTCTAGAATGCAAATAGCCTGTGAATTTGTCTCTAATTGAGGCAGAAGTGTTTGCAAAACTAGATCTGTGAAGAGCACAGAGTTCAGGATCACTGCAGGCCGTGTGAGTGAGAGCTGGGGATATGTTGGCAAAGTCTAAATTGAGTGTTCTTTGAATCTCTCCACCACCTGGTGCAATCTGGTACCTACCCCATGTCCAAGACCTGGCCTAAATAAAGAAAAATAGAATATGTGGGAAAAAATGAAGTACTTATTTGGACATTGCTCAGATCCTGATTACTGGCACAGGAAAACCAGTTTATAAATATAAGGAACAGCAATGATACAAAAATATTATCTTCAGATTTATACATATTTTCCCTGTTAACCCAAAGAAATGATCATTTATAAGGTGATGGGGAGGTTCGATGAGGTTATTGATATGGTTTCCTATATGTTAGTTGTCCCTTAGTACATTATAAGCTCCTAGAGCTCAGGAACAATACATCATAAATCTTTACACTCTCGTGCTGGACATATGGTAGGACCAAAAAATATGACTGTTCTTTGGTTGATTGAATATAGTATTAGTATAATTAAATCTTTTAAGCTGCACTTTGCAAGGTATTTTTTTCTCTTCTATTACCACTCTTCTGTCTTAACTGTTATCATTTCTCCCTGGATTACTGGTTTCTTTGCTTTCTCTTTTTATTTTCTTCCACCAAAAGCGAAATTGACGTTAAACTGAAAATTGATTTATATAATTTTATTTGAACTCTGTAATGTCTTAACCTTTCTCTGGAAATAAACTAGAATGCATCCAAATTTCTTACCAGGGCCTATTAGTATCTGTATGATCTGGCCTCTGTTTATTTTTCTATTCTCTTTTTGGGTCACTTTCCCTCTTCCCCACTCCACACTACTATCTAGCCTCACTGGTGTTTCTTTCTACAGGCTGTTCCCACTGCCTGGAATGCTCTCTCTATCCCCACAATTTGCATAGCCATCTCATTTTTTTTGTAAAAGTCTGGTCTTTTTTGATCACCCTATTTAAAGTTGGTCATTTCTATTAGTCTCTTGGTTAGATGTTTATACATTCTTTTCATAGCACTTGCTATAAAATGCAATTATTTTCTTTCTATTTAATTTATATAAAGGAAGAAATTGTGCCAATATTGCTCACTATTATATTTCCAGTGTCTAATTCAGTGTCTGGCATGTGGTCAGCGTTCAATACATATTTGTTTAAATGAATTATGACAAAGTCATAAAGTAAATTTTTTCATTAGGTTTTGTGTTTTTCCCATTAATCAACCCATGCATATGTGGTCAATTAATTTATGACAAAGGAGCCAAGAATATACATTGGGGAAAGGACATTCTCTTCAATAAATGGTGTTGGGAAAACTAGACAGCTACATGCAGAAGAATAAAACTGGACCACTATCTTACCTCATACACAAAATTTAACTCAGAATAGATTAAAGACTTGAAAATAAGACTTGAAGCTATAAAACACCTAAAAGCAAACATAGGTGGTAAGCTCCTTCACATAAGTCTTGGCAATGATTTTTTAAAAATCTGATACCAAAAGCAAAAAAAGTAAAGAGGTGGGACAACATCAAACTGAAAAGCACAACGAAGGCAACCATCAACAAAATGAAATGACAACCTACTAAATGGAAAAAAATATTTGCAAATCATATAGCTGATAAGGGGTTAATATGCAAAAGATGTAAAGAACTCATACAATGCAATAGCAACAAACAAACAAAAAACCCTAAACAATCCAATTTTAAAAATGACCAGAAACTCTGAATAAACATTTCCAAAGAAGACACAGAGATGGCCAACAGCTACATAAAAAGATGGTCAACACCACTAATCATTAGTGAAATAAGAATTAAAACAACAATGAGATATAACCTCACGCCTATTAGAATGGCTATTATAAAAATATAAGAAATATCATGTGGGCAAGGATGTGGAGAAAAGGGAACCTGTGTATCTTTGTGGGAATGTAAATTAGTGCAGCACCTATGGAAAACACTATGGAGGGTCCTCAAAAAATTAAAAATATAACTACTATATAGTGAAAACACTAACTGAGAAGATATATGCACCCCCATGGTCATTGAAGCATTATTTACAATTGCCAAGGTATGGAAACAGCCTAAGTGTCCACAGATGGATGAATGAATAAAGAAATTGTGACACACACACACACACAGAGGAATATTATTCAACCATAAAAAAGAATGAAATCTTGACATTTATGACAACAAGGATGGACCTGGAGGGACATTATGCTAAGTAAAATAAGTTAGGCAGAGAAAGACAAATATCGTATGATCTCTCTTATATGTGAAATCTAAAAAATCCCCCCAAACCAAAAACTAAGCTTTAGATACAGAGAACAAATTGGTGTTTGCTACAAGCTGGGGTTGGGGGGGGGGTTAGGAGAAATGGGTGAAGGGTTAAAAAAAAAGATCACAGGGCTACTTTGTGGTAAAATTCTTATCTGTGATATGTTGGAAGTTAGACCAGGTGCCAGCAGACCTTGTAACCCCAGAGCTGTCTATATGACATCGATTGACATTGTCTATATGAGTTGTACTGTCCCTGGGCAACGTTTTGGAAATTTGTGGAGCCGTTTTTGGTGTTTACAATAATTAGAGGAGGACATTTTGAGATGGTAAATGTCCTGCAAGGAAGAGGAAAGTTCCACAGAACAAAAATTTTCTACATCTCACATGATTTTCAAACACTGTTAGACATTTCTATAAGTTAAAAACCTGTTTGCAATTATCGAAGCCCAGAACCTAATTCTATTTTACTAAAAATTTTTAAAATTTTATGTTGTTTTAGCACACTTATTCATTAGTTCAAAGACCATGTAAATTGAGGGAAGTTTTTATGTTGTCTTATTCCAAACTTTAGTAAGAGTTGTATACCACTTCAGAAAATCACACAGTAATGCTGCTTCAACATAACATGGCCATTAAATTCACAGAGATTCTGCGTATGGGTGCAAGTGTCTGACAGTTTCGTTATGGCTTCTAGTGTGGTTGTGCCTGAACATCTACTATGAGTCACTTCGGAAGTTATGTGTGAAATTTTCAGATTATGCTCTCAAAAGAAGGAAGCGTGCATTCCTCTACTCCTTGCTCTTTGGTTGAAGGCAAACGCGGTGGCTGGAGCTGGAGCAGCAGCATTGAGTCAGGAGCTAGCACCGCAGTGGAGGCTGGCACAGCAATTAGGCGGAGCCTGTGTCCCCAACACTGTGCAGCTGCTGTTCACCACCAGTCCTCGTCATCTAAACTGTGAGAGACAACCAACTTTTATCTTGTTTGGGCCTCTGTGTTTCAAGGTTTCTTTGTTATAAGTTCTTAACTAGTTTCCGACCTAATATACATATGAAGAGCAAAGTAAAACCTAGCACGAGTCACAGAATTTCTTGTTAAATAGTCAATCCTAAAAACATTTTCAATGATAAATGCAAAAAACAGCATGGGTATAAAACCAACAGTTTGAAAAGGACAATTATTTATTTATTTATTTATTTATTTATTTATTTATTTAAACTTTCACTATAACGAAGAAGATGGAATTGACATTAAAAAACTGAGAACACAAAAAATTAGCAGGTTCACTCCTAATAAGAATAAAATAATTTTAATTAGAAATCATATTACTGAGAGTTCTAATTCATAACTTAAAAAACACAAGTATATGTGTTTCTAACGTAAGCATGATGCTTTTTTTCCTACCTATATACATATGTAAATATACAAATAAGTATATCAAGTTTCCATTTGTATACAATGGGATGCCAAGTTTCCAAATGTATACAGTGGACATATTCTACAAATGTAAAAACAGTAATTTGAAAACAGAATATATATATATAGGTTAAGGGATTTGACAATGTTTCTGTGTTTAACAAGTATTTTTTAAAACTAAAGTCATTCTTTGTATTTAAAGTGTACAGCCATCTTTTTTTAAAAAAAAATTATCCTTAATTCGTATAGTATTGTCCTACTGGGAAGTTTATATTTTCACATAATGACCATTTCGCTGTGATGAAAGGACCAAGCCTACTTATACAGTGCCTAGCACAGTGCCTTGCATATAGTAGGCTCTCACTAAACCAAAAGTCTGGCCATAGGAATGTTGAATGATTATATTCCTGAATGGTGTACAATTGTACTGGCTCTCATTTTATAAATATATTGGGTTTATAGCCCAGTTCTTCCAACAGAACTCAAAGAATTCTTTCTATAAAACAAGGACCAAAGAAAACAAGCAAAGAAAGAAATGAAAACATGGGGGTCATATTAATCAAGTGAGACTCTAAGAGTAAGAGCAGATTCTGAAGATAAAGATGAGAACAGAAGTCATGGCTGCTGACTCCCCCATTTCAGTGGTTTCTATTAGCTGACCACATTCCTGCCCTCCTTAGAGAAAATCGATGCCCATGAGATTATCTCTACGCATCTCTAGTAAATAAATAGCTGAAATCTTTTTTGTTTCAAGTCATCACTGTGAGGCAATTGTTCACATGAAGAATTGGGTTTGTTTTTCTCAACAGCTCTTCAATTTTCCATGTTGCCAATTTTTTAAAAATGTAAAACATTTTCATACAATGAGCAGACAGCAACTACAGAGATGAAATACAAAATCAAAGAATTATTTAGAGGGTATTTCACTCAAATATATACATATATATATTTAATCGTCGCCTGAGGATATGTTTTTATCGATCGCCAGAGACAGAGGGAGAGGGGGGACATCAATGTGAGAAAGAAATATTGACTGGATTGGTTGCCTCCTATATGCACCCTGACTGGTGATTGAACCCTCAACCTAGGTAGGTATGTGCCCTGACTGGGAATTGAACCAGTGACCTTTCGGTGTATGGAGGGTGCTCCAACCAACTGAGCCACACTGGCCAGGGCTCAAATGTATCTTGACATGCATTCAGAAACAACAAATGTTTGCATGTTTATTCAGACCTGTAATTTAAAAAAGAATTTGGAAGGAATTTAAAAAGTAAGGGAGATGAGCAGTAAAAACAGCAATCTTCAGGTGGATGCCTATATTTAACAGCTAAACACATCACCCTTAAATTGCATATCTGAGATCCACATGCTTACATCTGTGCACACATCAAATCTGTGTAAAATAACTCTACTTACAATGTTTGTATGTACCACTAAGAAATTTTACAAATTATGTCTGCAAATACACTTAGAATGCCCCTGATGGCATTTTCACATGTGTTTCGGAATGTTAGGCTTTTTCTGGGTATTTCATACCCTGCCTCTCTAATCTGTATTTAGGTTTCAAACCTGCTTTGTAGGAGCTGTATCTAATTCAGTGTTCTTTGCACCATCAGTTATACTGTTTGTACTAAACAACTGTATATCATCATCGAGGTCCTTAAAGTAAACACAACATAATTTCATCTGCCAGAATCCTGCTGTGCATTTATATGCTGCTTTTAAAAACACATAACCCCAAGTAAATCGCTTAACATGGTCTGCTGTACAATTCTGGTCTGCTATTTCTTCTCCCTTCTTCTTTTTCCAGTGTTACTTTAATTTCCACATCCCCTCCATCTTTATTTCTAGATCAAATCATTTTTACTACACATTCTTTGAAAAGATAAGAAGTTCTTGGTCTGTGATAAACTTTGACCATTCAGAGAACAGGCCAGAGAGAGAAAAGAGCACACACACTCTCTCACACACTCACACACACACAAGAAAGAAAGGGTCATATCATTGCCGAGCAACATTCCAAAGATAGAGGCATTTAACTAGAGGACGGGTAACAACAGAACTTTAATTTGAAAAAGATTGGAAAGCCAAAGACATATTTAAAATATTTTTAAACCACTCTCACATCTTTCTTTGTTACTTCTTTTCACTTCTTTCAAAGAAACTTGACAGCTCTGAGAAAACAAAACCCTTTAACAATTCTCGAAGCTTAGCGTCTCGGTCCTCAGAATAGAAGTCTTTCTACGTCGTGTGCACTTAGACCAGACTTGGACTAAAGTACTGAGCAGAAGCTATTTGAAATCACTAAGATTCACCCACAGATGCCAAAAGGCTTAGAACCAGCAAGCCCTGAATGTGAGTTAAAAAAGAGGAGGGGGGATTTCTTAAATGTATGCTCTTGTCATTGAAATTTTTAAAAAATCACAATTTTCATCCAGTATTTGAATTAATAAAGCATCTTTAAAAATAACTTGCATTTGATTCTGTAATCTTTGAAAACACTTTAAAGAACAGCGGCATTTTTCTGCTCTTACCAGACACCAAATATTCTCAGGCATTAAACCATATAAAGTGTCTCTAAGATGGAACATGACTGTTAGAATTTTATATTTATAGAATTGGGGTCAGTGAGGTATAGTCAGAAAGTTAGGAGTTTAAGAATCAGAGGGCCTTGCTAGGCATCTGCCTCAAACCCTAATTAAATCTAATTTTGACAAGCTATTTAATCTCTAAGTCTCAATTCCCTTATCTGAAAAGGGGGAATATTATTATTTGTCTTGTTTTAGCTCAAAGTTATTGTATAGCTCAAGTGAGATATTACCTGTGAAAGTGCTTTGATTCTGGTAAAGCATACTGCAGATCAAAGGGATTATCTTTTAATACAACTCTAATTAGCAGATAAGATAAATGAAACCCACTGTGGGTGGGTGATACCCACATCTTAATGGACGCAGGACCAGAATTAGAACTTGGGTTTGCCATGGTCTGTAAAAGATTTTGTTTTTTTTCAGATTTTCATGGTGAGGCTTTGCCTGAAAGTGGTCCCATGTGTTCCCCTTCTTTTCTGTATTCACGTGGTGCTTTTCTCTCAGCCTAGGGAGTCCAGACTCACAGAATGAGCAAAGTCAGAATATCTGCCTAACTTGGAAGGGCCTAAAACAATGCTTCCAGTTGGCGGTCCTCACGCTCCTAGGGTGGGAGGAGGGAGTGGATATGGAGTGATTTCCAGAATGTACACCAACCTCTGTAATGGAATATATTATATAGTTTACGCACATTTGTATCACTATGCTTTCAATTTATGTAGCTGCTATTAAGATTTTTCAGATAAAATTCATTTGAAAGCATTATTGAATTCAAAGTAGCACTTTGTAGTTTTTTTGTTTGTTTTGTTTTTTAATTAAGGGATATTTGAAGTATATACAACTACTAGGAAAAACACCTCTGAGCCCTGGCTAGGTAGCTCAGTTGGTCAGAGCATCATCCCAGTACCCTAAGGTTGCATGTTCCATCTCTGGCCAGGGCACATACAAGAATCAACCAATGGCCACAGCCACTCTGGCTCAGTGGTTAGAGTGTCGGCCTGCGGACGGAAGGGTCCCAGGTTCGATTCCGGCCAACGGCATGTATCTCGGTTGCCGGCTCAATCCCCGGCCCTGTTATGTGTGCTAGCGGAAGGCAACCAATAGATGTTTCTCTCTCACATTGATGTTTTTATCTCTCTCTCCTTCTTCCCCTTCCACTCTCTCTGAAAAACAATGGAAAAAATATCCTTGGGTGAGGATTGAGAAAAAAAATGAATCATCCAATCAATGCATGAATAAGTGGAACAACAAATCTCTCATTCTCTCCCTCTTTCCCTCTGTCCCTCTCTCTCTTTCTCCCTCTCTCTCTCAAAACAATACTACTACTACTACTATTGATATAAAGACCCCTGAGGCCTTGACACATCGGGACATTTTGGCCTAATCTATTTCTTCCTATACTGGAAAGTAAGTTGGGAAAAAATATTAGGGAAACATGTTAAAGGGCAAAAGTATGTGAAAGTACCCCCAACCCAAGTGCATCCCTCTTTAGTTGTGATGGTGATGATAGAAATTATGCTCTTTTATTTATTGATTTTCATAATTTATTTGGGTTCCCACAGGCTAAGAATGACCACTAATTATTTTCTGAATTTAGATTTTTTTTAGCTTGAAAAATTCCTTGGAATAACTTGGTGAGATAGTAATCTCGGCAAACCAAATTATTATCCATAAAAGTCTAGGGCTTAAGTTCATACTTATACTCAATGGATACTGAGATTGTAGAAATTTAAAAAAGAAAATGTATGCCCTGAATTTGGTACATAACTCTTGCAAATGAACATGTCCAGGAATTCTCCTAGCAGAATAACTTGAAAAGTAAAGGAAAAGTTATGGTAATCTTATTTTATGTGCTTCTGAGGCTTTATAACAAAATGTCAATTATGTATAAAATTTTAAATGTAAAATGGGAAAAGTGTGAATAAGTATCACAGGGACTAATTAATAATAATAATAGAGCTACATTTTATTGAACTCCTGTGCACATTTAAACTCTAAAATAACCCTGAAGGGTAGTTACTAGTATTCCCATTTTGCAGATGAGGAAATTATAAGCCATGGAGCTTATTCGTGGAAAAACTACAATTCAAACTCAGTTCTAACTCAATCCAAAGTCTAGGATATAAACTTCAGTAATCTGGTATGATGAAATGTCAACAGAGAAATTCAAATACATTTGTGTACCAGCTAGTGGTACACAAATGGCTAGTGGTTCAGAAGTGGGTCCAGGTTTTGTGGTGTCTGAAGCTCAGAAAAATTTAAAAATTTAAAAATAAATTATATAGGGGCTCATGCTAGTGAGGAGTCCATTGACCTTCCTGTTAAATTCATACTGGAATTGGTTTCAGGAATCCAGGTAATATTTAACCCAGGCTCTTCATTTTAGATCTAATTCTAGTCTTAACTTTAAATGAAGAATACCAGTAAGCATTTGTACTAGGCATTAAGGCAGTGGTCTCCAAAGTTCGTTTTCTACCTTTTCTTTCTTTTTTTTTTTAATATGTCTTTATTGATTTCAGAAAGAGGAAGAGAGAGGGAGAGAGAGAGAGACAGAAACATCAGTGATGAGAAAGTCATTGATCGGCTGCCTCCTGCAAGCCCCCGACTGGGGATGGAGCCCGCAACCCGGGCATGTGCCCTGACCAGGAATTAAACTGCGATCCCCTGGATCCTAGGTCAATGCTCAACTGCTGAGCCATGTCCAGCTGGGCTGCTCTAACTTATTAAAGGATATAACAAAATCCCTTCCATGACTGTGGTTCACTAAGACATGGGTTCTTAGCAGTAAATGTCATGGGTCTGAGTCAAGACTCACAGCTTCAGGATAGAAACTTTGATTTTCTGCTTAAAACTAATAGATTGTCTATTCAACACCCTAATTCCTTATTGCTGGTCCACTATGTATCAAGTATGCTGCTAGTTCTAGATTCCAACAGAGAACCAGAGAGATAATTCCTACCCTAACAAAACTTCTCATTTTTTGAATTTCTGTCAGTTATATCACTTGTTCTCTAATATACAGGTTTAAAAACTTGGCGTAACCCATGACATTTTTCTTTCCTTCTCACATATCCGATCTAGTATTTTGATTTTTTCCCCCTGTGAAATGTCTTTTGATTCATTCTTAATTCTCCTTTTCTGCTAACACAAGTTCTTTTCTCAAACTTTGATTTTTATAACACTTTCTTTCAAAGTTTCTTCTTTCAACAAATATTTATTGTATACAGGCATACACCTGATAGAGTGCCAGGTACTTAGCTGTCTAAATGCTGATCTTTTTCTTCTCTAGCACATACTAAAAGTATGACTTGTCTCACATCACACAGGGCCTCTGGAGGTTCCGTCCCAGTGTAATAAGCCCGAACCCTCTGAAGCTGAGTGTGATGAAGATCCCTGGGATGTTTCTGAGTTCATGCCATCCTGAAACAGGAGCAGCTTGAATTGATCTGAAACGGGATGCATGCCTGCCTGGGCTGCATCCCGGGCCTGTACTGGTCTGAAGAAAAAGCTGAAGCCTGGAAAATGTGAGAGGAAGGTCCATTCATCCTGAACTACTGGGCCAGCTGCTACTGGAAAAACTGATTGGGGATCACTATTAATTGATTGATTGCAATGTGCACCGAGTCCCCATTCTATTTCAGGCATGCAAGCCCTGCAGCCGTCATCTGGCTCAGATTCAGACCTTCAGCCTTCTCCCCTTCATTACTCTTCCTCACGCCTATGTCCTCAATTTTCGGGGCACATTATATTTACTCTTCCCTGTGTAGTTGCTTATGCAACTTCTCCTGTAAGCCCCAGCTCTCTCTTTTTCTGCCTTAAGACAAAATTTGTGGCACCTCAAGTGTTGTTGCTCAGTAATATTTAGTCTTTGGCCATCCATTGGCGTCTTCCACGCATGTCAATCATGTACTTTCTGTGTAATGGTGGAACTGTGGACTTTGGGGTCTGATGGCTGGGATTTATTCCCGAATCTTCTATTTACTGGCCTTGATATGTTGGGCAAATTAATTAACCACTGTAAGAATCAGTTTCTGTGCAATTAAATGGGGGATATGTTGTAGTACCTCCCTCGTAAAGTTGTTGTGAGGATTAAATAAGACGCTCTATTCAATGTAGCTGGTGCATACTATGTGCTCAGTATACACTGCTCTTAGTATTCTTACTGTCTATTTTAACCAGCATGTCGAGGATATCTGCCTCACTGACTCCCTTTCTGTGCTCCATTGCACCTAGTACAGTCTGGACAAAGAGTAAGCATTCGATAAATTCTTAATTGTGCCTAATATATATCGGGTGGTTCATTGTAACAACTAATGCAGTTATGCTCAGAAGAATGCCACGAGGAACATCTGAAACACGCTGTTTAGTCTCACTACAGTCTATTATTAGCACCACCTTCATCCTATTTTCTTGGCTCTTCTTCCTCATGTTTCATATTGAAAGTCACTAAATGCTCTGGATTCTTACTTTAGCATTTCTCCCAGATCTGTTCCTCCCTGTTGTTTCCATTGCCCTTCACCTCTACACCAGCTGTTTTGCTGGGCCGACCCCCCCTTGTGGGGCCGCAGCTCAAACTTCCTTCCTTGGATTCGACTCCCCCCACCGCTGCCAGGTTAACTCCCTAAAATAGCATTTTTCATCATGTCTTTCCTCCACTGCTCATTTACTTACCTAATAAAGTCCACACTCCTACGCTGGTTTTTAAGGCTCTTCATAAATCTTTTTTCACCTTTCCTAGCAACGTTCAGATTTGGCTCCGTGTGGCCTTAGTTCTAGTCTGGAAATCTTCTTCATTGTCCTCTTAAAACATTCCTCTCATTTCCCCTCCCGAGTTTGGCTTCTGATGTTTTCCCTACTTTTAATGTACTTTTTCTTATACTCCTCATCAATACAAATCCTGTCCATCCTTCAAGGTGGGCTTAAAATTCTATTTTACTCATAAGGTTTTCTTTCTATATCAGTCAACAGTGAAGGGCTGATCAGCTAATCCTGCAGTTGATGTTTATGGAGCGCTCCCTCCATGCCAAGCACTATGTTAGGTATTCTGATCACTAATATGAATGAGGGTCTGTTTCCATTCTAAAGAATCTCAGTTGCTCCCTTTCTGTGGCACTCATTGGATCAGTAATTTTGGTACCAAATGCATAATGCTTATTTTAACCCCACCAACACTACTTTGAGGTGAGGAACTGAGGTTCAGGAAGGCTGTATGACTTGCTCAAGTTCATACAGCTGATAAATGATCTTCATTGTCTTTCAGGTTCCTAAAGGGCAGATCCATGTTGGCATTTTAATTTTTAATTTTAATTTTTTTGTGTGTGATGTTAACGGTACCTAGCAGATTAAATGCTTACTTTGAATTCACTGGATAAAAACATTTTGATTTTCATATATTGATTTTATTTTTGCTTTTGCAACTTTTTCTGTTAGAATGATTTAAAGACCATTGGCTTTGGATTTTTAATAACCCCAAACATATCCATTAACTTGATAGCCATAGAAGTGCTGGAGCCAGAGATGTGTCAGAATGGTCAATGTAACTCTCAAATCAAGTAAATATGTGTACACAGCAGTATAAAGTAGGTGTGCTTGTGTTAGCAACTTACTTTAGAATTTTAATAACAAACCAATAGACAAAAATACTTAATTTAGTTTTTATTTTTTAAATATGGAGAGTCTGTATACTTCAAAATGACTTCCCTTTGGGCAGTACTGATACAGGTAACTGCAAGGTAGGTGCATTTACTTAGAGAGAAGCTGTTTTTGAAGCAGGAAAAATATAAACACTCCCCCAAAACAAAATCTTCTCCCTCTTGAACATATAGTTACTTCAGAGAAGAACCTCAGTGGTAGGGAAACCTAATTGGGCCTTATAAAAGTTTAACAGAGAATGCTGTTAAACATTATGTTTCTTTTTTTACACATTCAAAGCAATTTTCCTTTGAAAATGCATGACATCCTGGTTTTTCTTTCATCGTATTTATTTTCAAAAAGTTAACTTTATTTTATGGCCATATAATCTATTTATAAGTAGTTTGCTACTTATCAAACTATTATATCTAGATGAATTTGTTGTACAAATTCCATGTGAACCTTCTTGTAAGGAAAATATCTACAGTACATAGTTAAAGTGCAAAACAGCTGACCAGGGTTTTTATTGTCATAATTTGTATCATTTCTGGACCACTATCACTAGACATTAATGCCCATAGAGTCAAAGTTACTCTGTATGTCTATGTGTTGCACAGTTGCTTTCAATTATTAATAAAACAAGCAAATATTAAATGAGATGCATTAGAGGGTACAAGGAAACAAAATGAGCTTGCAAATCTGCTTAATTTTATTTCTCTACTTTTATGTAATTGCTTAAAAATGAGACAGAAAATACAGCGAGTGACCTCTCCGAGCTCCTTCTTCTCAGTGAGTGCCCTTTGTTGTGCAGCAAGGTGAGAATATATTTTTTAATTAGTAGCACCCACTCGCATTGTGCTTATCTACCCTTATTACACATCTCTCATCAACTTCACTGCCAGGTAAATATCAACCCATGTATTAAGAAAGAATGTTAAGCAATTTGAAAGTCTCAAAGATAATCATGGCAAGAGTTAGAACATTTGAGCCAATGTTGTGCTTGGAAATGTCTAACCACTGCCTTTCTCCTCCCCAACTCTAATAAAAGCCAGATTTCTAGTGTTTGCTGATTTCCTTGGGGTAAATTCCCCCACCAGAGTCGATTTCAAGCTACCAATACAATGTCACTGAACATAGAATTGGAAAGACATTTTACAAATTATGTCATAAAGTACACCTAGGATGTCTATTTTGACATTTGTAGAATATCAGGCTCATTGTGAGTGCTTTTTTCTTTACCCTGCCTCTCTAAATTGTATTTAGACTTCAAGCCTACTTGTTTGAAGGGAGCTGGCTCCAACATACCACTGAGCCATTCACCCTGTAATTAGAAAATATATGGCTGATACCAGTCACATGTATCGGGTATGACTATTAGTCACAAGATAAGGTATTTAAAGTTTGTTATGTTGAAATTTATTTTTTGAATATTAATGCACTGAAAAGATTCTAATACAAAAGACACAAAAAGTGTGAGAAATTCCCCCTGAATCCTAGCCACAATGATTTATTCCCTGGTGATAAACGATGTTGTTAGTTTTGTGTGTATCTATACAAAAATGTTCTATGCAAATGTGTATAGCCTTTCCCTTCATTTAAAAAATGGAAGTGGTAGCATACTATACATACAGTTTTACAACTCATTTGTTGTTATTAATACATCTTGACAAATGTTTTATATTTATCTATGAAGAGCTTTCTCACTCTCTTTTACACCTGAATAAATATTAGATTGCATAGGTGTTCCATTATAGCTTTGAACTGCCTCCCATTGATGTGAATCTATTTAGATTATTTTCTATCTTTTGTTTTAACACACACACAGTTCTAATTATGGCATTCTATATGTGTGGTTTTGCACGTTTATGTATAGTCCTAAATACATTTTCAAATTAATTCCTAGAAGTGTAATTTCAATTTCAAAAGTTTCCTATGTTTGTACACTGTATTTTATTTTATTTTTGCTTTTGCCAAATTGCTTTCCATAGGGGTGGAAGAGAGGCAGTTTCTCCACATTTTCAGCAACATAGTGTATTATCAAACTTTTTGGTCTTTGACAGTCTTATGCATGAAAAAAAATCTATAGATGATTTTGATTTGTAATTCCCAGATTATGAGTAAGATTAACTGTCTTTTCTTTTATTTAAAAGTATTTGCTTTTCTATAAAATTTCTGTATATTTCCTTTACCCATGTTTTATTGGGTAATTTTTAAAAAAATATTTTTTAAATTGATTTCTAAGAGAGGAAAGGAAAGGGAAAGACAGAAATGTCACTGATGAGAGAGAATCATTGATTGGCTGCTTCCTGCACTCTTCTTACTGGGGATTAGGCCCACAGCCCGGGCATGTGCCCTGACCGGGAATATAACAGTGACCTCCTGGTTCATAGGTCGACGCTAAATCACCGAGCCATGCTGGTTGTGCTTATTGAGTAATTTTTTTATCTTTATATATGATGTAGATAGATTTTGGATCTAAATTATATTTTTCTACATGACTACCCTAGTTTTTCAATGTTTTTATTAACTAATTGATCTTTACTAATCTGATATGCTATCCTACATATTAAATTCTCTATGCTTTTTAATCTTTTAAAAAATATATTTATTTTTATTTTTATTTATTGATTTTAGAGAGAGAGAAGAAGGGAGGGAGAGAAACATTGATTTGTTGTTCCACTTACTTATGCATTCATTGGTATGTGCCCTGACCAGGGATCAAACCTGCAACCCTGGCATATAAGAATGGTGTTCTAACCAAATGAGCTACCCAGCTAGAGTCTTTTTTTTTTCTTTCTAGATTTTTTAACTGTTTAATTTATGTTGGGCATGTTCATGTGTGTATGTATGCATGTGCATGCCAATATTATACTGTTTTAATTATTGAAGCATTATAAGACATTTCAATAACTAGAAGGTCTAGTTCGCCCTCATGACTTTAAAAAAGAAGAATTTTTGTGGCTCTATTTTATTGTTTATTTTTTTCATATGAACTTTGGCATTAACTTATGCCCAAAATACCTAGATGGATATTTTATATTAGGAAACCACAATATTTATAGGTTAACTTAGAATGATGGGCATCATTATGATGTGTAACTTCTTATCCAAGAACATTGTATGCCTCTCTATTCAAGTCATTTCAGTTTTTCTTTTCTTCTTTTTTTGTTAATCCCCACCCGAGGATATTTTTTTCCATTGGTATTTGTAGAGTGGGGGTGTGGGAGAGAGGGAGAGAGACAGAGAGGCATCGATATGAGAGAGAAACACTGATCGGTTGCCTCCTATATGCACTTTAACCATGACCAGGGATCAAGCCCACAGCCTGGGTATGTGCCCTGACTGGGAGTCGAACTCGAGAACTTTCGGCATATGGGTCGACACTCCAACCAACTGAACCACACCGTCCAGGGCAAGTCATTTCCGTGTTTTAGTTGCTTTTAAAGTTTCATCATCTAGTGTTTTCTCATTTTGGGTGGGGGGCTTAAATTTATGCCCAGATATTTTGGTTTTGCTGTTGCTGATGAGAAGCCAAAGTTTTACTGTACTTCAATTTACAGTTCTTGAATGTTGGGAAATTGAGAAATAGGACATCTCAGGACATATTCAAAGATGGAATTTCTATTGAACTTTTGAATGTAAATAAATTACTAGAAATGAGTCATAGGCTTCTTGTTGAATAAGAGTAAGGCTTGTATACTCAATTTACTGAACTGGAAAATGGATATAAACTAAAAAAGAGTTAGCTTTATCATCATTACAATTTAAGAGATAAAATATAGACTTTATCTCTTATTATAATTACATGCTAGTTCACTGGTTTAAATTATTTTAAATGTTAAGTTTTTGTTCTTTTCCCTTAAAAAGTCAGCAAGTAAGCAAATATAAAAGACACCAAAAGTAAAGCTGAAACTACATACACCTATAATTTCTTAATTTATACCTTACTTACATTACAGGAAAATCTGGTGATTCTAATCCTTCTTGATATGGGCTGCTGGCCATTTCTGCTACGGCTAAAGCAATTTAGCCATGTACACTCATCGAACAGCAATAATCTCTTAAACTGACATATTATGTTCGTAATGTTGTTCCAATCATGTTTCTCATCTCTTATGGCAACTTATTCCTTAATCACAATAAGCCAGCAATTCTTTCTTCCCTTTTCTCAAGTTTCTTAGTCCATACCATACCATCAATTCTTAGCACTGGTGTTGTTAAATCAGTACATAGTTTTTTTTAAAAAAAAATAATGTACCTCATTTGGATGCCAATGACAATATCTTCTCAGTACTGACCATGGCAGACACAGGTTAATAGACACAGGGAGGGTATGGACACTAAATCATACTGTGTATTGTGTATACTCAGCCAGAAGAGAAGAAGAATTTAATTCCTCCACATCATCTTTTCCCATGTCTCAGTAGCCTGACACCTTCCTCAGTCACCTAACTAATGTGTGGAAAGAATGAAAACTCTTTGAGAGATCAGTGACCCAGAAAGTTACAAACCAAAAATTATGAAGCATCGAATGACATGCTGCTTATCATTTTTCTTCTTCATAAAATCCACCACTTAAAGACTCTGCTTAGTGGAGCTACATAAAAAGGTTCTCTAACCGTGTGGTTTATAGGATTTTAATATGGCACATATACATAAGTGAAAGGTATTTTTATTATAAAATTATTACGTGCTCATTAAAGAAGCCTTAAAACAAAGAGAAATGTAACAACATATTCCTGATTCATTCATGTTCCTAAATTCAAACACAACCTCTCCTTCAAACCTTATGAAAGCATATTTTACCCATATATATTTTATATACAATTTTATCCCACCTAGCATATTAAAAACTTTTCTTCTTATAATATATTAAAATTGTAAAATAGTTTAAAAATAAAGCATAGAAAACACTATAAAAGACTTCTCTCAGGATGCAGCCTAACTATCTACAAGAGATAGGACTATAGCAGTGAGTGCATGCTTTGGAGTCAGACAGCTGTGGGTTCATCATCTGCGTGTATCTTCCTCTCTCTGTTCTTTACTTTTCCCCTTCTGATTGAGTTGCTGATTTTTAGCTGAGTATATGACCTCCCAGAATGAAGATGACATTTCCTTGTCTTCTTGTGACTTTCTTTGTGATATGCACGAAATGGGGTAAGAAATTTCCTGGCTTTACTTTAAAGTGAGGGGATGTGCTCTTCCTGGGCCCTTCCTCCTTTCAGCTGGCTGGAATGCACACAGGCAGGCTGGAGTGCTAGCAGCTGTATTGATCCCAGCAGCAAAAACACACTTCTTGGGGGGGGGGGAGCAATGGAAAACTGGAAAAGCTTGAGTCTCTGCTGACTTTGTGAAATGCCATATTTGCCCCAGACTGCCTATCATGAGCTTTTATGAGAGACTTTTATGTGTGTTTACCCAGTTAGGCTGCAGCAGTTCTAAATCACTCATGGCTTTATCTAATTCTAAGTAATAAAATTGTTTTCAGTACCAAATAATAGGCGAACAGTGGTTTACACCAAAAGGATGAGTATTATTTTCATTAAAAACAAACAAACAAAAAACCCCACCAAACTAAACAACCCCTCAAAAGCAGTCAGTCCCAGGGCAGCTTGGCAGGGCACAGCAATTGGCAGGGACCTGGGTTATTTTCCTGTTTCCTTCATCATTCCCATCATTTTGCTCTAATCCCTTCATGATCCCCAAGTGGCTGTTTCAGCCTTCAGCATTATCTACTTACATAAAAAACCTTCAAAGGCAAAAGGGGAGCAGGAAAAGAAAAAAAAGGTTGAGGGAAGTTATTTTTAAGAAGCTCCCAGGAAGTTTATTAAGTGCCATTGACCAGCATTATATCACATACCCATCCCTGGACTTATTACTTGCAAAAGAGGTTAGAACTACTCTAATCATCTTAGATTATTCTTGATTCATCTCCTGGGGCTGTTTGCCTTTTCTCTCAAACAAAACCAGTGTTCCCTTAGCAATAAAAAGAACAAGAATGGTCGAAAGATCTGTCATGAGCTGTATCTGTCTTGCTAGCCATGTGACCTTGGCTTTATGGCATTCTCTATATAATGGGGTGACAATGATGCCCAACTCTTAGGAAGTCAAAAGAGATGCTATTTAAAAGGAGCTAGTAAAACACATTGCTCATAGTGGATGCTCAATAAATACATAGTAGTTTTTATGAATATCATTTCTTTGAATTGTATCTTAGTTTACTTAACGAATCCTATGTCAGGGATACTGAGGGTATTTTTGGCTTTTCTGGTTATTATATATAACTCTAAAGTTAATATCCTTCTTATAAAATATTTTTTCTCTCTGTTTAGGATTATTTTCTTGGGTGTACTCCTAGAAGTGTAATTATTGGGTCATTTAAAATCGGAAAATAAATTGTGGCCCTTTTGGAAATATAGGAATCTAAATAGAAGATGGAGTCTGAGAACAACATGTGTGTATTTTAGCCACTTTGGACTCCCAGCCTACTTTCCTTTTATTGCTACCACCACATGGAACATCCCCAACTTTCTGGTCTTCTTGCAAAGGTGGGCAATTGTCCTAACAAGGATCACATGAAGCTTTGGAGAGAGAGCCATACATGCATTTTCGTTTTGAAAGAAAAAATGTAAAGTGCATACTATTTTTGTAAATATGCTCTAAAAGCCTTATCATTTTGACTATTCATTTCAGTTTTGGACACTTATCCTAAGTAAACAGTTATTGATATGGGCAAAAATTTGAAGTAAAGATGATATTTATAGTATTGTTTATGTAACCAATACAGAAACAGTCTGAAAATTAAAATTTGAAATCATTAAATTTGAACAGTACTTATATTTGAATATTTGGATGATTAAATAGTTCATTCCAACATGGGAGTACCAGACAGCCATTTAAAATGTAATGTAGTCTTCTATAGCTCTGTTCTGCCAGTGAAAAAGGGAGTATGTGCTGTAGAATTTCATTTTTGTAAAAAATACAATTCATGTAAGTTTATGTATGGAAAGTACAATGGAGGGATATATATATGTGGCAAGTGTAAATGACAGTTATCTTTGAGAAAAGAGATTGCAGGAATTTTTAATTTTCTTCTGGCTACATACATTTTTTAAAAATCTTTTCACATTGAAATTTTATTTTTTCCCTATCATTTTTCTTCTCAGAGAAGTAACATTGAAAGTAAAAAATAGTAAAAACTTTTAAAGAGGTTGGCTATGCACACCACATAACAAAGTCAGTGGCCCACTCCTACACTGTCATAAAAATACACGCTAGAACATTATTTATTTTGGGCTAACAGAAAACATTTTTTTCCCCTGATGTCCTTGGCCCCTTAAGGTAATGCCTCTCTCTGAACAGATTCTGGCTAGAAGGACCTATTTTCATGTTCTCAGCAGAGAGAGAACCACATTATTAACCATGAATAAAGGGAAGTAGTCATTTTAAAACCCCTTAAAATAGCATTCAGAGCAACAGATGCAGATTTTCTTAGATACTTCCCTAAGACATTAACGCTGCAGTTTAACCTATTTATTGTCACCCTTGCCTGTCCTCCTCTAGTGTTATCTGTCTTCATGGTGACGGGGAGGGACACCTCTGCCCAGACATATATCATCTCCTGCACACTGGCAGGAGGTGAAGAGCTCGTTTCAGTCAGAGACTAAAAGATGGAAGAAAATTAGATATAGGCTGGCACTGCACATTTCTCCTTCATTAAATTATAAATAATATACTGTTAATACTTAAATCAGGAAGGAGGACCAGAATTAAGAAAAAAAATTGACCCTGTTTCTTTTCATTGTCTCACTTTCTCTTTACTGTGTCAGTATCAAAAGCATATCTATGTACTCCCCATTGCCAAGGGTATATGCATATCTGCAAGTGCACAACATCGTAGAGATGGCAAGACAAATGCTTTATTAAATTTTATGCCTGATGCAGTATTTTAAGTTTGTTGTCTTCAACCTAAATTTAATATTTTGGGGTTTTGGTACATATAAGCTTGACAAATCAACTTTCTGTTCTTGAGTTAAAGGCAAATCAAAAGCGTTCAGAAAACTTCATGAACATCAAATGTCAATTGCAACACAAGATTTTGATAGAACTCTAACTAAATCTGAAACATATGGATTGAATTTTCCTTGCAATATTCTAGTGTTTGGAAGGAAAATCTGTGCAGAAATGTGTTGTGGGTTTTCTGAAACCCCCAAAGTTGAAAGAACATTTTGATTTATTTAGATTTAGAAATGGGATAACCATTTTGCACCCCGGGAAACTTAATTAAGTACCAAATTCAGTTCAGCACTGCATGGCACAGGGGCCTGAATGAGTGAATTCCCTTTTCAGTTGTATTGAACTGTTTAAATACATTTGAATTATGGAAACTAATCAGTGGAGGAGCCAAAGATTTCTTTCTGGGGATCTAACTACTCCATATAATCTCCACCAGCTTCCCCTCAAGTCACCTCCAATAAACACATAATAAATAAACAATAAACAAACACAATATGCAAACCCAAACAACGATACCACCTAAGTAAAAACTATGAGGTTGTTATACAAACTAAGCCTCCAGACAAGTTTCCCCATCCTACAGAAATTCTTGTGTCTCCACAGAGTTAAGTGCATAGAAACACTGCCGGACCTCCCTGATTGCTTTGTTATTTTGGATCTTATCTCATACCTTTGCCCTTCAGCTTGATTTGATTGGACTACTTCCCAATCCTCAGTAAAGCTCCATCAAGGAAACCCTAGTTTCAGCAGTTCACACCTGCCTGTTACTTCTACTTCGCTGGGTTGTGGGGAGTCACAGAAGATGACTGGAAAAGGAATGGGCTAAAATAACCCCTAGAAGACAACCAATCACATTGCTATGAACTACTCCACCCTTATCAGATTATGGTTGCCATCTACTGGGTTGTCCTTCAAATTTGTAGCTGCATTTTAGAAATGTTAGCTCTTTCAGGTTAGGAGTCTTTTCCAAATTAGAAATTCAGTAAATGGAATTCATATAGGACTCCCTTTTCTTGCCTTTCTAAAAATGTAAAATCAATACACAAAACACAAAAACAAGATAAGTATGAGCTCAAGCCCTGGCCTGGTCACTCACTTGGTTAGAGAGTCTTCTAGATACTCCAAGGTTGCAGGTTTGATTCCTGGTCAGGGCACATACCAGAATCAACCAATGAATGCATAAGTAAGTGGAACAACAAACTGGTGTTTTTCTATCTCTCTTTCCCTTCCTCTCTCTCTAAAATCAATCGATCAATAAAAGAATAAAGAAAGAAATAAGCTATTGATTCAGGTAAGTTTTGGATCATGTTTTGGTTACTACGTGTATAAAGAATAAACACTTAAATTCTGAAACCCATTTTCCTAATTGTAAATATGGGAGATACTAGTAACTTCCTTACTGAGCCATTTGAAAAAATAATGAAATAGATTTGTTTACCTGGCAATTTAAAAAATATATATATATCTGTATTGATTTCAGAGAGAGGAAGGGAGAGGGAGAGAGAGAGAGAGATAGAAACATCAATGATGAGAGTCATTGATCGGCTGCAGCCCGCAACCCGGGCATGTGCCCTGACCGGGAATCGAACCCGGATCGCCTGGATCCTAGGTCAACGCTCAACCGCTGAGCCACACCCGGGTGGGCTTACCTGGCAATTTTTTGCACATAGTAGAAGCTCAATTAATGTTACTTTCTTCTCCTCCTTTCTTCTAATATCCTAATAACTACATTTTTTTTTGTATTTTAGTTTAAATCATCAAACAAGTCATTATTTAAAACAATAAAATCAAAATCAAACATATTATCAAAATAACACCCGATGCCTGTTATAAAGTCCTCCAATTTTTGAAGTCTAGGAATACAGAGATATTACAAAACATTCATTCCAAAACCATGACCAATTTTCTAAATTTCTCCTCAACAAACTGAGACACTGTGGAGAAATAATTAGAAAATTAAAAATCTCCTCTCTTTCTAAAACAGATCAGCTTAAAAAACACACACAAAAACACATAAATCCAATTAGAAAAATTTAAAAAACATAGGTATCTTAATTTTTCACATACCATATGTAAAAATAAACATTTCCTCCAAGACTACAAGAACATTACAAAATTTAAAGATACATGCTTTTTTCTCTAGCAGGTATCAAATACTGGCTTGAAAGATATTTCCTATTAGCAGGCATTGGGGACTAGGTAAAAAAAAATTAGCCAAGAGAAAGCAATGATTCTGATTAAGTAAATTCCGTTGAACTCTTTCTAGTAAGCATTATTCAGGTCATGAATGCTAATTTGTCCTGCAGGGGGCTGTGGGTAATTACCCAGAAAAACTATCAGCTTTATTGAGTTGCTACAAAACTGTATTACTGAATGGCACACTGTAAAGGAAGACAACCTTGATACGTACTCGCAGAAGACGGCATTTTTTTTTCCCTGCTGGGAAGATTTTATAGCCTAGATAGAAATGATAATAAATGGCATTTTGTTTAGAGAAATAAAGCCATATCAGTATCACTTCCTGTTTAATAGCCAAATAAAATTTCTGTATGTGAGAAGTGTCACCAAAATACCCTAACAACCTTAGCTTTCTGCATATTTAACATTGTGTGGAATCAGAACCATCTTAAAAAATGAAGCAAATATGGCACATTGGCCGCATTCCAGCAACTACACAGAACTGCTGACATTACTAAAATCTAGATAATTTAGTCCCATATGGGAATCCATACCACAATTATATTGTCCTGCTCTGACACAGTCCTGATTTTGCACTTCTTTAAGCCTGGCTTTTTATAATTTTAATTCCCTTCACCAATAAAGCAATTTGCACTCACATAGGCTTTCTGGCTAAGAAAGAAAGGAGAAATCTGTTACATGACCTTGGTCTCTTTACAGTTGATTACAAGGAAACAGACTCTTCAACTAACCCATTCTCTCATATTTTTTTAATTGATGGGGAACATCGCACTATAAACCGTTGAAAACTATGCACAGCCGGCTGGAAGCTCATATATGAAAATGTAGACGTGTCTAAAATCACTTTGTTTGCTCATTTAGCACAAAGAGGTAAAACCCATACTCAGTTCACACAGACTTACATCATGGACAAACACTTAGATATTAAGAAGTAGCATTCCCCTATAAAAAAAATGAAAAAAGCTGTTACAAAACGTTGAGGTTTAAAAAGTTGTTTTTACACTTCCCCATGCCTTTCTGAAATAATTTGAAAAATGTGCTTGTTCAATTCACTAAGGCCTAAACTGACAATTCATAAATTTGACAAAAAATAATCATTTTCACAACATTGCTTTCTCTATAATTTAGTCCAATATTCACGTGAAATATGTTTTTCTTTTCCACTCACCTTGCCTTAAAAGAAAAAGCAACACAGGAGAAACATGTGGGAAGTATGATCATGTCCGACAACTATACTTTGATGGAAAAAGGGAGATCACTCATTTAAGAAATCATTTGGCCACCTTCTTTCCCATACACAAAGAAAGTAAAGGTGCAAGTTATCTATAATTATTAACAACAATACTTTCAGAGGGCTGAAATACTAAAGGAGCAATCAATCCTAAAGCTCCCTTGGCATGGGTGCATTGAAAAGTCCGCCGTCTTCTTTAGTTGTGGTTTTAGTTGAAAGGGAGATAACACCCCTTAAGGTACTGGTAGCATTCCGATTGTCTGTGATTGCTGATTTTAGAAGAATTTTATGTCATGTTTAAAATGATCGAGTGACAGTATATGGCTGTAGCTGACATATTTCATGTTGTTTTAGATACAATATAATTTTTACTTTGAGGGGTAGGGGTAGGTTTTATTTGTTAAAAAGAAAATTGTCCAAAATCAAGAAATATCTCCATATAGTCTCTGTTTACCATTCACACTTAGTACAAAGATAGAGTTAAAATGCAAAGCTTTGATTGCATTCAGAGTATTAATGTGATTAAGCTTGTTGGGCGTGCTAGTCATTTAATTTCTTGGGAAGACCTGTGTGAACTTGTATATATTCACACGTCAAACCAAGAAAGCTATTTTTTCCTTGTCAAATAGTTTTGTAAAAGGAGCCCGAAAAAGGCACTGACTGTGAAAAAAGACAAGCCCATAATGGGGAGTTCAAATTGTTCATATGTACTAATAATAAAATACACCCAAGTATTTTTCATTCTTTCTACACCTTGACAATGACGAAAAGGAGCCAACATCATTTTTCACCCCTCGGGGGAGTAAAAGCGGCTCTCAGTTTTCACTGTAACTATAACCTATGTCTAATAACGGTCTTTCAGTAGAATTTAAAAAAAAAATCAATATTATCACCAATGCATATCTTCTCTGGTTCTAGCCTTGAGAATATAAAATTGTTTTTTATCATGGCTCATTTTCAGGGAAAATGAGTACCACATGTATTCCATACATAGTATTAAAGAGTTTGAATGAGTGTGTTTGTCAGGTTAACACTTCTGGTTCTAATAAGGAATTTCGTTTTTCAGCTCTCTTTTCATTACTCACCTAGGACCTAATCTACCATCCTTTTTCTGAAAAAAAAAAATTCCCTTCAGTCTCAAAATTAGGCCGCTAGGGTACTTGCATGTTCCTGTCGAATTTGCTTTAAACATGAGAATATGCACCTGAGAAATATTATTATATTCAGCTTTCCCATTATCATGATCACTTCGAACACAGCGAGCTCGGTAAGTAATAATTATTAACATGAATGTTAGTTCAGTCTAATTTAGTTCATTAGCAGGATAACTCCTTTGATTTCTAGAGAGGCAGCATGACACTTTAATCAGTGGGTTGTAGCTGCCTGTTTATAATGTCACTGGTTTTATATTTCTCCTAACAGTGATGTTTGTTGGGTGAGCAGAAACGGAATCTATAACAAAGCCCCACAAACTTTCTTTTCTGGACTTGACTGTGTGCCAGAGAGACCAGAAACTTCCTTCATCTGTCACCCTGGAATTCCCTCTGTCGGGCAGACTTGCGAGGATTAAGAAAGCTGTCCTGAGCATGTATTTCAATAAATCCTCACATAACATTCAGAGTGGCTGCTGCCTGAACAAGTTCCTCCTGTTTGCACACAAGAAATGGCTGGTACAAACAATTCAATAGAGAGCCTGCCTGGCACAGTGAGTCAGGGTGTCAGTTCAGCTTCGTGCCAGTTGTTAATCCATTTGCTTTACATAAAAGGTGGAAAATAGGGCTTTGTTACTTGAACTAGTTCTTCGGGCTCTGTGTAAAGGGGTCTTTTTTATCATTCATTCTTTTAACAGTTTCTAACATCATAATGCTTCTTGTTAGGACTCTGGCGATGTGATTTCTACCATAATATAGGCAGGCACTAGGTTTACAGTAAATTCATATGAACTGTGTGTCAAAATGCTGTCTATTTCGTATCAGTTACAAAGCACATATCCGAACAGGGCAGAAGGTCAATGCAACGTAGGGTGGCAGGCAGACTGGTAAAAGGATAGTCGAGGAAGCAGCTTTTTGTTTCTGTACCACTCTAGGCAGCATCGTTTTTGCCATGTTACTTACATACTGTTTTCTAAGTGATTTCCCATGAAAGGAAGACCATGCACCTTGAGCAAAACAGGGCTATGTTGTCCCAAAGAGGAGAACCATAGGCCACCAGATCCTAAGGTGTAGTTAATGGGGCGTCAGAGTTACTAGCATGCTTGTTGGCTTTGTGTGTGTTTGTGCACCGATCTCCAGTTCATTTGGGCAGCTGAGGTCTCCATTACTCTAGATTTGAATGATTCTGAGAGACAGGGATTTGATGCCCAAGAAATGTGGCAATGGTTGAAGGAAAGGGGGAAGCAATGTACGACTTTAATGAAAATGTGATTTTAGCTTGAGAAGAGGGAAAGAGAAGCTATGATATTGCATACATTAAAAGATGGATGAACCATTTCATTAGTGGATCAAAAGTTTCCTGAATTGAGTCTAAAGAAAAAGGGCACATGGGCTGGGAATTTTTTGAGCTTAGTTGTTCAAACTCAGTCCTGAAGGTATTTTAAGACTAATATGTAATATATGTTTTAGGTGACTATTTCATCTTCTAAAGGTTATGTCAGAGGGTACATCTGGAAAATAAATGAACAGTGCATGAAACATTCCTTGTGAGATGACAACACCCTCATGTGTGGTCCCCACATTGCCTTTTGGTGTGCTCCATATAATGTTGACTGCATGGGTATACACCCTGGGCACAGGCCTCATGCCAGTAGGGCCTGGCACTTGTTTTCATGCTCTGCTGTCACAATCTTTGAGATTCTTCTATTTTTTTTAATAGGCCATGCTTTATTATGTCCAGTATAACCAGGTTGATATAATATGGCAACAGACAGTGAATGTCTTATTTTGAAACAACTTGTGGAAACAGACTTTTATCCCCTTCTTTAGTTCTAATTTGATGTTATTAACCACTTCTGTTATTTAAATGGACTATTAGGATTAAAATTAATGTGATTTATCAGAATGTATTTCCTATTAATTGGGTTTCTTTTTAGCTCCCTTCTGTAACCTTTATCTTCCCCCCCCAGTTATATTGAGATAGAATTGACATAGAACGTTGTTTTATTTTAAGGTGTACAATGTGATGATATGATACACATGCATATTGCAAACGATGGCGACAATAAGGTTAGTTAATACATCCATCACCTCCCATAATTACAACTTTTTTTTTTGCACGAAGAGATCATTTAAGACCTAGTTTCTTAGTAACTTTGACGTACATAAGAGAGCATTGTTAACTGCAGTCACCATGCTGAATATTAGATCCCTGGGACTTATTCATCTTATAAGTGGAAGTTTATACCCTTGACTGACATTTCCCCATTTCCTGGCAACAACCCCCAGTCCCTGGCAACAACCATTCTACTCTCTGTAACTATGAGTTTTGGTTTTTTAAATATTCCACATGTAAGTAAAGTCATACAGTATTTGCCTTTCTCTGCTGACTTATTTCAGTTAACATAATGCCTTCAAGATCTATCCATATTATCATAAATGGAAAGGTTTCCTTCTTTTTCATGGCTGAATGATATTCCCATATACATGTGTCACATTTTCTTTATCCATGGACACTTAGGTTGTTTCCATGCCTTGGCTATTATGAATAATACTACAATGCCTATAAGGGTGAAAAAAATCTCTTTGGAAGAGTGATTGCATTTCCTTTGGATATATACTCAGAAATGGAATTACTGGATCATATGGTACCTCCATTTTTAATTTTTTGAGGAACTGCCATACTGTTTTCTATAATGAATGAACCAATTTATATTCCCCCTAAAGAGTGCACAAGGGTTCCCTTTTCTCCACATCTTTGCTAGCATTTGCTATCTCTTGTCTGTTCTATCATAGCCATTCTAACAAGTGTGAGGTGATATTTCATTGTGATTTTCATTTGCATTTTCCTGAAGATTAGTGCTGTTGAGCATCTTTTCATGTGCCTATTGGGCATTTGTATACTTTCTTTGGAAAAATGTCTAGTCAGGTCCTCTGCCCATTTTTAAAATTGATACTTTTATTTTTTTTTTGCTGCGAGTTGTATGAGTTCCTTATATATTTTGGATATTAATCCCTTATCTGATATGTGGTTTGCAAATATTTTTTACCATTCCATAGGTTGCCTCTTCATTCTGTTTATTTTTTTGCTGTGTAGAAGCTTTTTAGTTTGATGTGTGACATTCTTAATAATTTTGTCTTTGAAATTGTGTTGTAAAGTGAAGTCCGATAAGACAATGGAGCATGCACAGGAACAGTGGAGATACACACAATGTATGAGTCTATCACTCCTTGCCTCCTGATTCACACAGAACATTTGTGATGCCTCGTGAGTACAAAGTTCTGGTGGACCCAATGTGTGGGAGTTCACTGAGTCTCCAAGGGAATACAAGGAAAGTGTGTTACATATGCTACTGAGATGTGTTGATGACATAGAAGGGAATTAAAATGTAAGCCAACATCTAGCCTTTTTTCCTTTGAATCCTTCCTCACTCTTCAGTAAGATAGAGTGATGGTACAACATGCATATATCAAGAAGTAAAATGAAAACAGCTGAGTTAGTTTTACATAGTGTTTCCACTGTTCTGATAAGAATAAAACTCATATACATATCCAAGTTATGAAATATGAATTGTGTAATTTCAGAAATTCCATGTGACTTAAAAGCTCTTACATTTGCATTTAAAATGAGCATTGCACAATATAAAATTGAATGGTAAAATTTATGCTAATAATTTAAAACATTACTTTACTTAGAATGACATTAAATAGCAAATAAACACCAACACAAGTCAAGAGAAAGAGACCTGGAGGAAAAAACATTTTTTCCCCTCTGCTTTTTTGAACAACAGGCCCCACATTTTAATTTTGCTCTGAACTCCACAAGCTATATAGCTGGCTTTGAAAGTAGAAAATACTTCTACCAGGAAAACAGAAAATGTTATGTGTCCCAAGTAGCAAGAAGTAAACTTCCCACCTTCCTAAACTATTTTGTCTTTGAAGGAGTGTCCTTCAATCTCGATTACAACAATAGTAATTGGAGCGCCTTCTTATGATATCAAGAATCCACTCAGGCAGCAAGCATGTCAGTCCCCTATCATTGTTCCAATCAAGTCAGCTCAGCAACTTGAAGGCTATCTTTCTGGTTATGACAAATGATGTATGACCAGTTGCTCCCACGTGCTGCCTCTCTCCCAACTAGCAGGATAAATGGCCACCATATAATGTGAAATGAAGGACTTGAGAGTAACAGACTTCCAAAACACGCGGTCACCAAGGAAATGCCACTAATTAGGAGTCAAGGAGCAAACAATTTGTAAATGAATTAGTAAATGAACAATACCCTAGGGGTCCCAAAGACTTAATTTGCTTTCAGAAGATGTGCAATTTTCTCATCCACACTGGTAAATCAATCTATTAGAACTGCCTAATGCTGGTGCCCCATGCAGAACTTTACTATCAATATCATCTCCTTTTGTCAGGGAGAAGGCCTGAGGGGCTCCCTCTCAGGGAAAGTGTTAGTTCACATATTTCCCTGGAGTTTTCACTGGCCCCCAGTGGTGGATCAAATTAGCACATCTCACCTGTGCTTCAACTGCCATCTTCTCCCTGACCACCTTCTCTAAAATAAGGACCCTTTCCTCTTGCTATTGTTTTAAAAATTTTCTCCATGGCACTTAACTCTTTCTGACACATTATATACTCTACTTGATTTGCTAATTATTGTCTGTCTCTTCCTAATAATATAGTCTACCAAGACAAAGTCTTTGTTTTTTTTCACTACTGTATCTCCAGGGCCTAGAACAATGCTTGGCCTAGAGTAGGTTCTCCATAAACATTTGTTAGATAAATGAATGTGTGTGTGAGTGGGAGGGGAAGGAGTGACTGAAGAAGGGGTTGAAGGTCAAGCAAGTTTGAGAAAGACTGGATTAAACAAAACTCAACTCCCTTCTTTATTGCAAAATTTAAAAGAGCCTTTGATAGTTCAATATTCATTGTCAATCTCCAACAGCGATAGAGTGTACAAGCCAATTGGAATATGGAACTCTTCCCCACCCCCCCATTTAGAATAAGTATTTCTTGGAACACAGTTTGGGAAGTGTCATCTTAAGTGGTAATTTATTGACCTCACAGAATTTTAAATGAACCTTTTATCAGAGTAAATCCACCCCTTTCCTTCAAGTTCTTAATATTTTATGAGGCAGCCTTTCATGGGCTGATGAGAAAGGTGCTACCATCGAGGTCCTGCCCTTTCCAGGCTCATCATATTCTTGGATTTCATACAAAAATAAGCTTACTTTTGACCTGTATTTGATGCAAATGCCACAGTTTTGTTTACTCTGCCCTTTTGTTCTCTGCATTTCCTATAATTCTGCATGCTCATCAGTCTCTCAGAATAGAAATAGAAACTCCTCCAAGACAAACAAAAGGACCCCAATGTGGTGTTTTCCAAATGATTTTAATGAAAATGGTGTAATGATATTAATACCATTTTAAAGAACAAAAGGGGAGGGAGATCTGAGAAAGTAAAAACAAAATTAAAACTCAGATTTTCTTAGTTCCAGATTTCAGAACCCTGATATTGTAGTTGATGTTAATGTAGAAAAAAAGAGGCATGCTCTGTACCTTGATAGGTGAGCCAAAAGATAAGCATACTGAACACTTTCAGAACAGAGTATGAACTATTATGAAAACAGAATTTCAAGTTACAGAAGCCCTAAGCAGAGATAATTTGCATTGCACTTTCAACACACACAGGAGCTGACCCAGAGAGCTAGTAAAATCACATAGCAGAAATACTGCAGAACAGTATACCTATAAGTTATTGAGAGGTACCTCTGGACATATTTTCAGACATCCTTGGTAAAACCCATAAAAATTTACTCATAGTTTGAGGGCTAAAATGTTATATCGAATAGAGAACAGAATGAGTTTTATAAATAAAAATACTTTTACACTTGCATTTCTCTAGTATGGACATCAAATTAGCCTTAATTAACATGGCAACAGCAGTGAACTTTGCCTCTAGAGGGTCCTAATGAGCACTTGTGTTCTTTATGACAAGAGGTATGAATCCAATACGTAGGAATTTTTGACCTAACTTGAACATATTACCATCAATTTGAGACCCACAACTTTGAGATTTTATCTTATAGTTTCTAAATTTATATTAGTTTCCTTTTGATAGAGCTAATTATTAGTCTGTATATCAAATAGTTTTGAGGGGAGGGGCCCTATTTGTCTTTAAGAAACTTTTTTTTTATTATGGTAAATATATATAACATAACATTTAGCATTTTAACTATTTTTAAGTACACATTGTTCTGCAACTATCACCATTAACCATCTCCTGGACCTTTCCATCATCCTAAATTAAAACTCTGTATCCATTAAACAGTAATTCCTCATTCACTTTTTCCCAAGTCCCTGGTAATCACTATTCTACTTTTGTATATATGAATTTGACTATTCCAGGTACCTATACAAGTGGAATAATACAATATTTGTCTTTTTGTGTCTGCCTTATTTCACTTAGTATAATGTCTTCAAGGTTCATCTATATTGTAGTATGTATAAGAATTTTATTATTTTTGGAGGCTAAATAATACTCCATTGTATATATTCCCTCCCCAAATTCAACAGTGGTGGTGAAGATTTGGAGAAATTAGAACCCTTGCACATTTCTGGTAGAAATGTAGAATGGTATAATCTCTATGAAAACAATATGGTGGTCCTCACAAAGTTAAACTTGGAATATATATATAATGGAATATTATCATATATAATATAATACATATATGTCTATACACAAAATGTAGTATATATATATATATAAAATATGTATGTACACCACATTTTGTTTACCCATTTATACACAGATGGACATTTGGGTTGTTTCAACCTTTTTGGCTAGTGTGAATAATGCTACTATGAACACTGGTTTACAATTATATATTCAAGTGCTTACTTTCAATTCCAAGTTTAATTTTTTGAGGACCACCATACTGTTTCTGTAGTGGCTATGCTATTTTACATTTCTACCAGCGATATGCAAAGTTCTAATTTCTCCTCATCTTTACCACTACTTTTTTTTTTTTTTTATAATAGTCATCCTAGTAAAAAATTGTTTTATGTTTCATAAATATTTATCCTATTTATTTTGTGTAAAACTCTGATGATATGATTTCTAAGTGACTGACACTAGTTGAGATTTTTTTCAGCCTACGAATATATTATTCTTTGTGCTAAAAAATGGTCAATTAGTCTTGTTCAAGAGAGCATAGTTATACTGTATTCATTTGTAATTAGAGAGTATGTATATATGGGGGTACATATCTATCTACATCTATATCTGTATCTACTTATATCTATATGAGTTATATCTATCTAAGTCTGTTATCATCATTCTGTTTGTTTTTGGTACATTATCAATAACTACTGCCATAAGAATAATGAAAGAGAATATAAAACTACTATCAGAATTACATAAAAGTGAGGCCAAATATTTCTTCTGACACCTCATTTTGTATGTATTTAGAGAAGTGGTGGGCTTTTGTTTGGGGGCTTGCTGGTGATGGAATCAGTATATCCCTTTTTAACTTTCTGCAGGTGCTCCCTGCCTGTGAGGTTCTCATGAGGGTATAGATTCCAGGCTCCAATGATGAAACATTTACTTGTTGGGACCAACACCAGTGAAGATGCTCCTATTAAGTAAGACAAACAGGTGGCTCAATATTTTGTGATAATTTTTACAATCAGGTTCAAGTCCCATTCCCTCTTCTAAATTAAGTGCAAGAAGATCCATCACCTCAGCCAATAACTTCCATGGCAGGTGGTGCAGATCTCACCATATAGGCTGCTGAGATCACGGGTGTGAATCATAGCATTTATTCTGCCTAAGGCACCCGCATAGGAAAGCACAGCCTGGACCCAGCTGATTAAGCTGTAGCATAAAACAACACTTCAGTAGTCAGGAGCATGACAGCACACAATGGTTTATTGGACCAAAGAGTATAACATTGTAATTTACTTCTCTAATACATGTCATGTTCTCTCTTATTGTTTCCCCCTTATGAAGTGAAATATGTAGGTAAGAGATTGCTGTACAGGCTTCATGTGTTATGCCCCTCCAAAATTAGAGGGTAACAAACTGTCTTTATTACCCAATGCCTTTGGTAAGCTGCCACAAATCACAGGAACCAGTGCAGGTAAGCATCTAGTGGTTTAAAAAGTCAAGGCAAACTAAAAGACTTCATGTCTCTGCCTGAAGCTATTTTTGAACTACAGTACAGCTAGACACAATTATTATACTTCCTGGCCCTTACTTTTTATTACACGTTCCTAACCATTTTTTTTTCTTTCTTATTGACAGGAAACCAGGATTTATAAAGTCTGGCTCAATGCAAATATTTAAAGAACTTAATTTTTTTTTTTTCTCTACCCAAAACATAACAGTGTAAGTTGAATAGTGTTTTGCTGAGTATATTTTTCTTTTTAAACTGGAATTCATGGCTGTTCAGCTGAAAATGGCACTAGTCACAGATAATTTAAAGAGAATAGCTTGCTTGTTTGTCAAGCAAACATGTGTAATCTGATGAAATTATTAATGTCATAGTGTTAACTCTCTTCTCATAAATACAGTTAACAGTGCTGACACTGCAATTATACTCAAATGTTCCAGCTCTTTGCTTGTTCGCTCAATCTGTCAGTCCAGGACGCGGGAGACAAATTGTGGTGGGCACTTGACAATGCACAAAAGAGATATAAACCTCTTCTGATTAAACGTTGATGAAAGATTAAACGGTTTTGAATGCTTGCCAGAGTCTTATGATATGACATTTTTAACCAGTGGTAATAAAAAGTTCTATTCAATAGAGGTTTTTAAGAAAAAGATTATAAAGATGACATATATATGTGCATACGCATATGTTTGAGTCAGATGGATCACAGTCACCTCTTACCTTCAGTTCAAAGTTTATAAACGAGATAATATCCGTCATGATACTGGCCAGATTTTTGCAGTCATTTTTCCTAACTGGGAAAAAACAACTTCCTTGAGCATTACCCGCATTATTGTCCTCTATTGTCTTCAGTCTCCCAATGAAATAGTTCCTCACAGGATCCCATTCACAGTGAGTGGTCACTGCTTTCATTTTGTAAAATTCGGACTAGAAGCTGTACCACACCTATTCGGTTGGCAGTCAGGCACCAGAAAACATCGAGCATGTGCATTAATCACTTCACTGTTAAACTCAGTTCACATCTTTTCATTTTTGGCTTTAGGGCAAATAAAAATAGACCAGTTCATAATAACAGCTAACGATTAGCACTTACTCTTTCCCAGTAATGTTCGAGGGAATTTATGTAGTTTGGATCATGTAATCCTTATATGAAGCAATTACTAGTATTTTCCTCCTTTTGTAGGTGAGGAAACAGGCCCAGCAATGGTAAACAACATGCGCAGAGCTCCACAGCTAATAACAAGTGGAGCTAGGATTTGACTCAAGATATATTACAATATAAACTTGCAATAAACCTGTAATTAAGAACCTATAAATATTCTTATCTTCTTAGATTTATAGATGATATAAAGCCTTTTTGTTCCATAAGATGAAACTTACTCAATCCCTCAAGCTTCCCAGATTGCATAAAGAAATTCTTGAATGAACATCAAAAAATAATTATAATTATAGTAAATATTTTTAAAAACCTTTAGCATCATGGACTGGTAATTGTTAGTGTTCATATTAAAAAGCACACTACATTGAAAAGTTTTTTTTAAATAAAAAACAAAGAAACTGCTTGGATTTCAGTACTCTTAGTGCCTGGAGCAAATGCATCCATTAAATGTTGAAAAGAAATGGGGAACCCAGACGGGGTGAACCTGGCTACCTACCTAGACCTTTTTGTTGACTTACTTGGAGCAGATAAATTGAAATAATAAAGAAAACTGGCAGCTTTCTACTCGGTGTTATTGCTGAAACCTTGTTACAAATTCAGAAGCAACCTATACGAGTCTTTCCTGGCGCTTTTCTTCTCTATATATTTGGTTACAGAAATTGTGTACTGGTGTTCTTTCTTTTCAACTATTCATAACATACTGCAATACTTGAGTGAGGAAAGATCATTTTAGGAGCATAGAGAAGGTTTAAAATAGTTCATAGAGGGGGAAAAATTATCAGGTAGAAAGGTGAGAACAAAGCAAACTCGCCAAAGGGGGAAATCGTTTTCTTTCTTAATTGTGTTAAACAGTTGTTTCCCACTCTGAAAGTTCATTATATTTGTCATCAGGGTAATTGATCTACACTTGTTACTAAGTCTGTTGTTTGCTTTCTGATGAACGGATTCATTAAGTTCATTTTAAATCTCGGGCTTCTAAATTCAATAAGCACTATAACATTTCTTTCCTTGTATGGGAATTCGAAGGTCTTTTTTTCTCTCCCCTCAACAGCTTGAATTCCTGTCTTCTGATTAAGATAGATGAAGCATTTGCATTCTATCCATATGCATAATCCTCTCTCGGAGTCAACCTAAAATACTGCATTTGTTGCCCAGATAGACACAGGCAATGTGTTCAGATTCCTCGGAAGCTTTTTGTTTTGATGGGTAAGAACCTTTACCTTTTCAAATGCAACAGAAGAGGTGGTCACTAGGTGACTCAGGCTGTTAAGAAAGCAGAACAATCACTGTGTCTTTTGTATGTGACAGAAACTGTAATTGATGATCTCATTCCCCCCCTCCCATTTTTTTGCTAAAGAAAAAAAGAGAGATGTGCAGTTGACAGACATTTTATTAATAGTTTCTGCCAACTTGCCATGCATAAAAGGTTTTATTGGTTGCAATGCCAGTGTAAGAAAAAGTTCTTTTTGATGAAATGTTCAAGATGGTTGTTTTATGGATGAAAAATGAAGGCAATCTGTCTGCCGCCACTGAAAGTTTGGGTTTCAATAGTACGATTAAAACTATTGTGACAATTCCTATTATGTCATTTAGCCATCTGCCTCCTACCGGTCCAGTCAATGATGACATTACCTAGGTCCTCTCTATTTAACAAGAAGCCCTGCCAATATTGTGTCTTATGGTTAATTTATGAGGGAGATTTATTGTTGATAAAAAATGTTTGCATATTTGGGGATTGCTATTCCTCCTAAAAAGGGGACATTCTTTAGTCTCATGTTTGAGGGTTAAATATTCAGCTGGACAAACAACGACGGATGTTTATGTCCCCTAGAAATCTACAAACTGTGCAAGAAAGCAGGGACAAATGTATACCAGGGACAAGCTCTCATCATATGTGTAAAGTATGAATTTCAGTAAGCATCTATTATTTTCTTGCTTAGCAGTTAATTAAAAGCACATCTTCCAAAATGTTTTCTCAATATTGGCATGTTAAAGTCATAGTTATCCGAATTGGAATTTATCTCCTTTTAAAATTGTCTCATGCAAGTTTTTCTTTAGAGTGGATGTGTTGTTTTAATGATCTCTGCTCATCAGGGGAGGAGAGGAGAAACCCATTTTACCATATGGATTCGCGATAAAGCAGTGAAGGGGCTTCACTGTGGCTTTTGCTTAATCCTACATTACAAAGGAGTGAGGAGAAGAGGGATATTCAATATTTTAACAGGTCTTTGCACTTTGTGGCAGCCCAAATGGAATTTAATTAAGAAACGTGAAACGTAAGGTAGTAAAGCGTTGCAATCATTGACAAACTAGCAAATATACCTGCTTTATTTTGCTTATCATTGTCATTAATTTAAACAGCCCTCAGTATTTGCCTATATCGTTTACAAACCACAATTGTTAAAAGTCTTAAATAGCTCACATTTTGGGAGAAGGCAGGCAGCTGGGAACGTGCTCCCTGCACAGTGATCTTCAAGCAGTCGTGCGTTTTCTTTGGGAATTTTTCTGTAAGCTGCCTCATTGGGAGTATGCTAATGACACCCGCCCTGATTACTGATTTCCCCTGAATCCTTACTCTTCTGTGGGCAAGGCGATCAGAAAGGGAGAACAGGAGATTTCCTTCTTGCTCCTGTGCCTCCTTCAACCATCTGCTTTATCCTGATTCATTTGAATAAAATCTGCAGTTTTTAGGTTCTTTGCTCTGACATCCTAAGGTACTGGGAAGCTTAAAAGGAGTTAATAGTTACCTATCTATGTCACAAATGTTGTTCTCTGGTGTTCTGAGTGCAAACCCTATCCAGGGTTTACATGGGCAAATTAATTTTGTAAAGTAAAAAAATGGGAATGCAGGTGAGCAGCTTCCCTATTTGGAATGTGTCAGTTCTGAACACTGCACCTTGGGCACAGACATTACAAAAAACAAACAAAAGAGTAACTGATGTATTAAAAAAAACCTGTTAAGAAAATAATTGTTTATTCTAAATCTCCCAAGGTGAATTAAAAGTAAAACCGAAGAACTGGAGAGAAAGAGAAAGAGAGAATTTGTGAAAGAGAAAAGTTGATGTTCACCTTTTTTGGAACATTTGTAAGTATTCTGACAAGAATGCAGGACTGGGAATCATGACTTCTGGGAGCCAGCCCATATCTGCCACCAAAGGGCTGCATTCACTTAGTTAATTTCTCTGAGCTTCTCTTTCCTCCTTGGTGACATGAAATGAATGCCACAGGTGATACTAAAGGTTTTCTTCACCAGTAAAACTGTGTGATTGTCTTATTTATTCCCATGAAACAGTGCAGATGATGGAAAGTTACTCTATGGTTTGGCTTCGATCATGCCCAGGGAAAAACCATTTCAAAAACTACCCACATTCCTAAGAAGGATTCAGAGCTTTCTGATTACACTTTTAAAAATGATGAGTATAGTCTAAATTTTAAAAATGGGACACCATATCTTGCTTAAGTTTACGGAATGGATAAATTGCTAAGAATGTTGCTGATTGATAGAAGCACGTCTTCACTTCAGTAAGTGAAAATCAGCAAGATTCTGACACTCAGCAAGACAGAATGAACTTAATATGCAGAATTGGCATTTAGGCAAGAGCGTTTGCAAAACTTGGTGCTATTAAGTCAGTGAACATTGTCAAAACATGAAGGAGACATAAGTTTGTGAATGTTAACACTCTATGGGTATGCAGCTCATTTAAAAGTGAAGAGAGCTGTTAATGTAAAATTGTTTCGGAAAGTGCCTTGATCTTGTCCTACTCACCCACCAACTCTTCTTATTTCTCCACATCAACCGTCAAGCAGAGAACAATCCAGCTGCTCCCATGCTTCAAACAGTTACGGGAGTTTTGAATGGGTGCATAACATCTACTGACCGAAATTTCTGATGGGGCTGCTGGCTTGTGCTGTGAATGACCAATGACCACTCCACCCAGCCTTACAAATGTCATTCTTCTGGTGCTTTCTCTGGCAACCATTCCTGATTGTATCCTGATTTCTGTTTGATAGTTCTGGCTTATTATAAACCGAGTGGGAAAGCCAAGACTTGAATAGAAATTAGTTCACTGTTATGTTTCAGCTGACCAGAGATAAACTTGTACCCAAAATAGCCTCCACTCCCTTCCTTCTACATATCCCAACAAAGAGAAGAAGCATACGGTCACTCTGTCTTCTTTTCTGATGTATTATACAAATAGAACACTTTTGAGAAATAGAACTAAAAACAGGAGAGCACAGCATATCTTAATATTTCATGAGGTAAAATTTCAAGGACCTCAAATTAAAGATAGGCAGGTAGCCAGTCATAAATGGAAATGTTTATTGCAACCATTGGTTTGATGGACAGAAAACATTCTTCTACTAGTTTAGCTTTTGGCTACTGTAATACTCTGTCTTATAATTAGACATGCAGGGGAACCTCATATTGCATCTGCTCAGTTATCATGCTATTGCATTTACTTTTTTAGAACTTTGCTTTTTGCTTTCTCCTGAAATATATTTCACAGATCTCCTTGAGGCTGAATAACTTTGCCTCTTATAACGGTTAGAGTTGTATAACATTTAGTGTGGGTATTTCTCATGCGTACTAGGAATATTATATATATATATATAAAATAAAGATTTTTATTCCATTTTTGCAGGTTTTAACCTATCACTTACATGTACGTTTATATTTGTTTCTGGGTTTGAAAATATACATTATATATTCGATGTCAGAGGAGGTCATAATCCAAGTCATTTTATGCTACTCACATACTTTTCTATTCCCCAAACAGATGAACTTCCTGATCTGTTTCTGAATGAGAAAGAAATCTAGAGAGGAAGTGTATTTATCAGTCCCTATGTCAGCAAATTTCCTGTTAACGTCAGTAGCATCAGCACATCAGAACAGTATCTGTATGGCAGCATTGAATGCCTTGCTGTTTAAAATCTCTTTCTGAACCCAGAATATTGAACATTCTATACAATTTTGAGGATAATTTTATTCACATGAAATCAGTTTTTCCAAGTTTAGAAATGGAGCGCTCTTAGTTTAAGTTTAAATATTGCATAGCGATGATTTTCAACGATTAGAAACACTTTTGTAACATACACGGCTAGGCCCAAGTAGTTCTCATTTATGACCCATTATTTTTCTAGCAATAATCTAAGTACTTCTGTTTTATTAAATTTCTTATTCCCATGTGATCTTGGTCAATAAATTGTTGTTATCAGAATAAAGTTCTTCACATTTAACTGAATTTTGAACTTATGAGATGTACACAAATCTACTGGAAAGGCGATATTAAAAGAGTGAATAGAATTTAAAGTGTTCTTCACGTTGGTCATTTTACAAAAATACTTTGTAAAAGTGTCTCCCCTATATATTTACCTCTTGCTTTTCTTCTTTTTTATTAACTCAAACCACATATGCAAAGTCAAGAGAGTTTTCTAACGTGGTAAAGATAATTAAAATATTAGGTTGGAAAAAAGATGAAATAAATATCACTAGAGATCAGAAATTTTATTTCCTACTAGAAACCAACAAAAAGGTTATAATTAATGCATATACTCTTTACTAAACTATTTCAATGAATTGAATAAATATATTATTATGTTAGCTAAGAAACCAACAGTTTCTAAGAATTTGTGAGAACTATGTGCTTTAGACTGATATATCCACACATTTTTCTACATCTCCTCTTCCTATCTTTCAAACAATAAAGCAGCAATTTTCAACCAGTGTGCCTCAAGAATTTTTAAAACTTGCAATACCTGACTATTTAGTCAGGGCACTGATCTCTTTTCCCTTAGACTGTCAAAAAAAGACAACAGCCAACGCAACAATAGCCATCTGGTGTGAATGAATCAAAATTATACCTATCTTTTTGTCAGATGGGCAAAAATATATTTTTTAGTGTGTCAAAGAATTTTAATAATTGGTCTATGAGTGTCATGCGATGAAAAAGGTTGAAAAATCACTGCTCTAGAGTATAGCCTTGAAATGGTTATATGAGTTGACAGTGTTATTGAATATACAACTTTGGCTCCTTTGTACTTCAGCAATATCCCTCATTTTCTAAAATATTTGAAAATGGGTTTATATTGCTTAAACTTTAGGTTTAATTAGGCCTCTTTCATATTCCTTTGTTTTAAATTCATACAATTAGCCTGCCCATTATTTCTCTCTGGTAGTCTTGTCACTTCCTGCTACATTTCTCAGGTCTTAGACACTTTGAAACAGGTATACAAATTTATTGAAGTTATTTTTTCCCTGTTGAATCAATAATCGCAAATTAGGCTTAGAAATGAAAGTACTAAATCATTTGGAAATCGCCCAAAAGTGAGGAAGGTTTTCTAAGTCATAGATCCAAAGTGTGGGACACCCCACCCCCCATGTGCTTGTCTGAAGGTCCAAGGGGCATGAAGGACATTTCTGTAACTCTGGAAGTGAGAGACAAATTCACAACCTATCAATTGTATTCTGGGAGAAAATCAGAAATAATGATATAACTTGATATACATTTAAAATAATTCCCATCTACCTATTAGCATAACATTTTATTAAAGTTTCATTGATTTGTAGTAGGCGTTCTGCACTGATCTATAAATAATTGTATTTAGCTTTTAAAATCTCAGAATGCGTATTTTTCCCCCTTTCAAACAGGTAACAGTGATGACAAAGGTGTTGTTGTTTTACAATTCTCCTCTGGCTTGCTTTCAGAGACAACTTAAGAACCACAGCTTTTTTCAACCAATGGGGAATATGCTAGGAGTTGAAACAGAAAGATGACAATAGCTTAGTTCCTGTCCTTGAGGAGCTTCTAGTAGTGTGGGAAGACCAGCCTTATAAACATGATGTCAATAAAATTCAGCAAGAGCCAGAGAGAAGTCTGCACACACACAAGGGTTTTGACCACGCGTGCATTGATTGTCTTGTTTACTCATCCGATTTGCTAAACAGGGCTACAAATAACTCTTGCCTGCTTTCAAAACCAAACTCCTCTCAGAAATCACAATCTCCTGATGAAGATGTCCAAAGGAAAAATTTAGGCACATTTTCACAAGAAAGCTAACACAGTGGTTTATATACAAAAGGCACTTAAAAAGAGCTGTTGAAACTATACATGCACACGAAGCATGAGGAGCGTGTTGTACATAAAGCAGAGATGTTAGCTTGGTAGGTGTCTAATAGGTGAAGGTTAACTCTAAGTCTTTACTTTTATGTGCTGATCATCTTTGATCTTCAGCTTCACTTGATTCATCATTTATACATGATTCATTGATAGGCCAGTCAGGCTCGACTGCTAATCAATGTTTACTTGAGTGGATCTGGTTCTCTCTTTCCCAAATGGTTGTGGAGTCAGGGGCAACCTTCCTGATGCAGAAGGTCATGAGATTCTGGTACCTGTTGATACCTGCGTATACTGTACACAGTGCTGCCTAAGAAATTATTATTTCCCTAGGAGACCTGTGCATTGCTCTTGAGGCATCTTAGAAACAAATCTATTAAAATAAAATATTGCGTTTAAACCAAGGCACAGAAATGCTGTATAGACCATCCAAAGGAATATTTTGATGTTCATGTTTTAATTCTGCTTTGCTATCGAATACACTTCAAAGTACACATTTTAATATGTGACAGAAAACCTTTCATCATAAACACATTCCTAAAATTATTTGAAATCTTTAAATAGGACAATATGAAGACTCCTGGCTTTTTATATGAGTTAATCCAACCATTGCAGGCAAACTCCCCTTATAGTCCTTTACATTTTTCCTCTGAATTCTTCTGATCTTGAAAATCCCTTAGGGATTTTGATTTATTTTCCCAGTTTCTGATTATTTTTTATTTTCACTTTTCAAGCACATTTTTTTCCTGTTTCGATTTCTTGGTTTTCTTCTTTAGACTCAATTTCCCACCTAGGCTGAACTAATAATGTTCTACTGAGGGACCCCTGAATATCATAGTTTGTCATAGCATTTAAGGTATACTGTACATTTATCATCCTATGAAGCTTTCAGTTTTTCTCCTTAATTTGGTTTCTGGCTTAATCACTAAAACAAAACAAAAAATAAGCAAAACAAAAATAAAACTAGATTTTTCAGACATACTATGGGTGGAATTCATCATTTCCTTGTACAAACGTCACTCAAATTCACCTTCTAGGAAAGGCATCTGAGATATGCAAACCTCCTAGTTTTAAAGAGGAACAAATAAATGATATTTGGACATTTCAAAGTTGTTTTCTTAGCACAATGCGTGGAAAGATTAAAAAAATAATTGTAACAATAAACTTTTCCTTCCCATGTGGGTATTATTTCCTTTTAAGAGGTGATGCTTTGTGCCTAAGTATCCTGTTCATGATGCAAAGAACTAAAATGCTACCTACATTGTGTACAAGATAACGTCCTATACATAGTTCATTACTGAAATAGAACTGAACGACATCATAGTTTAAGGAAGAAAACTAAAAGTGGCTCTCCCTGACACTGGTTTTACTCAGTAGTAATCAGAAATCCTTGCAAGTGTTTACACAGTACAAAATCCTTGTAAAGTCAGAGTGGAATGAGTCTGCTATCTGACCCAGCAGGGGTTCCTTAAACACCTGTAGATTTGTGGAGTTCAAATATCTACTAGGGTCTATGTGGAAGTTCATTCAGAAACCTGGAGCCCAACTAAAATGATATGTGGACATGGGCATGTTGTTTTGTTCCTCTGTAGTCCCATGGACTTTTGAACTAGAACAGAGAGTAAGATTTAAGAATGTACTCTTTAAATAATTAGATATAATGAGAAAATATAGATGTATTTGTCTTTTTAATCTACTTGTGTGATTTTGATCAATCAATCTCTGAATTTTGTTCTTAAATTTAGATTTATAAAAACCAGATCAACAGGGGATATCTTTCACCGCATTATGTGTGCATAAGTAGTCTCCAGCAGATACACACTTACATCTGGTGAGGGCAGCTGGCCCTTTTATATTGAAGACGTACACAATTTAAAACATGAAAACTTATACCCTTTGGAAACTTATAGCCTTTAAATATGATCAAATATAGCCACAGAGTTGTCTTAATTAACTTCATCACAATTGCTTTCTTTGGGGGATTTGATTTGATCTTTTGAAAATCAGAGACACCATGATTTAGAGAATGTTCAGTCTTATTCTAGGGAGTTTCAAAGGAGCTTATCTTATAATTCTTAAACATGTGTCTTCCATTTCCATCTTAAAAGTTTTATGAAAGGAAATATGCTTGAAAACACCTTGTTTAAGCTCAAACATCAAGTCGCATTCAATGTAAAAAATAACCTGGTCAACATCTCTCCTATTTTTCCCCTCTAATCATTCTGTGTCTGACAGTACATGTGGAAATATGGGTAAGACCTCATGATGCCTGCCTTCTTGATTCTGTTTACACATTGCTAAGTAGATTTGGGGTGGTTTTTTTTTTTTTTTGCTTCTGAAAAAAAAAATATATTCCTATGCAGTTCTGGGTTTTATGTAGTGTTATCACAGAAAGAATGAATCACCCTGAAATATAAATAACAGTTTA
This sequence comes from Miniopterus schreibersii, assembly GCF_964146895.1. Lineage (NCBI taxonomy): Eukaryota > Metazoa > Chordata > Mammalia > Chiroptera > Miniopteridae > Miniopterus > Miniopterus schreibersii. The sequence goes on along the minus strand of NC_138109.1, from coordinate 51,481,341 downwards.
TCAGATGATTCGCTCATACATGCACTATTCTGCCCCCCCTTTTACTTACCCCAGGAATACTCTGTTATTTGTCAGTACACTTCTATGCTTCTAAATGCACAAAGCTGCCTGAGTTTTCAACTCAGCAGCTTCATATTCCTGACTCATCTATCTTATCTTGTTAGGATGTAACAACCATTAATCTTTTAAAAAATAGGTTAAGTAAGATACAATATAGAAGGCACTTATCACTCTTAACTTGAACTTACAGGTCTAAAAAGGGTCCCATCAGAGGCTACATAAGAGAGACATAGTTTTATAAACAACCCTATGACATTCGTATTAGGATTGTGTTCAGGTTTTATACAAAGCCTGATGCAGAGTTGTTTTATTGGTGATTCGAGGTCCTGAGGATGGCAGTTTGTTCCCCTTCATGGTGTCACATGGTAGTCAGTTTTTTATAGTAAGTTTGGAGATGACTCAAATGAGAAAAATAACCCCCAAAACTTGGGTAAACTCACACATAAATATATTGGTGAGAATAGGAGGGGTCAAGGTGGAGACTGTGACAAATTTAAATAAATGTAAGAATGTGTATAAGGCAGGGTATAGGCTTAAAATGATAATCTATAAGAAGGAATTATTTTTATCACATCTACAAACTGAACCTTAGCTAATGTCTATTGTGTTCATAAATATGAAGTAAAGATGTATTCACGCTGCTATGTAGTTTAACAGTTTTACAATTACTATTATTCTACCAGCACAAAGCACTGATAGTGATGAAAACACAAGTTAAAAGTAAAGGAAAAATACTCAGTGAATTCTTATAATACGAAGTGAATATTTATGGCAACTTGCATATATGGCTAATTCAGGCATTTTGACTTCAGGCATTTGACTTCAGAATAAGAAAAAAGATAACAATTGTATATATTTTTTGAATTAAAAAAAATTCCCTAATGTATTACTTTGGTAGTAAAAGAATAATATACATTTTTAAGGAGACAAGAAAAATAATCTTCCATTAACACTTTTCCAAAGGAAAACAATGCAGAAACATACAATACTTTATTCAATCTTTTTTTTGGTGGGGGGGGGGGGAAGGTCCACAAAATTAAATTCTGCTCTTTATGTCAGAAATAACCAGTATCTGTTTCTACTGAAGTCAAATAATTGATTAATGTAGTCATAGCAGTGCTAAAATATCGAACAATTTGATATTTTAAAATAATATAAGCAATTGGTGAATTAGATTTTTATTTTTCAGGGCAACATTTAACCTTGTATAGATACGGTCTTTTCAAGCTGAAACAGGAATTAGTGAGGTCTGTTAGGTGACAAAGAGTTGTAGGAAACAGAAGTTGAGGACGTGACTATCTGGAAATATCAATGGCACATGTGGATACAAGTGGGAAGGTCCTATGGATTTGCTGGTAATTGGCTTAAAAAGATGGGAAGTGGATCTGGGTGAGATGGAGGGGAAGAAAGAGGGAAGAGTGCATATTTAGGAGGGTGGAGTTCAGGAATAGGAAAATAAGAATTTACATAGGAGTAGTTACAAATGAGTTAGTTGTAATCTGCCATTTCAAAGCGTTTTGTGACCCTCTGTGAAAACCAGCCCATACTGTAAATGGGGCCAGAAGTGGGTTAGGGAACACTGTAACCTCATTTCACCTTATTTAGCTATGTGCCAGAGATCTCAGCAGGTAGTTCCATTAACTCCCACTAGTTAAATGAGAAGAAAAGGAGGTTACCCAGATGAACAACACACAAATCTTGGTTGTCCTCCACATCAGGGGGAGAAAGGCTGCTGGCTGCACTCAGCTGGTCCAGCCGCAGGCAACTGCCCACTTGCCCCAGGGCTTCTGAGCTAAGGCCCATAGTTCCTCCCCGAAGCCTCACCGGAGACGGTGGAAGCAAGCTCGGTGGGAAAACATTGAAAGTGACCTTGAATATTGCATTGTTATAATTTATTTCTCTCTCCTTATGGAATTAATACATAGCCCCAATAGGGGAAATGTTTCCCGTGGAATTTTATATCTGAGAGAATTTGAACAAGAAAGTTTTGTTTCTTCTAAAGCTTGAATTTTGTGGAATTATCCTATTGTCATTTAATATAGCTTATTGAGTGTTGTAGTTTATAATTTTAATTAGCACCTTTATCATTTTCACAAATCATTTTCTAATATCTCGTTATTTTTAATATGTTTAAAATAATTGTCACTAGACACTGATAGAGACAACTGAAAAACATTTAATGAACAAATATTTTTAGTGTTATTCAAAGTCCAAATTAAATTTCTTTAATTTGTATCTATTTTTAATTTTAATGAGTGGTTTTACTGAGAATGGCTGATTTTAAAAAGTAAAGAAATCACAACTGCTGAAATACACATATATTCTAATCTGGGAGCCCTAGACAGTTTGGCTAAGTGGTAGAGTGTCGGCCCCTGGGTACGTACGTCGGTTGCAGGCATATCACTTGCAGGAGGCAACCAACCAATGTGTCTCTCACATCGATGTTTCTCTCTCTCTCCCTTCCACGTTCTCTGAAAGAGATGGAAAAAAATATCCTCAGGCGAGGATTAAAAAAAATTTCTAATCTGGGAATACTAAAATGTTCAGGGCATCTCTTCTTTATGTAACACACATGTTGATAAAATTATTTTTATAAGTAGTAATTAATTTATTTTAAGGCATTATATTGTGATGGTTGAACATGGGCTCTGTTATGAAATTGGCATAAATTCCTACCCTAGAAGTCCTTGTCTTTTTGCACCTCAGTTTTCTTATCTGCAAAATAGATTTAATAAAAACTACACATCAAATAACTTTGCTGTGAGAATAAAATAAGTTTATAAAAACATGTAGTAGTTGAATGATGAATGTTGGCTATCACTATCAATCTATTATTTATTATTATTATTATGATGATGAATCAAGTAAAGTTTTAAAAAATGTGTACTTCTTTTCCCCAATGTGTTTACCTATACTTTTCTGCTATTTAAAAAATATTTCCCATCTGGCTTATACTATAAGTTCTTGAAATCAAACCTATTTGAACTATTACTCTGCTTCAGGGCAAATTGTGAAGATTAACATCATATAGTTCTTAACTAACCAACTGAAAATATTTCAGTTTCATCTGGTAATACTAGATTAGCCACCTATATTTTTTTGTATAAAAAAGAAATGAAGGTAACATTTACTGTGTTAAATACTTGATATTATCTAGTCTTCAAAACGGTGATGTGAGCTTTTTATGATTTTGTGTATTTTACAAATGATAAAACTAGGCTCTGAGAAGTTCAATTACCAGGGCTCAGTAACATGGTTAATAATGTCTGAGGCCTTTACAAATGCCTAAGGTGTCCTAGCTGCCCTTACTTCTTTACTAGGTTAGAGATTCTAGTCGAAGGTAGGTGCTTCAGTCTGGAGTGGTGAGCGAGTTTCCAGCCTTGTGCTGCGTATAGCAGGAACTAGGCTTGGGATCCACCAGCTGTCATCAGCTTGGTGATACCAGCCCTGACTTAACTTGTCTGAATTTTAGTTTCCTTACCTATAAAATTCAGAATTGTCATGAGACCCAAATCAGTTAATGTCCAGAAGACACTTCACATGCAATTTAAGATATTATGATGGCTTATAATGACAATTTTAAAAGAATGATCTTGAAGTTGAGTGACCAAATAAAGACATCTGGTAGATTGCTTAGAATATTATATAAAAATTAAGTAATTTTAATGAGCTATTAAATTTCTTATCTCCAAACTTTATGTATCTGATGCCTAGAGAGTATATAAAGGGGTTTAAGAAAAAAATAAAAGAACACACAAATGTTTTAATCAACAATTCTTATCTTGGGGACAGAAGTAAAGAGACATACAAATTGATCAGAAAACTAGATAAAAATGGTATTAACATAATAACTTTCAAGCACAACACACATCAAGATAATTTATAAGGAAATGAGTTAAATACTGACCAAAAAAAACACCTGTATAGAAAAACAAAAGACATTGTGCTCTCACGTATAGCTCACCGTGCAGCCTTGGACATTAGTACCTGTGCTATTGAAGAGCTGCAATAAAACGGTATGCATCTAGGAAGCATCCCATTGAAACAAGAAAGAAACCTCAAATAAATGCATGCATATGCTGGTATTTTCCTTATAATTTGCACTAATCAGCAAGTACCACCAAAAATGCTAAAAGCAATCCACACAAACTTTGAACCACAGAGAAACAGCGATGCTCGTGTAGAGACATCCTTGGGGTGTGTTTCACTAAGGAGAATCTGAATGCTGCTACTATTAATAAGACTACAAACTGTAGCCGATCAAACAAGAAGGAACCTTGAATGTATTTGCTAGGAACTGCTTAAGGCTTAAAAACCAGGGACTTGAAACAAACTGTTCTTATCACCTTTTTCCAAACAGAGATTTAAATTTACAATGAAAGTGCCAGCACCAGCTGTACTTAAAGAAAGCGCCACATGTCTCAATGAGATCCAAGAACATGGAATGGAACCCCGTTCAAGCCGGAGGTGTTGCCTTGCTCTAGCCAGCTGGGTGACACCAAGCTGAAAGTGATGAGGTGCTAATTAAAGTGGATGAACAGAGTCTCATTGCAGGCACCTGTCAGAGGCTTCAGAAGAATCAGCTAGAGCCCCAGGCATCTCTTCCCTGGCACCTCACCTTTCAGATTTGCCCCGTTATGGTTTTAGTTGGCAATGACTCTTCTTGCCCTCTGCACCTATTTACCAGGTCTCCTGAGGAATAATTATCACATAATGCAAAATGTTGAGCCCAGACCCTTTCTGAAAGCAGGGATTAAAACAACAACAACAAAAACCCCAGATAAAATCTATGTTAAAAAAATAAAAACAAACACACACACAGAGGCATAAAACACAGATGTACTACACCTATGGGGACGAAGCAAAAAATCATATATAAAAATACAGGAAATGTTCTCTTCAGTTTTGCAACAGTGTCAGATTTATTCCAGTTTCACTCCTCTTTCCATTGAAATCACACAAAATGATGCTATAGCCAGAACTACAGTATATAATGACACATAATTTAGAAATATTTGCAGCAGCCATAGCAGCTGCTTTTCAAAACAGAGAACATGACATGACCTAAAGCAGCTGAACCGCTAAAATAAAAAACAACAGCACCTTTTAAATGATGACTTTAGATCACCAAAGTTTTCATGACTTTAGACTGTTTAATACACTGTACATTGATGATTATCCAATATGCAGTATATTTATTCAATGTTCTTGTGCATCTGGTTAGTTTTTATATGATTAGTAAGCAGACTACTGAATCGATTACCCAAATGAGGCAGTGTCAAATTTAGGAGTTTGTCTAATCTAAATTTCTTCTCCACCCAAAAGACTTTTCTGCAACGGTCCTGAGTCTAAAGCCATTACTTTTCCATGAAACTTATTTCTTTGTTCTGTAACACCACTTTTTAAGACGTTCTTTGATAAATTGACTGAAATCTATATTCACATCATTTCTATTCACTGTTCCAGTTTTGTCCTCTATAAAAAGAGAAAAAACCCACCTCGCCCTATACATGTTTCCTTCAGGTTGACATAAAAATGTTATTGTCTCTCAGGATAGTCAGGTGTCGTAGGAATCCCAGCTCCACAAATTTTTAGCCTAGTGTTCTTTTGGGCAAGTTACTTAACTCATTTAGTGCCTCCAATTCCTCATCTGTAAAATGGGCAACATAATCCATCTCAGAGCACTGTTGTGCGTATTCTACATGACAGGTGTAAACCACAGCAAAGTGCATGGTGGGTACAGAGTATTATTTCAAGAATAAGTCACCAGCAACGGCCAACCAATCTGGAGAACAGGAGGAAAAACGGGTTTGTGAGCAGAGAAGATAAATTTCATTTTGGGCAAGTTGAACTGAGGAATGTGTAGACAACCATGAATATTTCTACTGGGCAGCTGGAGCACAAGGCCAACATTTCGGAAGGCCAGATTAAGTAGATAAACTCAGGCCTCAGTGATATAAAAACAAGCTATTAATCGGTGGTTGTCACTAACATTTCCAGGGCAGACACCGGGAAAGAGAAAGTTGAGGACAGAATCTAAGAGGATACTTATATTCAGAGAAGGAGGGGCCAGATGAGGAGCTTGAGAAAGAGGTAGGAGAAAGAACACAGGGTCTTGTACATTAAAAATAACACAAAGATATCTGAAACAAGGTGTAATAAAAGATGTTTAACGATGCACTGAAAACAGGATATTTAGCAATTTTTTTTGGATAGGAACTCTGTGAGATTCCAGCAGAATGAAATGAATCCATCGTAAGGAGTTGAGAGGTTACTGGGAGAAGAAAACAGGAAGGTAATCAGGCACACCATCTGTCTAGTCAGAAAAGGGGGAAGGGTCTTGGCGTGAGGAGAGGGAGCATGGGCGGAGGCTTTCACTTTGGGATGGAGGGCGGTCATTGTCTCCATGGTTAAATAGAATCCATTTTTTCTCTTCTTGAGCACTGAAAGAACAGTTGCCTCAGCCTTCCAGCGCTCTTTGCACCCGTCATAATTCCTGTAATTTTACTTGGAGTGGCCCATCAATCATGCACTCCAGTTCTCTCAGTAATTTAAGGTATAATAATGGAGAGGCCTGTGATGTGAGCTAGTCTGACATAGTCAATCTTATTCTCTTTTCTTTCCCCTCCCTCTTTTTGGTTTATGTTTTTTCCCCCAAACCATATATTTATCTTAAATTTAAATGTCTAGCGTAAAGAGTTTTCTTCTCAGTGAAAAACACTTCAGAACTAGCTCTCGGTGTTGACATAGCTAAGAGCCTCTGACACCAACGGTGACTCTGGCTCCTCTGAACACTCACTGGCTTTCTTGTTGTGGCAAGAACTTTACCTGCTAGAATAGAAATGGAAATAATTGGCTTTTGAGGCCCAATGCCCCTTCCTGCACTGTGATTATGACACTCCTCTCTACACAGATTGTAATAACTTTAAATTTTTTCCTGAATAACTTTCTCCAGGGAAGTAACTGTTAACCCAAGTTGACACTTGAACTGGCAACAATTTGATATTGCTACGCTATTTGTTTTCTATTTCATTTACTTGTCCCAATCTTTATCCCATTTGCTTTCCTTGCTTGTTTTTTGTGCTTCTCTTCCTATCTCCTCTCAGAATGCTCCTCTGAGTTCATTGTTGCTTTTCTCCTTAAGAAAGATAAGGTCATTTCAAAAAAATGACTAAAGGTTGTAGCATTCTTTTTCCACCACCCATGAAATAATAGTAATTAGCCTAAAAAGGCCCCAATTTTTATTCTAAGAAATGTAAAAATAAAGGATTCCCAATTCCCTTTCATGAAATATTATAAAATATGCATAAAGGCTTTTTAAAAATCTTTTGATAAAAATCTTATCTATATGGCTTAAAGGCTCGTTGCCACCTTTGGACAGAGATACCAGGCAGTGAAGAAAGAAGGAGTCCAACCTTGGGACATGGGCCAAAGCAACGGAAACTGTATGGTTAACCTGTTCTTGGGGGCTCAGCTGATTGTGCTCAAATCTTTTTAGCTAAGTTCACATGCCCAGATAAAATCATCATCACCCTCTTATACTTTGAAATACAATGATCATGAATATGCCATGAGTATATTTTTATGCACATGGGTATATATTTTCAAAAACATCCAGGCACCAACTTTCTTAAACTAGAAGTTTAATATTTTATCATATTCTTATTGACTTTGAAGTACAAAACTGATGTCAGTGAGTTCTCAAAAACTAAGGAAACAGAATACTAAAGTCTTAGAAGCTTGAAGAACTAATGATGCTGACGGAACGCTTTTAGGCCCCGGATCCTCAGTGCAGCCATCACATAGCACCCAACAAAGTATTTTGCTAGAAAAGGTTAGAATCTGTACCGACGGCAGCATATATCTTTGCAAATTTACAGTCTTTTCCACTGTTATTTGAATCTACATAAAATAATGAAGCAAAGCATTGATCATACTCAAAACCCAATCTCAAACAAAATGACCAGTAATTGAAAAAAGAAAAAAAGAAAGGCAATTGGCCATGAATGATGGAAGAAATTTCACTGAGGATAGTACTGACTGAAAGAGGTTCAATAGCGCTAAAACACTGGAAATATTTTGAGCACCACAAGCCGAAATATGAGACTATTGTCAAGGAAAATTTTAAAAGAGTCCTTGATAGTATGGTATCATGCAGTGATTTGACTATACTCTATAATTTCTAAAATGGACTGCATTTGCTGAACTGACCAGAAATCCCTCCTTTTATGTACCAGTCAATTTATGCTCATTAAATGACATAGGCATTGCTTTTCCTAACACGTGTTGAGTTCATCGAACATGCTAGACTCTTAGAGGTGCAAAAGGAAGCATTTTCCCTCCAATTATTGCCTTCAATCATATTGTAGCAGATTCCTTTATTCATCTATTGAATCAGTATTTATTGCACACTTACTGTGTGCCAAGTACTAGCTCAGAGCTAGTCTCCTCTCTGAAATGGGGTAACAATTGCTTTTTATTCTCACCATTTGAACCTCAACTGAAACTCTTGGAAAGTCAATTCAACCTTCTACACCTACACCAATCTTTCTTGCCTATCATACTATTTCCTTTGTCATTCCCACCCGCCTTCCTTCATTGTCATCTCCTTCTTTACCTCTCTCCCCATGTCTGGTTTGCTTACATTGATCCATCCAGCTCACATAACAGACGTGGGAGTCCTGACAGTGAAGAGAATTTCCATAAAATGACTGGAAAATTAATGAATAGGTCCCTCAAATAGATCCTCCTGCCCTTAGTTTCTTCTGCCTTCTTTCCCTAGTTTCACTCTCTTTCTTCCTAAAATATTTAATATGCTAACTTATAATCTTATTTAAAACATTTGGCAACTTGCAGTGTGGGTGCAGAAAAGTGGGCAAAGAACAAAGAAACTTTCTAATATAGTACTAAACTTTAATTTCCTGTCATAAAATTTCATTACAGTGCTGCTTGCTTAGGCTTGCTTAGGGCTAGCCATGTAGGATGCTTCTATACTAGGGCACATAACCAGCAATATTTAGACTAAAGATTTCTTTCAAGTTCGTGGGTTTTCCAAGTTCCCTTGTTAATTTTTTTGGCTGAAATGAGCAGATAGGCAATATAACACGCATTCAAAGAAAAATAACCATGAAGTTGATATTGGGGAAAAATACATCTAATAACTTCCTCAGATGAGGATAGTTATGGTTATTTTCTTTGTTTATTTGATTTTTATTGGTTTGTTTGTTCTGAGGTCCTCTTCTTTGTATTTTACATGTAAGTCATGACAACCTAATGCCAAAGGAAAGGTGATTTAAGTTATGTTTCTCTATATCAGTATGGGGTTTCAAAAATAATAAAGCTATTTAGTATGTTCAGGGAAAGGTTATGGCTGTAATTTCAGGGTTAAAGATTGAAGAGTAAATACTTCAATCTCCTAAAGCTGTGTTTTGATAGGAATTTAAATTTTCTTTAGCCAAATTGCTAATAAAATAGCCAATATCCTGAAGGAAATAATTTTAGAAATACCTTAGATTATTCTTCTCTCAGAATTACTATTGGAAATCTGAAAAGGTAAGATGCTACCTTTAAAATAAAATATAAGGTGAAGGTCTTATCTAGTTATAAAGATCTTATGTTTCTGCAAGTAAAGTAACCCTGCAAATAATCCAATTAGGGCAATTATATTCTGTCCTTATACATTTTTCTAAGCAACTCTAATGTAATTCAGGCTTAAAACTCTGTTTTCTACTCAACATCTGTTTACACCTGGATGAGGTGAAGCATTTCAATTATCAGTGGCATGAATTCCATAAATATTTCAGAAAATGTTTTGAAACCCTTCACTATTAAAATATCTTGCAAAGTGAATACATTATTTAATCATTAAGTAGGATACTAATGTGTCTTTATTAAACCTTTTAGATAAACATTGTATTGACATCTAGTGGCTATAGAGGCTGATAACAGATATGTTACATTGAAAGCCCATGGAGTATCTTAATGTTTTTCATTTAAAGTTTTCTTGGATGAAAAATGGGCAAAGTATACATAATACTGAATAATGCTAAGGTATTGATAAGAACATATAAAGTCTCTGAATTGATATGTTTAATACCAGGGATGGATTTGGGGTGGTCTGGAAAAAAAAAAAAAATCAGATTCAGAGCTGTCCAAGAAATAGAGGAAAAATACCTAGCTATTTGGTAATAGGTTTACCAAGGCATGTAGATGACTGTGTCAACTACCTACAGAGTTCCTCCTATGTCCCAGCCCTACAATGTGCTACAGATCTTATCTCATTTAGACCTTGAAAATATCCTCAAAATAAAATATTATTTACACCTGTATGTTACCAATGAGGAAACATGAAAGGTTAAAACCCTTGCTGAGGGTTACACAACTAGCAAAAAACTCCAGTCAGGGTTTGAAGCAAACCTGTCCAATTTCCAAGTCCAAACTCAGAGGGTAGCATTCTGCTCTTTATAAATATATAAGTAACTCTAGATGTTAATGACTTCAATTAAAAGTAACAAATAAAAATAACTGTGTCAGTCATTTAATTCAGTTTTTAAAACTCACTTTGTGACATTTTAAACTCACTCTGTGACAACAGGATCTTGCTTTTAGATTATCGGGCAGTTATGCTCCTTGCATGTTACCTTGAGCTTATTTCCGCATGCAGGACCTGACATACATAATCACATGACACGTGTGCATTACATAGTTTAGAAAAGCAATACATCCAGAAAGAAGATGGGGTTAGCTCACTGGTGTATACTTGACTTTAAAAAATGTTTTTGTATGTTTCCTTTGAAAGAAGACTTATTTGAAACTGTATCATAGAAAAGTGTAAGGGCAAGAAATAAATTTACAAGAGTGAGTTGAAAAAATTCAAGGTGATGACCTGGCAAATGAGAATACAGAACTTAAAAGAGGTTAATGGACACTAGAAAGGGAAGAGAGAAGGTAGGAAGCTGTTGGGTGTAGAACCTGATGAGAAGGGGTATGGTGGGTGGGAGAACTGGGGGACAGAAGCAGGGATGACGATGGATTTTACAAAGCTTAGTTTACGTGGAATCAGGGTCTTGAGATGGATGGCAAAAGGGCATCCACGTTTTGAAATAATTTTTCCAATAAGTGTTCAGTTTGCATACTCTGACACAGAACAGAACACAGGCATAGATGCGTATTACTATCAGTTCTGTGTCTTCCTTTCTGGTTCTTAGGATAATCCTGGTTCAGAGTTAGAGGCATGAGTCTGGGTAAAATTAGTTGAAGAAATGAAGAAGAACATGGGTCAGGAACAAATGCATTTCTAAGGCATTTCCCAGAAACCTAGAGAGGCTCTTGGTCACCTGTGTCATGGAATAGCCCTCTTTGGTGCATAAGCATTTATTAAGTGTTGCTATCAATTCCCAGCAGACTCTCAATCAGATCTATAATCCCTGGTTTAGCTCGGGACAGGGGGAGCCCCTGGGAGAAGAGAATCGGGGGATGTATTGGATAGGATGTATTTAAAAAACACACTGATGAGGTGTTCCTAACAAGCAGGGGAAATGACAAAAGTCTGACAGCATTTTGTACAAGAAAGCAGTGAGTCTATTGGGAGGAGACGAGGAGGAAACTAGAGTCTGAAACAGAGAAGTCCACTATAATGAGATAGAAAATCACTAAGGGTCTTAACTGAGCTCTTGGATGAAGATTGAAGAAAGGAATAGATTCTGCCTGTGGGTTTTGGATAAAGAGAAAGAAATAGGTAACATTAAAAAGGAACCCTTTTCATGCTTAAACCGGCAGTAAGATACCAAAGATAGCTAAAGATAGGAACACGAATAAAGGCAGAAAACTCAGAGGGATAACAGTTGATCTGCAGTAATTTTGGGGATGAGAGAGTATAAAAAGGAAGAAGTTGAGAGGGGATGAGAGGCTGGAAGCAAGTTCGGGAGAGAAGCGCTGAGTGTGGTGATGTGACCCTTCTCAGAAAAGACAGCCCATCAGGGAGCCATATGCCCAAATTCACTGCCGATGCAGAAGCAGTTCTTTAAATGATCTACAGGAGAGAACACTGGTGTCTTTTCAGCCCGAATTAGAGAAAACCGAGGCAGTAAGCATATGCAGCCCCGTTTCCCCAATTTGGCTGCACATTAGAATCTTCCAGAAAGCTTAGAAAAATCCCTTTGTGTCCAGGTGATTCTAGTTGGTAAAGCGTGGGAGCCACTCACAGAGCATGCCTTGAAATTTTGGAGGGAAGCAGAAGGGCAAGTGGTGGGTCGATGGGTCATAAAAAGGACAGAAACCATCTCCTGATATGGAGTGTGGGTTATTAATGACCCACACAAATCCTAACACCACCACACACTGGGCTGGGCTTCTTTTCTTGACCTCTGACTTCCAGCGAGCCCCCCCCCCAGTGTGTTTTTGTTATTGTGATGCCTTGGATTTTTCTCTGGCTATCTCACTGTATTAAACATACCGAGCACACAAATTACAGAACGTTGTATGTCAATAGGAAAATGAAAAATGCTAGGTTGACGAAAACTTGGCATAAATTAGTCACAACATATTCAAAAAATGCAGCTTGAATGATGGGCTACACACAGGATATGCATAAAAATCTGATGCAGCGATCATTTCACGCACAGTGTATTGAATTTATTCTATCTTCCCTCACATATTAACAACTTATGAGGTATTGGAAATGTTTCCATTCAAATTTGTGAGGTGACTTCCAGTCACACATTTTGCTCTGCTTCAGTTTTGTTTTTTTTAAAACACACACACACACACACACACACACACACACACACACACCTTGTGTGCACTCTTGTCACAGAAGACGTATTATCCCAGAAGCAGTCAACTCTTACCAACACATCCTGAAAAATGGTGGCAAGCATCTTATTTTTCTTCTTTGATTGGGTTTGTTTAATTCTGTATTATCTGCCTTTGCTTTGATGCCAAACGAGATTAAATTTGCAAATACGGCATGCTAAATTTATAATGTAAATTTAAAACAAAATTACTTATAAGAAACCAACATCAGCACCTAGGGACGAGGCTGAGCTATTAGCATAACTTACACCAGTAAAGATATTCTACTCTAATTATTTGTGGCCAATTATCAATTTCTGGTCAATGCTAGTATCATTCACCATAATTATTTCCCTAAGGAATGTTCCCTGGATATATTGGAGAGCCTCATCATATTTCTTCTCTTAGAAAAACAATACTTGTTGTTGTGTTTTTTTCCTACAAGATTTTTAATCTAGGAGAAAACAAAAAATCTATGAGAAAGCCAAATCTAAACCTTTACTACTGAGGATTTCTCTAAGATCTTAAATCTTCAGGTCTTAAATATCCACAGCCTTCCTGGGAAATTTCTAGAAAGAATGCCTAAAATATCGCTGTCTCATCACCTTACTTTTGATTAATTTCAACTATAAAAATATTTTTTGAGATTGTAAAGATTAACTTATATTTCATAAGTTAACATTTTAAACATTAATCTATTTTCCTTATATATATATACATTTCCCTTCTATTAAAATCAGTTGCAAAGCCTGCAAACAGGATGCTTGCATCTGAATTCCTAATAACTCTTCCCATTGTCTCATTTCTGTTTGAACCTGTCAATCAGCAGTGAAAAGTGCTAATCACTCCCAGAAACTCCCATCTTGCTCACAAAAGTACCAGTCACTGAAAAAATAATACCAGATTGGTCATGGATGGGCAGGGAATCTCACTGGGGATCTAAGGACACAATGGAGTTTATTAAGTCCATTTTGCTCAAGTCCAGCTCTCCCTGCATGCGAGGGTTCAGAACTTTAATTTCAAAGTCAGCTAAAACCGGCCAAGGTAACTTATATTCATTAGCCCAGCTCTGACTGAAGCGCTGTGAAATCTCTTGGTTAGTGCTTTTGGTTCTCGATAATAACAGCAGCATTTATTTTTCCTCTTAATTCCACCCCCCCCCCCCCCCCTTTAAAGAAGGGAGAGAGACTTAGTTGGATGCTACTTGCTTTAAATTCTTAATTGGCCCATGTTCTTTTTTCAGCTGCTTATTATTTCCAAGCTGCCCCGCCTGCGTGACCAGGCACCCAGGGGAAGCTATTTCTCACGCATTCTCCCGTGCAGAGGGCTCCGCACCGCCCGGCCGCACTGGCCACCGAAGGGCAGGGATGAGGTGTGTGTACAGCACGGGCCATGAGCACCCTGACCTCAGGTCGCACACGCCGACGGAGGTCAGCCGGCTCATGGTCCGCCTTATGCGGAGCACCAACTTTCTTCCAGCCTTTCTTTTTTTTCCCAATTCTTTTTCTTTCTAAGGGCAGCTCATTTGCTTTGTGCGAGGTGGCAGCTGCAGGGGGCTGGTGTGGACGAATAGGCGGAAGGCGGCACGGCCCTTAAAGAATAAACAGTAATTACCTTGCAGAGTTCCCTAGAGTGACGGGCACCTCTCGAGCTTATGAGGACAGGACTGGGAGTATACAGTACTTGATTTCTCTTACTTACATGCGTTTTCCTTTCAACACAACAAGGAAGCCACATCGTTTAATTGACTTTAATTTCAGTTTACGTATTTTTGTGACTTTTGCTGCAGTTGGCGAGGCATTAGAATGCACAGAGTTGCTAGCTAGCCCCGTGAGCCATGTTATTAATCGAAAGGACGAAGATACGGTGTGCGTGTGAGCACATGGATGTGTGGAAGTGGCGAGTTATAGGGCATCACGTATTCCAACTTACCACTGGGTGGCTTTTGTTTTTTATTGTTTGGTGAGACTGGCTTAGAGGAACTCCAGGATTTATCAAAATTTGAACGTGAACGGTGGTTTTAGCAAGGTCTGGCATAAGCACAACGGGAGTGAAACCTCTTCAAGGCAAGCCTGGCAGATATGTGTGGGACAGTCCCTTGAGGAGGGTCAAGCTGGGCACCATTAGACATCAAATTGTGCTGTCCCTGCTGCAAGGCCGTGGGTCCTGTTAAGTTCCTGTGAAATCACAGGGGACTGAATTTATTTAACCTACACCTCCAATGTATTCTTTGACATCGTGAAAATCAGACATGTTTTGGAATAACTGTATGCCGTTAGCTGGCTGGGAAATCGAGGCCTAGGTTGTTACTTAATGCATCCAGGAGAAAGGAAATCAAATTAAAACCAGACATGTGAGCTCGATAACACTAAGAGTGGCTTGGGCTTGATAATATTTTTGATATAAGACAAAGTAAAAAGGAAGGCATTCTCTGAAGCATTGTGTCTCTGGCTTCCTGCAAATTACTTGTGGAATGCTTCTCTGACAATTTACAGGTATTTGTACATGATATATTCACATATATACATTCGCACAGATGATCCTCAACTTATAATTGTTTGACTTATGATTTTTTTGTAGGAACAGTACTTCAAAATTTGAATTTTGATTTTTTTCTCAGGCTAGCGATAGGAATGACACTTTCTCATGATGCTGGCCAGCAACAGACAGCCACACAATCACCAGGGTAAATAATCGATACTCTACAGTAGACTCTGTTGCCAGCCTTGTCTGTATATTGTGTTGTGAGCGCATTTAAGGTAAGCTAGGCTAAACTGTGATGTTGGAAAGGCTAAGTGTATTAAATGCATTTTCAACTTAACAATACTTTCAACCTACAATGGGTTTATCTGGATGTAACTCTGTCATAAGTCCAGGAGCATCTCTAGGACCCTTTCACACTAAGTTATAAATATTAGTTAATTGACCTTTCTCACCCTTTTGAAAATGGTTTTTCCCTTTTCAAATTTATATTTCCACTGCTTAGCCCAGTGTCTGACACATTTTAGATGACTGAAAATGTTTTCTGAGCCTCTAATAACTGATCCCAGAGGGATTGGTTATATTATTCTGGCAGATGCTGAGATGTCCTGTGATTAGGATACTATTTATTTGTCAGTACTATTAACAAAGCAATGTTACAAAAATAACAAAAGATAGAAGAACTAAACAATGCCTGTACCATTTCTCCAATCCCAGTAGTACAAAGGAAATACAGATGCCAATACAGGGATCTAAAACTTCCCTGGAGCTGGTGCACCAACATCTGGGGAACCTAGAAAGGTTTTTTTAGTTTTTAATATTACTGTGAAGCAAGATTCCATTAATGAAAAAAATCTACTGGATTAGCAAGAATCATGCCATCAGCATCTGCCACTTAAAAGCTTTAGAATTTTTCTGAAAGAACTTTTCCCTTCCTTCTAAATAAACATGGAGCAAAATTAATTATTTAAATCTGATAGATATATAAAATAGGAGTAAATGTATACCTTATTTACACACTGCCTTACAGAAATAAAGTCATGTGTCAAATATCCAAAATACTAATGAATTTCTGATACCTAGTTTATACATTGCCCAAAAAATAATACAAAAGCATTTTCAAAATTCAGATCTAAAGATCCCAGCTCAGTTAATTCTCAACGAGTAGCTTTCTGTTGAAGGAATTATTGCTTTTATGTTGAGTAAAATATTTGTAACTCTAGAAAATCAGATTGTAGCATTTGAAGCTGTCGCCTTAATAGTGAAAGATTTCACAAAACAATACCGTGGGTCTAAACAATGTAGCTGACATATGTGACCACAGACACCAGGATATCACTCAGACAATGCCACCAATAGCATGAGTGACACTTGACGGTGGAATAGTGGGGCGACTGGTACTTAGTGGTCTTGCGCTTTGTCAAACATGCCTTTTTTATTTCTTTTTTTCTCTCTCCCTGGTGGCTATTTGTCATTCTTGGGAGACTGGAGACTTCCCTTCCCCTGGACCTTTGTGAACCCTGCCGTCTTTGAACATCATGGATACTGTGAAAGAAACTATTTACTAGGCAGTAATTATATGCCACCCCTCATGTAAAGGTAAATGATAATGAGGCATGTGTGAAGAACAGGCAGTGCTGTCAAAAGGGAAAAGAGCGGCTTTTAAAACTTAGAGCCATGCAAAATGCCTCCTAGACTTGCTCTGGAGTAACTGTATCAATTAACCACACTAAAAGCCCTAACTCAGATGGGCACTGCACACAGCATGTCTACTAGTGTTTTATTATCAGGTCCATTATGATGAGTTCTTGTCCTAGACAAAGGGAGAACAGAAAGAGAATTCAGGCTGACAAATTAGTCTTGAAATCAGTTTCATTTACATAACGACTGGAAGTTCATTAATAACAGAGTTTTAATTATTCATGCTCTTGTTTCACCAGATACAGCAGTTTCCCCCCTGCTGCGTGGGATGTCTGGATTAGCGAAAATGAACCCCCGAGAAGGGAAGGGATGGGCTGCCCGGGCCTCAGAGGCTGCTCTGTGCTGTCCACCAGGGATGGGAGGGGGCCGAGACGAAGGCCTGTGCGTGCGGATCGGGGCTGGCAACGCAGGTAGGGAGGCAAGGCACAGGCGCTGGACAGAGAACAAGAAAGCTGGGCCGCGGGGTTCTTTGGGGCTTATGTTAAATGTTTGTGGAAAAGAGAAGGGAAAAAACACAACTTTTGTGAATTTGTGCTTGATGGGAGCTTCCACCTGAGATGCTAACACTTTAAATATCCATCGTTTCAAGATTTCCTGACGGGGCCCTGGTTGGCTGGCTCAGCTGGCTGGAGTGTCGTTCCTCCCTGTTAGGGCGGGTGCGGGAGCAGCTGATCCATGTTTCTCTCTCCCTCTCTCTCTTCCTCTCTAAAAATCGATAAAAACATATCCTCAGATGAAGATTAACAAAAATGATTTCCTGATGGGGCATCCTTAATATGATTGTGTGTGTGTGTGTGAGATTCTCTTTAGATATAGGTGCATGTATAGAGTTTATTTTGGTTGCTTGCATAGAGAGACAGAGAGAGAGATAGAAAGAAAAGACTCTCCCCCCCACCCCCTTCCATGTGATCAGAACAAATCTGAGAACCAGGTTTAAAGTTGGCTTCAATACAATTTTCTTTAATGAGAGCAGTGGTGTTATTTTCATTCTTACTGGTAATAAGTAATGACACTAAGGATACTTTCCTGCAAAGAACTAAAACTGTTTCCACACACATCAATCTCCTGATATACAGCCTCAGCAGCACCTCATGAAGTAAGTAGTTCAGGGCCGAGTGGGCAGGGGATTATGGCATTTCTGGTTCATTTGCTGTCTACATATTTCACTGATTTAGGTAACTGTCTCACAAAAAGAGAATCCATGACAAATAAAAACAAGATTCGATTGTTCCCAACACCTTGATAGTTCAGCGGAGATGGGGAAAGAGGCCAGAGGGGCACCTTGCCTCATTTTGAAATCAGACAACAGCTGCAGGTCTGGGTTTCCAGGGCTGCCTTTAGAACAGCTTGTAACAAAAGTTCTTAGTTTAGGGGAATCCTCATTTAAAAAAACCAGTAGAAACGTTTTGAAAAAAAACATTTCAGTAAGGAGAAATGACATTTAACACGAGCTGACCAAATACCAAATGTTTTGCCTACATTCTTCTGCTTGATTTAAACTTCACAAAAATTATTGTATCCATTTTACTGAGGAGGGAATTGAGCTTTAGAGAGACCAAGAGAGCAGCTAGTAAAGGGGGGGTGGCATTAGAATTCAGTCCATGCCTGTCCGACACCAACTCTCCCCTGCTACATACACGGTTGAAGGCAATGATTATTTACATTTTTATACAAAGTTTGTCCAACTTGTTTTATTTTTCTACGTTAATTTTCTTTACCACCGCCCCACTGATAAATGATTTTTTACAAAATAAACACAACAGCTTGTCTTTTCAGTATATGGAGAGCTTTCTTAGCTCTTGACTAAGAAAGCCCTAAAAGTCAAATATTTAAAGAGTTAATAATACAGAAGGAAGGTGCTAATATGAACAAGGCCTGTGTCTAGTTAAAAGAAAAATTGAGTAAGAATTAGACAGATCGTGCTACCTGATAGCTTTAAGTCACATGCCACATGTGTAGATGTGGTAGGAAGAAAATTAATCATCAGAAGTTGCCACCTCTCATTATTTTGTTTGCTTCTAAGTGGGCATTTTTGTCCACATACTGTGAATGACAACCACGGACAAATAAAGTTAACTCTTCCTTTTTTATTTTTCTTTCCCTCCCTCCCTCCCTCCCTCTCTCCCTCCCTCCCTTCCTTTTTCCTTCCTTCCTCTTTTCTTTGTTTGGACTATCAGTTATTTATTCCTACATTAAAGAATTCATGTTTCCTGGCTAGTTTTAAGTTTTATGTTACTCCCTCATTCCTTCACTCCCGGCCAGGTCCCCCCGAGCCCTGCTCTGGGCCTGTTCTATAAAGCGATCGTTATGTGGCAGATTTTGAATGACTGATTACTGCTTCGGAGTGATCAGAAGCTCTCAACACATTTAAAACATTTCATCTTTTTATCTCTCTAAAGTATATATGTATAGATGTTAAAGTACAAAGAGGTTATAAGACATGCCTAAGGGGGGAGAAAAAGTGTTTCGAAAAGATAAAACAAGGTCCTTTTCTAGGGAGCTTCCCACGTGATTCCAGCGTGATACACAATAAAGGGACAGCAGTGTGTGAAAGGCAGAGTCGGCGCAGGTGCCCGGGACATTACTGACACTCTGACGTCTGAGACGGCCCTTTCTCAAAAATTGCCTTAGCCAATCTGAAAATCAAGCCATGAAGGACACTATGTTATATCTCATACCGAAGATCACTATAAAAATCAGATATTTTTAAAAGATAATGAAAACAAAACCTTTTGAAAGACTAAAACAATTTAAAAAAACGCTTTAACTGCTCAATGGGTGATGTGTTTGTCCTACTTTAAAAGCATATTTAGTTCTATTTTTCTGGGCTCCTTGACTTCTCTTAAAACTTATAAATATTGCCAAAAGACAAAGAAAACAATAGAAGGTTGTAGGGGAACGTGGAGGAGATGGAGGACGCATCTGGGTGGCATTTAATTGGGCTGTTCTTCCCTGTCCCGTTAGGTGGGTGCTGCCCTGGGCAAGCAGGGGGTCTGCCTGTGCTGATATTTGATTTCCAGGTGCAAGTACTCACTCAGCTAAATCCTGACCATGTGCCGCCATACATCTCATAAGCACTGCTGTTTCTCATACTGCATATAAAACGTCCGCCTGACTGAGAGGCATGCGAGATAGATGGTCCTGAAGCGGCAAGAATTCCAGCAATTTTGCAGGAAGACAGTAGGGCATGGAAGTGTTGCTTACAGCCTGTGTCCAGACCTGTTTTTTGCCAAGGAGGAGCCTAGTAATTGTTATTGTTGCCCCTTTCCCTCCTTCTCTTAGGAGACTTCCTCAACCTTTACAGGGAGAAAAATATATATACACACATGGTTTCCTCCTGTATTGTGTTCTAATAGGTAATGCATCCTTCGGGTACATAAATAACATGCCCAATACCCAGCATTGCACGCAATGAAACATTTTATTATCATGAGGAGAAAATTTTAAATGTCACCATTTTTCAGTGAGGCAGCAATTTACCAAGTGCCACAGAGTACAGTGGCACTGTGGAAGTGGAGGTGGGAAAAATTAAGATTTGGCCTGTTAGCTTAAAAATAAAAAAGGTCTTTCATAAGAGGCAAGAAAGTGTTTATTTGAGATCAATAAGAATAGCTACTTGGGAATCACTAGTTCAGGCAGAGGCCCAAATAATGTTTCAATTAGGAGACAAAGGCAATGGGTATTTATGAGAAGGGGAAGGGTAATATTTATATCAATAGAAGGAAAGCATTTTGGTGAAGATAACAACATAGCGATGTTAATTCTAAACAATATTTCAAATTTTCAGTCCGGTAGTCATCAGTCCAGTAGTCTTAATATCTGCTATCCTGTTACCTTTGCAAACAGATTTTTGGGACACAAGGTTGCCTCAGTCCCAGTCCAAAGGTTATTTTGCCCTGTTTTAACATTCCAAAGGTTTGCCGCATAAGGCAGCTCCTCTGGCGTGGCAGCTCCGGCTCCATTTCGAAGTGACGCCATATATATTATTTACTGGCCAATTCCAAAGTCCACATCCTTGTACATCCTGCCTTCTAGTTAGTTATCAAATATGTCCCAACCTCCTTTCCACCTTCCATCTACAGGCTTCTGAAAGTACGGTCCTTCAGGGCAATTACCAGGTTATACTCATTTGCCCTTTGATACAGTGACTGGCACAGAGTAGGTTCACAACAAATTTTGTAAAGAATACTATAAGTCCAAGTTGCAACTTTATAATCAAGTTACTTTAAGCTTTGCACAAAGTACCTGCTTCTCCCTTTTGGTTGGGTTTCTACTGACCTAGAGCAGATCTGGATAGCCACTGAACAGGGTGCTAGAAGGCAGGAACAGTGTGATATACCTGGTCATAGCCTGGGCCTCCAGACTCGCTGGCCCTGCACCAGCAGTCTTAAATTTGTTGATTAAAGTCATCTACACAAACAGGATGTTCACTCTGAGTTTCTGCAGAGGAATCCCTTCCATTGCTAGATTGGGAAATTATCAAATCCCAGGGTGGCACATGCTTTAGAATTATGGGGATTTTTCTTTCACAGTTTTGGTTCTAAAACCCATAAGCAAACCTGGCTTGGTGGATCCAGAAGTGATAGAAGGAAAAGCGAGGAGCGTTCCTGGGATGTAGTCTTCAGATGAAAGGACTGCTTTTATTTTCTGAATGTTTGTTTGGTGACATTTTCAAGTTTGTGGTCCATGTACTGCGATGTTCTTGCATGCTCTCACCAGGTGTTTTACAACGAAGCACTAAACTCCCACTTGTCTGCTCCAAGAGGAAACCTTCAGGTAGGTTTAATGCAGAAGATTAAGACTGCATTAAGATTAAGTCTGAAATGTTCTGCTACCAATTAGCCCTCTAGTATTTCTGTAAGCCTTGAATTTTTGATGCGATCAATGACACCAGTGGAGCCATCTTCTGTGGAGTGGTTATTAAAGATATAAAAATCAATACAAAGATGATACTTGGAAATCTATATCACAAGATAATGAATCATCATGAGAGCCGACAAAGAAGAATGTCAGCAAACCAAATAGGTTTGTGCATCACAAAGTATTTCATGCCAGTAGAATTTAAGCTAAATTTTGCATGAGACAGAAGTCTTCAGGCTACACTTATGATACATTTGCATGGCAAGGTTTAAATAATATGAAGACACAAGCCCAGCCAGGCAAAGGTCTCCTATTGCATGTGGGGGGTGAGAGGGGGAGGAAAAGAATAAAATAAAAGGAAATTGAGAATTGAGGTGTTCATGACTGAGCCAATAATGGCATGATTTAACTTTAATGACAAAATAGCATCAAAACGTTCTCTGTCAGTGATCCTCATTCAATTTCTTTTAAATGAAACATTATTTGCCTGCACGTTAAGTCCTAAATACTGATTGTTATTGGAGCTGTGTATTGAAGCTTCACAGAATAGTCAAAATTTAATTTGACCTGGGGATTGATTTTATTTCCTTCAAAGGGAGATTTCTTTTTTCCTTCCAAAAGTGAACTGGTGCATGACTTTGCAAGTTCATTTTGGTTTTCTTCTTGACACATCTGTAAGTGACAGGAGAACATTTATGTGTTTTGTCCTGAAAGGGACGTCACGATGTTGCTAATGATGCCACAAATGACTGGGAAGCTATTCTTTGGTTTTAGAGATATGGATTCCCTATGATTTGGCATCATTTGTTGCCAGAACAAAGCAAAAAACATCAGCAGGCCTGCCACAATCATCAGTCCACTAAACCACTGTATCTTTAACAGACAGTTTCATGCCTGAGATTTCCCAATTTACAACTACATAAATAAAGTTTTATAGACAGGGATTAGGTGAGGGTGTGTTTTTGTGTATATTGGGTGGTGCAGAATCATAAATGCCTCTATTTTCTTCTTTCTCGAAGCACGTCCATGAGTCCCTCCTTGGAACTCTTAAGTGGCAGCCTTGATGGAGGGACATGCTCATGATCACCGCGAATCAAGCTCTTAACATCAAAGTCTGGCTCTTCATTAATCAGTAAACTTAACTGATTTACAGAGAAGTCTGTTATTCTTGGAGTTTTTTCATCTTCTTCTCACCCTGGTGCCAACACAGTTTCCAGAAAATGAAACAATGACTGGTTTATGCTATTGCATATTAAGTTAGGTTTTCTCTGTGTTTTCATTGCATGTTTCAAAGGTTGACTTAATCAGCTGTGAGTTGTTAAGGAGTAAGTCAGGGTGCAATTCCCACAGATTTTTTTCCCCTCCCAACGTATCATATAACAATAAGAGAGCTAGACACACCTTGTGTAGTTTTAACAAATCTTTGCAGTTTTGACTTAATTTGTTTCCCTCCGCTTTACCCCCTGAGGCTCCCAAAGCAAATGAACCATTCAGTAGCATAAAACAAGGGGAATTAGTTTAGACTTCAATAAAACACAGACCTCTTGCAGCCCGTATCTGCCCTGATGCAGAATGTCTGCAGTTTAAAATGTTGCAGTGTCTTGATTGTCCTGACACCTCACGGTTGTCCTCTTGAACTCCATTACCTGGGGAACCTCAACACTCACAGCTCTTCAGTTCTCAGGCCCAGCCTCCATGGTGCTCATACTTCAGCTCCTTTATCTTTGTCTGTAAAATCTGCACTACAAATGCATGGATATACTTTCCAATAGTTCTAGACTCAGGGTTTAATGTGGATAGTCTCTGATATCTCTTTTAGGTGGTATGTGAGGAAAAAAAGGTGTAAGAAATGCAATTCTCATAGGCAAGGGGCTCATAGGTAGCATTTAAAGAAATAAATTTTTGTGAAAGAAAGGTTTTTGCATTTCTTCGAAGCTATGAAAATCTTTAGCCCTCAGAAGTCAGTTGTCTTGTTTGCTTGGGGATGGGTTTTGATGCCTTGAAGAGTATTATGTATTCATTTACAAATAGCTAGTGATGATGTGCTGGGTGCTGGGTGCTAAGGACACACTTGGTCTCAGGGGAATTGTGAGAAAGGTGTTCAGTAGCCTGTGAAGCTGTTTCTCCTATGAGGTTACATTTTAATACTTTTTCTGTGTGAAAAGTTGGTTAGCATCTTTAAAAGCTTGATTAGCAAACAAAACTAAACTGGATAAATGTCTAAACCTGGGTGAAATAAGCAAACACTGTTTAATAAGTGGAAGAAAGGAGATGCGTAGCAATTATCAAAGAGCAAAGTCCTTCCTAATAGACCAAATGATAAAAACTTGAACCCCTAAATTGCTCAGGTTAGTCACATGGAGAAGGTTAAGTTTTCAGACAATGTATGTTCACCAGATAAAAACTGATAAGTTCTTGATAAAATGACCTGAGGGGATAAAAAGGCTAGACATCTAAAAGGTGCAAGTCCAACAAGAAAATTTCCTCTTCCATGCAGTTAAGATGGGTCCACGAACAGAGGAGAGAAACCCACAGAGGGCATTTACATTGCATGAACATAAAATCATTTTGTAGATCTATAATTTAACTTAGAAACCAAGAAGAGAAATGCATTATTTTATAATGCCATGTTTTATATAATCTAATATTAATATTTTTTCTAGCTTCTTTAAAATAAAACAGAGTGGTTTTAATTTACAGGAAATTAACACACGATGGAGAATTACCCAGGAGTTGCCCACATACCACATCGGAGTTATGTCTTTGTAAACAAGCCCAGAAATAGGAATACTTCTAGACTTCTGTGAGTCAATGCTCCCCTAAGCCTGTGAATGGTCAACCCTCCTATTGGCTACTTGGCTCCTATGAATCCAGAAAACTGGGTGAATCTAAATCTTAGAGGGCCTACTTTTAGGAAAAACAAAGCAAAATAAAAATAAATTAAGGCAGGAAAAGTTTAAGTTAAAACACAAACTACATGTGTTAAAAAAAAAAAAAAAAGACTGGAAAGAAATACAGCAAAGTGTTAACACTGCTTTTATTAAGGTGTTGGCATAAATAATGGCTTTTATTTTCTTGTTTGTTTTGATATTTATAAATTTTCTACAATAGCATTTCTACTCTAACCAGAAAAAAAAAATCAATAAAAAGTACAATCTAACAGTTGAAACTTTTGTTATGTACAAAATGAATACATTTTACCACTGGTAATGCCTTTGGCTAGAGAGGAAAGATGATTTTCATAGAAGGATTACAATGTTTTATATTTAATTAATTGGAAAAGCTTAGGGCAAAATCAGAACTACAGATTCTGGAAGTTGAATAGAGTGAAGATTTGATAGACACAAGGAAGAAAAGGTAAGATCAATGTAACATCTTACAGACAGTGAAAACAGTCTGTTGCAGGCTGTGTAAGAACATAAAGAATGTGAAAACAAGGCAAAGTGAACCTTATATGAAAGTGAATAATAAATAAGAGATTAGAAAGTAAACTGGCCTTGAATCTAAAAGTAAAGAGCCATGACAGGATTCTGTATTTTGAATGTCAAAATTAAGCAACTCCACTGGGAAATAAGTTTATGGAATGAACAAAACCTTGGCGTCAGATTGATTTCTACTTTAGTGGGGCTCTAAGTCATTAGCACTGGGTCTGTTTTACTAACACTATAGCTTTCCCTTTACTTCCAAGAAAAAGCACATATAATGCTTTTACTCTTCATAATTCACTTACTTAGTCAAATATTCATTGATTTTTCTGAATCTGTAGCCCATCTGCTTGCAAAACATTCACTGACTACATGGGACTAAATAATAAGTATTGGTTGATGTTAATGTACATACATGCAATAAAACTGTCAACTCAGTCATCTTTCTGGTATACCTGAGTATATAAGAAAAGCATCATTAGACAGTGGAGGCAGCACTGTCTGAAAGGTAGTATGCATAATAGAAAGAACATGGTCTTTAGCTTTAGAAAAACATAGGTTCAAATCCTGACTCTGCTACTTGCTACTTGTTAATTTTGATTATATTAAAATTTTGAGCTTCATTTATTTATCTTTAAACTAGGGACAATACCTTCTTCCTAATATAAATTTTGTAAAGATTAAATGAGTGATACATAAAGTATATAACAGAATGCCAGATACACAATAAACTCTTAATAAATGGTAGCCACAATTGTTATTGTCATTAGAATTCTCACAATGAGTTTGTCAACACAATGAAACTTAGAGTTTCAAGAACAATATCTAATGTGAGTTTTCGTTGTGTGAGTCAAGTTTTTGATTATTAATATGAGAATGATCTCATTTTTTTCCTCAGATGGGAAATGGTTAATTCATAGAACTAGATATAAAAAGGACTGACTCATCTACATTCTCAAATCTTTCTCTGTCAAGGTCAATGGTACCAGTTTTCTCTTCCTCAAGTGGTTTAATTTGGGGCTGATCAGAAACCCAAAGAAAGCTGATGGGCCAGCAAGAGAGATACAGAGGCTGAGTCCTCAGGGAAAGAATGCTTATGCTTGATGAGCCTCTGAGACTTTAGGTTTCTACTTCAGATACATGGGGCTAGTCAGTGAGCTTTATATCTAAATCCAACATTTGGGTCTTAACTACAGTCACGTCCTGAGATCTTCACAATTGCAGTCTGAGAGGAGAGCCTCATACTCCAGTTGAGTTTAGGATTTTGGTGGGATAGCTATTTGCACTTCCATTGGGCACAGAAGAGTGAAAGACATGCTTGCTGGGATTTACTTAGCTTTCAAGGTGAAATGCCAGCCCTTTCAACTGCTCCCTTGCTTTGCTTTCATTGGTCAAACAGCAAATTGTGTAGAACCCAGATAATATAAATATAGGACAACTGGTTATTTATCCCAGAGAAGTTTTATATATCTCAAGCTCTATTCATTATTAAAACACCTCTTCCATTAGAACTTCTACAAAATTCATAGTTTATAATATTGAGATGAGCACATACATATATTGTCACTGATGTAAATATTTATTTTCTATATGTTGATTTTACCTCTATAAACTGCAGAGAGCAGGGACCACACTTTATATTCTTTATATACTGCTTTGTTGTGGAGCAGTTTGGGACATGTTATAGACCCACAATAAAATTAGTTAAATGCATTTTTTTTTTTTAATCTTCACTTGAGAATATATTTTTCATTGACTCTAGAAAGAGAAGAAGGGAGAGAGAGAGAAAGAAACATTGATTGGTTGCCTAGCACACATGCCCAGACTGGGGATCGAACCCACAACCTGGGCATGTGCCCTGACCCAGAATCAAACCCGCAACACTTCAGTGCACAGAACGATGCTCTAACCACGGAGTAACACCAGTCAGGGCTAAATGGCTTTTAGTTTGCACTTTTTTGTAATTTTAAAGTTTCAAGTTTGACGATAAAGAGGATCCATTTTAAATGAATCCTTTCATTCTTGAAATGATGGGATCAGTGGGGCGAGAGGAGAGGGCAGACAGGTGTCAGGAAAGATTGACGGCAGAATGTGAATTTGGTGCATGTTAGAATCTGTGGCTGGAAGCTTTTCCTAAGAAATCATCTTTCATTTTTGAGGGTCCTTTATTTCTTCAGATGGATGCTAATTGCTCAAGATCACTCAGAAAGTTGAGATGTAGCTTTGGGACTAGAACCCCAAAATGCTATCCCAGTCATGTATTTATAACAGTGACACTTTTCCTGCTACAGGAATAGACAGTATTCATTCATGTTTCTTACATTACCATAGCAATCAAAGTTTATTTATAGCATAAAAACCCTAGAAAAGTTGTGCTGAACTATTTTAACATGAAACAATTTTAAATTTCTGAAGTACTAACTAAAACATTGTCTTAATAGCTAACATTATCCTTTCTACCATAGATATTACTTGTTTTGCTTTCAATGTTATAGTGGCATAGGGCTCAATATTATATTTATTAAGACAATACTATTGGTGTAATTATCATTCAAGATTGTATTAATTAAGATATGATACATTAACTGGATTATATTTTGAAAATAGAAAAGTGAAAGAATATTCACACTAATATTTGGGTAAGAATTAATACAAGAAATGGTATATATTATTTTTATGAATAATTTTCTCTTCCAATAAAAACCTATTATTAATACCTATTCTTTAGAAGATACGTATTTTTTCTTACTTTGCCAAATTTGCCTCTTTAAATGTTTTTAACACTAAGTATCACTGTTGATTGAACATTATAATAATTATGGTTAATTTAAAAAGTATTCTGATTTCAGTTGAGGTCTTCTTATTTAAATTAATGTCTTTAAATGGCTTAGCAGATGACTTGTTTAAACCTTATAATATCATTTTCTGCATCTGGGTTATTAAAATAAAAATGTAGTCATAATCAGTGATAGCATTGGCAACAAATATCTAAACTAAGTTAAACAAACCATACCCCTACACGTGTTAAAGATTACTTTCACATACTTTTTATCTTAAAAATTAACTTGGGAAATAGAATAGTGACAAATTACATTTTGGAGATGAGAAAACCAAATCAGACAACTTTTGGATTGAACCCAGGTGTTGCAGGATTCTGTAAACCCTACACTACTGTTACTTTATTTTCTCTGATCTGCTGCCTTCAGTCTTGACAGGAAGCTGGGGGATGGTGGATTTGAGAAATAGATTTTAGCTAATGGGGGAGGGGGAAATCCAATGACTTGCTCTGACCACCAAGCACCATGGTTTTGCTTCAGAACTGTGGACGGATTTGAGTGGAAACATGGAGTATTGGCAAAACCTACTGGAGAGATGAAGTCATTCTCTCCCCATATGCAGGCTTATTAAATTCTAATGGTAATCATAATCATCCGTTTGTGATTTGGAAGCACGGTGCCTCCATCCCCTTGAAAGGCTTTTTGTTTTGTAGGTTCCTTTTTATGCTGCTTCCTGAAACTCTATGCCAATTGATGTTTGCATGTTTCTGAAATGGCAAGGAGCCTTCTAATTGCTTCTCCTGCTACACTGTGCTCCAAGCTGGCAGGCGCCCTGCTTTCAGGTCACCTTACCCGTCACACCACCTAGGGCTAGCCAGGGGTCCATTCAAAGGGAAAGGGGATGCCAATTATTTTCC
Source organism: Miniopterus schreibersii (assembly GCF_964146895.1). NCBI lineage: Eukaryota > Metazoa > Chordata > Mammalia > Chiroptera > Miniopteridae > Miniopterus > Miniopterus schreibersii. The sequence continues at coordinate 51,452,328 of NC_138109.1, read as the reverse complement.
TTCCTGGCATTTACATGAAAGGTATAATACAACTCCTTTAGGAGGGAGACTGCTAAAAGGGAATTGGGAGTTTGGTTCCCTTAGTAATTCCCACAATCACAGTGTTCCTGGACTAAAGAAGAATCGGAAAACTGAAACAATGTGAGGAGGTGGAATAGACGCGCTTTAGTTAATCAGTGAATGTAGGGTGTACTAGGTGCCAGGCAATATTTTAAGTGCTTTACATCTACTCATTTGTTTCTACTATGCCACAGCTCTTGGAAGTGGGTACTGTTAGTTCTCCCACTTTTAGATGAGAACATTGAAGCCCATAGCATCATAGATAGTAAAGAGCGGAACCACAATTTGAATTTGGATTGGCTCTGAACCTAGGTTATTAATCATTTTGCTGTAGGTGAGATTAAAGATATGATATCAGTCCACCTTAATGTAGAATCCGTAGCTTCGGGAATATACAATTATTTAACAAGCAAAAAAGCAAACGAAGACCATGATTCAGAGAAATAGAAATACTATGAGGCCCCTCTCTATAAATCCCTCAGCCCATACTTCCTCATCTGACACCACCTGCAGTACCAGTAGCCTCCTTGGGATGTTTTGTACCTCTTCCTACATCTACAAAGAAATACATCCTAATCATTTCAGGCTTCATGTACAAAAACGACAGACCTAATTGCTTTCCACGTGACTATGTGATTTGCGATGTCCTGACCTACCTCAGGGTAGGAGCCTCCTAAGATCACGAGCATACTTCTGTGAGAACTCTAGGCAGGCAGGCAGCCTCACGCAGTACACAACAGGTAACCTGATGCTGAAAAGTGGGAACCCACAGACACAGCCTATTCTTCCTTCTGCACTACCCAGAACCATGATTCTACCCTCCGCTGAAAGATTACCCGGTGGCATAACTTAGACAATCTCCAATAGATAAAGGACAACACATCACACAATGCTGGAATTCACACTATAACTGAACCCATTACGCCTTATTTTGGAATTAATCATTTACCTTAGGATTCTATGTAGGCTCCAGGCTCTTCAGAATTGGTTGTGATGTTTAGAGTAAGTGGTCTGTGACCTAGAGAAGGGAGACAGACAAACCCACAGTCTGAAGTCAGCATGGAAAGAACATCAGTAGGATTGAACATACATTCACATGCGTGTTAAATATTGCTTTGAGTCAGATGCAAATTATAAAGGCATTTCCCAGTTTGGAGGGTGAGTGAGGAGAATTTAGATGAGTCGGAATATCAGTGTTTGCAGCCCTGTGCTTTGAGTATCAGCTCCCACAGAAAGTGAAAGGGTCTGCAATGATTCCTGGAACTGAACAATGTAACTGAACCCGGGAGGGAGGAGCAGGCTGCTCCTGGGGAAAGGGGTTAATAAAAAGATCAATTGCACTCTTATCTTGTTAGTCATTAGATAGCCCATTGATGCCACCTGCTTACTTTCAATGTAAAAGTACAGGCCAGCCATTGGAAAGCTGCCACCAGGGCTTCGGACCCCCCTTTCTTTCTGCTCTAGTGATAGGAGGGGAAAGGCCAGACTCTGACCCTCAGAAGCTGAGCATCTGTTCCTCGGGGAAACGCAGATGTGAGGGCAAATCAAGAAGCAAGTCTTTACCAGGGCAGAAGGGAGGGGGCATGGTTTTCCCTTCGATGAATATACCAGAGTATGAGGAGTTGGTAAAGTTAATATTAATGTGAACTCCTGAGACGTTTCAAATGTAAAAATGGCTGAGAGGATTTTCTTTCTTCTCAGGCAATTGTCTGTCTCAGATCTGAAGTGGCCATATATTAAATATGCACAGATTATTACAAACATTTTGTTTGCATTAATGGTCTTTGAGAACCACTCTTTTTCAGTTGTCAACTTTTCTTTCCCAAAAGCATTAATGAAAAAATGGTTTACCTGTCTTAGTTTAGTATCAGTTGCCAACGATTAAAAGTTCAAAAGAAAAATTATATATTTTCTAAAGCAAAGTGAGCAGGTGCTCACCACTGGTAGACAGGAAGAAAATTTACTGTTTTTTTATAATGGTAATAGGATCTTTTTCCTCAGATGCTATTATCTACTTCTCTCACTTTCTGCAAACTCCAGCCATAAGTGGGTCTCTCAACTTTTTCTCTCATCTCTGATATTACACTTAACCAGGCATCAGGTGTGTGATGAGAGGACTCTGATCATCCCACCTTTGTAGCACAGAGATATTCATTTCTCTTTAAATAAAAGTAGCACATTTAATTTACCTTGCTTATTTTTGGTAGTATGCATACTTATTATTTATTGGTTAAGACTATTCAAGCAGTTAGCATTTATTTGACTACCAAGGAATAACTTTCTATGTTGAACATTCCTATTTCAGTCAAAAACATTCTGTAAGCAGTAAAATGCTAATTTAGGAGAGGAATCGGGAAATGTAATAGATACTGAAAATTTCTCAAAGCAGTGGGACCATGGAGCTAACTCTCGACTTGTTCACTAACTGCTCTCTCTTCTGCTCATTTTAGTCTCTAAGTCAAAGTATAGCATGTAAGTTCTGAATACTTAAAACTCATTCCAACTTAAGTAGTAAGTAGATGGACAGATTTTCCATCAAACGAGTCTTGTACCTGCAAGGGAAAATCATACACTGTCTCTAGTAAAAAAGGACATGAAGTTTATCAAAAGAGCTGACCTAAAAAATATGATGGTTATTAAAAAATATTATTTAGTAAATTTGTAAACAGTCAAATTCCAAGATGACAATTTGGAAACATTTATACCTTTTGGAGGCTTAGATTGAGTTGTTAGCTGTTTCTTGAATTTAAAGGGGTTGGTAAATATCATTTTAATATTCTTGATTGAAGTATATGGTGAAGAATACCGCTCCTTTATGTTTTTACATGTGTACATGACTAGTGAGAGAGCAAGACTAAGATTTTGGAGACCAGCAATTTTTAGTTTTTCAACATACTGTAAGTTTGGCATGAAATGAAGTAGGATAAAAAAGTACTTCATGATTACAAAGGCTAATATCAGACTGCTGAGTGAGACTGCAAAGCTCGACCTTACAATGGCAGATGAGGAACAGACATTCACCCATCCACCATGTGACGTGGCATCACAATGACAGTGTTTGGATGGTCAAGGCAAATCCAATACTGAATTTTGCTCCCTAGCTCTGTGTTTTATGGTGAGGATCTAGCATAGCTGGATGAGTAACAAATAAAAATTTTCTAGATAGACTCACCTCTCGGCTTCACACTGCCCTTGGTTAAGTATAACTACAAATGGGCATAATATACAATGGTTGAAAATACTAAAAGAATAAAGTAGCACTTAGAGTCTTGTCTTCTCATCACACTACTCAGAACAGCACTTAATTTAAAAGTTATGAGTTGTTTATCTCTGGAATTTTCCATTTAATATTTTGGGGCCACTACTTACAGTAGATAACAAACTTCAGAATGTGAAACTGCCAATAAGGGAGGACTATTGTATTAATTTTGTGAGTAAACCTAACAAGGGCAGCGTTAACCAAGTGTAGTCAAATGTACAAAAGATGTTATTTTTTGCTATAGTTTGAAATGTCTTATCAGAATTTGGCTTACTAGTCTCCTTTGAATACTACCTTTATTTACAGTTGTTGAATAAAAGCTATTTTGAAAAGAGTTGCTCTGTGTATAATTTCTTCAAATTTTGAAGTCAGTTTCTTAGGAAACATTTCCAAGTTCTGAACAATTGCATTTTAATAAACAAGTCAGATGTTTGAATAACTATTATTCCTCATGTAGTGGTAGCAACAGTATTTTAAAAAAAGCAAACTCAGGGCTCAAAAACTCAATTAAGAAGGAGTATTTCTTACTGAAGTATAACTGACTAACAATTTTTCATTTCATGTGTATAACATAGTGAGTTTCTACTTATAGATATTATGAAGTATTCACCATGTCTAGTTATATGGTAACCTCTGTCACCATATAAAATTATTACTGTACTATTGACTGTAGTCTTCATGCTTTTCATTACATCTCTGTGATTTATTTATTTTATAACTGGAAGTTTGTACCCTTTAATCTCCTTCACCCATTTTACTCATCCCTCCAACCCTGTCCCTCTGCCAAACACTAGTTTGTTCTCTGTATCTATGATTTTGATTGTTACTTTTTGTTTTTGTTTTGTTTTTTAGATTCTGCACATAAGTGAAATCACATGGTATTTGTCTTTCTCTGTCTGACTTTTTTCACTAAGCATAATACTCTCCCTGTTGATCCATGTTTTCACAAATGGTAAAATTTTATTCTTTTTTTTATGACTAATATTATATTCATCTATAGATGGGTACATAGGTTGCTTTCATATCTTGATTATGGTAAATAATGCTGCAATGAACATAGGGGTACATATGTCTTTTGAATGAGATTTTCATTTTCTTCAGATAAATAAATTACTGGGTTGTGTGGTAGATCTAGTTTTAATTTTTTGAGAAACTTCTATACTGTTTTCCATAGGGGCTGCAGCAGTTTACTAATAGTGTACAAGTGTTGCATTTTCTCCACATTCTTGCCAACACATTACTTTTTGTCTTTTTTTTTTTTTTTTTTTTTTAATATTGATTTCAGAGAGAGGAAGGGAGAGGGAGAGAGAGAGAGAGACAGAAACATCAATGATGAAAGAATCATTGATCAGCTGCCTCCTGCAGGCCCCTGACTGGGGATGGAGCCCACAATCCAGGCATGAGCCCTGACAGGGAATCGAACAGTGATCTCCTGGATCCCAGTCGATGCTCAACCACTGAGCCATGCCCGACCAGGCACTTTTTGTCTTTTTGACAATAGCCATTCTGATAGGTGTGAGGTAATATCTCATTGTAATTTTGACTTGCATTTTCCTGATGATTTGTGATGTTGAGCATCTTTCATGTGCCTTTTGGAGAAAGAATATTCTTTAAACTGTAATTCAGGGGTGAAAATCTATGATTCCAAGAAAAAATAAGTTCCAAGTAATAAAAAAGTAACATTTTCATTATTACAATGATGAAAAAGAAGGAAGTATAATTATTAGTATATGCTGTGGAAAGAGTACACCATACAACATGAGCAAAAGCTCAAGAATGAAAAGAAGGCCGTTTAAAGAAGTATACCCATCTAGAGAAAAATGAAATGAAATGAATTTAAGTAAAATAGAGGCACATTCCAGTATCATCTTATGTTATCTTTTACAACTAAAAAATTTATTTTGATAAGTTTTGGGAAAACTTCACAGCCTTCATATTTCTGTTATTTAAAAATTCACTCATCTTTTTCAGGAAGGAGATTTTGTTATTAGCCCTACTTTATCAATTAAGAAATGGAGGCACAGAGAGACTGCTGGGCCCATACAGCTCATAAAAGCCGTAGAGTCAGGATTCAGACATAGAAAAGTCAGGCTTGGAGCCTCTGTCCTTAACCACAGTGCTGCAGTATGTCTTGCGCAGAGCGAGTGGTTTTGAAAAGAGGCTTGCTCTTGTTAAAACAGAAATCCTACAGATTAAATGAAGTAGATAAGTTAGCAAAGTAGACATTCAAGGGCATGAGGCTGAACTTGAAAGTGATAGCAACATGCATGAGAAACAGGCGAAAGAGTGGGTTTCGAAATGAAGCAAATGGCCACTTATAAAATCATTTTGTTACACTTTTGCAAGTGCTGTGAAGGCAAGCTCAGGATTCTATGAGAGACTATATTAAGGGCCCTAATGATTATTTAAGGGGTTTCTCTAAGGGAAGTCTGCCTTCAGAAGGGGACATTTGCTGGGAGACCTAAATCATGGGTAGGATTTAGCAGGATGGGGAGGGAAAGAAAGACACTATGGATTTGGGGGCCCTCGTTAGACAGGAGGAACCTGCAAGATTCAAAGAGTACAGAAATCTGGGACAAATATAAGAGGAAAAAGACCCTAAGGATTTTGGACTTTATCCTAAAGACCTAAGAGTAATGGGAAGATATGAAAGGGATTAAGTAGAGAGTGACAAAGTTAAGGCTCAGAAAGTTTAAGGAAACTGTCCACGATCGTACAGCTACTAATTCACTGAGCCAAAAGAAAACCCAGGTCACCCCAGCTCCAAGGTCCTTTCTCTCACAAAACTATATTATGGCGCAGGGCTGGGCTGCAAAACGTGTAATAACCAGCTCTCTGAGGAAAAAGCAATGACTGTGAGCATTTTCTGATATCAGTGATGTAAATACCATTGCTGATTTCTAGGTACTAATATGAAGTTATCAAATATAGAGTTGGGAAGAGATGCTCTATGTCACACCATTTTGTGGAATTTCTAATATTCAAATACAACAGATGAAAATATCCTCAGGAACATAGAAAATGATTCAATGTACATCAATCATTAGAAAGTGATGAGTTCTATGTATTTATTACTTCTGTTTTTATTATAATGTATTCACAATTTATACAATTAATTTTTACTAGTGACTCTCTGGGGAAACAAACAGCTTGCTAAATTGGTGACAATTTAATAACAGAATCTTTTGAGTAGGTATAAGCTGGCCCCAGCTCACCAGGGTTACCACCTCAAAGAACCATTTCCTGGGGGCACATTTTTATTTTCCTGTCTTAGTTTGAGGAGATGGTCCCAGGAATCTTAAATAAAAGCTCAGGTATGTCTTTGCACTTATCTCATTATGTGGAGCATCAAAGTATATTCAGTGGGAATAATGCACGTGTGCTTTTTGTTTGTTTTGTTTTCCCCACAAACAGGACCAGAGCAGAGAAAGGGGCTCCTGGGGGGCAGGGCTGTGAAATATCCTCCGTGGGAAACCAAGTGACTGAGAGCAAACATTTCTGGCTGACTTCTCACTATTGCTTTTAGACAGAGGAGCAAGTTTCTGATTTCAAATACAAACTTGTAACTCTTGAATTGGATCTAGACCCGCATTCTCATCATTCATTTCTATTATTGTTGTGCAACCTCCTCTTAGGGAAACCATTGGGTCCTAAAATAAAATGTTCAGAAACATGCAAATGAAAATAGCTTAAGCTCTCAGACTTTGGCAGTGTTACTTGAGTTGCTGTGGCCTCAGAAAGGACAATCATAATATTTTTCTGGCTGTCTTGATTTAGAATTTGAATCTCCATAAATGATAATAGAGAGGGCAATTATCAAAGAAATAGAAAGGGCAATTATCATTAAATTGAAAACACATCACACATTCAACAGGATGAATGACTGAGCTAAAAACAGATTTTGTGGATCTTGTGACTGTTCCAAAAGAACTTAATGGAAGCAACTTCATCTCCCCACCTCCTCCAATTAACCAGACTTTGGATATCTTTTCCTTTCTTCCCCTTAGAAGATAACACAAGGCCTGTTAATCTACTCTGCCTGAATACTGACACTACTTAGGATATGTAAATGTATGAGACTAAACCAGTTGCTGTTTGCCTACTGTTGGTTTTTTTTTTGTAGAAACAGTAGAGAAAAATTAGTTCTCTTGTTTGTACATTTGTGATTACAGGGGACTGTAGACACCCATTTCATCTGTTCTTAACTCTTGCAATGAATCTTTTTAAGTGAGTGAACATGGTATTTTTGTTCATGAAGTTAAATAATAGACTGGACATTGAATTTCCCCTAAAGGGCTTTTGTCTTGGATTGATGAATTGAACAAATTAAAACCCAAACTATGGGGCATTAGTTATCATTACTACAAATATGGAGGTAACATGTGAGTGTTTATAAATGCTTGTTGTGGGGAATTCTTTACATTTGAATAGACTATTTTGAGGAGTAGAATTATAAACATTCTCTTGAAGGGGTAAGGTCTGGAAGGAGAAAAAAAACACACCAAATTATTGTGTTAGTATATCTGTATAGTAAATATAGCAGTGGCAGGAATGGCAATATCTGCTTATATAAAGCCTAGTATGATTTGATCCAGTAGATCCTGATAAGGAATAATAAGGGTTTTCTCCTTTCATGTTAAGTGGGATTCACAGAGAGATAAGCTCAGGCATACTGATTTTTGTAATATATGGACCAAGGAGAAGCTAAATATGGAACGAAGGAAATGCTGAGATGAATTTAATTTATATTTATTTAATCTGACCTCTGCTTTTCCCATTCTGCTCCTTGACAGAGCCAATCATCTCCCATTGGTTAACGTTTAACCAGGCTAGGTTTGTTTACCTGAGAATAAAGAACCATAAGGTGATCCCATCACACTGTTAGTGATAGAGCTCAGACACTATAGTAACAGACAAAAAAGGGAGAGAAAATAATTTAAAAGAAAAAAGGAAAGAAAACTAATATTTACTAATCACTTATTACAGGGTGGGGCAAAAGTAGGTTTACAGTTGTGAGTACACAAAACACAGTTTATTCTTGTATTATCATATATTCATTATTGTATTATTTTCCATATGAACAACTGTAAACCTACTTTTGCTCCACCCTGCATTTGCCTAGTACATTGAATATATGCAATTTTAATGTTGACACTGTTGTATCAAACCTGTTAGTGAGTGCTGTGTTTGTGGGTCCTACTGGCCAAAACAAAACCAAATCAATTACTTTTTACCATGCTATCCTGTGACTTCTGCAAGTACATTCACCTTCACTTTGGAGGCCTAAGCTGTGTCTGCCATGTGCCAGTTCTGGTGTTGTGTTGCTTGGAGAAAAGAACACATGCAGCAATTTTCCCATGTTAGTGCTGAATATTTTCTTTTACAGACATAGGATTCTCTATTGCATCATCTCTTTTTTCTAGCTTGCATCTTCCACATGTTCTAGAGCAGTCTTTCAATGAAAAAATATTTTGTAACTTTGTCAAAAAAGAAAACAGACACAATTTCTGGTTGTGGAAAATAGGAGTGCGATTGGGGTTCTATTCCATAAATATTTGTTTTGAGGAAATAAATCATTAGCTTTTTCAGTTCCATCTTGGTCAATAAATTTATTTTGAAATACTAAGCTCTAAAAAATAAGAAGCAGTTTCCCTTTAAACATTCCCCAAAGTTCTGAGTGTTTTGAATTTGTTGAAATCTCAACAATTGCCATCTGTTGATTAAGTAATTTACTTTTGGACATCCTCACTAATGGGGTTGGCACTGGGAAATCCCCCTTGAATTCCGGGAAGCTATTCTTTGGATATGATGTTTACTTCCTTTGATGTCATAATTTCTCTTCATAAATTTAAACATTTATTTTTAACATGATTGTTTGTCCATATTCTGTTTCAGTTTCTGTGTCAAATACTGGTGGAGTAGGAAGGTCAACTCATGAATCAATATACTCATATCTTGAATGTTTACTTAATAAAAAAGTGAACTTAATATTATTTTAATATTTTTTACTGTATTTGCAAACATGAGAGGAGTTTTAAACAATAAAAATTGAAAACCCATCTATTCTAACATAAAGTATAAGCCTAATATATTCATATCAATAAAGTTTCCTTATCATTAATATTTGGGGGGATTGGCACATTTTTATTAATTGTCCAGTTATTATTTTTGTTTTCTTTAATGATTTTTCAGATTTTTCTAAAGAGAGAGAAAGGGAGAGGGAGAGAGAGAAACATTGATGGGAGAGCAAAATATCAATCTGTTGCCTTCCGAATGCCCCTCCCCCAGCCCGAGGGATTAGGCCCACAACCTGGGCATGTGACCTGACCTGGAAAGAACCAGCAACCCTTTGGTGCACTGGATGACACCCAACAAACTGATCCACACCGGCCAGGGCTTGTCCAGTACTTTTGTTGAAATCCTTTTCAGTTGTATTTAATGCTCACAGGAATCTCATGAGGTATGTATGCCTTGCCTGATCTTACAGATTTTACAACTAAAAGATGTTAAAAATTTTCATGTCAAGAACCAAGCAAACAGCGGAGTCAGAGCAAGGACTGAGAGCCAGACCAGTCTGATGCTAAGGCCTGCGAGTGGCAAAATGCAGTTTTTTTTTATGACCCCAACTGTGGTCAGCTCTTCTGGAGGCAAAGTAATTCTTGTTCATCTATTTTACGCTTCCTAGAACAGTTTTAGTTAAAAACTGTCCAGATGAGAGATGATATAGTTCCTAATTTTTAATACATTTAAATAAATCAGAATGTCAACCTCTCTGCTCATAATCCTCCCCTCACCCCAATCATATTCCCATTTTACACAACCCAAACCCAGAATGTTTCTTCCTGCTAGTTCTATATTCAATAGGGGTTCGTTTACTTATTCACTCATTAATTCAAAAAATATTTATGGCACTCTCATTATATAGCAGACATTTTTCTAGGCCCTGGAAAAACATGAAGCCCCTGTATTTGTGAAGTTTATATTTGGATGGGAGGGAGATGTATACATACAGATATGCAAACATAATTAAAAAGTAAGGTCAAATAATGATAAGTACAATGAAGAAAAATAAAATAGGATAAGGACATAGAAAATACTACCAATAATAACTTTTATTGAAAATATATTACTATTGCCAGATACTGGTCTAAGTACCTTATACAGATTAATTCACTTATCCTCACAAAGCTTTATGTGGTAAACATTGTATTTGTGGTAGATTGAAGATGGTGGCAAATTATTAACCACTCCTCAAGACTGAGAGGTAGAGTTTAATTCCTCACCGTCTGAATCTGAGTTGGCTTTAGTGCCTTGCCTGATGAATAGAATGGGCCTGAGCCTAGCCTTTAAGTTGACTGGTGACTTCTGTCTTGTTCTTTTGAAGCCCTGAGCTGCCATGTAAGAAGTCAGGCTAAGGCTTCCATGCTGTGAGAAAGTCCAAGCCACACAAAAAGGTCAGGTATAAACTGTGCCCCAAGAGAGCTCCCAGTGTACAATTAACCTGCCTGAGCATGAACCATGTTAGATGGCCAGCCCCCTCATGCCTTCAAATGATTTCAATTCCTGCAGCTATCTGACTGTACCAGAATGACAAACTCTAAGTGAGAACCACCCAATTTTGCCTAGTGAAGGGATTCAGAATGAGCTGCCCCAAAACACATCACTTTGGCATGTGGACTACTTTGAGCTAAAGTCAATCAAGACCCAGCTAACTCAAGAAAAACATTTATCTCTCTCTTAATTGCCTAAATAAATTTAAATAGAGGGACTGGTCAGCGGAGATAACTATAAAAATTATGGGCTAGGTGTTGGAAGCTGTGGGGAGCCTGGCAGGGCCTGTTTGTTCAAAGTTCTTTCTGTATTCCATGGTCTCTGGTTGGCATGACAAACATCTGTTCTTCCTCTCTTCCTGAGAATTGTGTTCCTTTTGGAACTCCAGGTCCCTAACCCCTTCTTAACTCAGGATGGCATATAAACTTCAACTACCAGACTGAGGGAACCTCCTATGTCTTTGTGAGGCTTCTGTACATCCATAATTTGTTTTTCTCCTGTTAATCTGTCTTATGTCAATTTAATTACTAGATCAGCCAAAAGAACCTAGAAGGATAGTATACATTTTTCCCCTCCCATACACTACTTAATCCATAGGAAAGAGAAAGAATAATAAATAGTTGTTTTAAACCACTAAGCTTTGGGGTGTTTTGTTATGCAGCAATGAGTAATTGGAACAATTATAATCTTTCTTTTATAGATGAGAAAACCAAGGGAAAGAAGGGTTAAGTAATTTGCTCACCAAATGGTAGAATCTAGAGTCAAACCCTGGGAGACTGACCCCAAGCACGATTTTGAATTCTACCCTACATAACCTTACCCCAGAGTGAGATCAGCATTCCCAGGGCGCCTCTGACTAAACTTGGCAGTTGCCGACTATTTTACGTTTCATTTTCTCCATTGAATCACAGCAGTTAAAACGCAGGGCACACTGCCATTGGAATATGATTGCCTAGACGGGGTACTTTTGTGAAGGAACCTTGTCGTGTCCTTGGCCTGAAAGTATTGTGTTGTCTGTGACCTTATGTGGATTGGAATCTTAAGAAAAATAAGAAGTATATGGAGGAGATTGACCTGTGCTAATCTATAATCTTTTCATTGTGTTGTAAAATTATGAGAATTATTCAAGTGAAATAGGAAATTGCATGGCATTTGGATGAAAGGAAAGGACGATAAAGTAATTTTGTTAAATTAAAGGGCCAATAATTGTCACCAAATCACATTTCTCAGCATACAAATATGCTACGTCTCTCGTCTAATACCCAGAACTGACATTCGGATGGGAAAGGAGTGACCGGATGTCTGTAGCATTAACTAAGGAGCCGCTGAGGCAGATGTTCCTTTCTTAGCAAAGAAGGACAGATGAAAGTGCAAGGGGCCAATCAAGCCCACGGGATGATTCCAAAGACATTTGTCCTTAGGGTGTTTACAGTTTACTTTAGCTGTGTTTCTATTCCTGAAGACTTTGTGTACACACACTAGAACAGCTCACGATAGCTCAAAGGAAAGAAGTCTGTGGAAGCTGCAACCCCCGCACCCCTACTCCCATCCTGGAGCCTTCCAGGGGAAACTCCCGTTACTCCTGAAACTTTCCTGTCAGACTATTATACAATCCAGTGCCTTTTCCAAGCAGGAAATAGGATGTTCCAAAGACAACTTGACCCCCTGCTTGAAAATGGAGGTAGGGAGGCGCGGTGGGAGAGCCACACAGGCAAGGTCTAAGTATACTTAATTCACAGACCCACTCACAAGTACAAACACGTTAATTTTGTTAAGAACGCACATGATAACATTTCACTTAAGGCAAAATCCCAATCATTTATTCTCCTCTGGAGTACTTCTTATGCATCCTTGAGTTTTTAAAAGTTCAAGTGTTGCATATGAAAATCAACATAATTACAGAAAGCAGTCCTTAAACAAGAATATCTTGTTTTGTTTCCTGCGTACTCACTGGGGTGGCTCATCTGAATCCTTGACAACATCCAACTCCAAGAAGAAAACATTAGGACTGCGCGCTGATCTTGGTTTTCACATGCAGCTCCCCAGCAGTAGGGCTGATGTCCCCACGTGTAAACTGACAATCTCCCGATTGTTTACTTTCCACTCAGAAAAGCGATGCTGCTTTTCTCCATTGTGCATGGTCTCCATAATCCTAACAGTCATGTTCACTCAGCAGTCAGCCTAAATATATTTTTCCCTGGGGGAGTTTCAAATGCACGAGCCAGATTAGCATCTCTGTGGCTTGATGCAATCGGTGACACGTTCAATGGTAATAAACATTTTAAAGGGTGGTCAGTATTAAATTATTTGCTGAAGAATGATTTTGTTCCCTAGGTAGACAAAAGTTAGCAATAACTTTTGGGTAGTAAATACATTGGTTGAGGGCTAATACAACACCCCGAACCTCTTGCCCTCTTGGCATTTCATTCTGTGGAAAGGGAGAAAAAAAGCCCAATTGTGTGCTGATGAATTAGAAAACTTCATGAACATTCAAGAAATACACATGCCACTACAAATTAACCATTAGCAGGGCAAGGTATTCATCCTTTCTGTCAGATTCTGTGGGAAGTTTGCCTTGTTAGCATTGAAGCCCAAAGAAGTAATACTATCCTACCAAAAAAAAAAAAAAGAAAAAAAAGAACAGGCGATCTCAGTCCTGGAAAAATCAATAGCGAGGTTCTTCCCGTCCGCATTTAAATCCTAAAATTGAAAATCACCAAATGAAATCCTATTTCCTCTCAGCTTCCAGTTTGCCTCTGTGTTTACAGTGGAATGCGGTTTTGCATTTTAAAGCAGTTCCATCATAACCCTGGAAGTGATCACAGGGCTGCTAATTCGGTCTCCAGTTTCCACCCCTCCCCCATGCTACAACTTTGAATTTGAATGGGACCCGAAGATTTCTCCGGGGGCCACATTTGTGGCCCTTGCTGCACAGCAGCCTCTGCTGCTTTCAGCTGGTTTCCTGGCATGTTTCATGGGGATTTGTGGTGAGTGGCAGCTCTGGAATCACTTTTCATTCTGTCAGGTTGTGGTTAGGCTTAGTGGGGTTTCTTTGTTAGACTGGCCACTACTAGTCAATTCCCTTGAAAATATCTGGTTTTCTCTTTTTCTCCTAAAGATTAAAAAAAAAGCAGCTCCAGATTCCCCACCTTAACCCCCAAACACAAACACAAAACAAACACGATATCCCTTGGAAATCCTGGGGGGTAGACAGAGAAGAGGGACCGGCCCAGATGCTCTCAACATCCCAATTTAATTTTGATGTCAGACTGTAAAAGATCTTGGGAGGGCCCTGTTTCCCAAACCTGCTCTGCGGACATGCTGTTTTATGAAAGAATCAGGGATATATTTTACCACCACTTTTTCAAGTTAAAACAAGATAAAATAAGCCAAACATGTAAAATGTGAACTTGGGGAGCACGGCGTTTCTTTTTCTTTTAGAACAAACCTGGAAAATAAGAATTAAGTGCCAGAGTTGGTAAAAGAAAACGAAAGCGTCTGAGTGGGTTTGGAAGGAGTTTTCCAAGGAGGCGAAGGGAGATTTGGCACTTCCAGCACACGTCTTCTTAAGCCAGCGCTTAACAGAGTTTTGTATTTCATGAATTAGTGTGGGGGGGAAGAGAACAACATAAGGTTGCCAACGTTTTATGTTGCCAAGTTAGGCTATTACAAAAATACAACTAACGTTGCATTCTTACATCATTTCTTAAAAGAAAGGACATGTTAACATTCCTGGGGGCTGGGAGGCAGGAGGAAAGCCATATCTCAGAGTACCAGCCATCCTGAGCAAGAATGAGAGCTGGCGACGTTCACACCAACGTGCCACCAAGGCCTCCAGACACAGCCAGATCCTGCACCATGCCAAGCCCCTTCCCACCTCGTCACCTTTGCACCAGCCATTCCTCTGACTGGAATTCTGTTTCCTGGGACACTGGCAGAGCTCTCCACTCAGACGTAACCACAAGAGACAGGGTGTCCCTAACCACACTGTTTAAAGCCCCTCTCCCCAGGCCTCACGCCAACACACCCTCCCTTCCCCACCTCATCCCTCTCCTGTTCCGTACTTTGTTTTATTTCTTCCTCAACTACTTGTTACAACTTGGTTAGATGTTATCTAGCTCCTCCATGTCAATATTAAAGTTTATGAGGTCATGGGCCTCATATCGATACCGTTGTAATTTACCCTGATTATGGATAACTGGAAAAGAGCAACGGGAAGGCCAAATAGCATGGGCATGCCATTTGTGCAGCTTAACACTCCCAGGAAGCCACCAGAAAAGGGAATAGACGCATGCCCAGTAAGGTCTGGGTAAAATACAGAAGGTACTTGTCTGTCAGTCACCCATGGGAACAGGTCATTGGCCAGAGTAGGCTTGGCCAATGCAAGCACCGGCCTATTTAAGATATTTAACCTCCTCAACAAAGGAGTTCATGCTCTTGGTGGGTGCTCTTGCGCTCTTGTGTTTTCGGGACTCTTGGGACTCTTGCTGCACTCTCTTGGCTCCCCTGCATTTGCCCACATGGCCCACAGCCATGTGGACCCTACACACAAAGGACTAATGGACTGCAACAAGCCTAATGCTAAACCAGACTGACTGCCATGGAACAGAAACTTTGGACACTGGCTTCGCTTTTAGCTCTGCTGAATCCCCAGCGGCACACCTTCCAGGACTGGATTAAGGGACATGGGTCTGCGGAAACCCAAGGATGTAATTCCACACAAATAAAAATCACTCATCCTCCTGCAAGAGCCTCAGAAATTTTTTTTCTCTTGATACCGTAAGGACCTGACCTCCAGCACCCAGTGGGAAACGGGATCCCGCACTTTCACTGATAATAATATCATGTGTTCACTTCTTTTCCCCCACTACCCAAAATATTGCCTGGTACTTGTGAGGTATTCAGTTCGTATTTGTTTTGTTTATATATGTGTATAAATTTATAATCCTTATTTTTCTCATTTTATTGTTAACAAGAAAAAAAATGTATGCAGACCCTGCACTGTTTGGTGTATGGAAATCATTGTTTTAAGAAAGAGATTGAAGAGTCCTTTGTGGCTCAGATGAGGGCACAACTGGAGGAGGCAGGCATCTGGTGCATGCATTCTTTGCTGCAGCCGATTTTGAATAGCACGGGTGAGAGTCATGTTTCTCAGGTCAGAACGTAGGCTGAAATCGTGCCCATGACTGATTTAGGGGATGAGACATATTCCTTAAACAGAGTGAAGCTGTACTTACACCCTGTTCGTTCCTCCCCAAATTACTGAATTATGTAGATTAGCATGCGTTCTTAGCCTCCTGGCTCTTTTCACCTCTTGAACAGTGTGTGCAGGTTTGTTGTTGTTGTTGTTGTTTTAGAACAACAAGAGAATGTTTAGTTACTATTAGAGTGTAAAGATCTATTGGATTAAAAAAAAAAAGCATCAGTAGCCTCCAGGTGACAGCACAATAAACTATTGTCTCTCACAATTATTCCCTGTGAAATAGTGGAAACTGGGAAGTCAGGTTCACAGACGGGCCTTACTACCAAAGAGAATGGGTCTTTGTAGGAAAAGCTATCTTTGTAATGCATTATGTATAGCTCACAAGTATAGAGAGTGGGCTTCAAAAGTGTATATTCCAAATTTTTGTGCCATCTCGTGTTCTGGATAAGTGGTCCAAAATTTTTTCCTGAAAGGTATCACTTCCAAGCATGGGGAGCTCATTTAGATACCCGCCCCCCACCCCCTCCAAATAGATAATGAATTCGGTGTATCTAATGCAAGTTTTGCACAGATATTTGTTTCTTTGTTTTTAAACTTGGGTCCAATATCTGCCCTTGCCACACTTCTGAGTAGCCGTAACAGGCAGTACAATATGGTACACAAATAAGAGATCTGGCAACTGGTAAAGGCAATGAGAGTTTAGAGTACATACAGACACGTGTGCATGTGCGTGTGCTTATGTTGTGTATATATATGATAGGGTCAACAGATATTGGTTATTATATGAATGATGGTGAAATTAATGGAAAATGTGAAAGTATAGATCTTTTAAAGTTTCCGTCTCTCTCTCTCTGCCTTTCCCTTTCTCATTCTTTTATGCGACAGAATGGAATGGGGCTGGGGAATTTAGAAAGCCTCTGCTGATTAATCCATCATATTTTGACAACCGAATTCCCAGAAACAGAGTATTAGCCTTGTGCACAAAGTGACGTTTTGACCGGAATCTTTCAAGTGGAAGTATTGAGAGAAGGGCTGCCCCATATTGGGTCCTCAAATCCTGGCAGCTTCTAGTATTGTTATTAATTGCCCCTATTAACAAACCAAGGATTTCAATGTCTGACCAGCCAATTCCATCATCTCAATACCATCTCACTTAACTGCGCTGTCAGAGAATGTTTTGTAAGAATTAAAGACCAATACCAGGCAGTCAGGCAGGGAAGACTTTTACACTGAAGAAAAGAATCAAAATATTATTAACTGGTTTCTAAAAAACCCAGAAAAGTGAGATTTGGAGCCATCACCCACCCGATGAACTTGTCTTATTTTATGACTGTATATCACAAAGATTAAAAATAAAGCCAAAGCTTAACTTCATTGCTATTTGAAATTTAAAAAAAAAAAAAAATCCATTTACTTTTCAAAACTGCCCTGGTACAATAACAGAGGTAGGTATATTTGGTAAAAGTGGATTGTGGACAGAGTAGCTGGTGAAAATGCTCTTAAGTATTCACGTAGGACAAAAATCTTCCTGGCATTAAGAAGTCTCAATTGGTTTTTCAGCTGTGCTGTGTTTTATTGTGTGCTTTAAATCAGCTCTAAGACTACACTACATGTCATTGTGTTTGTTAGAAAATCATTATGGTGCAATTAAAAGCAATGCTGTTTCACAGACGAATGTGGAATTTTCTCTGTCTGATGACTGCACATTTCCTTCATGCCTTTTGTGCTCATCTCCACTTGTGATGGTCAAGAGATACAGCTGTCAGAGCAACACTCAACAGGTGGCAGATGTGAGTGATGCTTCATACTTTATTTGGGATATTCTCTGACACCCGAGCTCAGGGCTTTCGTAAATGCTGATGTCTAACTGACTTTTGTCAGGCCACATGGGTCTGGAATGTTCAGTGACAAAATTCATCTTCCTCCAGAAATGAAGAGAAATGGAAGTGTCTTTAAGAAGTGAGATATGCAAGAGAACACTAAAATGTATTGTCCTTGGGAACTTTTTGACTACCGTGTTATAGATAAGAATAGAGAGCCTGATACATCGGTAGGTAGATGGATCACTTTTTCTTCAGGACAGTGAGTGAAGATCAATCAGTCCTTTCATTTTTGTAGAGCTCTTTCAAGATGGGCTTTATATTTTTATAAAAAAGAGCAATTTAACCTTGGCTGCAATACTGACATGAACTGTTGAATGACATAATCTGTGATGAAATTAGTCAAAGTAGTTTAAGAATTAAGTGGCTTCTTTTAACATCACAGGTAGCATTTTAACCTGACACATTTATGCATCTATCTTATTACTTATACAGTACACGTGTGTGTAGCATTATTATTATTATTTTTTAAATCCTCACCCGAGGAGTGTGGATATTTTTTCCATTGATTTTTTTTTTTTTTTTTTTTTTTTAGAGAGAGTGGAAGGGAGGGGAGAGGGGGGAGAGAGAGAGAGAGAGAGAGAGAGGGAGGGAGAGAGGAGAGAGAAACATCAATGTGGGAGAGACACATTGATTGGTTGCCTCCCACACTCATTCCTGGAGGATTAAACCTGCAACCCAGGTCTGTGCCCTTGACCAAGAGTCAAACCCAAGACCCTCCCAGGCTACACTGACCAGGGCAAACATTATGGGAATAAGAAAATAAGAGGAAGTTGATTGACAAAGGTGCAGAACAATCAACGCCTCAACAATGATTGTAATTGCGCTAGATTTTTCAGTGTTTGACATCAGAATGACAGATTCCATATGACTGACTGATGTTTCTTCTTCTGTTACATAAACCCTTCCAGGTTCTAGAGACTCAGCTCTGTCCAGTGAACAGTCTGGGTTGTCTGGATGTATGTATTTTAACACAAGGACAAGACAGTATTGAGTAGCAAGTATATGCCTTGCTTCTGGGTTCTAGACTGACTCCCGCATACCTGCCAGCCAGCTCAGTCTGCCCGTCAGTGCCACTAAATAGTACTCAGATATCTTTAGTTTGACCTGAATGTTAATACAGGCCTGTAAAGCCTTAAAGGCTGCTAATGTGGGGATAGCTATGTCACAGAGGGTTACGTTTGATTATGTCAACATTGTTGTCTTTACTTTTTCATGTTGGCAAAATCATTCCCAGCAACTCACAAAGATTCACAGTTCTTCTAAAGACACGACACTCTGACATTTTTGCTGTCCATTCATATCCCAGAAGAGGCAGCTACATGTGATATATGTTTTCAGATAATATATTTATAAGTAGGTCTCACTGGTTGGTTTTTGAAGGTTTTTCAGTGGATAAAACATAAGTAATAAAAAGTTGTAAAAAGACATCTTTCTGGTAAATGCCTAGCAGAGCAGAGGCCATAGGGAAACATAGTAAACTACATAATAGTTTTGAGGCAGATTATGCAGAACAAGAGAGTATTTTGGGACAAAAGCATTTCACTTATTCTAAGAGCTGAATACGTGTCAGGTATTATGACAAGTGCCTACATGTTTTATTTCATCCTCACACATATGTGAGTGGCACTAATTCCCATTAGACTAATGAGAAAATGGTAGCATGAAGCTGATACATAATTTGCTCAAGGTTACACAATAAGATGGTCTTTCAGATCCTTATAATTTCTTACAAGAGTAAATAATTGTTTCTTCCCTAAACAATAGTATGACTTTGTGTATACAAGATGTCCCATAATATTCCCACTGGATGTAGGTGCTAATTAATAAAGCAATGAAAAAAATAGATTTTTAAAATAATGAAAGGCATCTATATAGCTTTTAAAATAGTTCCTGTAAAAAAAAAAGTTGGATGCTAATAAAAGTATGTGTTCTTTTAAAGAATTCAGGTATTTTTGTACTAAGAAGAATGTTAGCAAACAATCTTTTCCTTGATATCTCATTGTTTTATGATTGAAAGAAACATCATTATGAGTCTGTAAATAAAACTAAGATAATATTGGAGACCCTCTTTCTATTGTCTGTAGAAGGTAATATGTTCACAGTTGAGATAAGTGTGGGGTTGACATGACAGGATACATTTTCAAAATGAGCAGACCATAAAAGTAAACCATATTCTATGCAATTAAACTTTATGTTTTCTGCCCCAAATTTGAAAATAGCAACCTCTTAAGTCTGTCTTACTCCAAAGAGCGATGACTAATTGGAAATCTAAAAGTGAATCCTAGATTTTCATTTCATCTCAGAACGACATATTCAGGGGAGGTAAAAGGAACACGTAGTTGAGGTGCTCTGTGGATACCTTTTGTATCTTGCCACAACACTGACATGTAGTTTGACACCACAACGGCCGCTCAAACACTTACATGGACAAAGCAAACCTGCAGTGGAGCAAAGCACCATGAAAGCACATGCAGCGTGAGGAGAAAGACCACTGTCTCATGTAACTGCTTGCAGTTGTGAGTATACTATCAATCTAAGACAAGCAGGGCGTAGGATATTAAGGCTATAATTGCCACTTGAGATTACTCTGCGGCCCAATTCAGGTAGATGAGAAGAGTCTAGTTTTGTAACAGTTTTGGAGCCTTGCTTCGTGGTATACATTATTGCACAATTTTAGTTTTGAATTGGTATGAGCTTTACCTCCACTTACGAGGTTCACATCCCCATAAGTAAAAGAGGGATCAATAGTAAAAGGAAACCAGCAAATTGTAAGCTTTGCAATAAATCTAAGGCATTAGATGGACATAATTTAAACAGTTGTTTTTCTTTTCCTGAGGAATAAACACACACTCGGAGAAAAAAAAATGAGGCTCTAAAGGGATTACGTATTCCTAAATATTTTACAGCTGTGATAAATGCAATGCTGTGCTTTCCTTCCACTGCTGAGTATTTGCTGATGATCATTTACTCACCAAATGAAAACCCAAAAGATGCTCTTTGAGGTTTTCTGTGTGGTTTCAGCATCGGCCCTTCTGTCCGTGTTTCACTCCACGATTGTAAAGAGCAACTCTTTGCATGTGAGAAGGCAGATGCTGGTGATTTAAGCAGGGAAACAGACCACAGTGCTTTAACTCAGCTGATATTTAATGATTTACCATTTAATGTAGTTCATCTTTCATAACCCTGAGTTCATAGAGAAGCAGCTGCTATTAGGGATGTAATAATATTGAACTTCCCACCAATGACCTAGGAGAGCTTCTTTGGTAGTTTTAGCTGCTGGACCCATCTGGCCTTTGCCCTAAGAACGACAACTGAAGGAGAGAAACAGTTTACTTCCCGTCAGTGAAGTCCTGGACAGAATGTATAATTACGCCAGATAAAGATTTTCAAATAAAAACTCCTTGTGTTAACATCATTCTGCAGTGTTGGAGGGCAAAATCATGCACTTCATCTCATTATCAAAAGAATGCCGAGAAAACTCAGGAAACATATGGAAAATCATGCTGAGCTGAAATCAATGAAAAGGGTGGAGGTGTCCCTGGCTTCAATCTGGAAGATAAATGCATTTCTTTATAATTTCTATTTGCTTTTATCAATGTGGGAGTTTTTTGGTAAGGTACTTACAAAGGCTTTTCCCCTCTAATTTTAGAAGATAATTAGATAGATGTAGATATAGAGATTTAGAAAGATGGATAGATTGTTAGAAAAATAGACAGACAAGATACTTAAAACAACAAAAGCCTTTCAAAAAACTAAAACAGAAGAGAGACATTTAATGAGATTGAAGCCTTTTGAGGAAGGATGATATGTAATATGCTGATGAGAATTATGGTATTAATGTTATCAAATAAAATGCTTTAAATACTTTTTAGAATCTAAAGCATTACATAATTTAATAACCTGTTTTTGCTTTGGCATTATTGGTAAGCAATTGAAAAGCAGATTGTAGGCTAGGTTGCCTCTTTTTTTTCTGTCTTTCCTGGTCAGGGCAAAATTCTAACATCTGTAAATTAGGATTTACAAGGAAAGAAGGGGATTATAAACTTTCATTACAATTACAGGCCTACCAGACAACAACTGTTGCCTCGTCATGACTATCTAATCCCTTGATTGCCTATGGTAGACCAAGAATGTTTTCCTTGTCCAACAATATATTCCTAGAAGACAGTAAAGGCAGTTATACCTTCACAGTGAGATGTTTTCACTGTGAGAAACATACTTTAGTGGCGTCTCCTCTGATGGGATTAGATAGACTAAAACTACCGTATGGCTCCTCTCTATCCCAGAGCAGCAATTTTTATTCATATATCCAGGCTCAGCCCTTTTTTCAAGGTATTTTCCTATTTAAAGAATTTTTCTTTCAAAGCTTTGCCCATGGTTCAAAAGCATTTGTATTTACCTCTGTGCAGCATTTGAAAATACTATCCTAGAGATATTTATGCATTCGCCAAAGTTTGATGATGCTTAGTATCTTGGATTTGTCATTCGGCAAGTAAATAGGTGATTTGCATAACATTTATAATTTTGCAATTATGACATTTAAAAAGATAAAGAAGACTTTCTGTATGAGGTTGCAGAAAAACAGTCAAACGTGTAAATGAGCTCTACCTTACACTTTACCATTGTAAAGCTGTTGATAGAAAGTTCCTTTGCCTACTTTTGCGGCTGAGTTCCACTGCCTGGCCTACTGCTTGTCCAGTGCACAGGCACCCTGGATTCTCAGCCTCCTCATTATTTGTGGAGGAATTCTTTCAATTGTTTATTTATTTGTAACACCTAACGGAACTCCATGTGGGGAAATGGATACATTAATGTAGGAAATTGGATCAAAATTATCATGATTTTACTTAAAAGGGAATGATCAAGGTTTTATTCTATTTTAACTTGGAACTGTTTAGATAAGTTGCCACAAATTGAAAAGCAGGTATAAATGTACCAACCTCAAACAAGTTAGCAAGTTTGATTTGGAATCCTATCCAAATTCATTCCTTCAGCCTCAATGCAGACAGGTATTTTACAAGATTTTTATTTCCCTATTTGCTCAATTCCAGGATTTATAGGAGTTCTAATTTGAACCATGGCAGAAATGCCACCACAGAAACAGTGGGAGTTTTCTCCACAAAATTTTATTATAATTGTTTCCAGGCCCCAGGGTATATTATCATGTGGAAGTATATATTTTAAGCAGGCTTTCAAATTGATTTAGCCTGTTAAACTTTCAAAATAAAAATCTACCCTTTTTTTTTGGTTTTAGAGGGGAAGATATTCTGGTTAATTATATTTTGATTAGCCCTCGCATATCTATCAGATAGATATTGTAGGACATTATGTTTTCACAAATAGCTAGAATAGATTTCAGTCTTTAGTGAGTGGGACTATTCGGATAAATGCAGTTAGAGCACTCAATGAAACTGAACATTTCACAGTTGTCTATTAGTATGAACATTTCTAAATAAGCCTCTTAAAATGTCTTTTAAAAAATTAAAAGTAAATGTGATATTTTAATGCAAAGAACGTGTCTAAATGGTGACACATTTGACTGGAGGTGGATTTTAGGGTTAATATCAATCAAAAGCTCCTAATGCACCTTGGGGACTATTGATTTATATTTAAAAAAATCATATCACACAACAACAATATTCAAATTCGAAAAGCTTAGAAATATATCAAATCTTCTTAAAGAAATGATCTGTCAACCTTAGAAAGAAGAAAACCATGTCTTGAACTTGAATTATGAAATAATAAGCCAACATTTCTCTGGGAGAATGGCAGGCCCTAATATAACAAGTAGAAGCTTGTCACAGATTATCTATCTACCCTGACCTTAAATAATGTCACTGTGTTCACAACCCATAACGTGATGCCACATTACTGAAGGACTTGTAGAGAGAAATATCTCATTCAGAGGTTAAAGTAAGGTGTTATTGACATAGGGAGGAAAATAGATCCCACTTTGCTTATTTACTGTCTTCTAAAGTCATAGAAAAAACTTGCATTGAGACCTAATGAAATATTTTAAGAGAAAATTAGAAAAGAAAGCATTAAAGAAGCACCTAGTAGAAATCTCTAAAAAGTATTTTGTAAAATGTTAGTCAGTTGTCCAAAATGGATGATTTTCATCATAATGAATTACCAGTTTAGAATCAAATATGGCAATTAAAGTTTTTTTTTTTTATCATCAACATGTGAGTTCTTAAACCATCATGTTGAATATTTCTCATTTTATTCCTACCACTTTTAGAGGGACAAAAACAAAAACAAAAATCCTAAGTATTCCTCCTAGGTCACAACAGATTCGGTGTAATTATAAAATGCAATTCAGAAAAATTTAAATTGTATTTTACAGGAAAAAGTAATGAGGAGGTAAAAGAAGATGTTTGTTGTACCTAGAATAAAGAATGGCCTGATAAGAAAAATCTCTTTAATTCTCAAGTTAGTGATTCTTAATTCATGTTGTAAGGATCAGTTGCCTGAGAATCACCTGGGAATCTTGTTAGAAATGCTGCAGATTCCTAGGCTCTGTGCCAGGTCTACTGAGCCTGATTCCACGAGAATGAAATTCAGACTCTGCTTTCCTACAATACATGGTCACAGATGCTTCTTAAATATGAACAACTTTCAGAATCACTCTCTTAAAAGCAAATCTTTAGCCTGTATGATTATTTGGGATCACTGCTCAAATAAAAAACAAAACAAAAAACAGTGAGATTAACTCTGAACCTGAAGGAATAAAGAGAAGTTGAATATTTCTATTGCATCCTTGCATTTGGTTGATTATCTTGTACATGGAAAGCAATCAACCAATATATGTTAAATAAATGGATAAATGGCATTTTAGTCACTACACAAAGACAAATATTTGGTTATAAAATAGACATGTTAGAATAGGCAGTCACAATTAGGAATTTTCAAAGGAAATTATTTGATCTGCTACATGTATATGACAATATTTGGGACAAAAAATAAATAAATAAGTTAAGCTACAGAGGAGGTAACAAGGGGGGACAAGGGGCTAAGTTAAGTATAATCCTAAACTTGCTAGCAAGTCCCTGCTAAAATAAGAGATAGAGATGTTGAATTTGCTAGCCATTCTTTTTTTTTTTTTTTAGCATTTAATAGTTTTAAACAGTAAGTTTATTTTGGGTAAGCACAGGATAGTTCCTGTATTTAGGGATAAATTTATTACACTTAAAAAAATCAAGAACATGAATATTCTTACCCTTATTTATATTTGCTGAAAGTAAGATTACTTCTATTTTAGCAATGAGGAAAACAGGAAACATGTTTTTATATATTCATTCCTTCATTCAGCAAATATGTATTGACTGCCTACTTTGTTCATAGTTAAATAAGATGTGGTCCCTGGCCATGAAAAGCTCATAGCTCAAAATATTGAGGAAAAAAGGCTAATTTACATAACAAAGCGATAAGGTCAAGTATAGGTCTATAAATACGTTGCGTTGTATTTTATGGATGATCAGTAGTGTATCAGGGACTACACTTTTCTTTCTTAAACCTCTGTCGTGAGACTGCTTGGAGGCCACATAATTTAACAGGTAAATATAGACTTGAAGGTGAAGGTCAAGGACTAGCTGCAGGAGTGCTGCCTCCATTGGTCTTTCAGTGTTAGCCCAGAAAAAAATTTCTCCTTTTTATCACAGATGGTTACCCAATGAAGTCAGATGCTCTGATTTGGGTCATACTCATTGGGAGTATTTGTGAGCAAAAGGCATTAGCATTTATGTCTAATTCTCTTTGTTGAAGCGAGCTGTCATAAGCTTAATAAACATGTACTCAAGTTTTTACAGACCGTCATCAAGGGCATAGTATTTCCCTTTCCTCCCGTCATATCTTTGTTAGGGACACCTCCTTCCCCACTATTGTTAAACTAGTTGTGTCTACATCCTGCTTCTTTTGTAATAATCTGTTTAATCTCTTTAATAGTTTTGTGTACTTAATTAATGGACCTGCCCCTGACTAGTCCATTATTAGGCCACTATTGAGTAATTTTAACCAAGAGATTATATAAATATAGACACTGGTATCTCTTAATCAAGAATGTGACAGGTAGATGAAGGTATCTGGCAATAATTGAAATCAGTAACTCATTAAAAATTCTTCCCTGTACTGCTAATTTGTTTGTAATAGCCTTCTAATTGCAGCATTATAAACAAAAACAAATGTGGATTGGACTACATGTAAAAAGTATCAATCTTGTCTTTTCCAGCTAAAACAATTTTAATTTCTACTTCTGGTACAGTTGAAATAAGGCTAGAAAGCTGCATCTCGTGCCCTTGACTGATAAGCGTCTAATGTTCAGGAGCCTTTTCTGAAAGGTGGTCTTCCTTTACAAAATGTTTGTTTTCAGTTGGTAGCATTGTTTAGTCTAGGAGAAATCAGAGAGACGCAGGTGCCTTATGAATAATAACCAGATGGGAAGTGGCAGATGATCGAACTTCCTCCTAGACCCAATGAGTCAAACAGGAATGACAGAAGATTTTCCTTTGAAACCGCGGGGAGAGTGACGCTGAATTTAAAAATGTCTTGTACAGTCAGACAAATGACAATGCCTTACAGAACCCTTTCTTAAAGACACAAAATGTGTTTTCTAGAGCTTTTCCCATCACCAAAATACAACCAGGCTGCGATTAAGCTTCAGCAGCTGTTTAACAGTGCCAGAAACACTTACAAACTTCCCAGACGTTTCCTTCACACAAAATATCCTCCAAAGAGCACACGCCTCATTCATCCAGCACCGACTCAGAGAGAAGAGTGCCACCTATTGAAATGTGGCCTCAGTATTCACACCACCTGATGGGTCTTCCCAGGCTTCCCCTCCAGCCACCCCCGACCAGCACATCCTGTTTCCCGCAGAGAGCTGGGGTAATAACGTTCCCAGGTGGTCTGATGCTCACACGTAAGTGTGCTCATATCACACTATAATTTGAGGAAAACACATGAATTCTAATCAGTTCTTCAGACAACCAGGCCTCTCTTCTCACTTACTAGAATGGAAAAAAAAAAATTCACTTTTATTACCTTAAAGATGCCAAACAGTGCCATTTTATTACTGTGGGAAGCTGGAAGTCATTTCTGAACTCTTTTGGCAAGGGTGCTATGTAGAGCATCCAACTCAGCCCTTTAAGTGTCTTCTGAGAACCACCACACAGACCGTGATTTACTGTCTCCAAGAGTTGAAGGGACCCTTTCTACCCTGAAACTGAAGAAAGAAAGGTGAAGCATGTTTAAGAAGCATCTCACGAGACTTGCAAGAATAAGTGTCAGCATAGAGCGAGCCAAATATAAAGAATTTTTTGAGAACCCACAAGCACTTTCCAACTTGTAATTTTTAATTTGTTTTAAAAGAGTATGTTGGTAGCCTTTAAAAGTTGTGATGACTTTTGTATATTAATCGATTGGTAGATCTTCAGGCCACTTTCACAAACTTTTTGTATTTAGTGGCTATGTGGTTCGGTTTCCCCCGCCCCTTGCTGTTTGCATCCAAAATAGGTTTGGTACATTTCTGCAGCAAATGCATTGTCACAGTTAAAAATGTGTATATATTAATACATATTTACACATACACATATATATACACACAGATATACATGCACACTCCTGCACCCACATACTCACATACTGTGGCAATACTAAACTTTATAAACACATATTTGAATGATTAAGAAAAATTAAAACAAGAATCAAATGGAGATTTTGCATATTTTCTCATTTATATAACCAGATGACGATAAGGCTCCAGTTTTACCCTTCCTGCCACTGAGTAGCAACCAACAACAATTTGAATTTATGTGTTCTTTAGCTGACTCAAATTTCTAGCAGTTTAACATTATGTAAGCAGGGACTACTATTGCCATCCATTAAAATAAACTCACACACACATATTTTGCCCCTGATGTTATTTTGTTTGGAGATTTTGACTGGCAAGTTTGTGAGGCCGTAAACACTAGGTCATTGGAGACAAAAATACAGTGAGAGAAACAAGATATTTAACCATTAGTCAGAAAATACATAACACTGTCGTTCCTTGAAAATGGTAGGCTCTTTATCAATATCTGAAGAAATAACGAAGGAATAAATTACCACTGTGGAAAATAATTTATCTATCACATCAAAAAGGAGAAGCAGTCGGATAGTGTAAAAGGAAATCCAGTAAACTCTTTTTCTTGACAAAAATCTGAACTAAGGGCTTTAAGTAAAAGACCAATCTTTACTCCCCTTTAATTTTTAAGCTTTGACTAGTAATTGTCCAATGCGATTTCAAAGCAGTGGATAACTTTCCTCTGGCTATAAAGAATCCCAAATCTTCCATGGAGAAATGTCTCTCCAGTAATTACATTCTTAACAGATTATTATATTCATAAATTGTATCATAAAACACCTATCATTGTAGGATGCAGTTTCCACGTCTTTTTTTAGGTAAAACTAATGTGTTTGTTGTTTTTTAACAATGTTGTGGAAATGAGGAAAACATTATTTTTTCTTGCTCTGTCTGGTAGGTGAATATCATTTGACACTCACTCAGAGTGGTGTAATATTAAAATACTGGAAATACTACGATGTCTGTTCCTTGTTAGGATCAGGATGATATGTATCTGTTCTGAAAAGGAAGATTCACACTTGGCAATAGGTTTAGGATTTCATGCTGCTTCACTGCTAAATCTACTAAGGGTAACAGAGGCCAAATCTTCAAGTGGCACCTGCCAGACAAACGGTGGAGGGAAGCAAGGCCTTCAGCCAGCCAGAGAATGCGCTGCAGCCCCTCTGTCCAGAAGGTATCTGGGATGTCTGACTTAGAAGGAGTGAAAGCACATGCAAAGCTTTGATATATACATGTCAAAAAAAAAGTAGAGAAAATTTCCAAGAGCAAATTTGTCACTAACTTGCTGAGTCTTCATTAATGGCTATTAAAGGGAAAAAATGGAAGAAAGAATGGTATTTAAAGATAAGGCAGGAAAATGTCAGTTTAAAAAAATGTTCCTTTTTTTAAGGGATATGTCCAAGAAGCTTTGTTAATTTAAGGCTGGCACATACATTGGACTGACTTATACATTTCCTATATGTATATGTCACTTATTCTTGTATATTTCTATTCATCCATCTACCTACCCTTCATCCATCCTTTATCCAATCATCCACCCCAACAAAATATTTATACATATCTTATTTATAGTATTTATACATTTTATTTTTTCATCCATTCATAAACTCAACCTGTTTTGTGTGCCTGCTACATGACAAACACTATTACTAGTAATATACAGACACAGGAGATGGTGCCCCTTTCCTGAAGGAGCTTAGAGTCCAGTTGGAGAGCAAGTTAAGAATTTCAATATTACATAGTGTGTTAGATGCTATGATAGCATGGCCTTAGAAGGGTAGAAGGGTTTGTAGGTCAGCCTGGTGGATCTGGGAATGCTCACATTAAAGCTGCATTTTTTAAAGGTAAGTATGAAGAATTAGGCACATAGTAAAGAAGAAAGGTAATTCTAGACAAAAGGCAAGGCATATGCAAAACATGTCCTTCTATGTTCCTAGCAGCATTATTTACAGTAGCCAAGATCTGGAAACAGTCCAAGTGCCTATCAGGAGATGAGTGTATGAAAAAGCTGTGGGACATTTACACAAT
This sequence comes from Miniopterus schreibersii, assembly GCF_964146895.1. NCBI lineage: Eukaryota > Metazoa > Chordata > Mammalia > Chiroptera > Miniopteridae > Miniopterus > Miniopterus schreibersii. The sequence goes on along the minus strand of NC_138109.1, from coordinate 51,422,725 downwards.
GGAATACTATGCAGCCATGGAAAGGGAAATCTTCACTTTTGTGACAGCATGGATGGACCTGGAGATTATTATGCTAAGTGAAATAAGCAAATCAGAGAAAGACAAATACCATATGATCTCACTGATATGTGGAATCTAATGAACAAAATAAACTGATGGGCAAAGTAGAACCAGAGACATGGATACATGGATCAGACTGATCACTGTCAGAGGGGAAGGGTGAGAGGTGACTGGATGAAAGAAGGTGAAGGGATTAGCCAAAGAACATACATGCGTAACCCATAGACACAGACAACTATTTGGTGATGGCCAGAGAGAAGGGGGGATTGGGGTTGGGTGGAGGTGGGCAAAGGAGGGGAAAATGGGGACATGTAATAGTGTCAACAACAACAAAACAACAAAAAACCATGTCCTTAATAATTGGTATTCATTTATATTCACAACATAATCATTTAACAAAATTGATTCTTTCACAGACAACGGGATATAATGATTCAATTAACTGACCTGAAGAGGCAATAGAGTTTAATGGTTAGAAGTACTAGCTCTAGAACCATACACTTATGTACATCTGGCATGAAATAAGCTCTCAATATGTGTTAGTTAGAATAATATTTTTTCTTCGTTAAAATTAACTTATTGGTAATAATGATGCTAACGATAGGTTGAAGGCATGTCTGAGAACTATCACAGCTGCCATTTACTGCATTCAAAAGCTATAGAGATTTCTCCTTTTATACAACTTAACACTGCTTTCAGCAAGATAAAGCACTAAAGCTTCATTTACATGCCCTGAGTTCAAATTGTGTCCAACTCTGAGGCCTTGACAAAGTTGCTTAATGTTTGTGCCTCAGTTTCTTATCACGCATGGGGATGCTAATGACGCTAATGTCTCCCTCATGGAGCTTCTGGGAGGATTATAAATGGGACGACATGTAAATGCAACCAGCATCCTGAAAGTTTTGTTTCATCATAAAACACACACACACACACATACTTTAGAATACTTAGAAAACACATAATAGCTAATCTAAGAAATGTGAAAAATATCTTTCCTAAAATAGTTTCTATCGTATGAGGGATCACATATAAATATTCTCGTCTGCATTCACTAGCTCTGGAAACACTCTCGAATGTTATTGCTGACTTTGATAGGCTGCCTTTGCATCTTTGCCAGAATTTGCTCTGGGTTGCAGCTATTCATAGAATGCCCTTGAATAATGCGATAGGTTGAATTTGAAATGCTCCTCCAATCATTTTGGAGGCAGTAATAATGGCAACTAAAATGCTCATCTAAAAGATGAACTAAGCACAGCATTTTCTAATAAAATCCTTCTCTCTTTTCTTTTGTCCTTAGAATAACTCAAAAGAAGATAATATGCTGCTATTTGAGTAAATAAACATTAAACATGCTAACATAAGATGAACTTCCTGTAGAGAGATCATATATGATTTAAAAGACAACTAATCTCAACTGAAATACAAATATAAAATGGCTCTGAAAAAACCTAAATTATAGAAAAACAGATATTTCACTGGCTCTTTCCTGGAATTATTTTTAATTGCAAATATTTTTTTAAAGGCTGAGAAGCCAGCCTATTCAAGCAGTATACACAGACTAGCTTGGAATAAATTCAGCATATATCATCACGCTGCTAATACTATTAAAATCTTTGGTCTCTCAAACATCTTTTCTGCCTTTTCCCCACATACCAATTACTTAATACTGTTACATCTGAGGTCAGGGCTCCTTACTCTGCCTGAAGGAGTATGGAAGTTTCAGGCTGGCATAGCTCCTAGTTTATTAAAAAAATTTTTTCTTGCCTGCAACCTGATTTCTTCTGGGTCTGACCTAATTCCTTTGATGCCTGGGGCTTGGAGGCCTGTGCTAATCTGCATCCTGGATGTGTGGAGGAAAAATGAGACAATTGAAAGAACTGCACGTGGGCAAGAGTGCTCTTCAAAATCAAAATAAGCATTTAGAAAGCAGGACAGTTTTGCTCTACCCCATCCTTTAAAGAGGAACCTAAATTCAATGCATGGCCTCAAATACAAATGACCCTCTCTCTTTAATTCTTTGCTTTTTTTTTAAGCTGGCTAGTAAAACATTTTATGGGGAAGACAAAAAAGGCAATGGCAGAATGCTAAGCAATTGTTAGCAACATACAATGAATTCCAATGTAATAAAACACACTTGTTCATGAAAAATAAGTCATGTTCTGAAGTCATAATGGGAGAAAATGTTTGTGCCGCCTTTGAGATCGTACAAATAGTCTAAGCTTTGTTACTAAGCTTTGGAACGTGCTGACTTCAGAGCTTTTCAGACCTGTTCACTAACTTACTGTTCCTCTGGGTCTGTTCCCAGTTTTTTTCACTCGGGGAAGCAGGTTCTTCTTACTGCTCAAATACGCATTCAACATCTTGTAGTCATTAATATACCAAAGGCAGGGGGTAAAAGGGGCATATTTTCAAAGTGTCTCCGCTCACTGGATTTTGGAGTACAATGAATCCCGGAGAAGTGGGAAGGTGAAATTTATCCCTTCTCCGTAACAAATCACAGGTTTCTTTCTTTGAGATGTTGAGAAGTTGTGATTTTGTTTGCATGGATTTACCCAAAAAGGGGGTGGGGGTGGGCATCCATTTGTGATTTGATTAATGACAACTCACAAAGCCGTCGGTACACCTGCTCCCATCAGAAGAGATGTACTTTATGTAAAGCAAGAGAATGATCAGTAAACAATAATTGTTTTCAACACAGTAGCGTGCCTTGGTTCAGGGTGATTTTCACTTCACAGATGTTTAAAGTCACTTGGCGCTCAGCCTGCAAACTTGTTATTCATTTGGCAACTAAATTCCTGTTCCATAGCCATGTGACTAAAGTGCCATAAATAGAAATGATCTTCTGAATTTCAGAGCTAGACCTTGGGCCTAGCCTCGCTGCCTAACCTACTCAGCTTTTGTGTTTCATGATACATTAGCAGACTGAAAATGCCTTTTTTGTCAGTTGTTCACAACACTCATTCATTAGATATTTAGAGCTGCTAATCACTATAAATGTATGTGCTTTCTGTGTTCCTCTCTGGGGTGGTGGGTGTAATCTCCTCCTATTTGCACTTGTATTTTAGTAGTGGATACACCAGTGAGCAGGAGAGCAACCCTACCTGGGTGCTTAGGAGAAAAAGAACAAAAGTTTGGAACTCAGATAACTCACAACTTGGAAAACTAACATGGCCTTAGTCAATAATGACTAAGACATTAGAGGATATTAATTTAAGTAATTAGGTATGAGCGCTTTGTGTGTGTGTGTGTGTGTGCATATGCACACTATTGCTATCTTTTAACACTTGCCCTTGGGATCAGTATTTTTGCACTGGTAAAGAATTTTTGCAGTTCAATCTGAACATTGTTCCTAACAGAGCTGGAAATGCCATTCCAAAACACCAAAAGCATCCACATCATTTCCTATCTGATTCAAAAGAATAGAAAGTCATATAGCGGTACAAGACGGTGCCACTTTATTTCATTAGCCCCTTCTAGGAAACTAATGAACATCTAAGAGCAGAAAATCCAGCTATAATTTAAGACCCCAAATCGTGCATTAGAGATTTCCTTTAGCAAAACTATCTAAAACAACCTCATAGTTTGTAGTTTATATTGTTCAATTTTGAAATACATTCTAGTTTGAGCATTGGGCAGGTAAGAGATTAATTTGCCTTTGTAAAATTGCACACCCTTGGGGGCAGTTGTATTTCATGCATAGGTGAACAGGAATTTTTTAGCAGCAAGGGTATGGAGCTCACATTTTTAATGCCTTCTACTTTTTTTTTTTTTTTTAAAGCACAAATTTAAGCTCATGAGGAACAGATTCCCAATTTTAAACTCATCTTTTGGTTTAGTGTTATAATTTATGTGGGTCTTAAAACAACATTAGCTGTGAACTTTACATATATACACACACATATATATTACTTCCTCAGACACACAAAAATTTTATTATCAAGTATAGTAGAGGAATAATTTAGTTCTACTTTAATTAATACATATGACCTATTTTGTAAAGGATGCTGCCTATAACTCTGAAGGAAGAAGAAAAAATGAGCATTGTCATGCAGTACATGTTGGAGAGATCGCCTATTTTCTTGCTCTATTTTTGCAAAAATGAAAAATCATGATGAATACAGATTAGACTGGCTAAGTATAAAGTTTACTCTGTCAAAATTCCCTGGCATACAATTTTATTTTTACAAAATTCTGATGAGCAATGTGTGGCGCTGAATTCCTCCAGCACGCTATACTGAACGCTTGTAATAATGATCGGAGCAATTACAAACACAATAGATGCACATCGGCTCCAAATGAGATCTAAACTCCTGATAAAAGGAAGGCGGGGCGTCTTCCTTTTCTCTTGAGTGTGTCTTGTGGAACAGCCTCGTTGTCTATAACTAATAGATAAAAATGTAAAGAGGTGATTTTGTAATACAATATATATAGTGAAACAAACCAAATTGCCTAGGTTTTACTTGCTCTGCTAACCCTTTTCTCAGATGATCTTGGCAGCTTTGCCTCCCTCTAATTTTGCTAACATCTCATGGATCTAAAACTGTGCACCCCCAACCCTCTGGCTCCTTCCCCTCCCTTATTTTCTCCTTCCTGCTGTTTCATTATGTTTTCTTATGTGCATACCATCAAGTCCTCTTGGACACATAATAAGATTTGTGCCAGACTATGTTTCTTGGCTTTAATGGTTAGTTAGCTTTCCAGAGTACACATGCTGCTTTATACATGCTTTTATTACTGACATCATGAGAATGCATCTTTCCTATGTTTACAGTTGGGTGTTCACCCTTAAATAAAAGCAATGAGATCAGGTTGTTTAAGAGAATCTTTGAAAGGCAGAATAAAAACAGCTGTTATCTGCTTGAGCCATTTCATTTTCTTTCATGATCTGAATGATAATGATGTGTAAGCAGCGGGCCGTCTGCAGCTCTCCTTCTCCACCATACATCAGAGCCTCCTTTAGGCTGGAACTGGGTCTCTGTCCCAGGGTTCCAACAGGATCGTTTCAACCTCACTTCTAACAGGTGTTGGTGTTTGCAGGCGGGGGTGAGGGTTGGAAAAAACACCTTTGCTTGCTCCCCACCAACCTCCTGGATTCAGGAGGCTGGTTTTCATTGGCAACCTGGGCTTGAAAGTCAAACCAGGTCCTTGCTGAAATCTCTCTCACCGGGAACAGATTACAAATACTTCCACATGTCAAGCAAATGAACAATAGGGTGGTCCTTATTAATCAAAGGTCTCCGAAACCAAGTACAGATGGTAGCAATGAACTCCTCTTCCACGAAGAGTTCTTGAAACCGGGAGAAAAATATCTCACAGAAGTGCACGTTTCTTCAAGTGGCAGCCAGACAGGGATTGAGGAGCTTAAGCCAAAGGTAACCAACACAAAACACAACAAAACAATAAAATAAATAAACTTAAAAACAACAACCACCCCAGTGTTCTCAATGATCCGAACCGGAAGGTTGGTTGAGCTGATTTCCATTCAGCACTCCCTCATCACAAGCTGTTTCTGACGCTTCCGTGGCGTTTGCCTAGAGACTGACAAGCTTAAATTGGTTTTAACCCCCAGAGCCCCTTTTCATATCGCAGATGTTGCTGATTGGGGAGCAGAGTTCTGCTTCCCCCAAAGTCAGTGATTTTCAGGCTCTGGTGGCATCTACCACGGAGAGCAGAACTCCTCTCAGACAACAATGTCGTTTGTTATTTTTAATTAACAGAAAAATATCAATAGGAGTGGCTGAAGTTGCATTGTAGTCAAAACCCTGAGAGTGAGCAGAGCAGCCAGGCAAAGCTATTTAAAGAACAGCCCAGAGGCTGGACCACGGCTGCCTCGCATTTTCCCACCCGAGCTGTATTACCTGGGCCTCCTGGGGAGCGGAAAACTGGGTTGGGGAGTCCCCTGGGAACAAAGGCTCCTTGGGACTTTCTGTATGACCAGGTGTTACTACTTAGGAGGAGAGTGTTTCAGATGTTTTAGCAAAATTGGTTCCACTCAAGATTGGTGTGATTATAGTCCCTTGTAGTCCTTCAAGGTGAGGGATCAAAAGATGCTAAGATGTCACTCAGTTCACCCGGCCTTATCTCAAAACAGTGTTAAACCTAAATTGCACTTGAAAGGTGAAAATTCTATTGTGAAGCCCTTAACACAGAGGGTCTGTGATTTCCACTGATAAAAAAATAAAATTAAAAATTCCATGATGTAAAAACTACCAGACATCAATTCTCTCTCTCGCCTAAATCTTTTATACTGCAGCTAAGAGTGTACTTCCTACTGGTCTGTTCTCAGTAAAACAGAGCAATATTCAAAATTGTTTAATGTATGGGTAAAAATTTTTTAAAGTCTCATCTCCAACTTTTTAAAGATAATTACAGTAGAGATGGGCAATTTTTCTACTAATAGATTAAATATGGGTCTGAAACCTCAGATTAATTATAATCTTTTTCAAGAGGACTAAAATTTTATAACTCTTCATGAGAAGATAACATTTTATTGGATTTTAAAAGGAAATGAAATAAAAGCATTATATAGAAGAACAATTCCCTGACATGCCATAATCATGATTCCACAATGACTTTTGGAGGGAGGGAAGATTAGCCAACTAATTTTTAACTTATTGGAAAGTTGCAAAAATCTTATGAAAACAGCTTTTATTATTATTTTGGGAAATGTGAGATATTATTTAAAGTATGACATAATATAATTCAGTATCTCAAATAGTTCTCTAAATTTGTGGAAGTAGACTGGAATTTAGGTCATGTCTTGTCCAAGATAGATCATCCAATTCTAAGTTAACACCCCTGCAAAAGACTTAATTCTTCCAGTTTTTTCATAGTGTTGGGTAAGTGATACTATCTCAGAGAAATTTAGTTTTGAGCATGCTCTCCCGCACATATTGGGCATTCCTCAGAAAATACTTGCATATGCTTTTAGACTTGTTACTGAACCATCGTAGAATTCAGGGCCATTTGTGCACTCTGTGGCATAAACTAACATAGTAGTCTCCACGTTGAGAAGACCATGAATGATTAAAACAAGTACTGAAATATCAACACTATTGAGGAGTGACTGAAAATTGAGACTGTAAACATGTCTTTTAGAATCTTTGCTAAAAGACATGTTTATATTCAATTCAGATATTACACAAATCTGTAAGTAGTATATAATATTTTGTTATTTTCTACTAGTCTATTATAATAAAATTAAAAATGAGATGGCACATATCTGTCCATTGGAGGGAACCCATTACTAAGAGTGCACAGGAGAGAGAAAAGAGACAGAATGGTCATTTGAATGGCAGAGTAAGAGGACAGAATAAAGGAAGACGAGTGCTCATTCTTATCTAGAAAATAGTATTAGTCTAGGGAAAGTTGGAACAAGGACTCATCAGAACACGGATACATAGTGGAACAGAATAGGAAAGAGCATTTTTAAATGCTTAGAATATTTCAGGCATTTCATCCAGAGCTTTCTCTATGAGTATTCAGAGCCTCTGAGTGAAGTGGCTGAGAGCATACATTTGGGGTTTAAATCTGAACCCTGCCTCTTACTAGTTTAATGACCTTGGCTGGGTCACATGTAACATATGATAAAAAGTCATGAGAACCTTCCTTTTAGGTTTGTTATGAGGATTAATTGAGTGAATATTGGGGAATTCTTTGAACAGTGTCTGGGACACGCTAAGCACAATATAAATGTGGATTAAAGCATATTCTCATCTAATTCTTACAAGGACTCTCTATGATAAAAACCACTAAAGCAAAGATAACTGAGGTCCCAAGAGTTGATGTGATTTGCCTAAGATCATGTATCTGGCTAGGAGGTTGGAATTCTGTATGTCTGATTCCAGGAGTCACAAGCTTCACTGTGCTATATGGTGAGTAAATAGGGCATGAGGTCTATTCATGAATTTTTAACTGTCAAATAAGATACTATGATCATATCTGATAAAAACCAAAAATGCTGACTTTATCAGTCTGTAATCTCTGTCATTTTAAGAAGGAATGGTAGATAAATGATGAAATATAGACATACACAAACTGCAGTCAATGTATGTAAAGTGTTCTTTTGTTTGTTCTTTTTTGGCAACTCTTAATTTTAAGCCCCCCCCCCCAATACCTGTGTAGTAAATATTTTGACAATAACACTCATTTTAATATGAGAACCTAGAGGTATTTTCATTAAAGAAAAGTGTCACGCAAATTCCCATAGATACTCCATTTTTTGCTTCTATTGTGGAATTAATTGCTTGTTACCAAGGTCAGCTCAACAAGGGCATCTTCCCAGATTCCTCTGAGTAGATTAGACTTGTTGGTTAGATGTTCTCTCAGCTGAATAAACCTTTCTGTCTTATACCAGTCACACTTTTTATTACTCACTTAAAAAATTATTGTTTAAAAAACAAGTGTTTTCTATTCCACTGAAAGCTTCATGAATGTAAGCATTATTTCTGGTGTGCTCTTCTTTTATCTCTGACACCTAGAATGGTATCAGGCATAGAGTGGGATAACTGCTCAGTGATAAATGTTTGCCAAATAAATAAACAAAAGTCACTGGCCTCTGACAGGTAGTTTGAGGGTATCCGTGGTGAGTAGTTTAAATAAAGAGTGGTTGCATACCAGTGCCTATTGGGAGCTGTGTGAATTAGAATGTTCTGTGTACATTGCCATTTTGTTGTTATTTCAAGTAGTAAATATTGAAAAATAATACTAAGAAAACTGAGAAAAAACAAACAACCCTCCCCCACACACAAACCAACCAAAAATCCCTAGAGAACAAGATCAACTTAAAAGGAAAAACATGAGTTATCGTTTTGTTTCAGTAGAAGATGGGGAGCTTAAGAGAAAATTTTAAAGTTTTTTGCTGTATTTTTTAGTTCTGAGTTGAGTCTCCTTCTGTAATCTTATTAAAACAAGCTGGCTGTGGTTAGAACCTGTAGGTTAGAACAATGTATATCAAGAGGGTTGATGAGAACAGTAATATCACCTTTATGTGGTGGATTCTCTCGCTAGGTATCAAGAAATCATCACCTGGTGGCCTCTGGGGCAGGAACTCGTATGTGATTAATCAAGGAAGCACTTTCTTTGTTGAACTCTGGAGAGAAATTTCAGTACCCAGCAGGTGAAATAACATACTAGGGAGCCAGGGAGGCAGAGTGGCATATTCTCTCCTGACCTCAATTTCCCAGAGACACTGTGTTGTCTGTTTGTGGATGACACACTCAATGGGCAAAGCACCTGGCCAAGAAAACAGCAAGCATCCGACCATAACCCCATGGTATAGGGAGAGAGTTATCTCATTTAGTCAAGAAAAGAGGCTAGATGTTACTGATATTTGAGAAGAAGGAAAGATAGACTAATTTGGTTACCTGTTTCATAAGAAAGTGTGTCATCTACTAAGTCTTTCCTCGCCAATTCATATGTTTAGTACTCCTCTTGGAATTGCAAAAAATAAAAATCTGCTTTTAATCCTTTACAGAGAAAGACTGGTTGTTATATTATTTCTTCTCTATGGATGAACCAATGATTATCTTCAAGGGGAGGATGTTTTGGGGGGATTTAAGCATTATATACATTTGGATTGATTTTATTTTAAATTTTAAAATGGGACATAATCATGTGAGTTTTATTCCCTTAAATAGACAACCCATTAATGCACAGTGAGTTTGAGCAGGTAGCTGAAAATGATGCTACTTGATTATGTCACAGATGACTAAAACATTTTCTGAAGCTGATGAAAAAAAATTCTCAGAAATCAAGTGCTCTCATAAACACCCTGGAAATGAGGACACTGATATTAACATAATAGGTGTTCGATTATTAATTGGACAATTGATGTATACCTATTATATGGGGTAGATTCCCTATTTATTATCCTTATGCATCCATTTCTTATAGCTCTACTCAACATTAAACTTTGGCTCGGTTATTGCATAAGGACCTTACATGATGGAGGTGAAAAATAGAGAACATCTTTCTACCTCTTGTTGAATCACATAGGCTTCTTATTGGTGCTTCTTTCTCACTGCTAAATTAAAAGAGATACTAACCTCAAGTAATTGAAAAGGGAGAAGCAACTTGTAGAATCTTCTTTCCTTACCAAATGTTAAACTGGCAGAGATTTCATTTAGAGAACAATAGGAACCTGGACTGTTTAGCTGTTGAGGGCCCCACCTATGAAATAATTGGTGCTTATTTTATAAAGGTTCTTGAACTTCAAGAGAATGCCCTTCATGAAATTCTACATATGTACCATGATTTTTCTGGGTCATGAAGTTTTTGTGTTTTATCTGAACTTTTTGTATACCCAGGTTGTAATCATTGATCACCTCCCTACCCCAAAATGGTAAAAACAATTGGGGACATTTAAATATTGCTTGCTGAGAATTTCTGATTCCTTAAAATGTAATTGCTTATATAATTTTTACCATACAATTTATCTCCTCTGTAATGAGAGCCTAGGGAACTAGTTATATATATATTTTCTTCCTCTTTTCCTTTGTAATGTTAGATCTCCATTGGAGAGAAAGGATTAACAGCTGGAACTTATAACTGTTTGGAAACATCAACAATGTTGAAATTTACACTCCCATGTGCAGATGTTATCAGACAATCAAAAAAATGTGTACAAACAATGAAAGAGAAAAGCAATTTTACTGAAGCATGATTTGGTTGGATAGGGCACTAAAAGTTACACTTGTCTGTTTTCAGAAAAACATTGTGAATCAATAAGATGAGATGAATTATATTAAAGCAAGATTTTGTAAAAGCTTTTCTAACTCAGTGATAGGTATGGTCTCGACTACATGACCACCTTTATGAGACATGAATGGTTTTACCCCCACCACATCATATAAGCAAGAGAGGCTGAACTAATAAAAAAACCCAAAAAACTGCCAGTTGGCACTCTTTCCTACTGGATTTCAAGATTATAGCCAAACATGTATTTCCCTAATACTATTGGGCATGGTCTCTTAATAATATGCTCCCAGCAGAGAGATTGGAACAAGTCTTCCATTGCTAATTTATATCCTGCTTATCTAAGAGAGATTGGCTAATCCAAATATGGCATTTTAGGATGTGGAATTAGGCTAATACTACTCTAATATAGATTTTTTTTTTTTTTTTGCTTCCTTGGGGCTTTATCTGTCAAGCTAGCTTCTTTGTTAGCATTAGCTTGCTCCTCGAGTATAATTTAGTAGAAATTGGTAAAAATAGATGAGGCTTTAGTATCCATAAAGACCTTAAGGCTGCAAAGTTACATGGGAAAATAGGTATAAACCTTAAATATCTCATATATATTTAAAACCTTTCTCCTAAAGTAAACTTTATTTTTACTCCTTGCATTGAGGCAAGGAGTTTCTTCTTAAGTCCAGGAAAAGTTGCTTTTTTGTGTGTGTGTGTGGGCTGGTGTGAAAGGTGAGGCATGTATTTGGTGCTTTCACACATGGTTAGGAGATATCAATACTACCCAGATTTGAAAATAACCTTTAATTGTGGAGGTATTGTGCAGTGGTTGAAAGCAAGCACAATGGCATTAGACAGACCTGGATTTAAATCTTGGCTGTGTAGTTTGCAGACTGTATGACTTTATGAGTTACCTTCTCCCATGCCTCATGTTTCTCATGAGTAAACTGGAGATAATAACTGCTATGAAAATTAAATATGATACACGTAAAGTGTTTAGTACAGTAAGTAAAGCACTTACCACAGTGGTAAGGGTTGATTACATGGTAGCAATTATTATTATTATTATTATGATTGATGCATTGCAAAACATTGAACATTTACTAAAAGTTACTAAAAGCGCCTGAAGAACGACTGCCTGCAAGCATTGGTAGGGAGAGCAGAGCTCTAGTTCATCTTTTTCTGTGTTTATGTTAAAATAGCAGAATCACAGGGCAGCTCTTCCAGGTAGCATTTGCTACATTGTATTGCAATTCATGTTAACATGACTGCCTTTCCCACAAGTGAGACAAGCAAAGGGCCATTTTTTATTCATGTATCACCAATCCTGAGCACAGACTAAGTACTCAGAAAATGAGTTTGCTGCATCAATGAATTAATTTCAGTGAGTCTCAGATAAGGGCATTCACTTATCTCATTTGTTAACAAACTTGATTGCCTGTTACACTTCAAAACAACATATGCTAAACTAAAGCTTAAAATAAATTTCTAACTCACCAGTTATCAAATAATTTTAGCAGGAGGGTTTCCTTTAAATGTCAAAAATTGTCATGAGTATTTGTACTTGAAATAACCCTTGATTGGAAAATACAAGATGCAGCAACTGCCAAATGTAGCTCCCACATCTATTAAAAACTGTTAATCCAAAGGGTGTCCATGGCAGCATCTATGTAATTGCAAAACAACTAAAGACAGGTCATGAAAACATAATAATAAGTGCTTACCCATAGTGGATTGGTTAAATAAATGATGCTACATTTATATAATGAAATACTTTGCAGTCCTAAAAAGGAAGATGGCAGGTAAGTATGTGCTGATATAGAAAATATCCAAGCTATATTAAAAGAGAACATCAAATTGCAGCATGGAACATAGAGTATAGTTCCCTTTGTGTGTAAAAAACTACACAAATCTGTTGGGAAGAGTATGGGAAATGCTGGAAGAATATACAATGTATTGAAACGAGTCTGATAGGGAGGAGCTCTTACTTTTCATATTAGGTATTGCCTATTATCCTGTTTGAATTTTCTCCTTATGAGCACGAGTGATTTATGTTTACAAAATCAAAATACCATATCTACTTATGCATTAACTCCCTCTCTCTATTATATATACGATATATACATATCATACTGCTTCACTTAAAACCTGTATGTTCTGCCAATAGCTAATGTTGGGAACCTGCCTCTATGTGAATGTCCTTTGCAATAATTCTGCAGCTCTCCCATAGTTCTTTCATCGCCAAAATAGGAATCTGTCTCATGCAGTTTCAACTCTTTTACCTTTTTCAACAAACAAATAAATAAACACACAACAAGCATTCCAATGTTTGTTAGCTGCACCATTCTCTGTTCATGCTCAGGCACTGCTACAGGAAAGCCCAAGACTAGAATGGGTAAAAGCAGAAGTCTTCTGATACCAGAATGAAACCTCAGTTCCCTTCTTGCCTTGTTCTGGCACAGCCTAAAGTGGGAGTGAGGGGGTAGAAGGGTGGGAGGGGTAATCCACAGAACACTTAATGCTCCAGGGAACCCAGTGTGAAAACCACCGCCGCCATCTGCACTATCAGATCATCTGGTTGACTCAAGGTCAAACAAGCTACAGAGCTGAGATTAGAATTCAGCTTAGCAGATGTGAGGTTATATACAGTTCCTTTTCAGCCTTATACTAGCTGCGTATTGCTCACTTTCTCTGACCACTCCCATCCAGGGCTAAGCAGGGTGACTTGCATTTATAGATAACCAAAACAACTGTGCAGTTAATTAGTGGTTGAATGATACTGAATAAGTTAGATGACTCTCCCAAGATCATTCAGTGGGTGAATGACACACGGGATCAATCCCTGAAACCCCATTCCCAGTTCAGGTCTCATAAACTCGAAATCATACTTTGCCTGAGTCATTTGTCACAAGGCATTTAGCTTCAGCTTCTACAGAATCTTAAAGTCCTTTGCAAGTGATTGTTGATTTTTCGATTTCTTTAAATTTAAGAAAAATAGTAAGCTATTATGCAATATTGCCCTCCTCTACATCCCTCCATTAATATCTATTTCAGCCCATTGTCTATTTTCTTCATAGTTCTTATTATAACTCACAATCACTTTATTTGTCTTTTTGCTCTATTTTGGTATGAGTCTCTGACTAGAATGCAATCTATATGAAAAAGACCTTGTCCCCATTATTTATAGGGTCTTATTTTCAATAATGGCTACATTATTGAATGTTGAATGGTTCAATAATGGTTACATTTTTCAGAGAAATCTTCTTGCTGAAAATAACAAAAAAAAAGATGCTTAAAAGCATCTAAGAGGTGACAAGATAGTATGGTCTACAGGACAAAATTGAAGGAAAAATGGGGATCTAGAAAAGCAAGTAGAGCACTAGTGCTTAAGTTGCCCTTGCCCCAAGGGTATTTTTGTATTCTGTCAAAACAGAGCCATATTTTAACAGACACTTGGAGGGTGTCCAAGGAAGGGAGTATAAGAGGACATCTCTGGAGCTGGGGCCCTAAAAGTCCCCAATCTCAAAAGACAAGGGAACCAGCAGTAACCATACCCCTTCCTTTTCATTCCCTGCTCCTAGGGGATCACAATGAGGGTTGATTTGGCACATCACGAAGCAGGTGAGAGAAGGAAAGAGAAAAACAACCTGTCCTGAAGAAGTTATTGCCAATATTTTTATGGATTTGCAGCCTACACTATGCGTTGCTTTGGTAGTCCTGGTTTCAATTTATGAACTTGATTTGAGATGGTTCCATACAATTCGTGCCTCTAGGTGTCAGGCAGAAATGAACATATGTTTGTTTGGAGGAAGAAACCTCCATGCTAGACCTCAAGGAACGCCTGTGACTGACTACATCAGGCAACAAGCACGGTGAGTGAGCACCAGGAGAAACAGCGGTCAGAAAGGGCAGGTCTACAGACTTCAGACACTGGAATTATCAGTCAGAGAGACTCAATGGACTAGTGCCACAGTGAAGGAGTTAAAAGACAAGTTTGAAAATAACTGCAAGGAACAGGAGCTATAAAAAGTGACAGAGAAGATCTAAAAAATCTTCTCTTAAAAATTTTTAGAAAAGAACTTCAAAAACAAAGATTAAAATCCAATGGATAGATTTAACAAGTCATAAAACTCTGATGATGTAAATTAAAAATATTTAGAAAAAAGCATGGAGATGTGAAAAGATGGACAATAGAGAAGAAAAGGTAAAGATATACAGTATAGAATGATTCCAGGATATGTTAGAGTCCCAGAGGAGAGTTGAGAGAGGATGAGACAGGCATTATTTGCAGAGAAAAGGGCTGAATTTTTTTCTCAGTTGAAAACAGATAAAATCCACAGACTCAAGAAAAACCCCCTATTCTCAGTCAAGATAAACAGAAAGAAAGGCATAATATCTGCATCACTGTTAGACTGCAGATTGCAAAAAACACAGTACCTGAAATATGGCAGTTGGTTAACAAATAACTGGATAAATGAACTAATTTGTACTTAAGACTGAAGGTTTTGAAGTTAGACTGTCATGAGGTTGTCCAGTCATCTGCCATAGACCAAGTTACTTTAGGGTCCTCTTCTGTAAAAAGGTTAATTATAGTGTTTACTTCATATGATTGTAGAAAGGGTTAAGTAAGTATTTAAAGCTTGTAAATGAGTGCCTACATGGAAAAAAAAAGTAAACTTCCTTTGTCATTATAACATAAAAGCTAAATGACTATTTGCATGATTTACTATTTATATATGAAAAATTTCTTAGTTTATTTTCCTTATTTTCTAAAAGTTTATCTGTACAACAGACACTTTGTTGGTATAATCTGCTTGTCTGTGATTTTGAATTATTTTAGAAAGATATTGGTGAATAAAATATTCTACAAGTTTTGGCACAAACTTGAAAAAATGATAATGATAACAATTAATATTGGTATATCGTTTTAGAAGTTCAAAGTGCTTTAACATACACCATTCTATGGCCGACTTTTCCAACATTACCAGAATCTGGAGAACGGGTAACATTCTGTGGAATCTTAAATCACAAACAGTAGTAGCTGAAGTTAATTCTGAAGGTAAGGATCAACTTCCACTAAAGTTAGAACTATATTAAAATCAATTTTAAAAAGCCACGATTGTCTAATATTATGACATATTGACTAACCACTCCTCAAAGTAATGGCAAGACATTGGTCTCAGCTATCCTCATATGATATAGATAATATTGAGAGACAGCAGAATGGACAAAGACAATATCAAGGAGAGTAGAGCTAGAGGAAGATTTAACGGTGCAATCTGAAAGTGTGCCTCTAGTCATGAGAGGGTAGCAAGAGCCATACTTCATAGTGACCATTGATTCAATGAACATTTATTTAGTACCAATCCTTGGCACCAAACTGGTCAAAGATGTTTTAAACTTGATATACACATATCACATCATGCCTTTTAAGGTATTTTCATTAGCCTAGTATATATATTCTTTGTAAGGCATGGCCACCAAAACTATAGGGCACCAGCACAAAGACAATGTATACTTATAGATTGTTTCTCTGACACCAGAGAAAATCATGGCAAATAACACTCTATATTCATTTGGTCTTGGTTGGGAACCTGTTATCATGGGATTACCAAAGAGGAGAGAAGAAAAACATATCTTGAGGATATTTTGGTGCAGAATGCCAAAAACACTGTGAGAGAAGGCTTTATGGTGGGTAGCAAACAAAACCAGTTCAATTACCACCTTGTCACTGGTCAAGGACTACTGGTCACCTTTGAAACCAAGGTCAAATCAGCTAAGGTAAGTGAAATATTTTCCTGCTTGCTGGGTTTATTCTATTAGGTCCTTTATAAAAGAGCCTGTGTCTGTTTGATTTCATTTAGATAGAAGAATAGTCAGACATGTCATTAGATTACAGTTGAATTTGACCTCGTACCTGTCATTTTTTATGGTAAAGAATAGGACTTTTTTTCAGGAAAAAGAAATAAGTTCTTGCAAGTTAGAGACATTGAAACCTAATAGATTGTGCTATTTAAACAGAAAACAAATTAAGATTGCTCTGGAGCCATTTTTTTTTTTTTTGTAATTAGCCACAAGTTCCTAAAGGACATTAGACAATTATAGAAACGTACTGAGCTATGTGGTCTCAGACTTCAAGTTAACACTTATTTTCCTGGTTTCTGAAGACCTTTTACTTTCTTTAGCAATTATTTCAGGACCAATCCTTTTTGCTTCTGAGTAAATCTTTATATTTACTTAGCAGCAACTCTAGATTAAAAAAATAGAATTGTGTCCTTAGTTTTCTTTCAGGGAACCATCTTGATATAAACATTGCAGATTATATTTGGTTTTTAGTTATTGATTAAATATAGGACATATTTTATTATTAACACCTTGTTAACTCATTTTCCAATGATTCCCATAACGTTCTCTAAGTCTAGAGCAGGCACAAATTGAAAAGTAAAAGTCTCCTTCCCTACCTTCTTAGATTTGACTACCTACTCTAGACAAGGAACCAGTTTTAAGAGTTTCTTAAATATCTTTCTGGTAATTTTCTAGTCATACACACACACACCTCTCTTTTTCTATGCAAATGAGATTTTACTACCTTTCAGCAACCTATTTTAAGTCACCTTAAAGAACATATTTCCCACCATATAGTACATCTAGATGTTACTCATTTTTAAAGGCTCCATAATGTACCTTGGGATAAGTATACTCTAATTTATCCAACCAGCTGCCACCTGATAGGCATTTAGATGGTTTCAATAGTAAGCAAGCCACAGTGTACATTGTTGCATAAATTGTTGCACATTTATATAAGAATTTTTTCTAAAAAATAATTCATAAAAATAAAATATGAGTGAAAGGGTTTGTGCATTTTTAGTTTTAGTTTTGACAGACATTGTTAAATTTCCTTTCAAACAAGTGTTGCACCAAGTTGTTTTCCCACAAGAGTCCACAGAAACTCTGCTTTCCTTTCCTAAGAGTTGGCCTAGACCGAGTAACATAAGAGCCTTTAGATTGTTATAAAATGTGTCTTATAGTTGTTTTAATTTGCATTTCTTTAATTATCAGAGAAGCTGATCATCTTTGACAAACTCTTCTCTGGAGAACTTTTTGTTGTTGTTAAATAATGAAGAACATATGGTCATCCATGGTGGCTTGAGTAACCACACACACACACACACACACACACACAGCTCTCCTTCTCTCTCATCCACTGTTATGGGACACTCAAAACCCAAAAGCCTTTTTTTTAGCTGTGAAATCTTTAAGTGATATTTTTCAATGGGACAAGATCCGGTTGGTCACTTCGATATACAACTAAAATCAATGAAAAAGAAATAAAAAGAATTGAGTTTTCAATTAAAAATAACTCTAGAGAGAAATAAGCTCTCTCTATATATCTACCCTACCCTCCAAAATGGTTAAAAAAAGACATCTGGAGTGATTAATGGAAAGAGCAGATGATGTGTGAATTAGGACAATAGTGGAGGCTTGAGGACTTCTCTTCACTGGTGCGGGCTCAAAGTCTAGCACAGTGCCTGACTTTTATGTGCTCAAGACAGATAGGATGAATGAATACATGGACAACTGTAAATGTTAAACATGTAAGTAAAGTAATTAGGAAACTATATTAGAGGAAGAATCTTAGAAATTTTTTTTGATTAATAGAAATACCCCAGGCTATATGTTAGTTGGGAATGCTGTGGATTCAAGGTTTGTCATCACAAAACTAACAGAATGGGTTCTCTCAACATACTTAATGGGATCTTAAGATAAAAACAATTATATCAATCTAATTTTTTGATTTCTCAATGTTTCTTTAAATGTAGTTTATCTTTGACCAAATGCATTTCCTAGTTTATGCCCTTTATTTGCCTCTGTTTTTCCCCAGTGCCTCATAATTTCTCTCAATGTAAAAGAAAATGTTAAAGTTGCTTTTAGAAAGCAAATAATCTAGACAATGGCATGAAATTGAAAATGATGCATTTTTACCTCAGGCATGTGTGGGTCACCAGGCACACAGTATGCCTAACGAGTAGTTCACAAGAGCTAACCCTATGGTGTGTTAGTCCTTAATGGACATCCAGATTGTAATTATTTTAAACTAGAATAGAAACAGTAGTCTCAATAACAATGGGAGAAATCCCATATGTTGAATCTGGGTGATTTTTTAATTTTAATCAGGCCAAGGAAAACAAAACCTGCTTTATAGCTATGAATGTTGATGTGATTTGGTGAGAGAGCAGAGGAATTGCTAACTGTTGGTGAGCAGCAGAACAACTCCCCTAGGAAAATACTATATAACGATGGTTATATAATGTATGTCATGCTATGCTGAGACTCATTTAGAACCTTAAAGCACAGAAGGGCTCAGTCAGGCCAGTACTTGGGGGAAGAATATCTACAAAGTTATTTTATGTCAATAATTAGTGAAACATAAAAACAAATATTAAGGGAGAAAATCTAAACTACTGTTGAACAAAGGACTCATGACCACTGAAGGGCATGACCTCCCTCAGCACAAGTCAAACCAGACAAGCTTAATTGTTTTGTGTTTTTTTATAGGATTACCAAATTGGTGAGTAAAGGAAGGCAAGTGGGGTTATAAGATCAGGACTTTAGGGAAATGTTTGATACAACAAGTATTATTTGTTTAAATTCTTGGGTTATAAGTTCATTATTGGAGCATTGTAAAAAATAATTCACTGCAACCACATGAGGTTTGATCTTAGGAAAGAAAGCATGAATCAGTATTATAAAATCTATTCATAGAGAATAGCAAATTAATATATAAAAAGGAAATCATATTTTATGTCAAAAGGTGCTGAAAAGGAGAATGTAAACATCTACAGAGATTCTTCATGAAAACACTGAAAGAAATAGACAGTAGAGCATTTTGGGAACAAGATAAAGAGTCACTCTTTTAAACCAACAGCCTGTATTTATTCAATGGTGAGACCTAGGAATACAGTAAGAATCCCCACCACCATAATTATTTTGCATTATTATTTGGGAATTTCTGATTAACCAATGTAATGTAAAACCAAAAGTGGAGTATAAACCCTGAGCAGTTATAATCCACAAAGAATCATATGAAGTAAAATATTATGAATATGACTTAGAATACAATTCTGTTTAATATAATGCTAGAAATACAATTAAAAGAAGTCACCTCAAAACATCAATAAAAGATATCAGTAACGCAGGATAATCTTAAAAAGAAATCTCTAAATCATATATAAAAAATTAAAACTATAGCTGTTATCTTTATAGGTAAAATATATGATGAAAATTTTAAACTTTAAGATCTTTAAGAATGAAACAATTCTGGATGAACTGATTGAACCTCATTTATTTATATGTGTAATATATTCTCCACAATTATTTATAGGTTTTATGTAAATGAAATAAAATAGGAGCTTTTGGGGAAATTTAAAAGATTTTTCTAACATAACATTCATTTTAGAAAGAATAAGCGAGAGAGACTATCAAAGTAAATGTGAAACAACCACTACCACCACCACAACTATAAAACACATTATAAACTTATCATAAGTAAACCTATGGTTGTGGTATAAAAATAGACAGCTGAATGGAAAAGAATAAATAACCCAGAAATGATTATTGCTTATAAAAATGTCTTGTATAATAAAGTGATTGTAAATCGATAAAACTGGGAGGAGAGGTTTAGTCAAAAAGGGTCAAGGATAAATAGCAATTTGGTAAAAGTCATGAATTTCTTTACTTCACATTTTAATTCCAAAATAGGTTCTAAATGGATTAAAATGTTAAAATTTAAAAAAAAATCAAACCATATTAAGGTAAAAAAACAGAAGTAAATAAATAATTTAAATTTTGGATAGAAAACTATGAATTTACACATGATTAAAAAGTAATTATAAAGAAAAAAGTGCCAATAAATTTAGTTTTATAAATGTAAAATCTTTATTTCATAAAGAATACCCCATCTATATTTGATAAAGAGTTAATAACTTTGTAATTTAAAAAAAAAGCCCATACAAATTCAAAAGTACTGGGCACAGGACAAGAACAGACAATTCACCAAAGAGGAAATACAAGCGGTAAACAAACACATGCGGAAATGTTCACCACATTAGTAGTCAAAGAAATGCAAATTAAACTTAGACTTGAAAAACAAGTTACAATGTGTTTTTGTAGCTTAGTCTTCTGAAGAAAAAAAGGGAGTAGAAGCATTCTGAGTCTTGGGAATTCTGTGTTAGGGAAAGAGTAAGGTGTGGGCCTAAAGGAGAAAACCATGTCATAAGGACCCATCTCCTGCAGCTCTCTCCCTGCCGGTGTCCTGAGTGAAGGGGCTGGGTGGTGGCCGGAGGGGTGAAAGAGGGCAGCTTGGAGGAAGAAATCTGGTCAGCATGATATGTATTATTTCCTTTAGTTAAGTTGAAGTCAGAATTTTAATAAACAGCTAATAACAGAATTTTAATAACAGATGCAAAATATGACATATCTTTCAATGGTCACATCAGCAAAAAATTTAAAAGAAAATATTCATTGAGTATACTTAAAAAAAAAAAGAAAATATTCATTGGTAGGAAGGGCTGTATAAACCTGAAATTTTGCTACCTATCACATCATTTATAATATTGTACTATCATTAACAACCGCTTATAGAGTGTTAAAAGATTGGGGGCTACTCTCAAATATTAAAATGCATGTTTATTAAGTACTATGTTTTGGGCATGGCAGGGAGCACTTCACATGGGCTCTCTAATTTAGTTCTCACAATGAGGTATATGTTGTTATTGTTATTATTACCTCATTTTTACATAAGGAGAAAGTGAGTCTCAGGGAGGTTATGAGTCTTGTAAAGATTACATCGCTAATAGACAACAGAGCTACAGTTTGAACCTTGACATTCTGATGACAAAATCTACCCTTAATCACATAATACATGTAACGCAGAACACCACGGTATGCACATTATTATTATGACTCTAAAAAGCGCATAAATATTCAAAAAGAAATATATGAACATGCTGAGAAATGTGGTATTAAGGTGGGGCGATGGATAATACATCACTTTCTCTTTCTGACATTTTGAAGAATTAAGGCATAACACTTTAAAGTAAGATGTTTTCTAAATGAGGAACAATTGCCAGGGAATTAAAAATATTCGCACATATTGTCCCATCACAAATCTGTCACACTGATGGGAAACCTCACAATCAACCTGGACATAGATTCATGATGAGTGTAACATGGTCCCCTCCAGGGACCTCAGAGGTAGTATAAGCCTCAGTAAATTTGAGGGTTTTCCAATCGAAACTGCTTATTCAGTCTGTCTTAGTGTGAGTATATATCAAGTAACATCCAGCCAATATCTGGATATGATTTTAACAAAATTGGCCTTAATTTAAGGTTTTGCTAATTTTGGTACTGACAATAACTATAAGATGAGGACGGTGATGATGATGATGGTGCCATTTACTGCACATTTTATTAAATGGCAGACCATGTACTGCGTACTTTTATTGCATCTTCTTGCTTCCAGAGCAACCTCACAATTGTATTATCTCTATTTTATACTTTTGCTTGTGATTGATTTTGCCCCCTGAAAATGCTATTTTTTTTCTGTGCTCTGGTTTGGTTGTTTTTGATAAATATAAAAAGACATGTGTTTATCTTCCTGACCAAGCACTGTGCTGTTAATGTTGGCAGCCTCTGTCTGAACTCATTACACCTCCAACAGTCACAGCCCATATTCAGTCTGGTGGGGTCTCGATGAAAGTGCTGGCCAGTTCCTGAGTGCTTATCTTCTGTCATGCACAAATAAAGTGTCCCTCATGCCAAACTGCAAAATGTTGAGGGGTGGATAATTGATAGAAGATATGGAAGGGAAGGAATGAGGGAAGAAGAAGAGAAAGGTAGGGAGGAAGGGGAGGAGGGAGGGAGAGGGGGAAGGAAGGAAGGAAGGAAGGAAGGAAGGAAGGAAGGAAGGAAGGAAGGAAGGAAGGAAGGAAGGAAGGAAGGAAGGAAGGGGTAGGCTCTTAATGAACAAGGTTTTGTACCATATAATTTTGTGAAATTACTATAGGCTTAGCCAACCCAGTCAGCATTTTGGGAACACTGTGGTGTCTGGGCTGCCTCCACAAAGCGGGCTGGAAAAATTCCCAGATTACCAAGCCACTAGGCAATGCTTTCTTGATTGGCAGGATTCTGCTCTTCCCTTCTCGGCCTGGGAAAGTGGAAAGTAAAAGATAGCCCACAGGCAGCTGGGTAAATGCCTAACGGTCCTCTCAAATAGGCTAGCAACAAACTAGTCCATACAACTTTAGACTTCACAATTTTGAACTGAACAAAATGGAATTTTTAAAAGTTTGTAAATTGACTTGTGAAGAAAGGCAAAGTATGTCTATATTATTTAGTCTAGTGAACGGAAGAGTGAACAGGGTCAAATGCCAGAAGTCGCAGAGGCCAGTCCACTGTAGAGTGGAAGCTGGTGCTTATTACTCTCTTGGTAATGATGTCATTGTTGTAGAATTAAAAAAATTGAATTCATTTATTTTATTGATTGTGGTAAGCATAGGTCCCAATATGGGTCACTTTGTTTTAGTTAACAGAATGTCAGAGGATGCGTTCTTGCTTTTAAAAACAGCATGGAGTACATGAGAAGAAAGGCATTGTTGTGGTCCCAGATACTGTATGCATGTTTTATTCCGCTAATGTCCTCTGTAAGTAACATTGTTAAGGAAAAAAATGCTGCCAGCCAGCCTTTGTTTATCCTTAATGAACTTATAAGATTCTCTTGATTGAAGCTTCCCTTTTTACTTTTTTGCAACCCGTCCCTTTAGTAATACATTTTGAATCTTGCCAGGGATTTATGTGAAGTTCATTTGTCTACCATTGAGAAAATCAGATTGAAATGCTGTTTGGCATTGCCACTAGAACATTTTCAGTTCCCACTATGGTCATGCCCTCAAGACTCATTCTACTTAGAATTTTTCTTTTTTCCCCCGTTTTATTTTATTTATTTATTTTTAAAATTTATCTTTACTGTTGAAAGTATTACAGATATCCCTTTTTCCCCAACTGACCCCTCCAACCCTGCACCTGCACCCCCTCCCCAGGCCTTCACCACACTATCGTCTGTGTCTGTGGGTTATGCATATACACATATAAATTCTGTGGTTAATCTCTCCCCACCCACCCCCACCTTCCCTCTGAGAGTTTTACAAAGGCCAACATTTTGAGAAGTGGGATCAGGAGCTATTTACTTTTTCCTCCTTGAAGCACTAAACCAGGTATAATTATTCATTCATTTATTCAATGTTTTCAACATTTATTGAGAACTTCCTAAAAGATTCTGTAGAGAGGTAAGACTTGGTTGCTACCTCTTAGTATTTACCAAGATAGGATAGTGGTTCTTGAAGTATAGTTTCCAAATTAGCAGCATCAGCATCACATGGAAATTGTTAGAAAGATAAACTTTAGACATAGTGAATCAGAAATTCTTTGAACCTATATTTTAACAAACTCTGTCCCCTGGGGTAATTACAATAATGAATATTAAAGTTTAAGAACTATTGGAATAAGCTACATGTGTAAGAAAATAATCACAGTATTATACCACTGTCATTGTGAACATGCTTCTGGGGCATAGAAGAGTGACTAGCCACAATAATATGGGCATGCGTCATAATAAATCTGAGCGGCAGTCATACACAGAGGTGGACAAGTACAATTTGGTTTCAAGAGTTCCTTTATGGAAAGAAAACCTTTCTTCACCTGCCTGTTGATGTACATTATTTTAACAGGGGTAAAATTTATTATTAAACCATCATAAAATTAGTTACCTCAAAACTGTTTTTGGAGTAAGTGGAGTAACAAACAGCAAATTAATCCAGTAATTAATTAATCAAAAAGCCATAAGCATAGGAAGCCAAAATCTGATGAGGTAACCTACTGAAACTTATACTAAATTATAACCAGCCAGCCCTGCAACAGATAAGCTGAGCAGGTTGTACAGGTGCTCGAAAGTGGAGGCAAGTAGGGCGCAAATGAGAAAAGCAAACTTGACTGCACTGATTGTTTCTCCCTTGTAAATGACTTTTTTGATCTCCACAGTGACAATCTTTGGCCTTGCCCAACACCTTTATATCTTAGGGGGACATGGCTCCTGAGCTCTAGGATACACTGACATTATTTGAATAACTTACAAAGACTTTTGTTCACTTTTTATTTCTAAACAGAGTTTGACTTTCTTCATCTTTATTCTCAGACGATTCATTAATTGAAGCACTGCTGTCATAGTTTTCCATTTTTTTAAAAATTGATTGATGCAGAGTGAATAAGGTCTTTCTGACACTGCAGATTTAAGGATGACCTACCGTTTCACATAAACAATAGACAAGTTGTTTGTTTCACATTGGTGTGTGGTATCTAAGATCTTTACGCTACAGGGAGACAGAGGCCTCAGTGTCCCAGGTCTCCTGTGCCCACCCTCACATGACTGCCCCCTTCCGTTGTACCAACAATACACCTCCATTTCAGCACTTATTCCTTCGTTCTTTGTTTATCTGTTGATATGTCTGTCACTTCTATTGGAATTTGAGCACACTGGGTTTTCTGTCCTCTCCCATGTGCCCCAGTAATTAATACAATGTTTGAGAGATGGTTTGTTTTGTATTTATTGAATAAATGAATGAATCATCACACGATAAAGTGCATGATTTTTCTTGTTCAAAATCATGACATACTCTCTGACAAAGAGCCTCTATATTTCCTAGTAGACAATTACAGTAGAAACTACCACAGAGATTTAAGGGTAATATCTTTACATTGTATCAGGTTATTCTCGCACGTGATAGCATATTTCATTTATAAAGAACAAAAGTGATTAATTGTGAAACGCATATCTTACGTTGTGCTAGATATTTTACATTTCTTATCTCACTTTATTTGAAACAAGCAAGTGTTTACAAGTGAGAATCTGAGCAGACATGTTTAATATTTTTAATGGAAACAGTTTTGGAAATCCAGGTTTAATTCCATAACATCCTTTTCATTTACACGTTTCCTTCATCATTATTCTACTCTCCATCTTTTAATCACCTTTCTCCAGCTCTAGTTTATCTCTCTGCCATATGTTGAAGTAACTTGATATGTAACAGTAGAGCTTGAGGAAATAGCTACCCCAATTTGTGCAGAACAGTAAGGTTTTATCTCCATGGCCGTCGTCCAGGGAGAGGTTGTTGGCTCTAGTGGCCTTGGTTCCTTTAATGGTTCTGTGGGTGGTGGCAACCCTAAAGATAGTGCCTTTCCACTCAAGGCCAATATTGATGAACTGCAGAAAATGAGAACTTATTCTACTTTCCTGTAACATCTGCCTCACTTGGGTACACATGGCCCAAATAGATTTTTAAAAGCATTTTATGAGCATACTGAAAATTCCCATTAAATGCTAGACTAGAGAACTCACCAAGTCATACACTATATTGAAAACTGTCCTTCATGAGACTTCAAAGGATAAGCCTAATGCATTTTTCTCATCTCTGATATCAATGATTCTATTATGCTTTGTGAAACTTAATTCTTTTGGTATTTCCCAATGAAAATTTATTACATAATATGAAGTTTTTAAAAGCACAAGGGAGTAAAATCATATTTAATGAGGGATGAGATGATTTTAAGGGCTACAATGTGTTCCTAAAAGGATTGGGATCATTCAAATTTCTGAAATACTCTGCCTTAAGCATTCTGATGGTAAGATGAGTTTTAACTGTCTTCAGAGCTTACTATCTCTGAAAAAAAGCCTGTTTTGCAGGGAGGGTCTTCTGAGAATAAAACACACAAGTATTTTTAGGATGCCTAAATTTAGTTGTACAAATAATGTGAATATAATAATTTTTATGTAAAAATGATAGCAATTATTTAAGTTGTTTTGATACATAAACTTTAAATGAATCACCTTGTTTAGAATTTTGTCTCAGATAAAACAGACAAGAGCATTACCTCAGATAAAATTAGAATTATTTTCTATTAATAAGTATCGTTTTATTCTATGAAAGGCAAAACAAAACAAAAACCAAAAAACCTCCAGCAAAGATTTAACAGTTTTGGCCTTCTTAAAGTTTTTTATCTTTTCTTTAAAATTCTGGGTGAATGCCAAAGTTCAATTTCTGCTATACCAGTTGTAATCCATAAAAAAGGTAAAAATCAATTAAAGTCATATATTCTAGAAAAGCATCTAAATGTATGGAAACATTATTAAGTTACTGCCTTTTTCTGTTTATTCTGGCAGTTCGCCTCCAAATTGTGTCCAAGTGACTTTGTTTCACTGCAAAATAAAGGAAGCTGTGTATTTTCTTTGCTTGGCAGGTGAGGGTAGGACTGATACAGAGAGGAACTTCTTTGGTAGTGTATGGGGTTCTGCGGAAACTAACTGATGACATTGCCTGTAAAGAAGATACTCTCGAGGTTATTTCACTGGCTGTGGAAATCAGCACAGGCTGCTGTCCAGTTTACAATACCTCAGTATCAAAAGCTTAGTGATAACAAAAATTTATAATTAAAAATAGCTAATCCCAATACCGAAGGTAGTCTAGTGTTTCCTGAAAGACTGCAAGTGCTTCATGCAAATTAGTGTTCAAGTTCAATGATGCCTTATTTTATGTGACTTGTTTTTCTGGCATAGTTTTTCTGAACCAAAGGTTTTTTTTCATATTCATGGGAAATATAAATTGATTTGGTCTAGCTTTCCTTTGCCCATGGAAAAAAGGAAGTATACATGGCCTTTCAAGTGAGCCAATCACGTCAGAATAAGGTCATCTATTCAGCTGAAGCAAGATTGCTTTTAGAAGCAGAACAAAAGCCCTGTATAGGGAGGCATGCATTTGGCCAGAAGTAGACTGTATCTGAATGCTTTGTGCAAAATCCGTTAACCTTAACTCAAACAAAAAACAACCCTGGAATGTTGCATTGTGCCAAAGGGCTGGTTGCTAGTCTCAGACAATTAATGTGTGTGTATATTTACATATATGTGTGTGTACTTATATATATGTAATGTGTATATATATATATATATATGCACACATGTATATATACACACATATGTATATATGGGTATGTGTAAATGTATATGTAAATATATATGCTTTTGTACACAAGCACACATATTCTTTTTAAAATCTCTGGTATATATCGTTTGATGGAAGAATAAACACACCTTTCTATCATTATATTTTGGGGATAATTTTTCAAAAACCGCATGCATTTAAACATATTGTAGCACTTGCTTGAAAAGGGTAATATATTTTTAAAAAGATCTATCAATTAAGCACAACAAAAAATTCTACTAAGCTATCAGTACATACATTAATATCTTTATGCTACTGTTGATTATAAATATTTAGAGATTTTTCCTTTGATATATCCTTAGATGATATTGTTTTAAGGGGAAATAGTAGTCCAAACTACAAACATTTTAATTATAATTTTATTCTTGTTGTCAAACATTGAATTTATTGAATCCCCAAATGTATACTTGTACACCCTCTCCATCTTTTTGTCCCCATTTCTCTTGATTGATGTATCACTATCTCCTTCTGTCTATGTCTGTCTGCCTGTCACACACACCCACACGCGCGTGCACACACACACAATGTAATGGAAATATATAGAAGATTCAGACTTGCTGGAGGTGGAACAGAAAGTTGTCTTGCAAGATTTTTTATAGTAACAGAGAAGGTCCTGTAAGGGGGTTATGCCTGAAAAGAGGTAGAATTATAAGAATAAGTTCCTCAAGTGAATGGGCATGTGGCGATGTCAGTGCGTGCATTTCATGCACCAGTGAAGTACGCTCAGTGGGATGAAGAAACACAGAGCAGTGGTGTGGTGGAAAGGGGGTAAAGAAATAGTGGGACAGGCTGATAGTAGATGACTATTGTAGGAATGTAAAGTGTGAAGAAGAGACATTCAGAACAGAAGTTGAAATCGCTAAGCATCAGATGATACAGGTCTTTGTATGCCATTGATGCAGTTTTGGCTTTATCTTATAAATGTCAAAGAGTCATTAAAAGATTTTAGACAATGGTCCCGGCCAGTGTGGCTCAGTGGTTAGAGAGCCGGCCCACTGACCAAAGGGTCTCAGGTTCAATTCCCAGTCAGGTGCATGTCCCTGGGTAGCTCCCCACCCTGGTCAGGGTGAGTGAGGGAGGCAACCAATTGGTAGGTGTCTATCTCACATGGATGTTTTTTTCTCTCTCCCCTCTGTCCCTCTCTCTCTCTCTAAAAAACAATGGAAAAAAAAAATCATCTAGTGAAAAAGTTAATGGTGGGAGAATTTATAAATTATAAGTATTCATAGGGTGATTAAGATCATCTTGGGAAAACATGTAGCATAAAAAAGAATAGAATTATTGATAAACCCCCAGAGATTTACCACTCAAGGAGAGATAGGAGAAGGGGAGAGATAGAAAGGATTAAGAAAGTAGAGGTATGAGAAGAGTCTCTGCCATAGAATCCATAGATGGGAGGCTTTCAAGATTGTCGATTTGAAAACAAGTCACTAAAATTCATTAGATAACCTAAAAAGATACATAAGGCTAAACTTTAAATATTGAGGCACTTCATTTTGTTTTATTTCAAAGGAAGCTTAGTTGAATCCATGTTCAAATATGAAATTCAGGTTAGTGCAAAATACGTTCACATCAAATCAGAGGCCAGAGAGAAACAAGCTGGCGGCGTAGGCAACAGCTGCCCCCGCCGCCTCCCGCAGCCGCATCAAAGTTACAACTAAACAGAACCACCAGCACGCAGAGCCTCCTGAGACCTGGCTGCACAGAAGCCCCACAACCAGGGAGCTGAAGCAGCACCGAGACTGGTAAGCAGGGTGGCGACGAGGGCGGGTCGGGGCTGAATCGCAGAGACGCGGCCGCGGGCCCACACCCAGTTCCACGGGTTAAACCCGGGAGGGAATCTCGGCAGTGGGGGTTTCCTGGAGGAGGGAGGGGTCCCAGCCCCACAGCAGGCCCCCAGCCCAGGGCTCCAGGGCCAGGAAGAGACGTCCCCACAACTCCGGGCTGTGAAACCAGCGGGGACTGTCCCTGAGGGTCGCGGAGGCTGCGGGAGCCCCAGCAGCTCCTCTAAAGGGCCCGGCACGGACTCACTCGGACGCTCCCCCTGAGCCCAGCGCCGGGCAGCAGCCTGAAAGGACCTGGGACACTCGGGGAGGGACTAACCTGCCTGGAATCCGGGCGAGAGCTGGAGGGGCGGCTTCCTCCCAGGCAGAAGGGCTGGCGGAGGCCATGGCTCCTGTGGCGAGTCCTCCCCGCACACAGCCAGCAGGCAGGTGCCATGTTTGAATCGCCAGCACCTGACTCTCACCTTTGGCCCCGCCCCCTGATTCCCGGAGGCCCCGCCCCTCCCCACCTGCAGCTCATCCAGGCCATTTCCAGGGGCTTTTCTGTGCAAGTGGCCTCTCGAGCCTCATGCTCAGGACTTTCCTAAAGTCTTTCAAACAAGCAGCAGCGGGCCCCATACAGCTTGATAAGCAGCCCCAGGCCTGGCACTAGCCGCAGCCTGCACTGGCTCATAGCTTGGCCTCTCCTGGGCACCGCCAAGCCCAGCACAAGTAGCAGCCAACTACGGTTTGCTGAGTAGCTCATGCTGGGTGGCCCTGGGCAAGGCACTGGCAGAAGGTGACTTTGCACCTCCCCAGAGGCCCCAGAGACAGTGCACCTGGTGGTCAGACTCGGCCAAGCTGGACTTCAACCCTACCACATCAACGAGTGACACCCAAGGGGCGCACTTGGTGAACACCAAAGCCCCACTGAAGTAAATCCTGCTCCATAGGGGTGTCTCCAGCACAGCAGCTCTTTGGCTGTAGTTGCAGCTGGTCCTCACAGATGATAGGCCTGGGGGTCAGTTCCTCCCAGTGACGCCAACAGCAATCAAGGCTCAACTACGACAGGACAGTGCACACAGCCCACACAGGGGAGCACCTAGAAGGCCCAGCTCAGGTGACTGGGAGGCCGAGCCACTGGACCCTACAGGACACCTACTACACAAAGCCACTCTACAAATTCCAGAAGACATAGCAGCTCTACCTAATACATAGAAACAAACACCTGGAAGCAGCCAAAACATGGAGGCAAAGAAACATGTCACAAAGGGAAGAACAGAAGAAATCTCTAGAAGAGGAACTAAATGAAATAGATCCAAGCAAGCTAACAGATACAGAGTTCAGAATTTTGTTTATAAGGATGTTTAAGCAGACTATTAGGGAAATAACAGAGAAAATCGATAACATAATAAAGTACCAATTTGAAATGAAGGCTACAGGAACTGAAATGAAGAATAATTTATAGGGAATCAACAGTAGAGTAGAGGATGCTAAGAATCAAATCAGCATTTGGAACATGAGGAAACAAAAAACACCCAACCAGAAGAGCAAAAAGAAAAAAGAATCCAGAAATATGAAGATAGCATAAGGAGCCTCTGGGACAATTTCAAGAGGCCCAACATTTATATTATTGGGGTGCAAGAAGGGGAAGAAAGAGATCAAGAAATTGAAAACCTATTTGAAAAAATAATTACTGAAAACTTCCCCTACCTGGGGAAAGAAATAGACATACAAGTCCAGGAAGCACAGAGGGTCCCAAACAAGAGGAACCCAAAGAGGCCCACAGCAAGACACATCATAATTAAAATGCCAAAGGTTAAAGACAAAGAGAGAATCTTAAAAGCAGCAAGAGAAAAGCAATTGTTACCTACAAGGGAGCACCCATGTGACTGACTGTCAGCTGATTTCTCAACAGAAACTTTGCAGGCCAGAAGGGAGTGGCAGGAAATATTCAAAGTGATGAAAAACATGGAACTACAACCAAGATTGCTTTACCCAGCAAAGCTATCATTTAGAATAGAAGGTCAGATAAAGAGCTTCACAGATAAAAATCTAAAGGAGTTCATCACCACCAGACCAGAACTACAGGAAAAGCTGAAGGGTCTTCTTTAAAATGCTAATGAACAAAAGAATCTGATGAACTAAATAGATCCAGAGACTTTGACACATGCAACAGAAGATCATATTTCAGAGGAAAGAGGGAAGGGGGGTGGAGGGTGGGAAGAGATTAACCAAAGAAGTTATATGCATCTATGCATAACCCATGGACACAGTTAATAACTGTGTGAAGGCCTGGGGAAGGGGGTGGGAGTGAAGAGGAGGGGGTCAATTGGGGGGAAAAATGGGACACCTGTAATACTCTAAACAATAAAGATAAATTAAAAAAAAGAAAATCAGAGGCCAGAGAATTTAAAAGATTGACAGAGAAATTTCTTCTTGGTGTAATTTAATGTTTATATTCTGCATAGCAAAGGAAATCATCAAAATGAAAGGCAACCTACTGAATGGGAAACCTAGAATCTGTATAAAAGAAGTTCTGCATGTAATTTTACAATTATTTGTTTTACTACTTTTTGGTTAGTGTGGTTTTGTAGGGCTTCTGGAGTGTTAATATAAATACCTGTGCACTGAACCTGATTCTTTGAATACATGCTATTTTTAAAAAAACACATTTTGCCAAATTGGACTTACGATTTCTTTTTCCGGAGTCATTTGTACATATCCAGGTGAGTTCCCTAGTAAAGAGCTCACGAAGATGATAGAGATGCCTGAGATTCCTTCTACCTACATGACTTAAGTCCTCTACAGATACAGAATGTGAAAATGATTTACCCTCACAAAAACCCAGAAGTCTGTCAATTAAATGCTCTCCAAAAAGTCCTTCTTAATGGGGTTTACTCAAGAATTTCTCCATTTCATATTAGAAATAGAAATTCATTAATAGAGTAAATATTCATAGAGGAAAGTACCATTGTATTTATAAGCTTCCATTATTAGCCTATTGTGTCCTCAGTACAGTATAAAGAGGCATTAATATATCTCCCAGTGTGTATTTCAGAAAAACTCTTAACTTGCAAGTAAGAAAGCTGCCTCTCTGAATGGGGAACAGGTAAAATAAAACACAGCTCTTTTACACCGTTATTGCTCCACCAAGATAACATTTAAATGAGTTGATTGGTTAGCAGCATACTGGATGACTTTTGTTATTTCTTTGACCATGTGAACCAACTGTTCAAGGTGCAGGCTATACATAGCTTTAAGCTTTCTGGTGATCACTCTTATGTGAGAATTCTACCCAGTTGATAGTTCTGCAGTCCCTCAGAGGGAGGGTAATTCTGTACTAGAACACTTTTTTTTGTCAAACTTTATGAAAAATTTTTTATGTATAGACATCTCTAGAGAAAAAATTATTCAGCTGGATTACCATAGGATTGACTCATTAATAACCTAATTTGAATAATGACTAAGTTACCCTTTAGCATGCTTGACTGTAGCAAGGGGATTATTGAAATATCAAAGAAAGCTTCCTTTTCCAATATTAAACCAACGTTTCCTACTGTTGATCTTTATGGCTATCAGGAATACTGTATATTACTATATTTTGTCTTCTCATTATAATACATTTTTAATGTCAGTGATTACATCCAAATACTTAAATGACTTAAATATTCATTTTTGTCTAATAAGTCTCTATTAGTAAACAAATACATATAGAAACTACATAAATGCTGATAAATAAAAGAAGACCCATTGTGGTGAATACAATAAAGTGATATATATGTGTGTCTAGAATAATCTAACAGAAGGAGTGGTAGAAGGTCCTATGGGCTAATAATCCCAAAACATAACAGGGTTGCAAGGATTAAAGGACAGGAAACAACCTGCAAAATTAAGGTGTTAGGATAGGTTAAGTAAACTAGATATATCCACCTAATAATAATAATGGAATATTACTTGGTCATTTGAGAAAATATTTTAATAACATGAGAAAGGTTGGGTATCTAAATAAATTATAAGGAAATGTTAACAAAATATTAGCCATATGTGATCACTTGAGTGATCAAAGGGTGGGTGTTCTTCCCCCATTTCCCATACTCAAAAAACAGGAAAAATGCAAGGACTATAAATTCTGTGAGGACAGGCACTTTCTGATCTGTACCAATCACTTGCCCTCTTTCCTGAATAAAGCAGAAAATGTATCTTATATTTTTTGAAATTAGCTTTCATTAAAAATTTTTTACATATAAATTTTAAGGCCTCTACTTCCTCATTTCTGGTGAAGAAGTTAGAATAATGATATGAGAACAATGTAATTCCATTAATGGCTAAATTCTTATTGTATTTCCAACTCTAAGCTTTCTGATCGTCAAAAAAATAATAGTCAAAAGACAGCTGCAAAAGTTATAAGATTAACCTTGAATATAATGAAAAGAATTCTTTAGAAGAAGTGAGGATTTACACAGCTCTTAGTTTTGAAAAATCTTCTCATGTGACACTTCATAGACAGAGCAGATGCAGAGTAATATAATGAAAAAAAATCATGCTCAAAAAACTTCCCTACATTACATATCAAGGTGAGATTCCTGTGATGTTTTACTATGGAAACATCTAATGAAAGCCGAGGACACCACACTAAAGTATCTGGGAGAATGCAATCCTATTGAGGGTCCTCTAATGTTCAGCTTCTTGGTATGTCTTAATCCAGACACAGTGCCTATTAAAGCCTGAAGAAAGAAGAGGTTCTCTATTCTTAATTAAACATAATTCAAGAGGACCAAGGACTTTTGAAGAATGAAGAAAATTTGTTTTTGAAAAATAATCGTGTACTCTACTAGAGTAGAGAATTATTGTAGGGCTGGCAGGAAAAAATTTAAAGATAGGCACTGGTCTTCCTGGGGTTGTCTCTCAATCTGTTTTCTTTTAGGGAAGAAAAAATTTTTAATTGCTTTGTGTTTATTCCAGTGCCTTGCATAAAATAGGTGGTAAATAAGTGTTGTATAGAAAAGAAGGAAAGGTGTTTATACCTTTTTGGACTTCTAAAGGAAGTTTCTATTCCACTCTTGGGTACCGAAAGTGGAAAATCAAATTGACAGGGCACATTGCTCATTTTTCTTACTAAAAATATAGAAATGTATATTGGTTCATTGATTCATTCATTCAACAAACATTTATTGAGTGCCTCTAATGTACCAGTTCCCTTTATGATACAGTGATTTATAACATAGGGTCCTTGTCCTTAGGGAGCACTTGTCCATGGACTTCTTCACGACTTTGGGCCACCCTTTGCAGAATCAATAGTCCTGGGCAAGAACTCTGATGTGATTTGTCAGATTTAAAGTGCTGAGAATGAAGCGTAAGAGCCAGGAGAGCCATCTTTTCTCACTAAGAATGTAGCCCAAATCCCAATCAGGGTAAGTTTGAGTATTACTGAGAGACTAATTTTCTAAAAAGCACATTAGAGTATCCCAAATGGCATTATAATATTTGCACTCAGCAGTCTCCAAAATGGCAGCTTAGAGACTTTGAAATCAGTGGAGCTTCGCTCAGTGGGAATATACACACTGTGAGAATGCAGCCCAGTGTATCATCCGGTGAATGACACCCAATAGGATAAACATGCATTTGAGCTGTCACTGTGGTTGCCGTTTTTCTTCTTCTCCTTCTTTGATTAATAAAATGCGAGGGGAAACAATATAATGCACCTAGCATTGCTCAACAGTGCAAAATTGGGTCTTTATTTTTTTCTGTATCTCTTATTATTTACTTTCCTCTTTTATCCACAGATTGACTACTCAGTTTTTCCACAGATATTAGGTAAGTAGACTTTCTCCCCAGGGTGCATTAAAATGTTTTTGGAATGCTTTGGAAAAATATTTTGTTTCCTATGTCATATCTAGAGTGAAGACGGGATGTGAGAGATAAGGGGTGCCAACTTATTTTTATGAACATGCCGGTTGTTTATTTTCTGTTTCCCTTCCTTCATTGCTTTGCTCCTCCCATTTTCTCTTCTTTTCTTTATTTCTTTCTCCTTCCTTTTAATAAATAGTTACAGATCACTTTATAAGGTATTGGAAATATAGACATGAAAATGATACATGATTCCTATTCGCATGTATTTATATTTTACTTGAAATAGACAGACAGTAAGCCCATCTATGAAAAGATAGTAAGAACAATGCAGAAAATAAAAGTAGATAAAATTATAGAGACTAGTTTGAATGAGTAAGATACTATAGCATTTTTGTGGTGGAGAAAATTCTCTTTGATGAAATAATATTAAAACTGAGAATCAAATGACACAGTCAAGCAAGGATCTGAGGACAGAGAGGTCCAAGCAGATGCAACAGTAAGTTCAAAGGCCTTTTTTAAATTATTCTAGAAATAGTAAAATAGCTAGCACGAATAAAGCTTACAGCAACAGAAAGGAAAGCATGGGGTGTGAGGAACGGGGAGAATTAGGCAAAGAGTAGATCGCATGGGGTCTTGGGAGGCCTTGTCTAATGTCTGGATTTTATACAAATAGAAAGTAACAGGAGAGTTTTAAGTTAAGGAGTGACACAATTTGATCATTACTAGAAAATGATCGGGCTGGCTGCTGTGTAGAGATTATTATTTACTGCAGTGGTGACAGATGGCTGTGAAGATAGATTCTGGATAAATTCTGGAGGTAGAGCTTAAAACACTTGCTGATGGATTGGATGTTGAAAGGATGAGGAATCCAGGGTGACTCATAAGGTCTTGGCTGGAAAGTAGTATGGTGGTTTCTCTCACTGAGTGTGGAAGACTAGGAGAGAAACAGATTGGGAGTATGCAGTATATGTGGGTAAATAAAAAGTTCTGCTTTGGGCTATGTTAAGTTTAAGATGCCTGCTGGACATTTAGGTAGAGATGACAAGTATGCAGTTGGATACAGAATGCTGGAGCTCAGGGGCAAAATCAAGGCTGGCAATAGAGACTTAATTATAAGTTCAGGAAGCTAGCTAGACCTGCCCCCTCTTCCCATACACCACTTGAGGTTGTGATATACATGCACTGTCTTATGATTAGTGGCAGAAGATTGGAGAAACCATTAGGAATAAAGCCTAAGACTTCACTGTGAAACAATGACAACTACTTGATGAGTGTCATATTATTAATACTTTGATGTAGCTATTCTCAGAACAGAAATCACTTGTGACTTCCCCAAGGAGTTCCTCTTATACCTACTGGGAACTTATACCCAGATCTCTACAGACAGTTCTAGTGTAGTGGAAAATGGATGAGCAGAACAATCATGAGTCTCTACTCTAGTAAATGCTTAAGCCAGATTCAGGAGCAAATTTCATCTAAAACATTGAACTTCCTAACTCACCCTTTCTCTCACATATATACATTTTGGCTTGTAAAAATATACTTCAGTTAGTTAGAAATTTTGTTTATGAATTTGTCCATATAGTGGAAGAGTCTGTACATGGAGATGGTTTGTGGAACTTCTTTTTTGAAAGTGTAGGCAGAATGGAAGACACAAATAATGAAGAAAGAAAGAAAGAAAGAAAGAAAGAAAGAAAGAAAGAAAGAAAGAAAGAAAGAAAGGAAAGAAAGAAAGAAAGAAAGAAAGAAAGAAAGAAAGAAAGAAAGAAAGAAAGAAAGAAAGAAGAAAGAAAGAAAGGTAACATCTAAATGGCTACTATTGAAATTTAAGATTTAAATAAAAACTTGGAGTTATTTCCTTCTTTGAAGAATGTAGGTTGTCAAAGATAGATTGGAACTATAGACTCCGAGCTCTATGTGGACAGAAGCCTTTTCCATCCTGTTCACTGATCTACTGCTAGTCACCCTTGGAGCACAGTGCCTCGCACTGGAAGATGCTCAATAAATAGACCAGAATGAAGCAATCAAGCTTAAGTATTAAGCAATTACAGTCATTTTGGAAGCCTATATATTTATTGTTTATATTTCAGAAAGCGTCTAAACTTAAGAATGATCTGGTCTCCATTTGTATATGTCATGCCCCCATATACAAATTTGTTTTTAATCTTTTGGGGAGAACCAAAGGCCCTTCCATATCAGGGCTTTTAAATATGCTCTTTTCTTTTCCCTGCATTATTTCCTCTCTTTCTTCTCCTTCACCCTCTTCCTTGAATTAATTCCTTTCCCATTTTCCAAATTTTAACTCAGGTATCCCTTCTTCAGGGGACTCTCTTTGATCCCACTGAGTAGATTTCTCTCTTATCATCTGGTGATTCTCCCAAATAGCACTTATTAAAATTCTTAATTATACACTGTTTAATTGATTAATATCTTGCTTTCCCATAATTTAAACAGGCCGGTTCCTCTCCCCATTTTATCCAGGCAAGGACAACAGTAGTGCTTAATATAAATAAAATATCTTCATGATATCCAAAGGGACTTAATTCCAAAGAATTATGGACTCTCTAAAATGCAAGAAAAAAACAAAACAGAACAAGGCTGTTTTATTTATTCTGGCTGATTTGTAACTGGACCAATGGAAATTAATGACTGTCAATGAAATTGTCACCAGAGAGAAAATTTCATATATATGGTATCTCTGAATTAAAGAACACAAAAGTGGAGTTTTTCACTGAACACACATCTGTTTTTGAATTGGGATTATTCAGAGATTCAGACTGAATTTATTACCACAAAAATCTAGGGCACCATCAGCTGAGAGAAAATGTAGATTCATTGCTAGTACTTTACCCTAAGCACGCAGGGCAGGCAATGGCATCCTCGACTTAGTCAGCAAGGCACCTTCATTTCAAGAGAGATGAGGTCACTGCTTTATGTCACTGCCCCTTATTCATAGGATGGGGGAAAAATATTCTTATATCTGCTTATGAAAAAAATCTGTCTTCCCACATTGCCTTGGAAATTCACCCTCTGTCACACAGTTTGAAAAGTGTAAAATTTACCTGGTTTCCATAAATTAGCTTTTGTGATTATTTTTTAAAAATTATGTCGACAAGGAAATTAGAGGTCTAATTTCCAAACTGGAGGACTTCATTCTTCTAAGTAAAAAAAGGCTAATATTAATAAGTGCCTTTTAGTTTAATATGTGTAATAACTTGTACGAAAATGATTATTACTCAGCATTTGCTAATTTGCTTTATTATTACCCCATATTTCTATAATATTCTAATGTTTATCAAGCACTTGCACTTATTTGATTTTCACAAGAGCATTTTGAGCTATGCAGAAATTAATATCCTCATTTTGTGAATGAGTGGATTGAGGCTTAAGGAGTTTAAATAACTTCAGACTCACAATTGTTTCGTGAAAAGGGAATGCACGTTAGAGTCAGGAGAGCTGAATTTGTACACAGATTTTATTAGTTACTGGAAGTAGGACCTTAGGCAACTACTCATTAACTTTCTGCCCTTCATCCCCACCACTCCCCACCCCTGCCAAGCTTATTTATTTGACCTGAAAAGTGGTGGTATTATTATTTATCTCATATCTTTGTTGTAAAGATTAAATAACAAAACATATCTGAATTTAATCAAAATTCCAAATGGCACTAAGAGTTTTTACTAAGCATAGTATATTTTTGTGTAAAGTATTGCCACATAACAATAAATAAGGGGGTTAAAAAGTTGCCACGGAAATGATGAAAACTTTGAAAGAAACATCTGAAATTGAAGGCTCTTATGACTTTGATTAAATTTAGTGTTAAATCCTAGATCTAGAAATAATCTCTCTCTGTCTGTACCCCTCAGAGACCTAGCTTTTCCAGGATAATCAGCAACCCCAGAGGCATCAAAAGACAGTAGCCCCAACCTGATTAATAGTCACAGGGTGTGTACCCCTGGGAGGCTAAAGATCACATCTTGATGTAAGCTATGTTTTAGTTTCTGAGCCCTAAGGTGAAATGACCCCCTGGCTACTTTCCCATGAGTCTGAATAGAGGGACACCAGAAAAGACCTCAGAACTGTCCTCAAGATTTGAAGAAATGATTCATTACCCTTAGCTCACCTCCAACCACTCAGCCCCCAACAGGAACCTGAACCCCCAACCCACAGTGTCTTGTGATTTTGCCCTATACAATCTGTAACCTACACACCACTGGGGAGTTCAGGCTTTTGAGCATTAACTTTCCATTCCCTGGGTGGCACCGCTCATCAATAAAATTACCAATATTTTTCCACTGCAATTCTCGGTGTTTAGTTTGGCTCTGCTAGGGCTGGTGGACAAACTCACTTTGTTCTGTAACACATCTAGTGCAAGGGTGAAGATAGATGATTTTAATAAATGTAGGGCTTGGCAAAGTAATCAACTGAATGTAAAGGAGCCTAGAATAAAAACTTAAGGGGTGGCAGGTGTTATATTTTCAGGTGTAGGATGTTTACAAGCTAAAAACAAGAGAGAGGAAATCTGGGAGCTTGATTACAAAATACTAGTCTTCCATAGCCTCTGCATACAAATCCTGAGACAAACAGGGAAACCACCAGCAAGGCCCCAAAACTCTGTGTTCAGTTTGTCCCTTTGGGCTGAAGAGGAGGGCCCAGGCGGGGAGGCAGGTCACACCGTGTTTACGCTCTTTCTCACAAGGCCTTTGGGTCTGAGTAGCCATTAACTAGCCTTCACTTGGACAGATGAGCTTTAAGTACCTGGTACCTTGGATGAAAGGAAATCTGTGACACTTAATGGGCTTCAAAAGGAAACCTTCCTAATGCTCCCCTGAAGACAGACAGGAGACACCGAGAAGCTCTTTAGAAGGCTCCTGTCAGAGAGACTTTTGTGGACATCGCTGAGGAAATAACCAGGGATTCCTTCACAAAGAACTGGATGTGACCCTCTCACTTCCTCCTTTTTCTTTCTGTTTTCTCTATTTTGAGTCCTTTCAACGAAAATTAGTTTCAAGCTTCGTAATGTGCCCAAGGTCATACAGTAAGCGGAGGAGACAGAAGTTGAATCCATGCCTGGCAAAAATCCCACATTGGTTTCATGGATACACAACCCCCTTTTTAAAAAATGTGATTTGAGAATCTTTTCCTCCCTGAAGGGAGTGATAGCATTTTGCAAGTTATAACCTAAGCCTCAGTGAAATTTTAGGTTGATTTTAGCATGCTTAAATTTTTATTTTTTTTTAACATTCCTGTTAGAGATGACACCATTTCCCTTAGTTCATTTTAAATCTGAGAACAATTGTATCAATATTAGGGGTGGGAGTGAGGGAGGCATTTGAGAATTGTCCTGGAGTGCTATCTCAGGTCCTTTCATTTCTACGCACTGGCAAATCATTACCCAGTAGAATAATTTCATGTCAATTGGTTAAGCATTTGGTTAAGGTTCCTAAAGCAAAAATGTTCATATCCTATCCAGGATGAAAAGAATAATGCAGAAGAAAAAATATGCAATGGTGGCAATTAGAAAATATTTCTCTTAATTTTGCACAAGATGCGCTCTTGGGCAGTTCTCAATGTTATCTGTATAAATGCAGAACAATGGTTTAACCCAGGGGTTACAAAGACAGTGACAAGGTCAAGCTGAAAGGGAGTAGGTTACCATTAATTGGGGTAATGGCAGATAAAAAGTGGCTTTTATTGGTCTCAAAACACCTGTGAGAATTCAGAAACTGCTATATGTGTGAGAACAGGCAAAGCTGTGGGCTCAGAGTGATCCTGCTTTTAATCACCTCTTGTCTTCCCAGGAAAGGTTCTGCATATTGTTGTGTGCAGTGCACTTTCTGGGACTGCAGTGCTTTCCTTCCCAAAAGCAAGCAGACCTTACATTCCTTTTATGGACAATTAGGCTCCTTCACTT
Source organism: Miniopterus schreibersii (assembly GCF_964146895.1). NCBI lineage: Eukaryota > Metazoa > Chordata > Mammalia > Chiroptera > Miniopteridae > Miniopterus > Miniopterus schreibersii. The sequence goes on along the minus strand of NC_138109.1, from coordinate 51,381,347 downwards.
TTATCTTATCCAACTAGGCACCTGAAGTATACTTGGTAATGTACTTTTGTGCCATATATTCAAACAAGTTTATAGATTGAGAATATATATATATATATATATATATATATATATATATATATATATACATGGAAATATTTGAAACTCTGAAAATTATATGCCAAGATTCAACTGAATATAACTTGAAATGCATAAGACTTAAAAGCTAGGAAAATTGGGATTTATGAAAGCATAGAAAAAGCCTGTCTGCTGTAACGGTAAGTAGCAAAGAACATTACAGAGACCAGCTGTGAATGTCTGGCATGTAATTTTTTCCAATGCAGTTGCTTTTCCTAAAATCTATATTTTACATCCCTTAGAATCTTTCTGAAAAAGATGAAGGGAAGATCGTGATATTTGTGATACAGCCATGGGTTAAGTGGCATTTAATATTCTGATTTCAACCACTTAAGTTAATCAGCAGACAATTAGTAAGATTTATCTGGTAAAAGGCATGGAGCTGGTTGACCTGAGGAGTACAGAAGCCCACAAATGTTCTTGCAAAGCTTGAAGCCTGCTTTTGAATCAAAATATAAGAATCCAAAGAGGGAATTGATTATAAAAGACGAGGTAGAATAAATTCTAGGTAAGTGGTCCAGAGAAATGTATGAGTGCGGGAGAAGGAAGCCTGTGTTTGGATGGGGCTTTATGATGTAAATGTGAGGCTGGCGATGGGCTGGTTTCAAATGGAAAGGCACCCTGGGAGGGGACCCAATGATGAGAGAATAGACGATAGATACTACTTCAACCCTGGTTCTTCTATTCATTCGATCAACATTTATCAAGAGGCTACTGCATTTTTGGTAGTGGGTTAGGGGCAAGGAAATACAACGTTCAACAAGATATACACGCCCTTACATTTGAAGTATGGGTTTACAGAGGTAGGATGGCATGTGTTTAGTTTAAGCTCTGGGGAGGAAATAGAATCCTACTTTCATCATTAGCTAGTTAAGCAATGTTGAATAAGTTCCTAACACTCTATGACTTATTTCCCCTATCAGTGAGGAGAGACTGGTAATTGTAGTTTGCTTGTAGGCTTATTTGAGAGCATTAAATAAAATAATATATATCAAGTGCTTAGTGTACAGTAATTATTCAATAAATTTGAGTCAAGGTCTGCTGGACTTCAAAGTCCATGCTTTCTATCATGTATCTTCCTCCCACAATCTCATACCATAGTTCTTTGATGCTATTTCTCTCCCTTTTCAACCCTACAACTTTTCCAAACTCCTCAGATTCCTCCTCTGATTCTCACCCACTGAATGCTACACTTCCCAGGGGTCCACGCTTGACGCTCTTCTCTTACTTCACGTTTTATTCCAGGACTCCCTCTTCCCTCCGCATGGTTTCAGCTACCATCAGTTCACTGGTGGTTACCAGCTGCTAATCTGCAACTTTATGCAAGACTATTTTTGGGAGCTCCAGAACCACAGCATCCTTGACACGTCCACGCTATCACTCCAAAGCCACTTGAAATGCATCACATTTACTCTTTTTTCCCTCTTGGGTTCTCTCATTTTTTGAAGACATTGCTCTCTGATGAGCCTCCAGGCACCAACCTTGGCGACAACGTAGACTCTTCCCTCTCCCTCATCTTCCCACCTCCAGTCAATCACTACACCCTTTAAATCTTTTTTACATATTTCTCTTCAAATTCATGCCCCTTGCTCTAATATTCTTGCTGTTTCACTTATAAAAACTCCCATCATCCTCCAAATTCTTGTTTGCAGGTATGGTGTGGAGCCCCCAAACCTGCATCTTTCTAGGCTCAGGTGTGTTTGGAGGCCCATATTCTAGACTATGATTGCTCTCCTTCCAAGCTTGCCCCTCCTCAATCAGTCTTTATTTAGACAACAAACAAATTGGATTGTGACATTCTTCTGCTCAAAAATCTTCAAAAGCTCCCTAATAGCTATGGGGTAAAAGGACCCAGGTTGAACTGTCCATCATGACATGAAAGACTTTTGGTGTTTTCCTCCTTCTGTGTCAGTCCACTCTCATTTAAGGGTGGTGCCTAGGTGCAAAGATCTGGCAAATCCCTGGGTGCAAACCCTGGCAAGTAAAGGGAGGTTAATAATAACACTCAGCTATTAGGGTCTAGTGATGACTGACTAATACATGCAAGAATGCAGAATATTGCCCACTATTTAGTTACCATGCATTACATGTTAGCTATCATTACTTCTAGCCCTTCTTGCAACCCCCAATATTCAATCTATGTTCCACCATTACTACCATCTCTGAATATCTTTAAAATATTAGTTTTGTTTTTTTTAATCCAACTTCCTAACCCAACTTGTTTACCTGAAAAAGTCCTTCTATTTCTATTTCTTAAATACTAGTTTAAATGTCTTATCGTTGAGACCTTTTTTAATTTTTTGACTCAAAAATTCATATTTAAATACTCTTCTCTTTTCATTTCCATTGCTACTGCTTTAATTCTAATCTTAAATTGGGAGGAAGGAGAAATAATACTAACATCCCTACTATTTAACCACTATTGGCTTTAAGAATTTAAGGTAGAATTGGAGGCACAACAGAATTTCCCAAGTTGTTCAAGACTGTCTTCTTGGCCCAACTCCCACTGGGCATTCTAGTATTTTTCCCTAACAAACTGCCTCACCTAGGACTTAAACTATTCTTTACACCATTTCAGGCTGTTCAAACTCTACTTCTTACAGCTACAGCTGAAGCTTGTTCCAAGTTACATTTCAACTACATTGGGTGGGGAGAAGAAACAGCATATTTACTTGCATATATGTTTCTAGATTTTGTGTCACTCTAATTGATATGTTGCAAATAAATAAACTGCAAAAAGATTTCTGAAACTAAATCTCAAGTATGTTCTGCCCTGGTTGGCGTGTCTCAGTGGTTAGAGCATCGATCTGGGCACCAAAGTGTTGCAGGTTTGATTCTCAAAGGCACACACCTGGGTTGCAGGTTTATTTCTCTCTCTCTCCCCCTTCCCTCCCTTCCTTCCACTCTAAAAATCAATGGAAAAAATATCCTCCAGTGAGGATTAACAAAAAAATAAAAATAAAACAGGTATATTCTATCAGAATGTCCACTGGCATCTTGAGACTTTGTCTATCAGATATTTGGGGTGATGCAAATTCTGCTCCATTGCCAGCAGCTTCACACTGGCATCCAGTTTAGTTGAACAACGGTACTCAGTGTGGGTGAGTCAGGGCAAGCTGGAGCCCAGAACACATGCACACACCTAGTGCAGGTCTTTGCTGTGACTCTTTTGTCTGTGCAACCTATTGAGGCTGTGCCTTTGAGGTTAACAGCAGCGAAGCCTTTGGAAAACATGTGTGTATGCCTGCTGCCATTCTCTGGCTTCTGTGTTTTGGCTACCTGCCACTGAAATGAGTGGCTTTCAAATTGCTTGAAAAGTGAAATGGCACTATTGTATAATTTTAGAACAAGGGAGCTACTCTTAATCTTTTTAAACTGACTTAGACACTTGTCAGTTATTTGAAGGGGTTTATAACTTTGTCACCTACGTAGTCATTCAGGTTCTTAAAAAGCAAGTACATTCAACAGAAATACTTTTTATTGGCTGAAAATGGAAGCACTAAAACCATTATTTCACTTTAACTTGATTCTGAGCATCGGCATCTTCCTTCTAGAATTCACAACTTCTTCCACCTACATGCAGGTTTTACATTCTGAATAAAGGACACCCAGGATTTTCCATAATTAATCTGAAATCATTTTTTCCCCCCCTTTGGACATCTGTAAAATACCCTGTCTTTTCAATAGGATTTCTTCATTTGGCTTAGTATCTCTAGATTGCTATTTCTCTTTGGTATTTAAAAATTCATTTTTGGCCCAGCTGGTGTGGCTAAGCGGTTGAGCATAGACCTAGGACCCAGGAGATCAATATTTGATTCCTAGTCAGGGCACACACCTGGGTTGAGGGCTTGATCCCCAGTCAGGAGCATGCAGGAGGCAATCGATCAATGACTCTCTCATCATTGATGTTTCTATATCTTTCCCTCTTCCTTCCTCTCTGTGAAATCAATAAAAGATATATTAAATAAATAAATAAAAATAAAAATTCATGTTTGTTTATTATTTTTGTCATAATACATATAAATGATTCTGAACTTGGGTAGACTTATTTGCAGCATGGGGTGGGGAGAAACTCCCTACATATTATCATCTTTTTAAGTGAAAAAATATATATCTCTGGTGAGAAAAAGAAAAAGCTTAAAGATTTTAGTTTTAATGTACTTTGAAAATTACTAGCAGTTTTAGAAACACTAGTGAAACAGAAAAGTCAGGGTTACAAAAAAAATCTCACACAAATAAATAAAAAACATCTGGTCTGACAACTTGTATAAGTTCCAGACTCTTGCAACTTTAAACTGCCAAGCGTTAAACCTCTGAAAGCCGAGATTTGTAATGGAAATGCTAAGTGACCCTTAAAAGGCTTAAAGGGATGCTGTCAAATAATTTAGGGTCAAATTTTGACCAACTTTTAAATTGTAGTAACCTGGTGGGAAATACATTCCAGATTTTAAATATTTTTTATTTTTATAACTTTGCATATTTATTCATGAAAATCAATGAAAGCATAATGAACATTGCTAATTTAGAACCCTGCCTTTGAGTCATATAAGTCATTAAAAATGAGCAAAATGTTTCTAAGATCAGAGATATGCTGATAGAAAAACCCACGTCATTGCTACACAAGCAACATTTAGGTCATTTGTCTAATGCTGCATCACAGTCAAGTTACACAACCATGTGTGTAAGCAAATGTCTACACGTAAAAAAACCCTAAAATTTTAAAATTGCAGCATGAAACACTAAACTTGTCAGATATTTGAATCCTGCTTTATTGTCATTACAATTTGCCACTGAAAGATCTAACTTTGGTAGACTATGCTTCTATGCTTTCTTCATACTCCCATGCAATCTGCCCCCATGTTCTGTCTGGAGTCCAAACCATTCTATAGTGATGAAAGAAATTCTATATTCTAATATTTTCCATTGGTTTCTCTTCAGTCTTTCATGCTATTACACTAGCTTCTTCACTGATTATTCTTGAGATCAAATCTTGTCAATTCTTTTCAAATTGCCTCCAAAATAATTTGGGGTAGTTTTTCCTGAAATCCTTGAAGATCCAATTTAATCTTGGTTTAAAGGACAGATGTTTTACAGACATTAACTTTATTAATCTCAAACTTTTGCATACACTGTTCTGTGCAGAGGAACATTCTCAGGTAGGTTGAATCAGTGCATCATTTAATACTACACATCCTACGGAGAAAGAGGAGTTGGCATAGTTACAGCTATGCACTAATGAAATCAAAGAGAGTTGTTGTTTCATATTTTTTTCCCTTAAAAATTCATTCCTAAAATCATGATGGGCTTTTCAATGGCAGTAAATCTCAAAATAAGAGGAATGAAAGAAAAGTGAATAATAAATTGTAAGGTTGCCAAAGTATTTCACAGAATACTCAAATGGCATTTCTAGTAATTATTTTAAGTTTGATATGGGTAGGAAGGTGCAGGGGCAAAAAAAAAAAAAAAAAAGACAAAAGAGTATGAGAATACAAGATTGTAAAGTGCTGTCCTGACTAGGGAATGACTATCTAAAACATGTGGGAAGAAAGTATTTTTTTTTTTTGTTTGATTCCCCCCCCCATGAAGCATTAGAAGCTGGTCACTCCCAGAGGCAAGGTACAGAAATAGATAAATGTGTGGTCTGATCTGATATGGCAAATTGTCTGTTCCCATATTTTTCTTATATCTGCTTCCAGCCAAGCATGAATGTGCTGATGAGAGAATGCTTGGATTTACTGAATGAATGAATGCTGATGTGTGTGTGCAGCTTGCAAACCAGGTCTCTCTTTAACATCTTTTTCTTTAGATTTTTGGAGAGATTGGTACAAGGGTGTGTGTGTGTGTGTGTGCGCGCGTGTGAGAGAGAGACAGAGACAGAGAGGCAGAGAGGCAGAGAGAGGAGGAAGCTTTTTAAGAGTCCAAAATTCAGAGGACTAACACTGTTTGTACCTTCCTGCCAGTCTTGTCATCAGTTACTCTTAAATTCCTATTTTTCCTTCTCAGGTTAGTTTGTGTGCTAAAGTCTCTGGCTCCCAGGTTAAAAAGAAATGAAAACAAACAAGGAAGTTTACACCATAAGACATGAATAGAAAGATCAGCTTGTGACTGAACACCACATAAACAAAGGAATTCCCTGATAAGAACAAACACCTGCCACTCAGCATTTGTCCAGCAGCAACTGGTTACAAGCAGACACCTCTTTAGTGGCTGCAGAGTGAGGCCTGCAGAGCGGCCCAGTGCCAAGAGCCAAGATCCCCACCGGGGTAATGGCTTTGCTTGCATTGATTTAAGCCTAACCCTAGCTCTTGGGAGGCAATTTCGCTCAGGTGCCATGATTCTTTCCAAAACAATCAATAGTTATGAATACACAATCATAAAACTTTTTCAATGAAGAAAAGAATGTACACGGTTTAAAGTGTAATCAAAAATCACTGTGACCGTTTGAATCTCTCGGAGTATTACTGCAGATTACTTACATGGGTGCAGCAGAGGGTCACGCAGTTATATATTCTCTTAAAATCAGTGAACACATAATAGTTTTTGCTACTCTGAACAAGAATCATTAAACAGATTCATAAATCAATGAAGCATACAGCCGCATTACTTTAATTATCATTTCCACTCAGATGGTTGCTTTATACAATATAATTGTTTACTGTTTCCCAGTATTACACTAGAAAGGCTTGGTTGGGCCATCTCATATTTTATACTGTCTCAACTTAAACACCATTTTAATTTTTTAATGACAGTAAGGAGTCATCTTTGAAAGCAGTTCATTGTGAACTTTTTGTTGTTGTTTATTTGGGGTTTTGCTTTCATTTACATTTTGACATTTTAAAAATGTGGCTCTCAAATTCAAGAATTTGCTTTTTTTTATGTTTCTTTTAGCCAGGCTCAAGGAAATCATCCCATGTTTTTAAGGAGGTCATCTTTGCTCCCCCTTCTCATATTCACCCCACTGTAGACCTAACATATACATTGAGCCTTTTATCATAAATGAAGTGGAATAGATATTAAAGAAGTTAGACTTTTAAGAATTTAGATTCTGTATAGCACTAACATTAAAATCCCAGAGAATCTGTCATGATCCTGTTTGAAAACACCAGGAGTAGCTGAATTAAGTTAGTGATGTGTGTGTGTTTGGTAGTGGTGGGGGGTATGTTTTAGAATCTTAGCTAGAGAATTTAAGATCCATTAGACCTTAAGGCTCTAATCCTGTTTAATTCTATGCTCTGCTCTCCAGGCCCAAGGGGGTGGCAGTGTCACCTCCATGGTTCTTCAGGGCAACCCCTCCCCTTAAGCTCTGTGGTGGGAGTGGCAGCCTGGATGATATCTGAATGCTTTCGGGTCATTTTTCCCCCCTTTTCTTGAAAAATAACACATTTGCAGCCAAATCGCTCTGTGGTCTGCTCCTACATGTTCAAAGAAGTCCAATGGCTTCCTTCAACCTGTCCTTCCTCTGTCCTCTGTATTTCAAACTGCAGTGTCTCTGCTGGTATAAATTCTCTGTTCCTGGCTTCTGCTGAGATGAGTGATTAAGTCCATAAGCTGCACCCATGAGCTTTTGTCAAATGGTTGTTCAGCCATATACTTAGTGTTTTCTTCAACACCAAGTGAGAACATGAGAACAAATGAGAAAAGTGAGAAAAATGAGAACACGTTTTTTCATTTTTTGCAATATGGATAAGCTGAGAATTTTCTATATCTTCCAAGTTCTGTTTCCTTTTGCTTAACAATTCCTTCTATAATTCATTTTTTCCTCTTGCATTTTACTATAAACAGTGGGGAGGACCCAGGCTGCATCTTCAATACCTTCCTTAGAACTTTCCCCTGCTAAATATCCAATTTCATTGCTCTCAAGTTCTACCTTCCATAAAACACTAACACAATTCAATCAAGTTCTTTGCCATTTTTTAAAATGAGGATTGCCTTTCCAGTAATAAATAATCTAGTTTCCAATAACATGTTCCTCATTTCCACCTAAGACCACACCAGAATGACCTTCAAATCCACATTCTACAAATAGTCTGTTCACGATTATGTGTGTATTCTCTAAGAAGATGGAAGCTTTCTCTCCAGTTCTCTTATCTGCCTTCTGAGCTCTTATCAAAATCAACTTTAATGTCCATATTTCTACCAACAGTCCTTTCACCACAACCTCAACTTTTTCTGGCAGGCACCTCAAACTCTTTCAGCATATACTCATCACCCCATTTCAAAGTCACTCCCACATTTTTAGGTATATGTTGCAATAGCACTCCAGGTCTCCATACCAACATCAGTCTTTGTCAGCTCGGGCTGCCATGACAAAATTCCACAGGCAGGGTGGGCTGAAAGAACAGAAATTCCTCATAGTCCTAGAGGCTGGAAAGTCTAAGATCAAGGTGCTAGCCAATGTGGTTTATAGCTAGACCTCTTCCTGGCTTATAGATGACCATCTTCTCCTTCTGCACTCACAATGGGGAATGAGAGAAAGACATGGAGCCACAGAGGGACACAGACAGAGAAAAAAATCTATCTTCCTCTTATTATTGGCCGTAGTCCTATTGGATTAGAGTCCCTTCTGACCTCATTTAACCTTAATCACCTCCTAAAATACCTTATCTCCAGATATGGTCATATTGGGGATAAGGCCATCAGCATACAAATTTAGGGGGGGGCAAAATTAGTCTATAGCTGTCTCTGATGTTGCTGCAATCAAACACAGAATGTGGGGCAGGTAGAGTTTGAATAAAGATCTACCCTTGAGGTAAAGATGGTTTGCCAAATTGTTCCTTCTAATTATGAGATTAAAATGCCACAAAAGTGAAGTATTTACATTAGTCAAAAAATCACAACAATTTCAATAAATATGACTGTAACCTATTTCTACATACATATAATGGATACCTTTCATTTTGCAAATATTTTGCAAGCCTGTGTAGGAAGCATTGTATTCCCAGGTGAGTATTCCCCTGTCCATTTCCTTTTACTTCCCTTCCCCAACCCAAATACCTGTCATATTTCTCAGCATGCCATTTAGCTTTGGGTTAACAGACAATACTTTTATAAACTTGCCGCAGAAACTGTTATGGGAAAGCAAAGTGTTACTGTTGCTGTATTATATCCTGTCACAGAAAATCAAATGTGAAACAATAGGAGCTAGAAATATAAAAAATTATTTATTCATAAAATCCAAAATCCAAGAGCAGAGCCAACAAAAGCTCAAATCTTTTGAAATGGTACTTAGAAAAGTGAATAGAATATATAATGAATATTTCAGACTTCATACTCTCAATTGAATGTCTAGGTTTTTACTAACAAATTTTAGATTATGATTTTAAATTTTCCTAAGCATTAAATTTTACATCTCTCTGTATAAAGTGTCTTACTTACTGTCTTCTTTTTTGCCTCTATGCTTCTCCCCACACCTCTCATTCTTTCTAAATAATTCTAAATCTAGGACAGTTATGGCTAGTAAGCAAAAGTAGTTCACCTGAATTTTCCAGGTGCTGTATAGATTCTGTGCCATTACTATTTATAAAGATGAAATTGTTCTATATATGTATATTTTATTTTGGCATTGACAGACTAGTTATCACTTCTTTTTCTAATATTTTAGCATAAATACTATTAAGTCTTCCAATTACTTTTAGGAAGTCATTTTGTGGGGATGGATGGGACAATGTAGCAGGATGCATGGCTTTCAAAGCCTATTTGACCAGTGTGGCTTTTCCAAAAATATTTTGTATTGGAATATGGGCAACTGTTCTTGAGATAAAATGTATCACCCTGAATAACAGTGGTGGGGGTGGGGGAGGGAAGGGGGAGGGGGGGAGGGAAGGGGGAGGGGGAGAGAGAGAGAGAGAGAGAGAGAGAGAGAGAGATATTTCTCCCTCCCTTGGATGTGGCCCTGGCTCAGTGACTGACTTTGTCCATTAGGGCTGCTATAACAAAAATACCATAAAATGAGTAGCTTATACAGAACATAAATTTATCTCATAGTGTTCTGGAAGTTAAGAAGTCCAAGGTCAGGGCATAAAGGAATTGGGTGTTTGATGAAGCAGCTTCCTGATTCAGACATGGCCATCTTCTCACTGTAACCTCACGCGGTTAAAGGAGCAAGATAATCTTTATTACAAAGCTCCAGCCTTTTAATAACACTCCACTCTCTTGACCTAAGCACCTCCAACGGCCTTACCTCCTATTACCTTCCCACTGGTGGTTAGAGCTTCAACATATAAATTTTGGGGAGACAATAGTAGTGACTTACATCTAACTAACCATTTTTTGAGAATGGCCCTATATTTAGCTTATTTTTCAAGAGAGAGAGAAGATGCTATGTGAGTTCTAAGGCTAAGTCATGAAAAAGGTGTAATTTCCACCTGGCTCTTCTGCTTTTGGTTTGCTCATTCTGGGGGAAGCCTGGATGTCCTGTTGAGCAGCCCTGGGGAGAGGCCTGCCTGGTGAGGAACTGAAACCTCTTGTCAACAACCAGCACCAACTTCCCAGCCCTGTGAGTGAGCCACATCGGAAGCTCAATCAGCTCAGTGGGAGGTTGGTAAATGTTCTGCTCTCTGAAACAATGCATGTATCTCTATATCTGCATATACATACACACTCACATTAGCCATAAAAAAATTGTAACATAAATCTTACCAATAATAATAAAATATACAATATTCTTTATGATAAATTTAATATACCTGTACTTTAGTATGACCTATTTCTTGCAAAATTCATTGTAAGTTTTTTGTAATTTATTGCCAACATTCATGCCACAAAATCAGACTTTGAGTAAATTCTTGATTACTCGTCAATTTGTCAAAGAAGACATTCATGTCACGATGAATGGGTGTAGTTTTGTGATGAGTGCTGGTTAATATTTTAGTTTGTATTAACAAATAAAACAAAAGCAGGAAAACAAACTCGTAAACTGAAACTTCACTTTTCATCAATAGCACAAAGGACTTCTCTGCTGAATTGGAAAACAGTTTTAAATACTGGAAAACTATTTCAAGTTTTTATGGTATTGACAATGTAGCAGCTATGGACACAACACAGTTATAGACACTGCATCATTAACACTTTCTGCATTACTTTCTTAAGTCTAGGCAAATAACAGAACATTAAATCAAGCCTCAATCTATAGTGCTTGCCCATTTCTATTACATAAGTACTCTCACCATGACCACTTTCAACCTAGTGACTTATGCTACAGGATGTGGAGCTGGGTATAGATACAAAGTAGTACACAGCTCTATAGTATTTCCACTACACAAACATAAAAGTAAATTGCTTCAAAAGCATCAATTGCCATAAAACAGTAAAAGTATTAAAAGTGATTCATTTTGACTATTACTTTTGATTTTAATAAAATTTATTTATACATAATTTATTATTTTTATATAATTTAATTTTTAATAATGACTATATTTAACAGCTAGCTTGTAAAATTCCTGAAAAGTTAAGAATCTTCTCTTGTAAGCTGAACCAGCTACAACACAGCACAGCTGCTGACCTGGCCAGCCTATTTGAGGACTATTATTTCATCTGACATCTTAAATGCAACCCCATGAGAGACTGAGTCAGAACCACCCAGCTAGGCCCCTCTTAGTTTTCTGACCCATAAACACCATGAGTGAGGTTTTTGCCACGAAGTCTTGATAAAATTTGTTACGTAGCGATAAATAGCTAGTACACATACAAACTTTAAAAATTAAAAATGGAACTGCCTTATGACCCAGCAATTCCATTTCTGGGAATTTATCTGAAGAAACCTGAAACACTAATTGGAAAGAATATATGCACCCCTACATTCATTGCAGTGTTATTTACAATAGCCAAGATTTGGAAGCAGCCCGTGTCCATCAGTAGGTGAGTGGAAAAAAAGCTGTGATACATTTACACAATGGAATACTACTCTCCCAGAAAAAGGAAGAAAATTTTACCCTTTGCAATGGTGTAGATGGACCTGGGGAACATTATGCTAAATTATATAAGCCAGTCAGAGAAAGACAAATCCCATATGATTTCACTCACATGTGGAATTTAATGAGCAAACTGAACTACCAAACAAAATAGAGACAGTCTCATAGATAGGGAGCAGGCAGACAGCTCTGGTGGTGGTGGAGGTGGGGGGATGTTGGGCGCAGGGTGGAGGGATTGAGCAAAAAGGAAAAAAAGAGTGAGAGAACTCATAGACAGAAACAATAGGGTGGTAATTGTGGGGGAAGAGGGGTAGGTGGAGGTGGAAGAGGGCATAAAGGGGATAGTGATGGGAAAAATTAAATTAAATTAAATTTAATTAAATTTAAAAACTTTATATTCAGCCCCAAACTTTATATTCAATAAAACATGAAAGTTAAATAATTTTTTATTTTCTTACAAATAAAACAAAAAATCTTACAGGATAAAATGAAGCATAAAACATAATTAATTTTACATTTTGGGGAAAATTCTACATGCAAGGGAAAATGATCTTTTATAAATGAGAAAATGATTACAAACATCATTTAGCTGTTTGATATGAGTACAGAGTGTTAAGGGGAAGAAAATCACTAATTACATGATCTACAAAGTGAAGTTTGCTTGAAAAATAACTGCTTCATGTGGAATAATTGCTTTATGATTTTTAAGAACTTAAAAGGCGAAGTTTGCTGATCTTCATTGTGAAATGTTTCAAATTCGCTCATTTGACTCAGACAATGCTTTTGTTTAAAATATTCTATCAACCAGAAATTAATGAGGAAATTTCATGTCGTATAATCAACAAAGAAAAAAATTAACAATCAAAATATGCTAATTGATGTGTAGCTGGCTTGGCTCAGAGCATCGGCCCACGGACCGAAGGGTCTGGGTGATTCCAGTCAACAGCATGCACTTCAGTTGCAGGCTCCATCCCCTGCCCAGGTCAGGGCCCACGCGGGAGGCAACAAGTCGATGTATCTCTCTCACATTGATGTTTCTCTCTCTCTCCTACTCTCTCTGAAAAGCAATGGAAGCAATATCCTTGGGTGAAGATTTATGAAAAAAAAAAAAAAAAAGTTAATTGAAGTTATAAGACAGCAATGTAACATAGTTCAGAAATTAATGTGGAGGTTAGTTGGTAAAGGCTGCCAAAGCTTTTCTACTAGGATTAAACACCATCCTTTTGTGAATCAGGTGATGTCTCATTTGAATATTTGGGTTTCTCAATATGGCAAACAGTTTTCTCCCCTCTTTCTCTCTCTCTTCCCTTTCCCCCAATCTCCCTCACCTCAAGCCCACAAAATTGAATCAATCATAAATCACATAAATTGTGACTCTTGACTCACTTTCATCATCAATCGATTTATGACCCTCATTTATTTTTTAACATTTTGTAATTTGATGGCCCCCGTATCAATCTATCACTGAACCCAAACACTAGATTATTGACAACAACTTACATGTGTGTTTTATTTCCCTAAACTGTCACATAATTATTTTCTACCTGAGGTGTTATGGACTGAATGTTTGTGTCCCCCTCAGTTTCCTAAGTTGAATCACTAACCTCCAGTGGGAAGGTATTAGGTAGTGAGACTTTTGGGAAGTAGTTAGGTTGAGATGAGGTCATGAGGGTAGTCTCCGTGATGGAATTAGTGCCCTGATAAGAAAAGGAAGAGATATCAGAGCTCATTCTTTCCACCTTGTGAGGATACAGAGAGAAGGTGACCATCTGCAAGCCAGGAAGAGGGCCCTTATTAAGAACCCAAACTGCCAGCACATTCATCTTTGACTTTCCAGTCTCCAGAATGGCAAGAAATAAATGCTTGCTGTTTAAGCTACCCAGTCTATACTATTTTGTTATAGCAGCCTGAGCAGACTAAGACATGAGGAAACTACGGTTCTGATTTTGTGTTAATTTTTTACTGGCCTTAAAAAAATATTTTATTGTACACACATAAATAATTTACTGTTAAAGGAAGATTAGTGTATACAATTATGTAAGTGTATTTATTTTCTTTACATGTACATTCAATTTTTTTATTTTTGAAAAAACATGTTACTTGCACTTTTTTCCCCACAGAATACTGATAAACATCTCTAGCGAAACACAGAGTCGAATTTGGAAAACACTGATGTTGTGATAAAGAGCCAGATTTTGCAAACAGAAAGAACAGAACTCAAGTTTAAATTTCAAAACTTACTAGCTGTCTATTAGACCAAAATTTGTCTAACATTTGTGGACTTTAACTTTTTTCACCTATAAGGTAGGAGACAATAATACTGACCTCATTAGGCTGTTATAAAGACAAAATATTAAATGTAAAGTACTTACTAAATATATTAAAACTCAATTTTTTTATTCTAGTTTTTTTTTTAATTTTAATTTTTTAAATTTATTTTTACTTTATCTTTATTGTTGAGACCATTACAGATGTCCCCCTTTTACCCCTACTGATCCCCTCCACCTTACATCCATCCCACCCCCAGGCCCTCCCCACACCAATGCCCACATCCATGGGCCCTGCCCATAAACATACAAGTTCCCTGATTAATCCCTCCCCACCCCCACTCCCCTCCCCACCTTCCCTCTGAGATTCCTCAGTTTGTTCCAAGCTTCTATGTTACTGGTTCCACTTTGTTCATCAGTTTATTTTATTATATTCCACATATAAGCGAGATCGTTTGGTGCTTGTCATTCTCTGACACGCTCATTTCACTTAGCATAATACTCTCTAGTTCCCTCCATGCTGTGCAAAAGGCCAAAAGGTCCTTCCTCTTCACAGCCACATAGTACTCCATGGTGTGAATGTCCCACAGCTTTTTTATCCACTCATCTACTGATGGGGACTTGGGCTGTTTCCAGATCTTAGCTATTGTAAATTGTGCTGCTATGAAACAGGGGTGCATAAGTTCTTTGCGATTGGTGTTTGGGGTTCCTTAGGATATATTCCTAGAAGTGGGATCACTGG
Organism: Miniopterus schreibersii; assembly: GCF_964146895.1. NCBI lineage: Eukaryota > Metazoa > Chordata > Mammalia > Chiroptera > Miniopteridae > Miniopterus > Miniopterus schreibersii. Next base: position 51,366,312 of record NC_138109.1, on the reverse strand, counting down.
GTCCAATGGCAGGTTAATTTTTAATCTTTTGAGGAACCTCCATACTGCTTTCCACAGTGGCTGCCCCAGTCTGCATTCCCACCAGCAGTGTACTAGGGTTCCCTTTCTCCACACCCTCGCCAGCACTTGTAGTTTGTTGAGTTGTTGATGGTGCCATTCTGACAGGTGTGAGGTGATACCTCATTGTGGTTTTAATTTACATCTCTCTGATGATTAGCGATGCTGAACATTTTTTCATGTCTCTTAGCCATCTGTATGTCCTCTTTGGAGAAGTGTCTATTTAGGTCCATTGCCCATTTTTTAATTGGATTGTTTGTCTTCCCTTTATTAAGTTGTATAAGTTCCTTATATATTTTGGATATTAACCCTTTATCCGATGTGTCATTGGCAAATATGTTCTCCCATACAGGGGGCTCCCTTTTCATTTTGTTGATGGTTTCCTTTGCTGTGCAGAAGCTTTTTATTTTGATGTAGTCCCATTTGTTTATTTTCTTTTTAGATTCTCTTGCCCTAGGAGATGTATCAGTAAACATATTGCTATGAGATGTGTCTGAGATTTTACTGCCTATGTTTTCCTCTAGGATTTTTATGGTTTCATGCCTTACATTTAAGTCTTTTATCCATTTTGAATTTACTTTTGTGTATGGTGTAAGTTGGTGGTCCAGTTTCAGTTTTTTGCATGTATTTGTCCAATTTTTCCAACACCATTTATTGAAAAGACTGTCATTACTCCATTGTATGTTGTTGCCTCCTTTGTCAAATATTAATTGACCATAATGGCATGGGTCAATTTCTGGGTTAAAAAAACAAAGCTACTTATTGAAAAATTAAAATTTGTTAGATTGTTTTGATTAATTTTTTACCCTGCTGAAATGGTTGACCCAAGGAAATTTGAATTCCACTGACATTTACTTAAAATTTTATTCAAATTGCCATATGGAAACTTTTCCAGCTATCATTTGCTGTAAAATGGTGACATGACCCATGAATCATAGTGAAGGCATATCTTGATATCAACTAATATCATAGCCAAATTCAGACAAGGCCAATCGATCTCTTCCAAAATCATTATAAAATGAACAGAAAATTGTCAAACACCATGTAATAAAATTGGAATACAGATCTAATTTGGTTTGATCAATTCCAGCGTAATTCTAATTCCTCAGTATTTGTTGTAATTCCTATGAATTCTTACCATAGGCTCTAAAACATATGGACATTTAAGTGATCTTTAATATAGATCTACTTGGATGTTTGTTATAAAGATTTTACCAAGGAGAAAAATTCCTGCAGGAAATTTTGGTTGCTGCTAAAATGGTTGCCTTTTCTTATATACCTGTTTTTAGCATATTATAATTCCAGCCCTGTAGCTGGGCCTAAAACAATCCTTATTTTTCAAGTTTGATGTCCCAAAGATCTGTCACTAATTCAGAAAGTCTTATTCCACTCCCAGAGACAGTACACAACACAATTTGAGTTGAAAGTATTTGCCTGAACAACATTAAACTCTACTCAGCTCCTATATTTATCCCCTCAGGAAATAACTAGTTTTCATAAAATTCACATATCCTAAAAGAAAATATAAAAACTTAAAATTTGAATTTATATTGGTTTTATTTCAAAATTTTATCTGAAATAGATAAATTTTTTAACATTTACTATAGTCATGGATCCTAATCCTCCATTAATGTTGATGAGTTTTAGCAGATAGGTATATAAATGGGTACATAAATGTATATAACTCTCAGTGAGCTCCACAAACACATTTTTATGGAAATATAGAATCATCTAGAAGTGTGATCACATAATGTAGCATAACTATTACTTCCATTAAAATGTGAAGAGTCAGAATAAAATACATGGTGAACTATTGAAACTTCCTTTTTGTAGCTGGCTTCTAATTTTTAATCACTGTCGTCAGAGACTATGCTTGGTATGGTTATTGTTACTTGAAAGTAAAAAAAAGCTGCTTTTATAAGGAGAATGTAAATGTTCACTAAGTTGAGAAAACTAGTATTTGAAGAAACTTAAGTGTTTAAATGCCAGGTGATGAAATAAAAGTATAAAAATAGGCCTATTTAAGAAATAAATCACAGTTTTCTAAAAGGCAAATAGCTGAGCTGATAAATCATCTTTGTCTTGTCTGCCCTGTGTGAAGAGGCCAAAGAGATGACATGTCTTTTAAATAAATCTATATGCTTTTCTCCTTTAAACTATCTTTGCTGCTATATTTATTACTGGAACTAAAATAGTTCCATGGCCTTTCAAAAAAAATTTCTACTCCTAACAATCAATTTGAGTTTCCTTTTGAATAATCTAACATTTTAATTTTCTTTCCTCTACAGGCAGAAGATTCAGCACAGTTTTTAAGCCAGGATCTGTAATTTTGAATGTCTTAAAGCATGCATTTTACCTCAACTGCATGTTATTTCACAGATGCATTATCAAGAAATTATTATCTTTTCCGCCACTCATTGACCACCCATTAGCTTAGAAAATGCACACAGGTTTCAAATATATGACTGGGACTAGGGTAAAAACAAGATTAAGCACAACAATACATATTTATTGACAATGTGGAGAAGGAGCTTGTTTTTGAGAAGGTTTCTCCTTTAAGACATGTAGGGTTCCATTTAAAAAGACCTTGAATACTTCCCATGAGAGAAGCCTGGGTGAGCTGCAGTTAATGAGCATCAACCTAAGTAAGGTTTGCTCTAGAATGAAGTTCTGTGCAGACCATCTCACACCTGGGTGCACATTTCTTCTCCCCTTCTCCCTGGGTACGCCTCTAAACTCTGAAACACCATTGAGAAGCCACTTTCTTATCTGGTGTGCCACAGACTTTTGCCATTGCTTTAATTGGGTCCTTACATTTTTATTGTCATAAGAGTGCAGACAAATGGCCCCTTCTTTCTTACTTTTAATTTTAATCATAAATGAGTGTCAGAGATGGCTTTGGCCACAGATAATATGTGAATGCGTCTTAGAATGAGTAATTTCCTTTGACACTGCAGCTTAATTCCCTTCCTATTCAGCCAGGACCATGGAAAGTCCAATCAGATGACCCTGCTACCCTAGTAGAGAGAAGAAATTGCTTCTGTACCAGAAGCGTTGATGTAAACTCATGACCTAGGGCAAGCTCAAGCTGGGCAAAGGATTTTTGACTCTTCAAAAAAGCAGAAGCTGGGATATTAATGATAAAGTTAATGTGTTCCCCTATTTTTAATCATACATTGAAAAAGCGTGAAAAAGACAGAATGAAAATCCTACGTTAAGTCTATATTTTGTAAGAAGAGAGTTAATAACATACTATTGGTTTGTGGCAATGTCTTCAAACTATTTTCATTATAAAATGACAGAACACTCACACAAGCTTCCCAATAAAAATCATCCTCTTATAAACATAGCATTGCTCAAAATATGTTCTTTAGACTCCCTCATTTATTCAGTTAGTAAATAAATTTTTTGAGCACACTTTATGAGGTACACTCTTGCAGACACTGGGATACTGGAATGAAGACAGCACAGTTGTTTTTGATAGTCTCTTAGGAGGAAGAGATATGGGTAAACAGATAAATGTTGCATAGCAAATCAGAAGTCCTGCTAACACAGAAACATGGATGAAAACAGAGGACAGGACACAGGAGCCCAACTAAGCTCATGGTTAAGAGAACTTGGAGTTGGCAAGTCAGAGAAAGGAGAGAAAGGCATATGAGGCAGAAGGGTCAGTGTGTACAAAGGTAGGACGAAGGACAAATTCCAGGAGAGAGACATTAGTGCTGGTGCTTCGACAATCATGAGTATATAGGCAGGGGCTAAAGCGAATCTCACCTAGAGTGAGGATACTAAGAAAGAAGTAAGTGTCAGGTGAAGAACTAAAGGGGGAAAAAGAGGGAACCGATGAGGAAGAGTCAGAAAGATAGCAGTTGAAATTTCAAGCTACATTTATTTGCTAGGCACTGTGGGAGGAACTGGGATTACAAATCAAATAAATCATGGCTGGCTCTCAAGGTGTGGTCAGTAACACTGAGAAACATAACATAGGAAGTATTATGATTATAACTGTGAGTGGGGGTGGTGTATGTGTCATGTGCAGGTGCAACATGCATATGGATATGGTGCTGAAAAGCAAGGCATTTGAAATCAGACTGTCTGAGTTCGAATCCTGGCTCTCTCAGTTACCATTAATTGATTATTTTTAATTTTAAGTAAATTTCTTAATTATTGCTATGCCTCAACATTCTTTCTGTGAAATGGAGTGCTTTGCCTATAGGGTTGTTGCAAAGATGGAACAAATAATTTATGGACAGGTATTAATGATCAATAAATATTAGTTATTACATTCGCCTATATACACAAGGCACTATGGGAACACACAAGAGGTACATCTACTAAATTAGACTAAATATTTAAGAGAGAGTTTTTAAGATTCAATAAATTGAGTTTTGTAGGATGAGTAGGAGTCAGTGCCATAGAAAAAGATGAGGAAGAGCATCCCAGGCATTAGAATAGTGCAATGAATGGGAGAATAAGAAAATAGTAAAACTCTCAAAACAAGTGGAAGAAGAGGGCATGTTAAGATCCCAGAGGTCAAGAGCAGAATTGAATGAGAGCATGGGCACTGCAGTCAGTCAGACTGTTTGGGTTCAATTTCTAGCTCTGCCATTTGGAGGTTGTCTGAATTTCTTCAAGTGACATAATCTCTCCGTGCTTCAATTTTCTCATCTGCAAAGGAAGGGCACCACTATTTCCTAGGGGTGGAGTAGGGATTACTTAGAACATTATCTGGAACATGGTGAATGCTATGGAATTGTTAACTATTATTATTATATTTCCAGGTTTGTGGCAGAGCTAGCCCAAAGTAAAATCTGCAATTGTGAAGGAGGTTCTTGGGGCCCTGAACATTTTTTGCCCTTTCTTAGTTATTTAATTTCTATTGCTGTGAACTCAAAGTTAGCCAGCATGTAGTCATTGATCTCTGTACTATCAGTTAATAACTTAGTGCCTGGTCCAGTTAGATGTCATTAAAACCTTTGTTGACCGTATTAAGAGGAGTTTTAATTGTAATACGTCAACAGTACCTTTAGGGTAGACAATTTCTAAAGTATAAATAAATGTGTAATTTTCCCCATTTAGAGAAGATTATTGAAAAAATAAAATTAGAATTTGAGAGTCATATTTCACAGACCTAAGTACTCTGGTTCTATTTGGATCTCCATTTGCAAATGATCTGACTGAAGACTTTGGCCAACTTGCAGAATCCAAAACGCACATAACAGAACCTTAGATGACTGAGACTGACCTTTTGATACAACCCCATGTTTTAAGAATCACTTTGAACAAAAAAATATGCCAGAGTATAAAATGTATGGCAACTCTTGCATTTTATTTTTTTGGGGGTTATTTTCTACCAAATTCTGTAGACTAATGGAGATTTTAAAAAAAGTAGATCGGGCTAGTGGAATAATTTGATGGCGAACTTGAAAGATGACCTTTTATTAGTAGCCATGGAAACATAAGGAAGACTTGGTCTCCTCTAGTAAAGCGAATGGTATTTCTCTGAGAGATCCCATAATGCGAGGATGACACATGCAAAAGTTTATGACATTTTCCAGAGTATGATCCGATCATGAAGACACACAAAGTGAGGGTGAATCATCCCTCACTCCCATGGATGACGGTGCTAACAGAATAACCTTGTGCATTTGACAGCTGTAGATCTACAGGCCCAGCTGCTCTTCATATAACCAATCCAAGACCTGGGTGACAAGCACAGGAAAATTACCAAGGCAATGAACGAGCATTTCCTCAGATGGAAGATCATGGAGATTGACACAGTTATCTGGCTCCACCAAGATTCACACTCTCACCTGGTTCTGTGTCTGGCTAATATTTGAAAGTATAAAATGATTTCTAATCAACATGAAGAGTGAAATGGGCATTGCAATGAACTACTGTGGAACTATTCCCTTTCCTAATCCTTGATTAGTGTCACAATCGGCCACATTCATATTTTTATCAGCATATTTATAAAAAGCACCATTATTATAGCATGCACAAACAGTTTTCAGAAAGCCTGGAACTAGGTGTTGCAGGCAAGAAAGGGAGGTGAACCAGGTCTGGAAGCGTCAGAGTGGCACAGCAGAGAAGAGATTGTGGCAAGGCCACTGAACATTCACCAGGACTGAAAGGAATGATAGAGTGAAGGTCATCACAATGGGACTGTGATAATAATCTCCCTTGTCTCACAAACAGCCACTCTTAACACAGCCCGGCAGTTAAAACAGGGACATGAAGAGAAGGAAATGTCAGGAAACTTTGGGATCCAAATTCCAACTATTTTTAATATATACCGAACTATTTTTTTTTTAACACCATTGCCTCAGCGATGGTACAGGAGTCTGGCTATTAGTAAGATTTTAAAAATGTTGAATGAATAAAGGAAGAAAGGAATCTCAAAACCAGTGAAAACTCAGACAGATGATGGAAAAACTGCATTCATTATATTCCTTCCTCCAAAATTGATTTTGTATGACCAATAGTAGGGGAAAATGGAGGTAGAAAGAATGTGTGAGGGGCAGTTAGTATCACACAGGCAAATTATATTTAGCACTGGTCAGGTGGCTCAGTTAGTTGGAGCATTGTCCTGCACACCAAAAAGTTGGGAGTTTATTTCCCAGTCAGGGCACATACCTAAGTTGTGGGTTCGACCCCACGTTGGAGTGCATACAGGAGGCAACCAATGGATGTTTCTCTCTCCTTTCCTCTCTCTCTCTAAACATCAACAAAAATATATCCTACAATGAGGATTAAAAAATTACATTTAATCCTGTATTTGCTCATCTGTAGTATGGAAGACATTTCTGGGTATTTTTGTGCATCCAAATTTTATTTCTCAAACTAAATTGTGTTTGAGAAATAAATCACAGCTTTTGGTTTGGGGTGAGGTACTGTCTTACATAGACTTCGTTTTGATATTTTTTGTGTGTGCCATTAATTAATGAATGATACCAGTATGGTGTACTGGAAAGACATTGGACGAAGAGTCAGAAATTGGGGGTTAAAGATCCAGCTCTGGCTATATGATTTTAAATTACTTAGCTTTGAAATTTCATCTGCAAAAGGGAGCAATGATATTCAACAGGTATTTATTTATTCATTTGGTGTGGGTTAGATAAAATGATTAACAAATAGCTTTTGAAAAAAAGTGGTGAATCACATGCAAATATTTAAAAACATAGTTTTATCTTACTGTTATCATGGCATTAATAAGGCTTTGGATTCAAACCGATGTGGTGTCATATTTTGGCCCTTCCATTTATGTGACCTTGGGCAAATTACTTAATCTCATTTCTAAAAAAAAAAAAAAAAAAAAGGAATTTGTGATGGTTAGTCATAAGTGAGGAAGGCTTATTAGTGGCGCTGGAATTCACTGTGAGCCCAGGAGCAAGTCGAGCCTGGACACAGCGGCTTCATTTCACCGTCGCCCTGGATGCCTTTCCTGGCCCTGGCCCTAGAGCACCTCCTGCAGCCCCTCCGCTCCCGCGGGCGCCCCGCGAGGATGCTTCTCGTCTCTGACCAGCAGCCAGTCCCCCTAAGGTGCCGACGGATAACCAGCGTGTGATAATGACTCTGGGCAGAGGTGAGCCATCATTTTTCACAAGTACCGATTATAGAAAAATAAACGTGTTAATAGGCCATAAAAAAGAAAAAAGAAAAAAGAGCATACAGTAAAAGTCACCTGAAATCCAACTCTCCCACTTAAACGTTGTCAGATAACTATTTTCTTCTTCTCTTTATTAAGTCCTTTGGGGAAAAATATATCCATATAACATCAATTCATTGGCCAGAAAGCCATAGCGGTAAAACTGGCATTTCTTTTAAGCTATTAAAATGTTTATGTCTGGATATGCAGTGTATTTGTGGATGTTTAACATGGAAACCATTTCCCAAATTTTTATCTGAAAATTAGAAAAGTATTTAAAAGGAGTACAACTCATATGGTAGAAATATTGGTTCATGGGTCATAGGAACAGTTAATAACAGCTAACATTTTTGGGAATTATTCTATGTAAAAAACTGTGATATACACTTTACATGCAGCATCTAATTGAGGCTCACACGATTGCCAAGATCTAGGTTTTTTTTGTTTCCCCTCAAGATGAGGAAAACAAGACACAGAGAAGATGAGGGACTTGCACAGGCTCACAGCCAACAAGTGGTGGAGCCAGTCAGAAACCTGGGCTAGAAGGCTCCAGAGCTGTGCTATTAACCATATGCAGTTCTGGGAATTCTGGGAGAGGTCCCATACCAGCTGTTTCTTCAATCCCATCCTGAAAGCTGAATCTGGAGGCTGGGATTGCAGACAAATTCATATCTAAGCAAAACTGGATGGGGCTACTAATAATGTATTGAGTATTCTTGTAGTGACCAGAATTGAATATAAGGGATTTATTTTTCATATTTTAATGTATAAATAGAGATAACAAAACTATTTTGCAGTTTGGTTAAATTGCCACAAATATTCTACCTTATTTCAGTAGACGATATCTTAGACAGAAAACTGGAGCTCACTGCCACCACCACCATTATGATGGCATCGTCACAGGAAGAATTATAATGATATATTACTATAATTGTTGAGTGTTTATTGTACGCGAGGTGCTGTGTTAGGCTCTTTACACCATCTCATTCAATACTCACAAAGCTTGTGAGAGGTAGTTAGTATGACTCCCATTCTACTGACCAAAACTGAAATGAAGCCTAGAAAGTTCAGTGACTTGCCCAAGGTCTCACAATTAGAAAGGGAAAGAGCAGAGATTTGAAACTGAATGTGCTCAAATGGGGTTCTGGGCACTTTGTTAAGACTGATTTCTCCTCTTTTCTCTGCCTCTCATTTACGCTTCTGTTAAGCTGGTACCCAAGTCTCTGTCCCCACCTGGTAGCACACACCCTCCCTCAGTCACTGAGCACCAGCCCGCGGGGACCTTCTCTCTGTTCTCCAAGTGCTCTTTCTGTTGCTGTTCATCTGAAAGAGATGTTCTTTCCTGAGATCTTCCTGTGTCTGTCCATTTTTCTCACTGAACTCTCAGTTCAAAGTCACCTCCTCAGAGAGGCCTTCCTGATCACCTGATGTAGCACCCTAGCCTATCTGAGTCACTATCACATTACCCTTTCAAAATGGCCTAACTACTTACTGTCCAATATTAACTGCCTTTTTTTTTTTTTTTTAAATTGAATGCCTTCCCTAACTAGAATGTCTGTAAAAGCAAAGAACTGCTACTGCCCCCCTTATAATATAATATCACAGTAAATGTTTTTTGAACAAATGAAGAAATGGTGGATGAATGAATGCTGGAAGCTCATGTGTTTTCCAGGCCTACCTACCTGGATTCCTGACTTTATGATTGGCTAAATTCCTCACACCGCAGTGATTCTTGCAAGTCATTGTTGTTAAGGAAGATAGTAAGGTCAGCAATTAGCCACCCTCCTCAGTGACTTGTGAAGGAAGTCTGCTTTGTGTCCCAGAGCCTGATTTACTCATTTCATAACTTACAATTTATTCACTGGCCATACTTATGTTAAATGTCTGTAATAGCCAAGGCACTGTGCCACGTGCTCAAAAAGGCAGGAAATTTAATTAATATGTATTTGGTGCCAAATAGGTACCAAACCAAGATTATGTTTTCTTCTACTTAAAGAAAGAAGAAAAAAAAAAAAAGGTCCTATTCCATGTGGCCCCTATGCTCTGCTCTAGGAAGTGTCAAATAAATCAAAGAGATAATTATTTCTTTAATGGAAATTGGGAGGAAGAATGCCACAATGGGTAGGATAAGAAGCAGTGTAGTGGGAGAGAATATGGATTATGGAGTCAAGGCTGTATGGGGCCAAAACCAGATATGCTGTAGAAGACCCGAAGGAGAAAAGTCCTCATATGATCTGCATTTCACAAATGGGAAAAGTGAGGCTTAGTGAAATCAAGCAGCTTGCTCAGTTACACAGGTAATAAATGGCAAAGCTGGGACAGGACACAGGCTGATTCTAGAGTTGTGCATGTACTCTTCTGCTCTAATTTTGAAATGCTTAAAGATGCCATTGGAGTTGTAAATACCAAGAAACTCCTACCCACACTTCTATTACTTCAATTGGGCTCTGCCACACAAAGTAGAAGGGAAAGATTCTGGTAAGTTTCAGCGGCAAAATGTTGCCAGGGGACGAGCTACTGCAGAACAACATCCTGTCTGTCACTTTCCGTTAAGATTGGAAATGACTTTGTGTGTGTGTGTGTGTTGTGGGTGACATGGAAAACCCTTAGCTCTGGAGGGCTAAGAAGGTAAGGGAGGTGCCTGGAGTAAAGGCAGCTAAAGGGCTGGGTCCTCTGGCTTGATGCTGGTTTAGGCACTAAGAATAAAACAAGAAAATATTTTCATTTACTATTTTTTTCAGCCTACTTCCTCTAAGTAGGAGAGCGGATTCAGGGTGGGAGCACTGGTTGGTAATAAAAACTATGCATCTGGGTTATCTCTCTTTGAGTCCTCTATGTGGCAGGGTGATGCTAAGCAAAGCCCTGGCTTAATAAATGCCTTTAAATGACTTATTCCAGTTCCGTCCCTTGCAACATCATGAACAACGTTTGCAAGGTCTAGAGAGGTTTTGCGACTTGCTCAAAGCTGTACAACTGGATGACGGTAGAGTTCATTTCAGAAATTAGTTTCTTAATTCTCAGGCCACTGTTCTTTCTAGTGTATGACCTCTAAGCTCACTTGATTGTGAAATATTACAGTCTCATGATGATTCATGTTTCTCTGAGGAAAACAGAACAAAGCCAAACTAGAGACAGTTTTAAAAAATGAAATAACAAAAACTACTAAACACAGGGCTTTCAAATTTCATGTAAAAATCCACTTGCCTCCCTCTTTTTAAAAGCAACTTTCTTGCTTTCATGTATTACTGGATAGAAAAAAGCAAATGACACTTATGTTAGGGATATTTGGTTCAATTTCATATGAAGTATTATGGTTATTCATTTAAATATATATTTCCTCAGAGGAGTTCAACATTTTGGGTATATTTCAAGTTGTATAAGATTCAAAGGCCATCTAATAATTCAGGTAATGGCAAACAAGAACATTTGCGAGGGATTAAATTGTATTTCCATAAGGAGGTCTGAATTTAACATTTCTGAAACTCTTGCAACACGGATATCACTAAATCTGATGAATATAAATCAATTTGGACCCACGAGGCATTTATCCAACTTGATTGGCATATGAAAACTATAAAAATTCTTATGTCTTTTTAATTTCCCAATCTTTACAAAAAATATTTCTTTTACTGATCAAATGTGTTTATAAGTAAATGGGAGACTCCAAAATAAAGGCAGAAATTGTGTTGTTTATCAGGAAAAGAAATGAAATTGTGAGAGTAAATATTCTACAACTCTGAGTGCATATATTTCTTTTGACTTCTCCCATGATAGCTCTGAATATAAAATCTACATTGTGATTTTGCACTTAAATGAAAGGTGTGGAGTTGGGCATTTTTTTCTTCTCATTTCAGCTGGAAAGCCACTACCACAGCATCTACAGCAGCAAGTACCTTTGTGAACTACAGAATTTATTTCTCACATCAAAACATCAAGTACTGCTTAGGCCCATGGAAGGAACACTTACATTGGCATAATATGGATTTAATTTGTACCTAGGTCAACAGATACAACTACACTGACATAAATGACTTCACTAATTTATTCTTGTGTATTTTCTAATATTAAATATCCTGTTTAACTTATATTCCAATCTGCTGTCCAATCAATTGGTGAATGTACTCTGGTTAAAAATGCTCTCATGTAATCTTCAGGGAGGCAATATTAGGTTTTTCATCATAATGCATACTAAGCACTCATAGTTCCAACTCTTTTTTATATTCAGCAAATGTCAATAAATCTATGGCATGTAAAAGGGCACTGCTAACATGGCAGCTATTTGATTTCTATACTTTGTCAAATATATGTACCTCTTAATTCAATAATCCTTAAAGGCAATGCTCATTGCGGTTTCCCATTCATGATACCTGACCTTTCCTTAATGTCAAACATCATTTTCCACTAGCAAGGGAATAAAGTATATTATTTACATAAAGCTAATAATTATTTGGGGAAAATAAATATAACATGGAGATCGCTGTTGTGAAAAAGTTGAGCACTTATTCATTGCTCTATCATGCCTGTGACTTCATATTTTATTGTCTATATTTCTACTATCTGAATATCATGGTCCTAAAATATAAAGAATAAATAACATTACCCACAAAAGGTCAAAATTTACCTAATCATTATTTCTGGGCCTAATAAGTATCATGAATTAATTCCCAAACCATCCATTTTACTTGCAAATGTGAAATCTAGGTTATCTATTGCCTTTAACATTCTTGCATATTTCTATTTCAGGGCAGTCCCATACTACTTGATTTTTTCAAAAGAAAAATTAAATGAGGTATGAGTATAAGGAAGTAAAGAGATCTAAATGTCAAAAAATCCTCTACTTTTATATATATATATATTGATTTTGGGGAGAGAGGAAGGGAGAGGGAAAGAGAGAGGAACATTGATCAGATATCTCTCGTACGCACCCCAACTGAGATTGAACCCACAACATGGGCATGTGCCCTGACTGGGAATTGAACTGGTGACCTTTTGCTGCACAGGGCGACGCTCAACCAACTCAGCCACACCAGCCAGGGCCCTCTACTTTTAATTAATATTTTGATTTGATGTAGATGTAAAGTAAAACACTCATTGTCATCAAATATATACAGAGAACGTACAATTTACCATGTACTTAGCCAGGCTCTATGGGACATGCAAATAAGTTTAAGACATGGTTCAAGCACTCATAAAATATAGGAGTCAATCATGTATGTACTTTTCAATCAAATTTATCTATGTTGTTGTACTTTAAAATATTCTCATCAGCAGTTAATAATATGTATACTCAGTTTCACAAGAATATCGTCTGAACAATCCTGGCATGTTTTCTCAAATGCACATAGCAGGTAACAATAAATGCAGACCTTAAACACTTTTTTTGCACTTCTACATGGTGCAGATGTCATCCTCCAAAGGTGTGAAACAGTTCTTTCCAGGACACTATTAGAATACATTTGTTGTGACTGATACATCTGTTGGTAGCTGGTAGTGATGAAGATCAGGTATGTCATGTGTTAACAGCTTTTGTGTACTTAGATGATAATGCCATGATATAATAGGAAAGATCCATTAATTTCACTGAACTTTAAATATCTCCCAGCTTAAAATAATAATTTCTGACCTAAGGACATCCAAACTCTCCAGATAACTAACCCCTGCAATGTTCTTTGACTCTGATCAATACCTTAGATATTTTTGGATTGAAGTCAGACAAATTAAATTTGCATTCTCGGTATGTTACCCAGCAGCAGAATATTCTCCAAGGAAGTGTACACATATGTTAATATAAAAATGTGTGACCTTTCTTTTCTTTAATCAGCTATAACCTACAGATGTCATGGACCAGGCAGTGTATCACATGTATTTCATTCAGGAGCATGTGACAGGTTTAGAAATCTGTTTGAATGAATCCCCATTGGGTCAGTACTTGAGATTATCTTCTGACCCTATTTTTCTGTAAAACATCAACATATTTCAGATATTTTTGGTCATCCTCATCATCATGATGAGATGCTAAACATCGTCAGGAAAATGCACATTTTAATAATCCCTAATCTCATGATGTGGTGGTTTATTAGCTTATAGCAAATACCAGCTAGAAACTCTAAATCTTCTTGGATGACCAAAACATGTTGCGATTTACTTAAGAGCAATTTAATCAAAATGACAATTTTCTTTCTATTTCACCTTGACTCAAATTAAAAACTGATCATCAGAAATGTGAAAACAAAAGAAGGAAATCTGCACCAGCAGAAATATCAGATGATATTTCATCTGTACACATCACACTAGGCTAGACTAGAGCAATATAACAATGCGCTGGTAACTCCAATGTTTCGGGCAAAACAGAATAGGAACAGTTTTTCTCTCTTAATCTCTTAAGCTTTGAAATAACAGTTGCTGAAAGCATAGATGCCTATCATTTCAAAGTTTCAGAAGTAAAAAAGAAATTGGCACCTAAAAAAAGTTGGTGGTTTGGGCAATTTTAACTAAATAGAATTATTTTAAAATTGCACTTTACATTTGGAGCTTTCACTTCTAAAATATGATGCTGCTCAGACAGGCATATGCAGCTAAAAGGATCTTAGCTAACAGAATCTCCATTTAGCTTTTGAAGAAATATTTTGCATTAGATTTGAAGTTACAGGTTCCCTACATAAGCCATCTTAGAAGCATATTTAAAGAGAAAATATCAAGATTGTAGGGCAGAGACTATTAACTGCCCACCTAAGTAATAGTATCCCTATATTGTTGGGAACAGCAATGTATTTACAAAACTACCTCTTAGCCTCTTTTCAAAACAGAGGTGGATACTGAGATATAAATATGAGTGTGGATATGTGGTGGTGGTGTTCAGAGACAGATGCAATAGAATCATTCTGCAGGCCCCTTTTCCCTTTTCCTTTCTGATGTTTGGAAAAAGAAAATAAAGGCTAGAGCATTAGTGCTATCTTGCAAACATGAGGGAAACTTAAAGAAAAAAAGCCAGCATGCAGGATGGCCCAGCAGAAAGTCAGCAGAAGTATGGATGACTCATGACTATGGAGCCGCCATACTACTCCCAGCCAGATGACCAGGCTTTTGCATGACAAATTATGTATTTGCTCTTTTAAGCCACTGGGTTTTACACTACAAGCATCTGGACCCAATTCTAATATAGACTGACAGGTCCTCCATAGATCATGTAAAGTATCATTTAATAGCAAAGCAAAAGGAATGATACCCTTATTTAAATAGTCCAGGTAAAGGGCAGACTATAAAATGATAATTTAGTACATGGTGCTCTTTGATGTTTTGCATCAATGCAGTGTCAAATAGCATTTTTCTGTGTGTGGAAGGGAAGGGACGGTAGCTAGAGATAGCTTATTGTTGAATTGGGCAGATATAGATATCAGGATTGAGGTGATGCCGATCCCTGGGTAATTAGCCATGTTAAAACATTGGAATATTTTTCTCTCTACTTTATCAAAGTGGACGGATGTGATGTTTACTTTGACTAACTACTAAATTATCTTTTTAAGGTATGCCTAATTAGTAGTTTCAATATTATTAATTCATTTGATAACAAGTTTTCCAGGATAATATTAAAACATTTATTACATAAATACTAGAGTTCAAGAAACTTGACATTATGAGGGTGGAGTAGAGACAGGAAGGAGACTTAGTTATTGCTTTCAATATGGTACCGAGGCTTAATTTTCACCTTTTTTTGGGGGGCGGTGGATGGAAAATTGGCTTGACTTTTACATTTACAAATGTCTGAGATTTAGGATAAAATCAGGTTTCATTTTCAAGGGGTAACAAAATTTGTTTCCTTTTTGCTTTACTGATAGCATCCTCCTGGCATCAGTAAAGACCTTAACATTTGACTTTCTCAGAAGTCTTCCTTCCAGTGAAAGAGATAAATTCCCTCTTCTTTGGATTAAGATTACAGCCACCTAACAGGAAGCCATTGGGTGTGTGGGAGACTTCCTTTTGAAATTGACTGTAAAGAAATGTTTGTGCTAAGTCTCTTCTGAAAAGGAAACGTTTTAAAATCTGTGGTATCCTATAAGTGCCCTTTACTGTACCTTCAATGAAAGGTAGTAGTCTTGTTGGTCTCCAGGACACAAGTTCCTAAAATCCTTTTTTGTTTATTTATTTTTATATTTTTACTTAAAACTTTTAAATTATTATTTAATTTTCACCCAAGGAAATGTTTATTGATTCTACAGAGAGGGGAAGGAAGAGAGAGAGAGAGTTGAGAGAAAGAGAGAGAGAGAAAGACAGAGATAGAGGGAGGTTGAGAAAGAGAGAGAGATGGATGTGAGAAACATCGACCAGTTGACCAGGGATCTAACCCTCAACCTAAGTATGTGCCCTGACTGGGAGTCGAACCTGTGACCCTTGGGTGCATGGGATGTGGTTCCAACCGAGCCACACCAGCCAGGCCTGAAAAACTGATTTTAACCACCATGGTGTGGTGTTAGCTGGGAGCTGTCAAACTACTTCACTGGGTTATTCAAATCTAACACCGAGCAAGATAATAGCTCCAGAAGCAACTAATGGCCTTGTCCACAGTACTGAGAGCATGTATCAGGATGACCCATACATTTTAAGCAGACTTTGTATTGATTCACAACTCTTTCAAAGTTTAAAATAGGGCTAAGTTGTATGTAAGAGCCAAGTCATAGAACAATGATTGTTTAACATACCGAGGGCATGGTATTTGATTCTACCTAAGCTTTTTCAAATGCCAAGAAGAATCTAGAGAAAGATATTTGATATTGACTTTTAGAAAGTCCACATAGATAAAATTAATAAATCTTATTAAAGTTTATTTTAGGGATATTGATTTTAAAGTAGAAATGCACCCACAAAGAAAGTCCCATGATAAAGGCTAATGTGTAAATTCCTTTAAAACCCGTAGTTACTGTAATTATATGGAGCATTTTACAAGCAACTGGGGACTTCTTTGGATAGATGACTGAAATTTAATCAGTTTCTGGCACAGGCTGCCTGCCTTTCCCACCTCAGATTTCCAAAGCACTATTTCTAGGGCAGACCTGTTCAGATAGCGAACCTGCATTATCACATTTGATCCGCCTTTGAGCACTTTCCAAAAGAAAGGCTTCCACAGATCTCCTAGAAGATAAAGGGAAGGGATGGTTTTTCTCAATAGCACATGTTCTTCCTCCCATCCCATTCCATTCTCAGCAACGTTAATTCAGCTCTACAGTCTGGATTTTATAATCACATGGAACATTATGTATAAAATGCATAAAACATCGATGTGCTAATGCTGCCACTGGAGACGATCAGATGAGAAGGGAGCATATCCCTTTGTACTCTCAGGGCATAACTGTTTGCCCTAAACCTCTTTAAAAAAAAAACACAAAAAAACAACTCATTGTTTTCTAAGCATTTTGGATTTTATTTGTATTAAGTGGCCTAGGCCTACTAGTGTGCTGAACAGAAATCTGAGTTTGATATAGTTTTTAGGCAAGGAGAAACTGGAAAAATAATCACAAATGATGAATGTGAAAATTAAGCTACCTTTAGAGTTTATGTTTTACAAGCGTGAAATCGATCAGTTTATCTCCCAGCTGATTTAAAACATGTCTGATTATTTTTGATGGTACAAGATGTAATGGTCTGAAAACCTAAATAGAATTCTTGGACACATCTTTATTAAAACCTGAGGATCTGAAGATGTAACTGTCTGGATTGATTACTATATTTTTGTTATGGGGAAAAATAACAGCCCTGAATCACTGCTTACTGGTCACATCTTCCTTAACGGGCTTAATACATTTCTGTCCCTACAGCAAATTTATGTTTTTTTAAAAATTCTTTTGTATTGTAGTTCCCTTAAACTTAGATTCTTTAAACAAAGTTGGATTGAAGTGCGACATTTGAGTCCTAGAGATCAATTGATAGTTATTAAAGATCATGAAGAATGGCCCATTAAAAACAGTTAGTATATGACAAATAACAACGTTTGTGTTTAGTGTGGAAATTTATCAACTAAACAGAGCACTTATTCCTGAGACCTGAATGAAAGTCTACTTGAACCAACTTATTAATCAGTCAGTGCCCTAGTCTTACAGAGTGTCTTATTAAAGAGCTCTAGATATATTAAAATTGAACTCTAATGTGATAGGTACTATCCGTGAACCACAGTCACAAAGCATACGATTGTTACTCAAGACTTAGTCTGTGAAAAACAAAAACAAGAGGAGTGGGATATTTTGCCTCAAAACTCTGGCTCTAATGTGCATTGGAGGGGATAAATGGGGGAAACAAAACGGGACATCTGTAATACTGTCAACGATTGAAATAAATTAAAAAAAGTAAATAAAAGAGGAAAAAAACCAACAAAAACAAAACACTGGCTCTGATTAGGTATAGTGTCTGTCATAGCATGCCTAAGTGTGCAGCCAAGATTTCCTCCCACTCTCCATTTAAGGCAGGATCACACACCAAGATATCAGGACAAACTTAAAGACAGTCATCTTTCCACCTGCACATATTTATATAGATCACATTGCAGAATCTTCTTAAATTTATAAAGCTTTTTTGGGGGGGGAGGGGGAATTAGGCATTACTGATGAGGAAACAAAAAAGAAAATAGTATTCTGGCTGGCAAGGGGTATTAATTCCCACTGACATCCTCTGGGCCTAGGAGAAATCATCACAGCTTTTCATCCCCGGTGGAGTCTGTAGGGGGTAGACACCCGTAAGAGCTCTGAGTCATGAGCGTGAGCACTCATGACAACTGTCTTAAATAACATCTCAAATGACAATGCCAATCAGGGGGTATTGATTGCCTGGGAGTGCCGGATGGAGAAGGCTCGAGGCTAAGTTTAAGCACAGCAAGATATAATAAATTAGTGACATTTGCAAGAGGAGAGTTTGGGGTCATGATGGAAGAGAACTCTCGGCTTCTAACCTTTGGGGCTCACTTCTGGCATGGTGCTGACCTTTGCTTACCCGAGAGGGAAAGAGCTCACATGTCAAGAAATAGCCAACAGTCGCTTGATGCAATCAACAACCCTTCCGGTGGAAGGGTACCAGGGGCACGCCCAGTAGCGATCGGCAATTAAATAGTTTACCAAACACCTGCAGTGACTTAAGTGAGAATCTTCTTTGTTTTCTCCTCATGGTTTTAAAACTTGGTATCTGAAATTGAACATAACAGTATTGAAAGAGACTCAAGTCCAGTCTTCCACAAACTGCAGAAATCTTTTAGAAAATATCTCTTGTAGACTTTGGTCTCTGACAGCACAGCTTCTGTGAGGGGAAACTTATCCCCTTCTAAGGAAGTCCTCATTTTTTTGAATAGTATAGTTCTTAGAAATGGTTCTTTTGTGCACTGAGTTGAAACTGACCTTCTAGCAAATTTGACTTTGTGGTCATGGATCTGTTCTTTTGAAGAAAACACAACATTTCTGGATCTTGCTTCTGGCTGACAATTCACGAAATATTCACCCAAATAATATAAGAATTGTCTTTACAGTTTTTGTGCTGGTTGTTGTGGTTTTAAATAATTGATGCTGTTCCTCAAACTTATTGTGGCCAAAACAAGGCAATAAGTTTTATTTTTTATTATTATTTTTTTTAATACTCACCCGAGGACATTTTTTCCATTGCTTTTGAGAGAGAGTGGAAGGGAGAGAGAGAGACAGAGAAACATCTGTGTGAGAGAGACACATCGATTGGCTGCCTCTTAAACTCACCCTGACCAGGGCCGGGCCTGAGCCTGCAACTGAGGGTGGTACCTGCCGTAGGTCTGAATCGAACCTGGGACCCTTCAGTACGTAGGCCGATGCTCTAACCATTGAGCCAAACTGGCCAGGGCAAGGCAGTAAGTTTTGCTTTACATTTTCTTTACCTCTTTCTCAGTAATTTATGTAGTTAATCATACTAGAAAATGGGAGCCTTGCTTGGCACCGTATTTCCATCCCAACAATCACATTCAATTCATCATCAAATTCTCTTGACATTACTTGTGCCATGTCTTTGAGTCTCTCTTTTTCTCTGTCTCCGTCTTCTCCACTTGAGGCCAAATGACCTTTTATCTCTTGTTCCTTGTGCAATGGCCTCTGAAGTAGATCCTTCGCCACTTTTAGCCCCTTCCTAATACCTTATTCACAAAGTCAGAGTGATCTTTGTTAAGGTAAATCTCCTTTTCTTACTCTGGGCTTAAATTCTTCCATAGCTTCTCCTGGCACTTAGAATACAAAGCTTAATGTGGCTCCAAAGGGCTGTGACAACCTGGCCCCACTGTCCCCTCACACCATTCTTCCCTAAGCATTGATATGCTCTCATCACCCTCTCTTCCCTTTTCTCAGTGTCACTAAGCTCTTTCCCACCATAGAGGCCTTGATTATGAGACTTTGCCTATGCTCTTATCACTGCTTGGAATAAAGTCTGCCCTTCTACCCCATCTTTATTTATTTTATTTAAATATCAATTCTTCAGAGAGTCTTCTCTGATAATACAGCTTTCCCTTCCCTTTCTTATCACCACTTGTTATCAAATGTTCATGTGTGTGATTATTTAAAGTCTTGTCTCCTCCTCTTGACTCTAAAGTTTGTTAACAAAGGAATTAAAGATAAGTTTCTTTTCTATTTTCTTTCTTTACCTCATACTTAAGCACAATGCTTGTCACAGGGTGCCAATAAATATTTCTTGAAGGAGAGCCATTTCAATTATTTATTATATCTCCCCTTAGTCTTCTTTCTGGGCCAGACACTTTGATTCCTTCACTATTCCTCATATGACAAAGTTTTTTTAACCCCTCTCTAACCCGGCCCCATTTTTTTTTTGACATACTGCATATTTCAATGTTCTCCTTTAAATATAGAGTACTAATTTTAATATGCTAAATGTGATCTAACAATTAGAGACACACTAATGGGACTGTTCTTTCCAATGTCCTTCTTACAATGTCTTTTAATTTAGCCTAAGGGGGTGGTATGCTTTTGGAGCAGCTGGATCTCACCATCGGTGCATATTAAACTTACGATTAACTAAAACCCATAAATGTTTTTCTTTCCAAGTTTTCTATCCAGGAAGCCCCATTCCCATTTAAAGTTGTGCATCTAATGTTTTTTTAACTGATATACAGATTTATCTGTTACATTTATTAGCTAAATTACATTTATTGCTTATTGTCATATATGTTATTGGTACTCTTTTCTAGGTTTGTTTCATGTGGAATTTGGATAAACATATTTTCTTTGTTCACATTCACTGTAGAAAAGGCAAGGGCTAGAGATAAAGCTCCATATTTTACCCTTTCCTCACCCTCAGGGAGGTGTCAAGGAGCCACACTATTTGGTTGATAATGTGTATATAATTATATACTATATATAATGTACATGCACTAAAATTCATATATATTTAATAAGCTTATTTTAAGTTTTTAAAAAATTTGAGCATTTGCTTTTTAAATATGTTGGTAAAGGGATAGTAGTTCATCTAAATGTATAATCAAAAACATTATATTTCTTTAGCTTTTGAAATAAGTGTGCCTCAACTATTTTAAAATCAATTAATAACAAAAAGTTTTAATTATTAAAGTCTAATAATAACTATATCTTGGAACTTCAGCTATATACAGCTTATATTGTATACCTGAAACCTATATAATTTTAGTAACCAATGTCACCCCAATAAATTCAATAAAAAACAAAAATGGAAACAACAACAACAACAAAAAGATTAAAAGAATAATTTAAAAAAATTTGACCTAGAAGGCCTAGACGACAAAATGGTAAGTGAATCTTATTCCCCTCTTTAATTATTGTTTTATTTAAAGAAATAAAATTAATGAATGCAATAAAAAACTTGCGACAATTAAACTCATGATTATTTTAGCCCCTATAGTTTTATAGAAAGGTTCATTATTCCAGTTCCACTCAGGAAGCATTTGCTGAGCTGCAGCTCTATGGTCAGCCTTGTAGAAATGCTATTCCCAAAGATACATTGGCACATCGGCCTGTTGTGATCAGTGGAGGAGAGATGGATGGGATTTTCCTAGTTTGATGAGAAATTTACGTTTCATAGCCTTTCTTACTTATGATGCATCTTGTTTTAAAAAAAATCTGGTTTTGTGTTTATGATTACGTTGTTCTGGTGAGCCAAGGCAGGACATGGAGATGTAGAAACCACTATTGGGTTTACTAAAGAAATATCTTTCAAACAAACTTGCAAACAACATCATAAAATTGACAGGGGTTAAAGTGCACATTACATGTAACAGAAGGATGGAAGTAGGAGAAAAGAGGATTAGAGTGGTTAAGAACATGAGTGATGCTGAATATTATGACTTCAGTAAGAAGAAAACACATAAAAGAATTTCTTCTGTAAATATTTTTCTAATATAAATCCAATTTTAAGTTATAGGAATGTTATTGGGTATATTTCCCAGATTATAAAATAAACCCTGGCTTGATAGTGCCCTATCACTGCTATTATTACTAATATACTAACTTCTGCAACTACTGCGTTAGTAATAGACACCATTTATTGAACTAACTTTTATGTCTATGAGTTCATAAAAAATATTTTTATATCATTTTATTTGTCTACATAACAACCATGTGAAGGAGGTGTTAATAGATGTGGGTACTGTCCCCAATTTATGGATGAACATGAGGCTTAGGGGGGTTAACTTGCATGAGGTCTTATAGCTTCTATATGGCAGAGCCAGAAATGGAACATGTATCTTTCCATAAGCTCTACTGAAGTAAATTTTTTGTTATTTAGCCAAATTAGCCACTTACATTGACATTTACTAATCAGAAACATGCCAGATTTTGACTTCACTCTTTCTCTTTTATTTATTTATTTTTTTTCAAATATATCTTTATTGATTTCAGAGAGAGGAAGGGACAGGGAGAGAGAGGGATAGAAACATCAATGACGAGAGAGTCGTCATTGATCAGCTGCCTCCCGCACGCCCCAATCGGGGATTGAGCCCGCAACCAGGGCATGTGCCCTGACTGGGGATTCAACCGCGATCTACTGGGTCCCAGGTTGAAGCTCAACTGCTGAGCCACTCCGGGCTGGGCGACTTCACTTTTTCTCTTGGTGGCATTATGAGGAACAAAGTATTGCCAAAATGTGGAGTTAACAATGTTACTGGTGAAAGGGGTAGCAATTGTTGGAGAAGTTAGTCCTGAACACTCATTGATTAGTACCAATCAATAAGTTAACTAATCACTTATTGTTCGATTGTACAAACATATTTTCATAATTTCATACTGTTATTAACCATTTTCATAAAGTAAAACACAGAGATCAAGAAAACATAGATCATAGAAATAACAGTGAGTTCATTAAAAGCATCTGTGTTCTTTAGAGGTGGAGAGTGTTCTTCCCTATTTTATTGGATACTAGAGTCATTAGAGTTTGGAAAATTTAATGATGTAAATGTGAAAATATGCTTCCTTTAGGTATGTGTATATATTCATGATATTATCTTGGAGTGTCTTCATTAAAATGTATACTTTCTGGAAAAATATATATACATGCAATCATGCCATGTTTCACAAACACATGATTATGTTTTAAAACACATCCTGCTATATAGACATAAATAAATATGTACGCAGACCCCCTACTCACAAATGGTTGTATTTCATTTTTTTTTTTAAAGTAAAACAGTTATGCGTTTAGGCAAGCAACTACAATCTATATATTTCATTCATAATGTCTGAAGTAGTATCTTATGTGTTATTTAAGCTAAACCCACACACCCTAGAGATAAGCTTGATTTAATTCAACAACAGATATTAAGAGGACAGTTATGTCCCACAAACTGTATTAGATGTTAGCATAGAAAACAATACTATAATGAATAAATAATAATACAAGAAAAAACTCTGTGGTTCACATACTCACAACTGTAAACCTGCTTTTGCCCTGTCCTGTACTCGGGAGAGTTTAGGTTTAGTATGGGTCCAGAAAAGCACAGCAGTCATTAGAATCCAGAGGGGTACAGTGGTGTGGCAACGGAAAGAGGTGTTATCATAATCAGACGACAAGCCAGCAGTTTTCAGAATGAGGTGCTGAGTGCCCTGATTGTTCTCTCTGAGGCATGAAGAGAGGTTAGCCAGATGCTGGTCGGGATGAGGTGGCATCGAGGTGTGGGAAGAGTGGTAATATCGAGTTGAGACACATAATGAAAAAATATCTCCTTTCCTATAAGAGAGGATTTTTCATCCTCTGAGCTATGGACATTTGGGGCAGGATAATTCTTTATTGTGGAGCCTGTCCTGTGTGTTAGCAGCATGCCTGACCTCCACCTACTAGATGTCCGTAGTACCAACACCCATCGTGTCCACCCCACCCCAACCAAAAATGTGTCCAGATATTACCAAATGTCCCCTGGAAAGTGAAATCAACCTAAATTGATAACTACTTCTGTAAGGAAAAAATATATAGCTATCTTTGGGCACTAGATTAATTTGCTAATTCCATTTTGACCAAAAAAAAAAGGCAAATCGTATTTTGCATTCTTCCAGGTTGCTCTCTAGATGTCCTACATTGGGGTGGGTGAGAGAAAGTTATGTGATTTTCTTATGTACCAGCAACTATCTTGGGTTTAGTATTTACAATTTAGGAATTGCCTATTTATAGGCATGAATATTGGTACATACACTACAGAGATATAAATCAGAACATCTCTGATTTGGCCATGATATTTAATGATTATCTAGCTGTTATTCCTGTGTCTTGTCAGGAAAAAAATCATAAGCTTACCAGCATACAATGTATGTCTTCTGGCAGAAATAGGAGTTGAATCAAATACCGTGATTCGGCATGGATTCCAAGAGTCTCCTTAAGTGGGATGTCTGTTTAGTGAAATTTCATTATATTCCTCCTTAAACAAAGAATAAACTATGAAAATGATAAAATATGATTGGTTTGAACCACAATATATCCAACTTTAATCATTTTCTAAATCCAAAGTTATTTTTAGATGAAAGCAAAGGAGGTCATTTCCAAATCACTCTGTGAAACTTAAGCCTACCCAGAGGAAAGGTAATTTTGTTTGATCCTGAACATCAAGTGAATTTGTTCACCAAACCATTTATTCCAAAAGGTAATTAAAATAATGTAAAATTGATCCAATATATGTTTAACAAAATTAACTAATTATAATCTGCTTAAACCATTTAACCTTTATAGTTCTTGTAAAAATGTTTGATTTTCTTTGAGAAAATAAACAATGTGCTTAAAAAGGTGGTGCCTCTTTGTCTGTATTTCTTTTTCTTTTCTCTCTTTTTTCTTTCTTTTGTGTGTGTGTGTGTGTGTGTGTGTGTGTGTGTGTGTGTGTGTGTATGAGCTTATGCTGTGATGCCAATAGAGCATAGAGTAGACAAACAACTAAGGGGAGAAACTAAGATTTCCCCTTAAGTCAAGAGCATATGTGAAAAAGAAAAATATTATAAGATGAAGAATAGCACTCTACTTTTTGGTAGTAACAGTGATTTCTGTTACAGTAAGCATTTAACACCTCAGGACTTACATCAAACCTCCAAACACAAATGAAAGGTGCATCAGTGATCCTCATTCATGTATTCTGATTGATTTATGGACAAAAATATATATGGAAACTTAGCATTTGTTTATTTTCAACTGCTTTCCATTTACTCAAATCATTGTCAAATATACCTTAAAAGTTCAACAAATTGAAAAAGCCTAATTGTCTGCCTCAGGCTACATTTATTTTATACTATCTAATTCCATTCACAGACAGAAATACTGAGCATCTGTCGAGATCTGGAAGGGTTTATGGGGGTTCTTGCATCCATGATAGGTATAAAATAGGCATGTAAGAGGAGAAATCTGCAGTGACAGCTCTGTCCTTTAAAAACGGTGGGAATACTAGGAACTACCTCAGGGAAAAAATAGAAGTAACTGTAGGTCCCCCGGGGCCTTTCTAATCCACGTCTGTCTATTATTAATTCATTATAACTTACTACTTTATTTGGGGGGATAAAATTGTCATTTATGTCACTCCTAAAACCAAATGACATTATAAAAGACACCTAGTGGTAAAAGTATTAACAAAAGCAACTGTCACTGCTACACAGAGACAAACAAGTTATTATACATTGGGGAAAAAAAGAATCCGAATATTTTTGATCACAGTGAAGCAAGTCACCCATTATACTGAGGTTAATTTGTTGACTCATGATTTCTATTTATCCAATGATACTGAATCACATGAACAAACCTCTACATCTAATCAGATTTTTTTTATTGAATTGTAACCTTTAATCCACCTTCTTCTTGATTATGAATGACAGTGACCTTTATCTAATTTAAAGCAGACGCTCTCATGCAAAAATATGCAAACTACACATGTAAATTCTGAATCAAACTGAAGATGTTCATAATATACTGGGAGAAATTATATCAGAAGACATCTATATTAAAGCCGAATGAGAGATCTGAGCGTAAGCGAATTAGTCACCAAATGAACAGGTTGGTCGGAAGAGTTGCAAAGACCAAATGCTGTTTTTATTTCTCAGCTTCTATTTAGAAAACTGAAATGTCAATATACATATCAATTTTTATTATTCTACTCAGCATTTTGTGGCATTCAGGAAATGATCACAATGTAATAAAGCCAGACAAAATTATTTTCTCAGAGGGGCTGGCAAACTGTGCCTGAATATTCAATTCATTTTCATTTCGATTCATCTTCTGCAGCACAAAAACCTGGGGAAATTCAGCCCCTGCACCGGTGGCAGGCTGGCTTCCTGATACTGTTTTATCTCATTAAATGGGAACCTCTTGCCCAATAGCAGCTGGCAGTCAGTTGTGTTTCTCAGATATATTTAGCTACTTCTATCTCAAAGAGAAGAGTTAAAGAGAAAGAAGAAGCCTGCTTGCACTGAGAATCAGATGAATGAACATCCTGCCCCGGACCTCCCTCTCCTGATCTCTCTTCTTTGCATGGGCTCTTTTGTTTTTCTGTGGATTAATACAAATGGCTCTGAGCTGACATTAGGGAGGGCAAGCCCTGTGCTGGACACAAACTCAAATGCCGCCTAATCCTGCCATCCACTCTCCCCTCTCTCGTCTCAGGCCGAGCTGCTAATGCAAACTGGACGTTGGTTGGTGCGTTTCACATTACACTTCATCTTCTGTGAGTCCTCAACTACCAAAATATAAGCATATTACAAACGCCTAAAACACCGAGTCACGTGTCTGCATTTTATTACATACACATGTATGTGGGGAAAGGAGTTATGTATGATGAAGATTATGTCCCAGCAGGAGGCCATTGAGAGCATTTCGCTGTCAGAACCCCACCAAACTATACCTGGCACTAGTTTATGCTTTTCGGATTAACACCAGGGGGTTGTCAGATTGCTGTCTCTGAAATAAACAGATTTACCCTGACAGATAATCAGCATTTTGCACTGCCTAATACATGTTTATCTTCCACTATTGACATAATTACACCGAAAGTGCACTTAATATAATCTTTCATAGGAAATTAAATAGGTTTTAATGATACATTTATAATGGATTGGGGACAGAGTTGAGGGAGAGAAATATCACTACTGGATGTTTTGGGAGAACACATACGTGAGCAACGACGACGGAATCAATGAACAACAGAAAAAAATCAATGACGGTCTGTGCTTAAGAAATTCATTTACATAGTTTCCAAAGAAATCCGAAAAATCCCACAGAGCTGTGAAATACCCCCCTGATTTGCTCCTGTCCTGATTCTTCTTTCTTTCTGATATGTGTGCTCTGAGCTTACCTCACACACAGAAAAAGCTAAAAATAAAAGAGTCCTCTTAGATGGATTTTGTATTTGACTAATTCGTAGCCAACTCTTCTGAAAGTTCTCAGCCTGGCTTGTGAACTTGGGTCCTGGAAATCCATAGTGGCCTGCACAGGTCCTACTAGAAAGACTATTCAGCGAGCTCTGTAGCTAGTGCCTATCATCCCAGTGCCCGGGAGCACTGGCAGGCATGGCATCTCAGGAGCCGTCGAAAAACTAACGCAAGTTGGTCATTAGGCATCAGGCTGTAAGGATATTAAATCAGGGCCTCAGAAGCAGAGGTAGGTGAAAATATTAATTTCAGTCAAAATTACAGATATAATTCCTGGCATAGGAAACATTTTTTAAAAAAGATTTGTTATTCACAGCAAGCTATGATCTACATGTGTCACTGCCACGTGGGAAGGCCTAAGAATTTTAAGTCTGACTATCCTCTGATACTATGTTAGTAACAGGATCAGTGCTTTGTTGTCCTATGAATCTCTTCTCTTTTCTTAGCTACAGATTAAAATTAAGCCATGAAACATTTAAACACATATGTCTATGAGTGGGATCCAGGGTAATGTAAATTGGCTTTTGAACAGAAAACAAAATGAAAATGGAAAAGTACTGTTAAGTGTCTTCTATGATCCCAGCCTTGTTTGGGCAGATAGCAGATATTATTTTATTTTTTGCTATAAAACTGAGAAGTGGGTATTTTTATTTCCAGTTTCCAGATGAGGAAGCTGAAACTCAGAGAGATTAAAGAATATCCCCAATTGTTGGGATTCCAACTCAGGCCTGTCTGCCTGAAGCTAGTGTTCTTTTGGCTTCATTAAGCATCCTCTGCACGTTCGGTTCACATGATTTTAAATGCCTCTGATTTTTGTTTCCCAGTCAGGGATGCAGACTTTAAACCAGGGCCCTATATAGTTTTCATCAGTTAGAAATATACCTTCACAGTCACCTGTAGGCTGCTCTGTCTCTCTCCGAATCCAACGAAATCCCAGTAGCCAGTATGCAATGGCTTTTTACACACTAACCAGAAGGATTTCACAAATAGTCTTTAACATCTCCAGGGCTAAGGGCTGAAAAATAAAATGACTCAGAGCTCAGAGGACGGTCTCTAGCACGAGGCCAGAGTACCCCAATGGAGAGGGGCAGCCAAATGTTTAGTGCCTTTCTCCTGAATCTTCAGAGAAATGGGGCGATTTTTGTTTCCCCTGGGCCCTGGCACACAGAAGGGGATAGATGGGCAGCCCTGCTTTGTACCCAGGTTGATGAACTCCCAAACTGGTTTTCCCGTTTCCCTCCTGCCAACACTGGTTCCTGAAGCCTGCACGGTATTCTGAGCATCCCACGCTTTTTCCTGGCTGACAATCTACCTTTGAAGCTGCCCTGAAACCCGCTCCTCCGACAGGCTGCGTCTCCACCCTGCTTAGGTGTTGATGCCTGCCTGGGGAAGCCTGGGTTTGCCAAATTTTCCTTAGAATTTGATTGATGGCTGTAAGCTCTCTCTGCGGGATTTCTGATTGGACGGACTGTTTGAAAGTTTGCTTTGAAAGCCACCTGATAGCTTATTTTGCTTTCACCCTTACCTAGGACCCCAACCCCGCTTAGTGTATTCATTCCCAGGGAGCCAAAGCTTCAGGCCAAAGAATAGTTTCTCTTGAGATTAATTACTATTTCTAATCCATTTATAGTATATGAGGATTTGATGATACGAGTTAAAAAGCTGTAAACGGTGGTTGATAAGCAATGCCAGGATCTGAAATCTTTAACATCTTCTAAGCCCTTCTTTTCCCATCTCAGGATATCTCTCTTCCCCCTTCTTCTACTAGCTTCTAAATGGCCGTAGTTTCTCTTTGTCGTTTTTATCTTACTCCTGCTCTTACCCACCTTAATTCTTTTGCCAGTTGCCTTTCTTTTCAACTTCTAGAATGAGGAAACATAAATATATATATACCTATAATTTTATCTACTGGATTAGTCTTTTCTGTTGCTGTTTTTAAAATTGAACATGTGTAAAGTTTCATGTGCTGTCAGAGCTTAGGCCCAGTGTCTGCAATACAGGTAGGTCTTAAGAAATGCTTTGAATGAATATATGTTTCACTGTTTGCACTTGAGACACATTTTTTAAAATGCATAACCTAAACCAACTAGATTCTTAATGATTCAAATATTAAGCGAGAACAGTCTCTGGCCTTCATACTGAGACAATGTCTGTGAAGGACACAGAGTAACTATTACTGACTTTTACCTGTAAGTAGTTTACAGGCTACTTGGGATATAACAATATGACCCACAAAACGACTAGGGAAATATGAGGAAAGAACAGTTAGTGGCTGACTTGTGCGGAAAAAGCTGTGGGTGCTGTGAACATGCAGGGAAGAGGTCTCAATGACTGTGTGAAGGGCACCTGATGAATACTTTTGGGAGAGAATAACAAATATAACAACAGCCAGAAAGAGACAAACAGATAAACAAGACTTTCCAATCCTGGCTGAAGCCTTTTTACAAATTCTGGCTTTACTTTCCAAACTGTGGATTTTATTAACTAGTGAAGTTTTATTTTTCAGCTCAAATGTGTTGATAACTGTCCAGTCTGAACAGATTGCTAATACATTTGAGAATAAGGTATGATTTTTTTTGTTTTGTTCCTGTTACAAGCTTTCCAAGGTAAGAAAAATCTTTTGCTTTTACTTTTTAATTTTGTGAAATTGACATATTTTTAGATAGGAAATTCAGTTATGCTGCTGAAGCATTTAGCAATGAGGGACATATTCTTCAAATATTTTTAGGTTAGTCTTAACTCCTTTCAATGTTTATATCAACACATAGCTCATAACCACCATTCCCGGTTCTCTTCCCGCCCCCTTTTATTTCTTTCAAGATAGGAATATCAACCAAGTAATGGAGAAATCAAATCTGAAAGGAATGTCTCACAGGCTAAAGAACTCACTCAGCAAGAGATGATGGAAGGGGAAGCTCAAATTTAAATTCATTCCCAACCTTTGCTACACCAATGGTCGATGTCTACCTTAGCTAATCCGGGCAAAACTGATATATTAAAATAACTTGAAAGATAGGTTCTTAGGCTTTCTGCCTGCCAGCAGATAGGGGTTCTGGATACACAGGGCAGTCCATCTGCCTGATACTTCAAATAAGATCTGAAAAGAATGCTGGTATCACAAAATGGCATCAAAATTGTTTTCCATTACTCAAAAAATGTGCAGGTTGCTCAATTGCTGCTGACCCATGCCCCTCATATTTCTGCCTCTTGATTACTTGTTAATGCTGTTCAAATCTTTGTTCCCATTACATATCTGATATGCAAAGGTGAAATGAACACAGTCTTTGAATCAGATTTCTATGAGTTACATGTATAATATTTCATCTTTTCACACTGGGAGGAAACAACAGTGTGAGCTAATAAACAGACAGAAGTAAAGCCATAAATGTTTCCCAGTATGGACCTGTTCTTGCCCATTCCTTTTTAAGGAGATAACACCTTCTGACACCAGGACAGATAACTGTGTGCAATGTTTCAGAGTCCAGCACTTAAAAGGTACACTTTCTTTCATTTGTTTCCTTTACCTGCTTTGCTACTATGCTGGTCTATTTCAACTGGGAAAATTTTCATTCAGATGAGCCCAGTGGAAAGAAAGGCAAGGAAAAGGGCTTCCTTTCACCACCCAGGAGATTTTGAAAAAACATATGACAAGACAGGAGAATATATATTTTTTCTGATAAGAACAGTTGTTTGCATGCAATTTTTAATTGTTACCAGAACTTCAATGGAGTTGCAAGGAAAGGTAGTTAGATAAAGCCTCGGGTTAATTTCCATCATTACCGAGCACTTTACACCACTGAAAAGTTCCAAACATATAAAGCGATGTCAATCTTGTTCTTTAGACAGAATTTTAAAAAAGGTGTGTGTGGGGTGGGGACAGTTGCTTCAAAGGCTGTCAGAAGACAAGTCAGTAAATTACGGATCTGATTTAGTTCTTAACTCCTTGAGGTAAAAAACAAATGTTCTGCAAGGCTCACCATTCCTGGCATGCATTAAATGAAACAACTTTAAAAAATTCTGCTATAATGGTAATGCAGATAGAAGTGAAGAGCTAGAAAAGAGTTGAGGAATCAGAATCAGATATTTGTATCAAGACTACAAACAATACATAGAAATGTTTTTGCTGTTGGGGGGAGGGCAACGTCTTTATTATATTTAGATATCTGAGCTAATCAGCCAGGAAGACTTTATTGGGTGATGTTTTGAAGCCAGTATCAAAATAAATGGCTTCAAATCCCAGTTCCACCACAATTGTGTGGCCTTGACTAAGTTACTGAACCTCTCTGTACCTCAATGTCTTTATGAAAAGGAGATGATGGTCCCATGGACCTCACAGTGTTATGCAGATTAAATTAACACAGATAAAGCAATTAGCCTACTGAGTTTTCATTTAATGTTATAATCAATCCATACACAGCAAGGAGTTCTGAGATTTAGAAAGTGTATACGGGATGATACAATCCTTCCTGAGAAATTTGCATGTCTACAGATGATAGAGGCATTGAATGTCTGCTGATGAAGCACTTCGCTTCCCCTCAAGCAGGGTTGCAAGAGTCTCTGGCCCCGCTGAACACTCCTGAAGTTACAGAGAACTTATTAACATCCTCCAAAGCATCCTTTTAAGGTGCTAACGTATTCTTTTCACTGTACTCAGTAAAACTAGCAGGAAAAGGTCAGGTGGGAATAACGTGGTATTATATGCAGCTACAAGGTTTTCTGGCTCTAGAGATCCTGCTGCAAGGGGCACAGAAATGGAGTTAAACTGTAGCTCATCTCCAAGACTTGCTTAAGTGAGTTACTAGGGGAATGGCAAGTTTACAGGGGAAGCAAAAGAAGCCCAGGGGAATTGGAGGCTGTGACCGTTTCATTTAGGATGCACGGTAAAACCTGACTTAAGGCATACAACCTAGGTCTTTGGAGAGCTGCCTGGGAGGTTTGCAAACAAACGTGAAAGTCTATGAAATATGTGCTTTTGAAATAACTCTGAAATGATGGTTTGAGAATCTTTGGGGGGAATGCCATCAACCCTATCAAGTACTGGTAATTTGGTTGAAAAGAGAATGCCTCGTTGTTTGCATTTTCTCTGTCCCCTGAAGATCTCCCTGGGCACTTTTTATATCTACCCTCAGCTTGACTGCTGACAGAGTATTACATGGCATTCCTTTGTTCTGAAAGGGCATCCTTTAGTTTCACACTAGTCTCAAGTTCACACAAGCAGGCAATCCCACACACCTTTCCATCTGTTAAGGTTTTCCTGTGTCAGGTGCTCTTCTCAAACTTGTTTTAAATATGAAAGAATCACCCTCTACCATTAGTAACGAGTCCCTTTCTTTCCCCGTAAGGCTGAAGATGTGAGTGGAATCCTCCAGTGACAGCGTCTGGGAAGAAGATATTCACGGGCAACTACACGATTCGAATAGATAAATTTAATAAGCTCTTCCCGGGAAGCCTCAGTTTACTCTTCCACTTAGTATTTCAAAGAGTTTTAAAGAAATTCTAATTACTGCCTAAGAAATAAGTCAAATTTCTCTTCTCTCACTGTAAAGGGCTTTTATTACCCACTGCTATGAAACATATTTCTTTTTTGTTTCTGTTGCTCTCCTGGCAGAGTAGCCTGCATACCAATAGGCTCACTAAAACGCCACGAAGCAGAACCTATTTATCTGTTCCATTCTATGTACAGTAACCTAACAAATGCCAGAGACAGAAAGATTGCCCTCTGCACAGTAATACTTGTGTAGATGTCTTCTTTATGCTAACAATGACAGGGCTTCATGCCTTGTACTGTACTCAAAAATCACAGTGCATTTTTTTTTGCAGTAGAAGACTGCATCAAAAAGAAAAAGAACTGCACATTTTTGGCACTGAAATATTTTACGTGGATAATAAATTTTTCCCCCTCAAACTCCACTAACTACAAGTATCAACCCAGAAGATGAAAGCTAAGATTTATGTCATCAAAACTATTCAGCAGACCAGAGGATAATTTTTTCCTCTTTTCAGGACTGTCAACTTTGTTTACTGTTTATGTTCAATTCTATACTGTGCAAAAGATTAAAGAGTCTTGTCATAGCCACATGTCAAACCTTTTTAGAAAAGTCAGGTAATAAATGTTAAATTATATTAATAAGGAGTGTTTTCAAAGACATATTTACTTATTGAAATCTAAATCATAACTGAAATGTTGTAATTATATTTGTACTAATCAAAAAGCGATTTTTGAGCCTGTAATTTTATGACATTTAGTATGTTTTAAAATTTTAATGACTAAGAAATGATTCAAATGGTATTATAAGTAACTTCAAGAAAACACATATGAAGTTATGTAAGCCCAGGAACTGCCTTCATAAATCTGCATGTATATCG
Source organism: Miniopterus schreibersii (assembly GCF_964146895.1). NCBI lineage: Eukaryota > Metazoa > Chordata > Mammalia > Chiroptera > Miniopteridae > Miniopterus > Miniopterus schreibersii. The sequence continues at coordinate 51,332,385 of NC_138109.1, read as the reverse complement.
TCAACTCTGTTAGCTTCTTACATGCATTTTCAATCCAGACTTAACCATTTGGCTATTGAAATGAATCAGTTTTTAAAAATGACATCAAATAGCGTTATATAAACATAAGTTTTTTGTTGCCTTGCCACATTAAACTTTTTTTAAAAAATGTCAAGTTTAATAATCTCAAAACAATAAATAGTAGCATGTATTATGACAGTAACTGAATCCTAACTAATTATAATACTTTTGCATAACCTAGTAACAACTTACAAATTGTTAGCAATAAGGCCAGTTAACAATAAGGCCTTCAGCTTCTTGCTTTGCAGCAGAATGAAGTAAAATCTATCCTTTCCTTGCTGTTATCAAAAACATTTCAACAGTTAGTTTTTTTTCACAGACAACACTGCAGGAAGGTTCCAGGTTAAAAAAAAAAATCAACACAGTTGTATTTTACACTTGGCTATTATTGGCCAGGGTACACAATAAGTTAAAACATCCTGAGAAATTATTTTTTTTTAAAAGGGAAAACTTGATAGGGGGTTGTATTTCAAGATTAGAGAGTGGACGCTATAATCCTTCTGGCATTGTAAAACTGAAGCTGGCTGCAGGGAAAATAAACATTAGGTACAATCCCCGGCACTTAAACAATTGTATCTATACGTTAAGTAACAAAAGCAAAAGCGTGAGACACCTGGAACCACAGCATTTGTGCCTAATGCCAGCAACAGTATAAAGCATTCAAGTGACATTTGATAACGAGAAGACAGCGGAGGCATTACGCACGTCTTTAGAAGAATCAGACTTCCTACCTTGAAAAGACAGATGGAGGTAAGTTCCTTTATAAAAAAAAAAAAAAAGTTGTAAGTAAAGCCAGGCAGCAGTTGCAGTGAATTGAGTCCTTTCAGTCACTGTATACCTACAGCAGCTCTGCAATAAGGGGAGAAATGTCATGGGAGGAGCGGCCGTGAGCGAGTGACCTCCTCAAGCTGAGTCCTCCCTGTGAACCGAGCAGGGACAGCCACTGCTCCTGATTTGCATGGATTATCCCCCCTCGCAGACGCGGAGCAGAGACATGTAAATTGAGCTGGCACAATGGCAAGAAGATGGAAGAGTGAATGAATGAGGGACAGCGCCAGGGAGGGAGAGAGAAAGGGAAACAGACACGAGATCGGGAGCGTGGAGGAGCTGGTTCGTGCAGAACCGTGTCTCAGAAGAGCTACAGCTCCCTCTTCATGTCACAGTTGTAAGATAAGAAATGTTGTCATTAAGAACCGGTTAATCATAGGGAAATAGACCAGATTAGCTGATGCTCTCTCTGATCCAATTTGTTATGAACATTTTATGACTCTTTCTGTTTTGTCATCAGGATGAAAACCTTTTATTAGTAAACGGGTAAACAAATTTGGATAAAAGCCCGAGTTTTGAATGAAATCAGAGTTTTGACTTGATTGCCATACATGTTAGTGAAGAAGCCTGGCCAATTTGTTAAGTAGAGTATTTATTTTGGAAAACATTAATCCCTGTTAACTGTTAAAGAGCTTGTGGTATACAATGCAAAGTAAAAAAAAAATCTAAATATTTATCAATAACTGATTATCTGAAAGAACCCAACTATACAACTAAAAGAGAGCTTTTTAAAAACCTCTTTAAGTTGCTGATTTTTTTTTATATTGTCTCTTGCTGGGATTTCAAAATAGAAGAAATCTCTCTTTCTATAAAATACAGATGTATCTTTAAATATACAATTATTATTTGCTTTTCCACTCAGCTTCTGCAGATTTTTATATTGTCATTTTAAAACATGAGAAAGAGGACAGGGGGATATGATTCTAACTCATGCCAACTGTCACTCAGTAAGTCGTGGCAGATCTCAGAAGAAAAGAATAACCCTCATTTAGCAAGTTAACGTGAAGCCTGCCTTCTCTTTGTGTAAAGGTGTCTGCAGATGCCCAAACAGCCAGGCAATTAGGTTGATTCAAAGGGAAAATTCGTCAAACCAGCTGGTTGGATGAATGGATCACAGCCTCCGGGAAAGCAGCATTAACTTGGTCTGGACCAAATGACATCCTTTAAATATATTTCAACAAATGACATTAAAACTCTCCCCATAAACATATAAGCGACATGTGCACAGAGCAGCAAAAACAGTTAGATTTTTGCCATGGTTGGGAATCCACATCCTGCCAGTAAAGATAAAGAATTGAAACACACTGTACTTACAGGAACTCTGACTTGATGGATGGCAGTGATGCTTTAAAGGAAATCTCAAGGAAAATGCCAACACACATTTCCACGTGTTTAGGAAAGATCTGGAATTTCTGAAGTGTGCAGACTTAGCGATTACAACAGCGTTTAGGAAACAATTGCTTGGAAACGAAAGGGTGAAGACAATAGTTACTTTATGTTTGTGATATCCAAAGAGCCTGCTCCCTGAGTGGATGGTTTTTTGATATCAGTTCAGGCACAGCTTGTACACAGGTCAGAGTTGGAATGTTAATGAGGTCTTAATATTACTTTTCAGGTTGTAAATTCTTTGGAGTCAGGGACCATGACATATTCTTTATACCAGATGCTTAATGAAAAATTGGATTCAGAAATTATTATCTCTTCTGTATGCTCATGAAATAAAAGGAAATGAATAACTAGAATGTCAACATCTTGCCATATATAGGGTCACAATGAGAGTAGCAGTAGTGCTAGATTGTAAATTGACACATAAGCTTAAGTTCTCCCTTCCTTATAGCAAGGGGTAATGTACAGAAGATATGTTTAGGACTTGAGTCACAACTTTCTGGTCACCAGCGCTGACGAGGCCAGTTATCAGCTTTGTGACCAGGAGCAAGTTAACTTGATTGTAAAATGGGGATAATAAAATGACCTTATTATATGACTGGTGTAAGGAATAAAGGGAATGATTTAGCATAGCACCTAGGTAAATACATAATCAGTGTAAGCTATTTTATAATTATTATAAATCTGTTTTTATTGAGCTCAACTATCTCTATCTGAACTTGGAAAGTGTTATTTCAGTGTCTGCTGGATGTAGAAAAGAGGTAACTTCTGTCTCTGTTCTTGGCTTTTTCTGGCCATCGTATGAGAAGGGCTCCTCCCAGGTCCCTAACAACCAGAAGGACTGGTGCCTCTACCTTTCTACAAAAGACAGAAATAGAAATACTATTCTCAGGAGATCTAGAGAGTTGTAGCAGCAGATCCAACCTTCTGTATAGAAATAGGAAATGGCTTGTGTGGTACAATGTGAAGGGCACCCAGAAGCTCACGGCCCAGAAATATCTTCCCATCTGTCCTATCTTATTCCTGAAATGTCACCATTAGGGGCTCATTTCTATGTTTTACTGGCTTCCCATTCTCTTTTTCAATGCACATATTACTGGCAGAGTTAACGTATTAACAAGTGTATACTTAGAGTAACACATGGATTCATAGTAGTTTTAATTATTCCATCAGAGATTCTGTCTTCCAGTAACTAGCTGAAGCTCAGCAATGCCAAGGAAGAGCCAGATTTCAACAAAGGTGCAGAGAAAGTGCATTTGGTGCACAACGGAAGGTGAGGAGGGAGCTCTAACAGGGATGGAGCTTCACCGGGGCTGTGTGCCCTCGGATCTGCCAAACTGGGAGGGCCGCAGTAGGCGCTCAGGGAGTAGTGGGGGGTGCTGGTCTCTGGCTCACTGACATGAGGAACAAGGCTTCATTCATTCATTCATTCATTCACTCATTCTTTCATTCACTCATTCAATAAAAAGGCATTGAGTGTTTTGTTAACAAGAATCTGGGCTACATATATGAAAATGGGTGATCCTTGCTCTCATGCCTAGTGAAGATGATGGAAACAGATATGTAAACAGATTGATTGTGATATTGGACATTTGTACAAAGGAAAAAAGTACAGAGGAGAGAAGGCAATGAAGGCAAAGTGCAGTTGGAGTAATTAAGAAAGCTTTACAAACTCAAAGTGGGCAATGCTCAGTGTGACTCTTAAAGGCAGCAGGAGCTGTTGGGGCAAGTAAGGGATGAAGAAGAACAGGGCAGCAGGTGTGTCCCAGGTCATGTGAGCACGAATCTAGAGGTAGGGTGGCTTTACAGAGACAACCAGTTGGGATAATCATTCTGGTATGCTCAGAGCACAGAGTAGAGGCTGAATGGGAAGGGTAGAGAGATGTGACTGGAAAGGGAGGAAAGAACTGAAGAACAGGTCACCATGAGGAGGCACAGGGCACCAGCATGACAGAGCCTGTGCACCCCTGGACCTTTGTCCCTCCCCTCCTCTATATGTCTCATGCTTGTGTTCATTCGGCTCCCCAGCCTTGTGAACACACACATAGAACAATGTTAAATGACAAGGAGTGCTGTCCCCAGTGAGAAAAGGGGATATACTGACAATTAGATTAGAGATTTAAGTCTTTAGGGAGCTGAAATACTCTAGAATTGTTTGTGAGAGTCTGACACCCCATTCCCTCACCTAACGTGCTGTATGGCATATTCATATATGGATTAAAATTAATTGTGTTTGGAGACTTTGGGATGTAGCAAATCAAGGTAGAAACCACTGCTGGCGCCCTGAAACTCATTTAGCATATAAAAAATACAGCACTTTGAAATCCTCAGTGAGACAGATTACCAGCATTTATGCCATTAATACTAATGATGGTTAATAATTGGAAAATCATATTTATAAGAGCAATAACAATGGCAGAGTCAAAACAGATATCAAACCTCCTAACTCTAATATAAAATGCTATATTATAAGCTTCACATTTTCTTCTATTGCCTAAATCTTAGTTATTTTGACATATTTATCCAGAAAATATTGAAGTTTCCCAGGAATGACAAATTGCTTCTTGTAAATATTACACTTACAGTAAAATTCACTGTAAGATAAATGGTTGCATAGATATTAGACTCAGTAGTGAGAAATATATTTGAATTCTAATAAGGACTGGCTCAAGCTTAACAGCAATTAATAACTGTCAATTTCCCATAAACACAATGACAAGTGAAACTTCCAAAAAGGGCACCTAAACCACAAATGATCAAAAAATTATGCTGATTAATAAAATGACCAAATGCATTAGAATTCTTCTAAATTTTCTTTTGACTGCAGTTCTCCCCTCATCTTTCCCCACCATGGTTATGGAAAAAGTGCAGCTTAGTTCAATATTCAGCTCTTCCCCCAAATATTTTAAAACTACTTAAAGTTCTGTGGCAGCAAGGAGGTGTACCACTGGATCTCCGTTCAAGAAAAATCTTGTGGTTTTGCAGTACGGAGTGAAGTTAGCTGGCAGCCCCCAGCTATCATCACCTTCACAATTCACCTCCCCAGGCCTTAGACAATGAAGAAGCATAATGGGGCTCTTAAGGCCTGTCCATGTCGGCCCAGTACAGGACTCCTTCGAGGCTTTGCCTGCCCAACCTTGGTGCCTCTGTCATCATTTGACTCATAGTCTTGGGTTCCTGATAAAACTCTTTGACCCCTAACTCCTCTCAGTGTCTGCTTCCCAACAGACACAAGTTCCTAACAGTCAACAATAGTTACTTGATGTGGAACCAACTTTTTATTTATTGTTTCTTACTCCTTCCCTTCAATTTCTAAAGAACTCACCTTACTCTTCATATATCCATAGAACGCATAGATAGTTCCTCACGATGTCTCTACTTCCCAGGTGTTCCTTTTCCTTGGAAAATAAAAGATTGCTGAAGAGTTAACTTCTCCAGGAGTTGCTCTCAAGGAATTGCTTCTCATATTACTTTGTTTCCACACCTCTGGTGTACTCCATACAAAACATAGGCACACTACCAAAGACAGAATTGAATAGTTCAGTAGACTTAATAGGCTGACTGCAACACAGATAAGCAGAGCAAACAACATGTTGATGTACTTAGATCAATAAGGATCTGGAAGACATTCAGGCTCCGTGCCGAAAGAAATTCACATTAAGCAGGGTTTGAAAGATGTACGAGAGCCTAAAAGGAGCTTACTGGTAGGCAGTGTAAATTCTTTGTGGTACATGGAGTAGCAGAGAAAAATGAATGAAGCTTTAGGAATGAAGTCATTAGTGAAAACGATTGGACACAGGGATTTTTAATTCAATTCTTATCTCTATCACCAAGGCACTTAAATGCTTCCACTGCAAAAAAAGAGTAACAACTTGCCACTGCATTTCATTTGTAAAACACTCAGAGTTTCCCAAACAATGGCATTTCTTAACAATAAAGCCGTATCACCATTAATGAGTTCTTTGCATTTTTTTTTAAAGAAATGTTCATCCTGATAAACTTTTTTAAAAAAACACCATATCTTTATTGATTTCAGAAAGAGGAAGGGAGAAGGAAAGAGAGACAGAAACATCAATGATGAGAGAGAGTCATTGATCGGTTGCCTCCTTCATCAACCCCCACTGGGGAATCGAGCCTGCAACCTGGGCATGTGCCCCAACTGGGAATCGGGAATCGAACGGCGATCTCCTGGATCCTAGGTTGATGCTCAACTGCTGAGCCACGCCCGGCTGGGCCAGTTCTTTGCATTTTGGATTCTAAGATGAGCACCAGTTAGGAGGAATAGGACACTTTTGAAAACCTTTGGTTTCTGCAAGGCATTCCAAAAGACACCCAAAGAAGAGATGTACCTGAACTCTGAATCTTAAAGAAAAATGGGTCTACGTAATACTGACTGTAATTCAAGAAGCAACTATATTGTTAACCTGTATATACAAATACAACTGTTTCAAAGAAAACTAAAATAATTTATTGTTCTAAGCAAAAATGAAGCAAATGAGTATTTAGCTCTTTTAAAAAGTTATCCCTAATATTTATAATGCTTTAAAAATTTAAGAAATAATGTTTATTTTGACCACTTCTTGCACATGCCCATATTAATTCATATATAAGCAATAATTTACCCCACTTGCAAATACAGGTTATAGATATTGAATGTATAAAGATCCTGATGCAGAACTCAAGAGAATGGAGTGATCATGACATATGCAGATTAAGTAGTATTTTAATTTACCAATGGATTCTCTCATTCATTCATTCATTTTTTTAAACAAACATGTATCTAATATCTACTGTGTGAGGCAATAGTTGTGAACAAAGAGAAACTTCTTTCCTTTTTTATAGCTAACAAGGAAATGATGCTGCAGATTGCAAAAATTACAACAATGCCTAGTACCTTCTCTAATAGACAGGTGCATCTATTTTCTCCACCATTGATTCTGGGCTGGTTTTGTGACACCTTTACCAATAGAATTTGATGGGAATGAAATGGTTCCAGTTCTGAACCTAGGCTTCAGGAGGCCTTGTAACTTCTGCTCTCACACTCTTGGATCCCATTGACTGCAAGGTAAACAAGCCCAGGCCAAGCTGTGGAGGATGAGAGACCCCATGGAGACAGGCCCCAGTCATCCCAGCCACTTCACTTGAGGCATTTTTACTTACTAGCTAATTGCAGTTGCATGAGTGCATTCAGCCAAGATCAGTGGTCCATGACCCAGATCAGAAGAACAGCCAAGTTAAGTCAATTAACCATGAGCTAAATACACGTTTTTTGTTTTTGTCTGTTTGTTTATTTAAGACACTAAGTTTTGGGGTGGTTTGCAAAAGCAAACAAAGACAACTGACCAAAAAAAGAGCTGTGATAGGAATAACCTTAGGGTGCAGATCGTAGAGATGTGGTAATGCAATCTACTGAAGTCTAGGAAGGCTGTCAGAAGGAAATGACATTTAGCCTGAGACCTGATGGTGGAGAAAAAACAGATAACTAATGACCTTGACCCCAGAATACAAAAGTTTTATAGGAAAAGAGGCATTTTTAACATATACATCAAAAGTAACTCTCAGAAATTCAGGCCCAAAACCTGAATTCACCTTCTCACTATCTCCTTTACTATTGTTCAAGTACAGGCCATGTAGTCTCCTAAATTATTGCTTATGTTCCCTTAGATTCTGCTCTGTAGTCTCTCTGCTTCCTCTCTGTCTGTTGGCACCACAAGAACTAGAATAAACCTGCTAAAACACAAGGCAGATCTTGCCACTCTCCTACTCAAAACTCTGTGTAGTGATTAAATGGCAGCCTCCCCAAAAGATATGTCTACACGTTAATGTCCAGAACTTGTGAATGTGACTGTATTTGAAAAAAAAAAAAGTCTTTGTAGATGTAATTAAGTGAAGGATCTCTAGATAAGATCACCCTGAACTGTCTGACAGGCTATAAATCCCATGACAAGTGTCCTTACAAGAGACAGAAGAGGAGAAGACAATGACCCAGAGGAGAAGGCCATGAGAACACGGAGGCAGAGATAGAAGTGATGTAGCCACAAACTAAGGAATGCTTAGGGCCTCTAAAAGCAGGAAAGGGCAAGGAAAGAGTGCACCTTAGAAACTGTGGAGGAAGCATGGCCCTGCTAACATCTCGATTTTAGATTTTGACCTCCAAAACTAAGAGAGAATAAATATCTATTGTTTTAAGCCACTTAGTTTCTGGTAATTTGTTAAGACAACCCTACAAAAATAATACACTACCAATGGCATCTTATCTCACTCAGAATAAAACAAAAGTGCCAGAGTCTCTACAAGACTCTATCTGGATCCCTTCCCCTACTCCTGGCCCCTCTGACATTGTACCCTACACATTTCCCCTCATTCTCTCCACTTGAGCCTCTCTGGCCTTCTTGCTGTGCTTCCAACACATAAAACATGCACCCTCTTCAGGGCCCTTGCATTCACTGTACCCTCTACATAGCATGCCCTCCTCCAGATATTGCACCAGCATGACTGTTTCAGGATTTTTCTGAAATGTCTTTCATGTCGTGAAGACTTCCCTCATGGCTCTATTAAAATTCCACCTACTGTCCAGCACCCCCTGTGCCCAGCCCAACCTTGTCCTCTCTTCCTGCCTTATGTCTCTCTATAGCACTTATCCTCAGACCGAATATACACTGTATTTATCTGTTTGTTAATTGTCTTCCCACCTAGAATGTGAGCTTCATGAGAGAGACATTTTTGACTTTTTCTCATGGCTTTAGATCCAGCATTTAGGAGAGATGCCCAGTAAATACTTGTTCAGTTTAATAATGATGTGCTTATGACTTGAGGAAAGTGTTTATGTGGGGAATCTGGGAACTCCCTACTTCAGCTACTTCTGGGGAATGTTTCCAAATCTCTCCAGAATTCCCATTAGCTGTTGAATAGAATTCATGCTACTAATTCTCTGGAGGAGAAGAGCATAGATGCTTTAATTTTACAGGACAATGACACTATTCTGTTATGGCAAGAAGATCATATCCAATTTGTAGTTTTAAGCCCCTTGGTTTCCACCTGTCACTTTACATTTAACTTCATACTAGACTCCAGAACTCAGAGTGAAATAGTAATGAGGGACTAGCAGCTGTGTTAGCAATAGGTAATGCAAGTTGAAATTTGGGGGCTCAAAGAAGGTTTGAAGGAAACAGTATCAAAAGGTGGATGCACATGTAGAGAAGTCTTGGGAGGAGGGACAGAGAACATGTATCCTGTGCCAATTTTCTTTGATGAGATTTCAGAGAATTTGGGGTATATTCTTACCAAGTGGTAGCTTCGTCATATAAATACATATAGAGTTTGTCCTAATCTTGTCACTTCATCCTTTGACTATAAACTTAAAATGTCAACATTAAATTAAATTCACTTACCAACATATATATATATATATATATATATATATATATATATATATATATATATATATATTTTTTTTTTTTTCCCCACTATTCTTACTCACCAGAAAGAGAGAAATGGATAAAACAGAAAGCTTTCTCTCCTGTCACTGCATCTGTGTTATCTGACTTTAGTGATTTTGCTTTTTTATGTAACTCCAGAGATGTTTGCGTAGCAACAAAAAGTGGGATAATATTCTATCCTTTGAAAAGCAATGGGAGAGTTGAAATAAAAATGTAAGTGATTAGCAGAGACATAAATGAGAGGCTGTATTCAAGAAGTGGAATTAGTTCAACTAAACCAGTGTGTAAGCGTCAAGGAGTTAACAGTGTTGTTGTATTTTGATTAAGGTTGGAGTCTGGATTTGATTCAGATAAAAATCCTCAACTGCCTGTTCCTGGCAAACCAGGATGGCCCAAACATCTCCGTCTGCAAAATTAGGCTGGGAATAACTCCCAAACAGCATTTCTGAAAAGATTTTTGGGACTTTCTTCTTTGACTAAGACTTGAAATTCTGCAGGGATTGCAAGAACAGTCTTTTTTAATGTCTTGGCTAGAAACTGGGAGTGAAATAACACAAGAAAAATGTTTGCATGTACTTGCAATGAAAAGTTACCTACACTGATTCATATACTGAAACAAGTTTGAGTGGAATTTTAATTTTTTAAAATTTTGCTCAAGACACAAAGAATAGAGAAGAAAATTTAACTATCTGCTTCATTTTAGTGACAGAGGATAATAAATTGATACGTACTTAAGTAAAAATTTCAATAAATCTAGACATTGGTCATATATGGGGACATGAGAAATGCATTAGTCAGTAGGAGTTAAAAAACACATTGCAATATCGTTTTCTTAGTGCGTTGAGTGAAAAGAGGGTAGATGGGATGTTATTTCTTCCATTCTTGCTCATACCTAGTAGAAAGTTGTCAGTTGAGGGAATTTTTTGACATCTAAGTAAAATCACTTAGAAACTATACAAGTTACCAAAACTCAAAGAAAGTGATGGAAAAATGAGAAAGGTGTATTTTATTCATTCAACAAAAAATGATTGAGCATTTTAATATTAAGGATACAGTAGATAAAACAGATATCCTGGGGTTTGCAGTGTAGTGGTTTAATGGGAGAGGCAAACATTAAAGTAAAGCAATAGCCATTTTTCAGTCATTTGGTCTACTGATCTTCTATCTATCATCTATCTATATCTATCTATCTATCTATCTATCTATCTATCTATCTATCTATCTATCTATCTATCATCTATATCTATCTATCATCTATCTATCTATCTATCATCTATCTATCTATCATCTATCTATCTATCTATCTATCTATCTATCTATCTATCTATCATCTATCTATCTATCTATCATCTATCTATCTATCTATCATCTATCTATCTATCATCTATCTATCTATCTATCTATCTATCTATCTATCTATCTATCTATCTATCTATCTATCTATCATCTATCTATCTATCTATCATCATCTATCTATCTATTATCTATCTATCTATCTATCATCTATCATCTATCTATCTCTATCTATCTATCATCTATCTATCTATCATCTATCTATCTATCATCTATCTATCTATCTATCTATCTATCTATCTATCTATCTATCTATCTATCATCTATCTATCTATCATCTATCTATCATCTATCTATCTATCTATCATCTATCTATCTATCATCTATCTATCTATCATCTATCTATATCTATCATCTATCTATCTATTATCTATCTATCTATCTATCATCTATCTATCATCTATCTATCTCTATCATCTATCTATCTATCTATCTATCTATCTATCTAATCATCTATCTATCATCTAATCTATCATCTATCTATCTAATCTATCATCTATCTGTCATCTATCTATCATCTATCTATCATCTATGTAATTACAGGCTGCAATATGTATTATGAAGGACGTTAATTAGGTACTATGATATAAATGAATGGAGGACCAGAGTGCTCAATGAAGACTTCAGATTTAAGAACACAGAAGAGTAAGAAAAAACTCATATGAAGGATGGGGAAAAGAACATTGCAGAGAGGGGAGGCATCATGTACCATACCTTGGTTGGCATGGAAAAAGCGTTTTCAATCCCTGAGTATGGAAAGAGAGCTGGGGTGGGACTTTGAGTGAAGGAGAGTGTGGCAGGAGGTGAGGAACTAGAGAGGTGAGAAAGCCAGAATGTCCTGGGACTTAAAACCTCAGTAAGGATTCTGACTTTATTCTGAGTATAATATAAAGACTTTGGAGAGGTTTGCATAGTGCCTCGAGGTGGGACAGGGGTAAGTTAGAATGACTTCGTCTAGTTTCCACTTTAAGGCCACTACTGGCTGCTGTAGAAGATGGCCTGAGGCAAATTATGAGTGAGTGGAGGTGGGGAAACCAAGGAGGAGGTCATTGCCACAGGAGAGAGACAGCCTGAAGGTGGCTTGGAGTAGGGCGGTATATGGAAACAAATAGGAATGGGCATATGCAAAATAAAACTGGAGTTAGAAAAAATAGAGGGGCTTGGTGCAGGGAAAGGATACGAAAAGACTTAGCCCTGAAGGCGTGGCTCCACGGTTGAGCGGCAACCTGGGATCCTGGAGGTAGCTGTTCCAGTCCTGCTCAGGGCACATGCCCAGGCCACAGGCTCGATCCCTAGTTGGGGGCGTGCAGGAGGCAGCCGATCAGTGACTCTTTCATCATTGATGTTTCTCTCTCTCTCCCTCCCTTCCACTCTCTGAAATCAATAAAGACATATATAAAAAAATGATTTCTATATTTCTGGCTTTAGCAGTGGGTAGATGACCATGTCATTCGCTGTCTGAGATGAAAAAGACTTGGGGAAGAACTAGATTGGAAGGAAATAAAGATTTTTGAATATGTTGTGTTTGCAAGACCCATGATTCCTCTAAGTGGAGACATAAAGAATGTAGGCTGTTTGATGTATGAATCATGTGCTCAGAATAGAGGCCTGGTCTAGGGATATAAGTGAAGAAATGTAATTACTGTTAAGTGCCTCCTCTGTTTAAACATTCTCCGTTGATTCCCATTGCCACAACATACAGTTCCATGTTTTTTAAGATGTTGTTGAAGCCTATCTACTATCTTGCCTTTATAACTTCATAGGATTTGTGATACATGAATTTATTTTTCCTGGATTCTAGTGTGAATTAAAGTGTACGTGACAAGTGAAAAGTGAGGTGTTCACTTATGCATGTGACCTTCCTTCAGCAAGATAGTGTCCTCTATGTGTTCACACTTTATTTTTAGCTCAGTAATAACACTTAATAGGCTTCATCACTGTTTACCTATTAATACTCCTTCCTACTCTACTAGAACATGCAGTCAACAAGGACAGAGTAGTTCTTATTATTTTTGTCATACCTAAAACCCAACACCCAGGGCCCAGAGTGCTTGACATAGTACATGCTTAATAAATCTAACTGGTGAGGCACATTAAACAGAGCAAATAATAATTAAACTTGCTTGGGGAATTTTACAAGCTCTATTAGTTCAGTTCTGGAATATTGTTAAACCAGTTCTGGGAATTCCATAAGAGGATAAACTAAATGTCAAAATATGACATATTTGATCTTGCATGCAATGTTAAATTGGGGTACCTACTAGGTACTGTGTTTGGGAGTGATAGTTATGAACACTTCTGCCATGCTTGGTACCCAGGGAGGCAGTTAAAGGGAGAATATGTTGTAAGAAACGGAAATCTGAGGTCTTATTTTCCCCGCAAATTTGGATCTTACACATGTCATTACTGAAACAAATAAGTACCATTTCTTTCCACTTCTAAACATGTTTAGACTACTCCTTGAATATTTCTTTATCCCTTCAAGTCTGTCTTGGAAGTGAATTTTCAACTGATTTTATTTCTGTAACAATAAGTTTTGGAGTCAAGGAGTACATTTTATGATATACTGTGGTTGATCTCATTCCCTAGGGATGACTTTGTCTAGGCATGAGTCCTGTTCCAGTTCTGCCTGGTTCTTCTTCAAGAGAAATTAAAAATATCTCTAGAACTAACCTGATTTCCAGTTGGCAGCAAGCTCAAGACCTCTGGTGTATCTAGTTTTTTAAGCCTAAACTGTTTTGAAGGCTGCAGCAAGTGCCAAAGACGCACAAATTTTAGAACTGCTTTACAATTCAGAATGCAAATATGGCAACGTCTAGGAGACCTGGCCCATCAAAAGGAAAAAATGAAACATGAAGGGCTTATGTTTTAAGAGTGTTTTCCTATTGTGTGGTAAAAGGAAGAAATTGTAAGAGTGTGGAATACGGGTTACAAATTCAAGTGCCATCAGGGGCCAAGAAGGTAAAGTGAATGAGTGAAGCAGACCCAGTGTTAGACAACAGAGCAAGCATGCCCTGCACAACCCCGAATCATACACAGTAATTAAGAAAACAAAACATGAGAGAGTGAGCCTTTAGGAATGTACAGAGATCATGCTACTCCTCTGCTTAGAAGAGTGATTTTCAACCTTTCCATCTCATGATCTCATGGCACATATAAACTAATTACTAAAATTCTGCTGCACACCAAGAGATATATTAATTTTTTGCCAACCTTACAAAAAAAAAAGGTATAATTTTGATTCACTCATACTGGATGACTCTTTTTGTGTTGGCTGTTGTAATTTTTTAATTTGACAATCTAAATGAAAACAGGTCAGTGCCCTGAATAAATGGTCAGGTATTGCATGTTTTAAAGATTCTTGCGGCACACGGGTTGAAAATTGCTGGCTTAGAGCCCTCCAATATCCTCCCCCTTCTCCCAGAATAGAAAGTAAAGCCCTTCCACTACCTGTGAGGCCCTACTTGACCTGGTGCTTCTCTGACCACACCTCTTTCCACCCTCTTCTGTTTCCAGTTGTTCCAGCCCCTTGGCCCCCTGTATGGTCCTTGAACACAACCAGTGTGTTCAGGTCTCAGGCCATCCTACGTGTTGCATCCTCTGCCTGAATGATCTTCCTCCAAACTGAACACAAACTCTTTCAGTTCTTGTTATAGCTGCTGTTCCTCATATCATAGCGGCACTCTCTCCATCACTCTCTAGTCCTCTTATTCTGTTTTATTCTTATAACATTTATCATAATATTTATCACAAGCCGACATTTTAATTTTTCTGAAAACATTTGTAATGAATATGCATTATTACTTCAGTAGACTCATTTTCTTAAATATGTGTATATATATATAGTTTGTTTGCTTGTTTGTTTGTTTTTTAACCAGCATACCTTGGTTTAATCCTGAATAGACATTTTGATATATGTGTGTACTGAATAAGCTAGACTTTGTAGGGTTTTAAGTAGCATACAGTTATATTCTTTTCCTCAATTTCTTTTTTAACATTCTCCATTGAATTTTTTTGTTGCCCCAATATGAACTCTTGGGCATATTTTCTCACATTCCAGATATCTTTAAATAACATACAATCTTGCTCTAGATTTTAAAATCTGGTTCAGTTCATTGTCAAGGTCTCATGCTCTGCTCTAATATAAAGCTTCAGCAGCTCCAGTGTGGGCCTGATTCAGCTGAGGAAACTGCGATGAGGAAGCATGGTGGCTCCTCACTCTTTCCATGTCTTACCATTCCCCTCGCCTCTGATCTTTCCCAAGTCAGAGGGAAGGAGCGGTAGAGGTAATAGTTGAAGGTGCTACTGTAAACTGGAACAGGTGCTCTCTGGATGTGGCAGATACCCAAATATTGCCTTTTTTTTTAAGGAAGAAGTTTTGTGGACTCTTCAGAAATCTCTCTTCCTGGACTATTCCTTGGCTCTGACTGAATGCCTAAAATCAACCACCAGCGTTTGCATTCAGTATACAACTCCACTTTCTTCTTAGATCTTCCTCAAGCTGATTGAAGACCAGCTACCCTCTGTAGGTCTACTTGGCGCAGAGGAGAGAATTCCTTTCTTCCTGCCCATCATGGCTCCACTCCCACTTTTTTGGTGGGAGAGTATCTCTCTCTCTCTGAGGGCTTTGCTCTTTTCCTGCTCTGCTTTGCCAACCACTCTCCTTTGGATTTCTCCTTGTGCTCACTTTCAAACTCCCGAAGACATATGTCAGGTGTTTTGAATAGTTTTCAAAAAAATTCCTTCATTGATCTCATCTACACATCTACAACTACCTTCAAAGAAATCCTTTTTCTATCAATCTCCTGACTTATTTGTATAATACCTTCAAGGTATAGTTGCTAGTTTCATAACCTTATAACATGTTCTACATAGATGTTCTAGCATCTGCTGATTTTAGCCTTTGGAACCTTGAACAGAACTCTAAGGAAAAAGAGAATGCTACACTTAATATTCCATTACACATAATAAATGTATAATTCATGCAAATGTATATTTGCATCACTTCATTTTTTTAAAAAATGTGTGTTTATTGATTTCAGAGAGAGGAAGGGAGAGGGAGAGAGAGAGATAGAAACATCAATGCTGAGAGAGTCATTGACTGGCTGCCTCCTGCACGCCCCTTCCTGGGGACCGAGCCTGCAACCCGGGCATGTGCCCTGACTGGGAATGGACCCACAATCTCCTGGATCCTAGGTCGATGCTCAACTGCTGAGCCTCGCTGGCTGCGCTATTTGCCTCACTTTAAAAGGTAGACTTTTTTTTTCTTCGGTGTTGCAAAATCCCTATGACTAAGACAGATGCAAATAGTTCATTAATTCTAAAAAATATGCTATAGAATGATGCAATTATGTAAAATATATGCATATATTTGAATAATGTTATATATTTTACTTATATGACTGCACCATATAGATTTAATAGTTATTTAACATGAAGAAAGATCAATAGCAAAATCTGCTAATATATTGGAAATTCCATTATAGTGAGGGCATTGTTCTAAGGAAAAAACACAGTTAAATGAGTTTAAGGCATTTGAGAAAAGATTACAGGCAAATCTCAACAATTTCCGTGAAATGACAGAATTGGTGAACGGTGTCAAAGAGAATAAAGGAGTCTTTAAATTTCACAATAAATAACATTTTCTCCTTTCTTCCCCTTTAAAAATGAAAAGAAACAATTTTAGGGAGAATCATGGTGAAGCATTATGAAAGTAATAGAACATGCTAAGGAACTATTTCTGTGTTTCGTTATACATCTTAATTTGCTGTTCTGATATCCAAGATTTGCTTAAACAGTTAACTACTGCCAAACATAGCAGTAGTCAACTCTCTGGAAAAGAACTGATTGCACTGTCTGCAGCAAACAGACACTGCTGGACTCCCAGACAGTATGGGGGCCAGCCCAGCCCGAGCCACACGGCAAGTGATGGAGCTCTCAAAACATCTTGCCTTTAAACAATTAAAATTTGAACTTGACAAATTTGACAATGGAGTTAAAACACCCACCCTCAAACAAATCCTGAGAAAATCAAACCTAAGGCACTAAAATACACAAATAACGTAAGCTGTAAAATAATACAGCATTTTTGAGTGTCACTCCTACATAAGAAAGCAGTGTTCTTCAGAACATTTTCTGCTATCCGAATCTTTTAAAATTGTATTCAGGCTTTGACAAGAAAAGGTTGGGTGCAAGTCCCCCAATGCCTCATCCTTAGTGTAATAGTTTAATTGCTTGCTAAAGAGTGGAAAAGGGACTGACTCTGCTGTCCCCAAATTGGGACTTTGTTTATAGGATTGAAACATTATAATGGGCTGAAGCCATTAGTGACTTGTTCATTTGGAACAGATTTAAACTCTTACGATAGGAAAGTGATTCTAGAAGGAAGAAGAAGCATATGTATATTCACATATCCTGTAGATTATTAATAATAAATAAATAAGTATTTTTCTGACTTGGTCTTAGGTATTCCTTATAAATTGAAAAGTAGGAAATTGCTGAAAAATAATCCAAATTTCACATTTATTCAGTCAGTAGTTAAATGTTCTATATTCAGAAAAACACATGCTAAAGTGAAATCTCTAAAATCAGTGTGAATTATTAATCATTGAAACATATATCTGAAGAAATGAAGACAAATATTACCTTTGCTTTAATGATCTCCATAGCTCTAACCAAAGCACTATACACTACTCTAGAGACACAGTGGAGGTTCATGAGAGCCCAGGGACAGACACCAATGAACGTTTAGACCTACGGGAACATAGGTTCAGGAGCCATAAGGACAGAGGCCACTATCTCCAGGTTATATATACTGAGGTCATTTCTGCTTCTATCTTCTCTCTCTCTCTCCTCTACCCTCCCCACATAGACTTCCATTCTTAAATTTAATAGTTAAGTGAAGTCCAAAAGAATTAAGCCTTGGTTCTGTCTTTATCTTACACCTATACAATAAGGAGAATTTAATTAATCTCTCCAAGTTTCAGATTTTTCATCAATTATACAGGGATATTAACAGCATCTATCAACAGGATTAATAGCAATATGAGGCTTAAAATAATGGATGATAAACATTCAGCATAGTGTCTAGCACAGAGCATGTATTCATAGTTTGTTAGCCATTGTTACTTTTCCTTTTCTGTCACTAATGTTTGGCCTATAACAGTTTACCCAGCTTTAGAGATTATAAAAATTTTTAGGCCTAATTCTCCATAGCTAACTAACTCAGTGTCTTAGATGCTCAATTCTGAATTCCCAAAAGAACAATGTGATTGGCTTAGGCCACACCACATTCTTATAAACTGTCTGCCTTTTCATTGGTGTCCATCACTGGTTGGAACAGCTATGCTTGGAACATAAGAGAAAATAGAGAATCATGTGGTTTACTGTTCATATAGCTGTTGGAAAGGCAGTTTTCTTTAGGATGCATGTGTAGGTTGAGGAGGTAATGTCAGAAGTCCCTAGGAAACTACAGTGTCCTTTTTAATGATAAAATATAGATACAGTCTCAGTATTGGCATACCTTGTAGATAGTTCAGGTCTCCAAATGTAGCTTAAAGATGTTCTGAATTTTCAGGTTTCCATGACTGACCAAGTGTATTGGATGAGTTCCTTCTCTTCCCTTCCTCTGATGACACGTGGTAGAATCTGTGCCTAAACATGAGAAATAAGTGGCTGTCAACGTGACTGAAGTGGTCAGTACTGTTTGCCACAGCAGGTTCTCCCAGTCAACCCAGAAGTGCCACAATCAGGATTGATTATTATGAAAGCCAGCTGTGGCTCATCTATTTCATTGCAGATGGCCACAGCCTTTGATTCCATTGAGAAAAGTAATTTGTCACCAAATACTCAAATGCCGCCTTCACAGTGTTTTACTTTCAAAGACATAGGGAGGGTAAATGACCATATGGAACTGAACGTGGATTTGTCAAACCTCTTACTGAGAGTCTTTTCTGTGTGTGTGTTGCAAGTGGTGAAATGAGGGCTATTGGTTCCTGGTTCTAAAGTTCCTTTGCATAAACAAATTTCAGTGAGTTCAACTGGACAAAATTTTTGGCCATTTGCCACAGACATGACATGTCTGGGTTCGCAGCTTAAAAAAGTCATGCAACTCCCTACAAAAAGACAAATGTATCACTCTGGTCATAACAATATGATATAATAATGTATGAAGCTTCTAACAAATGGTTTTATTGCTGTACTCATTGCTTCTAATTTTGATAAGCATTTAGGTTTCCATACAAAATTACTTTCTTCATTTCAGTAATAAAAAAAATAGATGAAAGAGTAGTTTGGTTTAAGAGTCTCTGTTTTGCTCAAGATAAGCTGGTAAAAAGACATTTGCTGAAGTTACTAAGGACCGATTTTCAAAAGTTCACTGCTTATTTGAACCCTATCAAAGAAACTCACACTTGTAAACCCATTTTTCAGTATAAATCCGGATATATGAATAATCGATGTGTGTTTGTGCTCTAAATTTTCATTAAATATAAGTCAAATGCTGATCTCTCTCCTCAGTCTTGTGTCAGGTTTACTTGAGTAAAATAAATTAAAGACATAATTGATCAAATAAAGTTTTCTACCAGGAAATCCACACAAACTGAGTAAAAAAAGGTTTAGGAAAAGTAAAGAATTTTCTGATTCCTACAAATGTATTCTTTTATCATTTTTAAGAGTTTATTCTTTTGGTCATTCGAAGAGCTAATGTTTACTACCTAAATGAAATCAGATTGCTATCCAGAGTAACAAACTCCCAAAAGAATAGAAAGAGATGTTTCCAGGGAAGAATTTGAGAACTCTTGCTTAATAAATTGCTGCTAAAACTTGAAAAAGAAAATATAAAAGAAAATAAATGGCAGTAGATCTTTGCAAAACAAACCAAGTACATTTCCAGCATGTTATTTGATAATTTTTAAAGCATATGTAAGTCATACGTCACAATGCTGGGTAAAATATGTATGTGATTGTACTTATGCTACATTTTCATTTAAAGGAACATATTATCAGCTTGGATTGTATGAATAAGCTGAAATGTAAACCTTTAGGATAATATGAGGAATTTATGTGGTTAGACAACCTTAGATTCTGGATCTTTCTATAACCATGTCCAATCATCAGCTACCTAGAAGTTTGCTTTACTTACTAAAAAACAAACAAACAAGTGATGATGTTGATCCGAAACTCTTATAGTGGATGGAAGAGCAGCAAAGATCAATAGGTTAATATTTATAAACCAGAATTCAGGTGATAAAAATGTCTGAAGATACATAAAATAAACATTCTGCTAATGACAGACTATTGATCATAAAAAAAATTACTTTGCTCCAGGGTAACATCTTTTATGAGTTCTGTGGGTTGTATGTATGTTAGTCTCAGAGAGTTATTAACTAACAGTAATAATTATCATTTAATAACCCTGAGACTGTTGTGGAGAGCAGAGGTCTCAATCTGCTTTATACAGGGATTTTTTCATTATTATCAAAGTTTTATACCTGAGACATAAAAAAATTAAAACCTTTCATAATGCTTTGACAGATAAAACAAAGTATATACTAAGATCGCATAATAAACTCTACTGTTTTAGCTTTACACTCAGAAATCTTATAAATAAAAATGATTTTGAAAAAAATTTATAGTGTGTGTAATGTTTTTAACTTTTTCAAAGAAATTCCTGTATTTATATTTTATTTTCTACTTATGACAAACAAAAGAAATACATGGATATGAAGACAGGTCAGAGAGGAATTACTGTTCCTAATTATAATTGATGATATTCGCATTCTTCTAGTCACCTAGATTCACAATTTGTTTCATCTTTAGTTTTTCTCCTTGCTCACTACCATGAACCATTTGTCAGTCCTGTATATCCCTAGACCAAAATATCTTACACCCGCCTATTTCTTTTTATTCCCATTGCCACTAGCTCAGGTATCATTTGGTTTCACTGTATCACTGTCTTTATCTTCAAATTGGCCTTCCCATCACTGGCTCTGCCCTTCTTAATCCATTCTTTACTTTGAAGATTCACTTTGCTGCTATCTCTGCTCCAAACCTTCCAAGGTTGCCTACTTAACCTACATTCAGTACAAATTAAATGCTCTGATTTCCCTTTTCAGTGCTAAATCCTGGTTAAATACACAGACTTTGGAACTGAACTGAAGTGAGTCTGAATTTTGGTTTTAACTCTTGGTCTTTGTATAATCTAGCAAATATTACTTAAGATCATGGAGCCCATCGTAGGATTTGTGTGAGGTATAAATGACACAATTAATTGATTAATTAATTAAACATATACTTATTAAATATCTATTATGTACCAGGCATTGTTCTGAGACTGGTAATAAAGCAGTGAACAAGGGTTTCTATGGAGGATAGAAATCAAACAAATAGTAGGTGTACACATACACACAAACATACTTGTTAAAATACTTTTTTATTTTTTATTAGACTAAAATTTATAGAAAAATTATCAAGAGAGTACAGAGAGCTTCCTCATACCCAGTTTCTGCTAATATTAACATCTCACATTGATACATTATTAACCTTAAATTTATAGTTTATTAAGATTTCCTTAATTTTTTCCTAATATCTCGAGAGATCTCATCCAAGATACTACATTATATTTAGTTGTCATGCCTCCTTAGGCAACTCTTGGCTATGACATTTTCTCAGATGTTCCTTGTTTTTGATCACCTTGCCAATTATTTTAATGTTGGGTAAAGATATGTAATAGAGAGAAAAATAGGCTAGATAAATGGTGAGAGAATAAAGGGGCTGTTACTTCAGATAGCATGGCTAGGCAAGTCAACTTTTGAGGAAATGACAGCTGAAATGAAATCAGAATATATCAAGAGATCAAACGATATAATTACCTATGGAAATTCTTTTAGACCCAAGAAATGGCAATGTAGACACCCTGAAGTGAGGCCTAGGTGGGTTGAACAAGTAGCAAGAAAGCTGGTGTGGATGGAATTAAGTGGGTGAGAGACGGAAAGAGTGGGAGTTACTGAGTTCGGTAAGGCAGTCATGGGAATCATGTAGCTAGGGTCTTGGATTTATTCTGAATGAAACGGAAAGTCCTTAGAGCATTTTGAGCAGGGGACTAACATAATTTGTTATACATATTTTAAAAATAACAGAAATATATAAATAATTTTACATCATGTTACTATCATAACGTTTTTTGGTTACCATTTATATACCAGAACCTATACCTGACTTGGATTACTATTTTCCCAATCACACTCCAAGCTCCTTAATTTCTGGCCTGTATTATTTCCTTTGCTGGACATAATTCTGTCTCATCTCTCTTTTAGAATCTTATTTTATCTCAAGATCTATCTCAAATATCACTAGTTTTAGGAAACCTTTTCCAGTCCTCTCTAGGACATGCTCTTTTTCATGTTACCTTGGGAAACATGATTATGTTGAAATATTATAGGATTTGGAATTGGACAGACTTTTGTTTGAATCCAGGGCTGATCTATAAGTTATTAGGTTACTCTGAGTCTGAATTCTTTAGAATTTTATTATGACAATTACCTGATCCCTCCTGTGACAAGGGTTATTAATATTTTTCTATACTTAAGTTTTATGTAGGGCCTACTCTTTGCAACTACTTTGTTAAATACTAAGGGTGGAGTAAGAGGTAAAAGAAAAAGTTTATAGTAGAGCCCTTGTATTCCAAGGAACTTTTACCTGAGTGGGAGACAAAACATATGTAATATATGTGTACATATATATTACAATGAAGTGAATGGAATGGGAGAAATGTGCAGAAAATGGACTGAGTATATAAAAAAGCATCCTTAAGATTCCAAAAATAGAACACTAGTACTAGGTTCTGTCAAAGGCATTCTGGAATCACTGTCCCCTGCATAGTCCTTGATCGTAGTAGCTACTCAAGAAATGTTAGTTGAAATAGACTCTTGATTGTATAGATGAGAACACAGGCATGCTAGGTATGCCCAAACTCACAGTGCCATTTGGAAGGGTTAGGGCTAGAAGAGAGCTTTGCTGATGCCCTGCCTGTGCTGTGCTTGGCAGAAGGCAAGTGACTCCCTTTGGTTGCAAAATTACTTGGAAAATTCCTTCAGCAGAAACTTAATTGAACCTGGGGATCCTCAGAATTTCTTCATAAAGAAGTGGCATATAAATAAGAATTAAATTTGTCAAAGAGAAAACCAAGACCAGGTCTGGATATATGCTTTGACTTAGAGAAGTAAGACAATTACTTTCCTAAATCTTAATACACATTGTAAAAAGGGTATTGTAAGTGATATTTGGTAATGGCCTGGCTTTACAGCAATGGAAAATGCCCCCCCCCCCATTTCTGGCCTAATTGCCACGAACACCAGCCAGCTAATTATCAGGCAGTCATTGAGTGGGTGCCTGTGCATCCTTCTAAAGCACTTTGATTATTTAAAAGAATCATTTAGATTATGATGGTGTTTTTTACTTGCCCCAAATGAAGTATTTATAAGAAGCCCATAACTTTATCAATAAATGCCTTGACAAAGTTCTTTATTGAGCATGGCATGTCACTAACAGAGCTAATCACAGGGGTGGTGACTTATCACCTACAAAGTGCTTTTGTACTAATTCATTAATTTATTCCTTACAGTAGCTCTGAGGTAGCTTTTTCTATTAACTTTAGTTTTATAAATGAGGAAACTTGCCCAAGTGAGCTTTCAAAGACAGCTCATTTTATAAGTGGTTTACACAGGATTTAAACCTAGATATTCTGACACCAAAGTCCACCCTCTATAATAATAAGTTAAAAAAATATTAAAATGAAATAGCACATATTGGCACATTGATACATGGAATATCTATGTGTATAAGTAAATAAATATTATATATACACACACACATAGGTCACCCCTGATCGTGATGGGACTAAGAAAGGAAATACTTGTGATCTTTACTGCCATAACCTGGTCAAGGAAATTGAAAAAAAAAAAAAAAAGCCTACATGGCCATTACTCCTCGTGGCCTTGTTTTCTGAAGGCAGAGTGAGATGGCTTGGCCATAAAGGTTTTGAGATGAGCCAAATGCAGTCCTCTGATCATTGGTGGAGGGATTGTGGTCAAATAGCAAACAAGACAAAGCTTGACTTCAACAGTATTATTTTTCTCCCTTCTTCACAGAGAAGTGCCCCTTTATCTTATCTTTAACTTCAGAGGCTCAAGGTCCACCTGTTTTCTTCCAGATGACCAGCCTCTCTGGAGTCCTTCATTCAGCTCTGGCTTGCAATCAAAATGCCTAAAGTACTTTGATCTTTTCATTTCCTCATCACAGCAGCCCCTTGGTGCTGCTGATCTCGGCATGGTCTTAGGGGAAAGCAAGCTCATGGACTAATTCAGGAACCACTGTTTATTTCTATTCTTTACCAAGTGACTTACATCTTATAGGAGATTCACCTCCTCACTCATTATTTCATTCATTTTTTTCACTCAATAAGTATTTAGCGACCATTTATGCACCAGGCACTGTACTAATTTCTGTAGATAAAGTGGTGAACAAAGAGGCATATATCTTGCCTTCATTAATATTTTTTTCCTACCAGCAAGTACTTCTGTAACAAATTAAATACAATTGTAATTAATGCAATGACAAACATGTTCAAGATGTTATAAACACCGAAAACCTTCCTGTGTCTGGGATGTTAGGGAAGGTTTCTTGAAGAAGTGATTTGTACACTGAGATTTCAAGATGAATAAAAGTTTGAGGATAAAACAAACATTGATTACACAATGAGAGAGTAAATAAATAGACTTAGTAAGAAACTCAGAGATAAATCAAACCCAAATTCTGCACCCAAGGTAATTTAAATATTAAAGGTAAGATTAGATTTATCTATAAATACAGTAGAAGATATAAAGTGTCATAAGAAATTTATAGCCAAGTTAAATTTGAGTTCAGAGGAAGAATGAGAATATTTCCATCTTGGAAGGCTAAGGATGGAATTTGATATAGGGTTTCAGAGATGGTATAGTGGCTGCTGAGATGAACCACCCAAATCTGTCTTTTTGATCAAGATACTTGTATAGAGAAAGAGCAGAGCGAACTTCTTAGACACCTTTGACAATCAAACACGGAATGTCATGCAAGTTATGACAGTTATGACAGGTGCTATGTCAAGATTGAGGTAATGGGATGTAAGGGAATGCCCTTAAGAAGGGCTCAGAATGCTCAGAACCACAAGTCTGGACACTTGGATAAGAACTCCATCTGGGCATCGATGTGAGTGGGACTCTGCCCACTGTGGGCTATCAGAGCTCAGCTCCACCCATCGCTTGAGCCTGGCTGTATACCATGGGTCACGCTCAGACCTGCTGAGCTTGCGCTCTGCCATCGGTGTGCTGCCCCTACAGATGCCTGACTTGAGAGCGACACCGACCTCTCCGCCTTCAGACACCACCGGTCACTGGGCCTAGCTCTGTTGTCCTCTAACTCCCTCTCTGTGTGTAATCTGAGTGTTACTCTATTGGCTTATTGGGGAGGTCTCTCTTCATAAACCTGGCATTGTGGAAAGACACAAATGTGTGTCAGTGACTCTCCTTGGGGACATGCCCTTGCTCATGACAATACTCATTTCCTGTGGGCAGTGGGTGATAAGAACTCAAAGCCATGTCCCTCTGCCGTAATTGCCTTTGACTGAAAGAAATCTGTCACTCCCAAGTTTACCCCTCCTCCCAGGGGAGCCCACAACCAGGGACGAGGTAATGTGGCAGCACAAAGATCTGGCCTTCTTGTCTGGAATGAAGTCTCATCTCAGTTTCAGGGCTTCCAAGGCAATCAGCTAAAGCCAAACCTGCAATTATATCACATTTCAGCTTCTTCTTTCTGCCCGATGCTGCTTCCCTTTCTCCTCACTCCCAGTTCTCAGTAGCACCACCCAATAAACCTATGCACACAAATCTCAGAATCTCAGCTTCTGTTTCCTGAGGAACCCAACTTGAATCAGTTGGCACTGGGAGTGATGCTAGAAAGTGAACGATAAAATGAACTTTTGGAACTAGACTGACCAGTTAACCATAAGTATTGGAGTATGGATAGCTCAATTGTTAAAACTTTCACCAGTGGTAAATTGGACTTGGGTTAAGATATTGGTGGAAGGGGATGCACTAGTGGTGGCAATATCTCAGGTGTTTGAGAGGTTTGAGGGAAACTGTAATTGTAAGTGTCATGCATTAGTGTGCTGCTGTAACACTGGAGATAACCAATGGAAAGCAGAGAGTAATCACCATTTATAAACTAAGTGTGAAAAAGTTAGAGGGCCTCCCTGAACAGCATAAAACAGACTCTCATCTACAGTTGAAAGGCTACAGAAGTTGAGGGTCAGCCCAGGGCTTAATTATAAGAGTAATAAACTTCAAGAGGATGTTGATTTATATTAGCAAATTTGTTATGCCAAGGTAAGAAATGGCATAGGACATCTAAATTTCTATTCTAAGATTCTTGAATCTTTAGATTCTCTGAATTCTCTGGGAATACAGAAGCGGTCCTCTGGTTTCCCTTAAAGGCTGCTACTTGAAGATGACGTGGAGATCTCTGCTTTGCAAAACACCATACTTAGCCTCTGAATCTAACCTGACCTTTCCCTCTGGCTACCAGACCAATGAAAGGGTAAAATCACAATAATTAAACTGGTGGATAAGCACTGAGCCTGCTAATTTCAGAAATTAACTGTACCCTGACAACAATGGGGATGGCAGGATCCCAAAATAGCAGGCAATTTGGAACAAGATAAGATGTGATGCAAGCAAGGTAAAAGTGGTAACCAGGATGTGGTGAGATGTTGACTCATGGAGAGCAATAAAGAAGATTAATAGAACATGTCATTTCTAGGTAAATGGGAAGCTATCAAGGGTTTCTTTATGCATGTTTAAAAAATTGATAGCCAGGTGGGCAAGGGAAGCTGCCATAAATAAATCAGATCCCTTGCTCAGTGTCTATAATTGAGCCTAATTTCAGATCTGGAATCTTCCATTGAAGAAGGCCCCAGAAAGAAAGGTCCTGAAATACTACAGCAAGTAAATATAATAACTAACATCCCAGTTCTTGCCACTACCTAAAGTACCTATGCCATTGTACACTGGGCAAAGAGTATCATTCAGACATTTTGAGGACTGTTGGCTACAGGTTTCAGTTGATCTTCATACCCAGGCTACCCATTAGCATGTAGGAAGTCCAAGAAGAGGCATACTTGGTGGGTGACAAGACCCTCACATGGAATCCTTTGTCCTTTTGGAATGAAAGCTGTTACATGGAAGGCCAAGCAGAAGCCTCTGAAACTGTTCCCTCAAACCCTAGCCAATATAGCTGATTAAAAATAATACTGCATTCTGGAAGGAATGGCAGCTATTAGCACCACTATAAAAGACAGAGGATGTGGGGATGATGGTCCCCATTAAACCCTCCATTTAATTCACCAGCCCAGTTTCTATGGAAACACAGATGGAGCCTAGACGACGGCAACAGACTTCATCAGACTCAACCAAGTGGTAACATCAACTGAAGCTGCGGTGCCAAACATGCTGTCTTTGCTAGAAAGATTAATACGGCCTCAAGCACATGGTATATTACCACTGAACTGGAGCATGTATTCTTTTCCATCTTTATCAAGAATGAGGACCAGATGCACACTGAATAGTCACAGGAGGACAAGAGTATTTATTTACTGTCTTGTTCCCTGTCTGTGCTCTCAATCAAAATATAATTGGGCATCTAGATCATCTCTACATGCCTCATAACATCTTATTGGACTACTATGTTGATGACATCAAGTTAATCAGACCAAATGAGAAAAAAGTGGTAAGCACATTGAAGGCCTAAGTAAGTACGTGCTCTCTGAAGGACTGGAGATACATGCTACAATGAGTCATGGAACTGAATCATTGGTGAAATTTTTAGGAGTCCAGTGCATGCTTGGACATCCCTTTCAAAGTGAACACAAATTATTGCACCTTATATTCTTACCACTAAGGAGTAAATATGGTATCTGGTAGGCTTCTTCAGGTTCTGGGGGTAGCATAATTCATTTAGAATTATTACTCCTATACATTTCCTGAGTGACACAGGAGCTACCACCTTTCAAGGAATATGCTCTGTGCAATGCAAGCTGCAATTCAAACAGCTGGGGCATACTGGCTATACAACATCCTCTGATGTTTTAGGTATCTGTGGTGAGTAAAACTCCAAAATAGAATCACAATACAGACATGCAGTAACTTGGAGCCAGTCATGCTATCTAAAGCATAGACTGATACACTATTCAAATAAATAGCTCCTTGTGTACTACTAAGTTCTGGTAGACATGGGAAATCTGACCATGAAACATGAAATGTTCATGGGTCCAGAGATACCCACTGTGAGTTGAGTTGTGGCAGACCCAGAGTCATAAGTTTGGGCAGGCCCAGTCACTGACCATTATAAGATGGAAGTGATTCATCTGGGATGGGGTGTGAGTAGAGATATGGGTACAAGAGTCTTGAACAGATTGCCCAGGACCCCATGTTCCTATCACAGTTGTATTGTCACCTTTTCCTTGGTTTACACCTATGGCCACATGAAGGGGTGTTACTTATGACCAGATGGTAGAAGAGAAAACCGGCTGAAAGTGTTTCACAGTTGGGCTGGCTTAGAATGTGGGTACAAATGCATTAGCGCTCCACTCAGGGATGGTCCCAACAGAGTGTGTTAAGAGGAAATTTTCCCATTAAGTATAGTTTTGGTCATTGTACCTAGCTAAGCATTTTATGCAGAAAAAGAAGTAGCAACGGCTAAGAATATACATGGGCTTGTGGACAGTATCAAATGGCTCAGCTCATTGGTTAGGTGCTGGAAAAGAGAAAGAAAATAATATTCAAAATAAAGAGGTCTAGAGAGGAGGCATGTAAATAGACCTATGTGAGTGGTCACAAAGTGCAGTGATCTTTGCATTACATATTAATTTCTACCAGAGAGCATCAATGGAAAAGTCACTAAACAACCAAATAGACAGCACTGCTCAGTTGAAATCAATCAGCCTTTTGTCACCAGCCACCCAAGTACTACCAAAACAAACTTATAAACAGAGTACGTAGGGTGGGAAGGCTGGAGTTTCAACGTATGTGAACCTATTTACCAAGACTGATCTAACTATTGTTATTTAGAGTTTAACATGTTGGTAACAAAAACCAGTGATGGACCGCTGATATGGCACCAGCTCTTGAGGAGATCAACTAACTTAATAGCAAGTTGAGTGCACAGAATTTATTTTACTCTGGAAGGGGCTGTGATTAACACTGACTGAAACCATAATATATTCCTGGTATGGATTTCCATTTCCAAGCTTACAGAACCTCAGCCAGCACCACTACCTGAGAATGCTTGTTCCACCAATACAGAATCCTGCCTAACGTTTTCTTGGACCAAGGAAGTTACTTTACAACAATAAAGGTGTAACAGTGGGCACATACATAGTCATGGGATACACTAGTCCTATCACATACTGCATCCCCCAGTCTCTTGAAAGTACAGTTGAGGTGCCAATTTGCTGATGATACTGGCACCATGCCATGGGATGCAATATTTAATGAAATACATGACCATTATAGGGTGCTATGTCCCCAGTAGGTGTAATATATAAGTCTGGAAATCAAGGGGTAGAAATATAAGTGGTCTCACTTCTCATCTTTCTCAGTAACCTACTTGGGGGGCTTGTGCTCCCCACATTTGTAAACTCAATGCTCTGTATGTCTAGTTCTTAGAGATGGAACACTTACCCAATGGGATACCTCATAAGTTTCATTTAATTAATTAATTTTTAATTCTTACACGAGGATATTTTTTCCATTACTTTTCAGAGAAAGTGGAATGGAGAGAGAGAGGGAGAAACATAGATGCTAGAGAGATGCATTGCTTGGTGGCCTCCCTAATGCACCTTGATCTGGGCCAGGGATCAAGCCTGCAACCAAAGTATGGGCCCTTGGCTGGACACTTCAGTCCCCGCGCCAACACTCTTAACCACTGAGTCAAACAAGCTAGGGCATAATTAATTAATTAATTAATTTTCATTACAGTTGACATACATTATATTAGTTTCAGGTGTATAACTCCATGATTAGACATTTATATAACTTACAAAGTGATCACCCTGATGAATCTAGTATCCATCTGATGTCATGCTCCTACCCAGTCACATCAGATTCTTTTTGCCAAGGGACCAACAACAAGGAGAGCCATAGTGACCTTTGTATGTTAACTAATCCCTATAATCAGGAGGAGGTAGGGCTGCTATTATACAACAGGGGCAAAGAAGAATAGCGTAGGAACCCAGGTGATCCACCGGGGCATTTTTTGGTACTCCCCTACACAATTTTATGGTAAAAGGAAAAAGTGGGGCAGCAGTGGTCTGAGAAATTAGGGATTAGGATTTAGTTCTTCCTGAGCAGTAAATACTTAAACCAGAAGAGATGCTAGACTAGGAAGGACAATAGTATAAGACATAGCCTTGGGTTCTACTTTGTCCCACTTACTTTACTCTTTTGAGTTACCCGAAGAAAAAAGATCAACCAGAATTCTGGAATTTTTTTTTAGGTAGGGTGGACCTGCTCTATGAAGCAAGTAGGTCTGAGTGACACAAGGACTCAGCAGAAGTGGCTGTGCTGTGCTGTGCTGGTCTGCTTTCAGGATCTGCCTGATCTTGGCTACTGAAGCTAGTTGCATCCCTCTCCCTTCCACAACCAGTTGAAGAAAGCTGCCTGGCCAAAGGCTATGTCTCGTTTCCAGGGCAGTCTGCATCCAATGACTGCTTGATATAGGGGTACAAAGGCCTGCCTGGTTCCTATACCTAGACTGTGCGTATCTCTGAAAGGCCTTCCTGGCTTCTGAGCTCTCAGTAGGATCAGCTGAGTTCACCACTGCAATTTTATCCTAGTACAGTCTTAACCTGTGCCCAAACAACCCCATTTCCCTTGCCCTTTTACAGGTGTTATTTCAGGGAGCCCTCTCCAATTAAACACCTTTGTACTCATTACAGCATCTTAGAGTCGGAGGAGAGAGTATTTCCTTTTAAGTAAACAACTTGTATAAATTCACAACGGTGGAAAGTGATAGGTATGAACACTTAGTAACTTATCATTGAAGTTTAGGAAGTACAGTGGGCTCTTGAACAACACAGGTTTGGGGGCACCCACTCCTGTGCAGTAGAAAATTCACGTATAACTCTTTTAAAAATATATATTTTTATTGATTTCAGAGAGAGGAAGGGGGAGAGAGAGAAAGAGAGAGAGAGAGAGAGAAACATCAGTGATGAGAGTCATTGATTGGCTGCCTCCTGTAGGCCCCCTGCTTGGGATAAGAGTGGGAAACCAGGACATGTGCCCTGACCAGGAATCAAACCCCAACCTCCTGGATCATAGGTCGCTCTCCAGGCTTGCGTATAACTTTTGACTCTCTAAAAAATGTAACTACAGTCAGCTAGCTGCTTCCCAGGATTCAACTGGCTCTGGATTGAAAACAGTACTTTCCACTGGCAGTTGGGAATCCAGGGTTGCGGGAGTGCTGTCAGGAATGTGAAAATACTACTTTGAATCTGAGGTTGGTTGAATTCCTGAATTTCAAGCCCCCAAATGCAAAGGGCTGACTGTATTTATTGAAATAAATAAATAAATAAATAAATAAATAAATAATAATAAATCTACATGTAGGTGGACCGGCTTAGTTCAAACCTGTGCTGTTTGAGGATTATTGGGAAATATCCTTGGAAAGAGAGATTGAAGCCAGATCAT
Organism: Miniopterus schreibersii; assembly: GCF_964146895.1. NCBI lineage: Eukaryota > Metazoa > Chordata > Mammalia > Chiroptera > Miniopteridae > Miniopterus > Miniopterus schreibersii. Next base: position 51,300,542 of record NC_138109.1, on the reverse strand, counting down.
AAAAGACTTTGAATGCTGGGCCAATTGCCTTGAATGCCAAATTTAATTGGCCATGTGAAACATTCATAGCTTTTGGAGTAGGCGACTATACTGATCTGAACTTTTCAGTGGGATTACTGAACAGTGTATAAAATGCATTGAAATGTAGGAAGAATTCACATGGAAGAAATGTTGGAGGAATTACCTTTGGTTTCCTAAGGGAGGAATCATTGCTTTTGGCAATGGTTAGTAACAATGGAAATGGTGAGGAGAGTTCTGATGCAAGCTTGTGGAAGTAAACAGGGCTTGGTATTTGATTTGATGTTAGGACACATGAGAATTGGCAACATGCAATATTTCTGGAAGTTTCCAAAAGACATTTTGGGGCCTTTACAGAACTCTAGAGGAACTAGGAGGTGCCAGTTGCCTGGGTTTCCCTGGAGATAATATTCTAGAAATCTTCAAAAGGCAGGGTGAAGCTTTTTGTTCAGCACTTCCCTGCAATAATCTTCATAGCTGAGTACAAAAATGTTTCCTAATCACGGTGCCCATTTTCTCTCTAGGTTCAGCCTGCTTCATTCATTTTATGGGTTTGTTCTTTTGAGGATTAGCTGTGACAAACTGTGACTAGGCCAAATAGCTGCTTCTCTGCACCACAAACTAGGGCACTATTGTATAGTCCCCTTTTGAGAGCAATGTTTCTTAATGACTCCAAGTTTGACTTAATTATTCTTATTATAGTATTACTTAAACATGTTTAAACATAAAAATAGGTATAAACTGTGTACTTATTGGCTTTATATAACTATGTATAAGAAAAACCATTTCACAAGTTCAGGTCAATAAAAACTATTAAACTAATAAAATTTAAATTAAGAACATTAATTTAATGGACAGATGAAGTCGTTTTTGTGGAAATTAAATTGCTGCTTACAACCTAAATGACAATCAGGCTCTTCTGAGAATGCCAGTGTTCTCTTATAAGTTGTTATGACTTAATTCTCTCACCATTTTCTATAGTCCAACAATAGGAAAAGATTTATTAGAATTTCAAAGGACATTAGTTGACTTTTACTGAGCAGGCACCCTCTCATGCATCTATAAAGTACACTCTCACTAGCCTTAGACAATTAAAGGGTTACTGCTTGATCCAGTGATTACCGGAACACAAAGTGCATGTGGGAGCTAAAAGCAAGTTATAGTATTTGGTTATAGAGTTGCCATCCAAATGATCCACGATATAATTATTGACAAATTTTTAGGTTATCATATCAAACATACATATAATTTTTTAGGAGTTCAGGAGTCAAACAGACTTTTAAAAAAAATAAGTTCCTTGGTCCACTGATGGGCTATGGACTTCTGCAGTGATGTTCACTTTTTATTGTTGTTGTTGTTTTGGAGTAATGACAAGCATTTCCATATCATTTAATCTTAATTTATAATTAAAGTTTAATTAACACTAAAATACTATGTAACTTGTTCAGAGTTACCATGATTAAGTGTTTATAAGTCAAAATTTGTATAATCCTAGATTTGTTGGATTTCTTTCTTTTTCCACTCAGTGGACTGGCTGCCACACAGGGCCTGACGATTTTGAGAAGATCCTAGAGATGAGTGGCATTTTCTCCATCCTCAGGAAGGCTGCTGGCATGAATGTTGTGCAGCCTGTCTTGTGTTGGTGATGATTTTCAACATTTTACTTGGTTTTTATTTATAAGTTCCTTCTAGCTTGGCCTCATCATGATCCACTTTGTTGTGTATTGTTTATTTAACTCTATAGTGGGTAAGAAGGCATAATTTTACCACTAATTTTATGTTCCCTAATCTTATAATAACTTGACTCTAAGATAGGTATTGTGAATCATATATGAATCATTCATATTACCTAACCCTAACCTCCTCCCAAAATTTATTGTACAGTGAGTGACATTTCATTGCTATCATGCAGTAAGATTTCTAATGGGAATTAAGAATGGGCAAAGTAAGGGAGTTTCAGGGATATTTGCCATGTTGAAAAGGCTGCAAGTTAAAACAGTTTGTGAGCTACTATTCTAATTAACAGGAGATCCCAAAACCAGTTATTTGTCTTTGTCCCTGGCATTCCTCCATGAAAGTCACACCTAATAATGTGTTCTTGAACTAAATTATCTTTAGGTAAGCTTATTTTTCAGTTTGCTGCTTAGAAACCTTGGACGACTGCTCCTCATTTAAATAAGAAAGAACATGGAATAGATACTTAGTGTAATTCTAGCCATAATAGGTCAGATTTGGTATAAAACCAGTACATGTTGGATGAAATCCAGATGGGTTTAATACCAAATGAACCAGAAGGATCTAATTATAACACTTGCACATCGGACAGGGTCTCATAGAATGGATTTCAAGAATAGCACAGTGAGAATGTAGTGCAAATGAAAACTAGATGGATAGTCCTTTTGATGGATGAGGGATGTAGGTAGAATAAGGGAGAGAAGAAATGTCTTGGGGAACACAAATGAGGATGGTATAGGAAACCTGAGTCTGGAGTTATTTTGAGCATTGGCCTTGGGGTATGAAAGGCAAATGAAACAAAAAGCAAGGTCTATGAAATTTAGTTGAATGTTAGAGAAGTCCCTAGCTGAAAACATTTGAAACTGTTATACTAAAATCAGTTCAATATGTTCAGTATTATTATTATTTTTATAACTAATTTATTTATTTTAATACTGTTGAGCACTGTAATAAACCATACTTCTCAAAATTCTTTCTGGCACCTTTCTGGAAGAGGGTCCTGCATATTTTCTGCTTTTTGGGTTATTTAAGGCATTCAGTTGTCTACTAATTTCCCTAGGTGTCTTAAGTACAAAAACATGAATTTAAGACAATAAGGGAAAGGCTTAAATTTTTTTTAAAGAAAGTGGCTGAGGGTTATAGGTAGCCTAGTAGAACTTTGTCATATCATATTTCATTTCATATTTTCATTGTGTTTCTTTATATTTACATAAAGTTAAAGGTCTTTCCCATGAGATAAATAATAGGCCTTGGTAAGTACAGATCAATGGCAGTAATTTTGGAAGAAAGCTTGGTGGTTAGTCGATGGTGGGAAGATTTGCAGAAGCTCTGGTTTTTAAAAGATGGCTTTTAGTGCTCAGCTCTTTCTACAGAGTGAAAGATGACATGGATAAGTGATATGTAATTCCAACACTCTTCCCTGGAAAAACTGGAATTACCAAGATAGTCTGTCTATATAGATCTATTTTTGAGTCTAATTTCTCAAACTATATTGATGACACAACTAATGGGTTTCTCTTCCTCTAGTTACTTATTTTTCTATCTAAATCTACACATGCACGAAAATTACAAAGTGAATAGCTGGAGTTGCATTAAGATAGTTTTTGATTCTGTGGCATCTTAACCAAACCTTTATTTCTTTATTTTTCCTCTACCTAAGAATATGCATCTGAAATGATATATATGTATTTTTTAACTCATCATAGTAGTTATTTAAAAAAAGTTTTCTGATTAATTCAGTGAATGAAACTCATACTCTGCTTTACCTCTGCACTTTTTCTAAGCAGCTTGGTAAAAGCTGTGTCTAGGATATTGAAATTCCAGGACACCAGGATAAGTAAATGTGTGGATTTTAGATCTGGGAACTAGACGTGGTTTGGTTTCAATACAGTTCTGTCTTCTCCAAGTTTGCATAATCCCCACACGCTCCTTCATCCATGACTAGCTGCTCCCACACACTTCTTGCCTCTGGGGTCCTTTCTGTTTATGTCCTGCCAACCTTGTCTTCTATTGCTTGCCAACCATGTCCTCCAATTAGTCTATTTTTCCACTAGGAGACATTCTCTGGTCTCTTTAAGTGGCTACGTACATTGAAGGAAAGGAGACAATTTTGAACAAAAATGTATTTATACTTATTTTGCCCTGAAATTAGAAAAATTTTAATCACCCCTCACTTAAATTTCTTCAAATCGCATATAGTAACAAAGTCGTGTATAACTTTATTATCTTTTTATGCATATGAATAACTTCCTGGACCTTATCCAAGTTTTTTAAAAGTACAATAAATCATTGATTGTGTCTACATAATGGCCAATCATCCTGCTGGAAAATTCAATCAAGTCATTTGGTTGTTTGATCGACAAGACACCAAGCGTGCGGATATTTGTTTAATCGAAAGATATCAAACTGCCTCTTAATATTTGGATGAATGGCTGGCTATTGTTTAGATAATAATATATATATATTTTTTCATTTAGTTATTCAGATTTCAGGAGACACAGTTTTGTGGGTGCTGTTAACACCTAGAGAGTAATTTATGCACTGTGAGTTCATTGCTAATATTTTTCTACAATCAGACTGATTCTAAGAAATAAAAATGTTACTTTCAGTTTACCACACAGGCTTATTTTATTCTGTATTTCTCATAATCAGTAGATATATATGTATATATATAGTAATGCAGACAATTTTTAGAATTGTTTTAACAAACAAAAATTTATTTTATTATGTAGGAATATATTAAAATAATAACTAAAAATTTCATTTTTTATTTCTCTTACAAAATGTGGTAAATAAAGGATTTAGACATAAAGGGGTGGGTAAAAGAAACATTTACCTAATCTTATATTGGTGTGAATATAGAATTCTTTATTAGAAAAGTTGCTATTTATTATATCACTGGTATCAACACACTTTTTTTGACAAATGAATATTTATTTGCTTAATCAATTTAAAAATTTTCTTCTTTCCTTCCTAATTTTCTAAGTATTTACATAGTCCTTAACTTTAGCAAGCATTTTACACTAAATTTACCTGGAAATATCCCTGTTGCATTGTAGATTTTGTTTTTATTTGAATTTCTTTATGATACTGTTTCTATAATATTCTGAACTTGTGACTCCACACACACATACACTAGTATATATACTAAAAATGAACAATCAAATCAAACAATTCTTTGGGCTAATTTAATCAGATTTTTCTGTTATAATAATAGAATTTCATTTCTCTTTTCTTTTTTTTAAATTTTCCTTTCTTTTGTTTTCTTTTTTATTAATCCTCACCTGAGGATATTTTTCTCCATTGATTTTTAAAGAGAGTGGAAGGGGGGGAGAGAGAGACATCAATTGGTTGCCTCCCCCACTTGCCCCTACCAGAGCCAGGGCTGGGGATTGAACCTGCAACCTAGGTATGTGCCCTGGATGGGTAATCCAACTGGTGACTCTTTGGTGCATGGGCCGATGCTCTCACCACTGAACAACACCTGCCAGGGTTCTAAGATAAACTTTTAATGAAAATATCTAATTTGTAGGAAATTTAAAATTAAAAAATAATTATTGGTTAATAGCTCTTGCTTAGATAATTCAAACATCTTAATTTGTGATTAAATAAAATAGAATTTCAAATAATTTGATAAACTAAAAATCAGAAAATTTTATACATGGAAATCTTCACTCTACACATAAAATTTTTTTGCTCACATAACTAGTTTGAAAATTTATATATTCTTAAAATTTTTCTCTCTTTAGTTTCTATTTCTCAACCATATTGTGTGCACCTCACAATATTTTATAGTCACTTTATTAATCTATACTAAATTTTTATAATGACTTCTTTGTAAATTTATGTTTATTTCTTTACAGAGTCAGCAACATTTATTATCAGAAATATAATTTTTGTAACTGTGTATAGTTTCTGCAGTACAATTGGTTATAACTGTGACAAGTTTTTGAAAGAAGAAGAAAAATTGTATAGAACATAATTGGCTGTAACTGTGACAAGTCTTTGAAAGTAGAGTAAAAGTTATAGAGAATATAGAGGAAAACATTACATAGCAATGATTAATGCACAGAGCATTTATGCAAGAGGTAGATTTATCTTTATCCATGGCACTATATGTCAAAATATTTATATGTCATTTATACAGACACATATATACTCCTATATGAGTCCTTAACATTTTTGGTCATTTCAATTGTTTAAACAATAAACAAAAACAAAGTGGAAGTATACCTTCCCAAAATTCTATGGAAGTAATTTCAGCAAGTAATATTTCTACAAGAACAAAATAATAATGAAAATATCACTGTGGTCAATAACAATGAAAAGTTTCTCTTTTTGTAGCAAAAATAACAAGATAAACATTTCTTAATGAAAGGAGACAAATAGCATTAAATATCTAAAGAAAGCCAATGGCTTAAATGAGCACATATTAATGAATAAAAAATTAAATGAAGAGTTCACCCCCCACAAAATCACTATTACTGATAAAAAGAAATATTAGATGACCTTCTATCATTAGGCTTCAGGCAGAATGAATTTGAGTTTGGCTTCCCACTGTCAGTGCTAAGGAGATTAATGATGTAGTTATCATTGAACGTGATGCCCTTCTAAAAAAGAACTGAATTTGAAATGCAAATCAGAATTTATTGAATCTTGTATGACACAGTGCAAGAATTAAAGAACTCTGGTTTATGATGAGAAGGAAGGAATAATAACTAGGTAAGAACTAAGTTTTCAACAAAGTAACAAAACAAAATAACCAATAAAATCAGATTTGGGGGAGTTTCACTTTAATATATAAGCAGATATCTTTACTAGAGAGGCAATTAAATTTTTTTAAATCATCTTGTTGGCATCTAATCATTTAGCTACCTTCCCTTCATCTAAGCCACTTACTTAATGGGATCAAATGAAATCCACATATAAATCTTAAATAATTTAAACTCCCATTGTTGAAACAATGAGAATTGCATGTATATAAACACTATGACCAATAATTGTAACCCTTATCTGTGCCAGTCATAGTGGACTATCTCTTTTGTCTTGAGAATTGAAGGAACCTGACAGACATATCCAAGAATCTATATTTATATTCTATAACGCAACATGAAGACATATCACCTGTTCTGGAAACTCTGTACAATCTTGGACTTTGTTGGACTCAATCAAAAGTATTTTAGTGTGTAAGAATGTGGTTTTGTTGTTGCTGTTTTTTTAAAAAAATATCTTTATTGATTTCAGAGAGAGGAAAGGAGAGGGAGAGAAAGAGATAGAAACATCAATGATGAGAGAGTCATTGATTGGCTGGACTGCCTCCTGCACACCCCCTACTGGAAATCGAGCCCACAACCTAGACATGTGCCCTGACCGGGAATCGAACCCCAATTGCCTGGATCCTAGGTCGAAGCTCAACCGCTGAGCCACGCCGGGCCAGGCAAGAATGTGTTTTATAATCTAAAGGTAGATGTGGAGTTACCATTCAAGGAACATGAGTAATTTTTTTTTAAGCAAAAACTGAAGGAAAACAAACTAGATCTCTGTTGAAACAATGTGGTTGTCTAACTTGGCCAGAAAAAATTAAAGATGTCATAAATAGGGACTAGCTGAGGCTTTGAATTCTGTGCAGCATTGTGATGTTTGTAGAGTATGTATTACATGTCAAATCCAGTCACAGGAAATATAGACAGTATTCCCTTCTTAAAGTAACTGTACTTACCTTTCGTGTGTGTGAATGTAAGAAATATTTAGATAACAACACATCTTACACTGTGATTGGAGATAGAGTCAACATGTGCTCCAAGAAGAGAGAGATCACCTTGGACCTGTAATCAGCTTAGCCATGAAGACAATATTAAGTTTACAGAGATAGACAGAAGGAGGACATTATTTCAGGAAAGGAGTGTAATATGTTAAAAGTAAAAAGCTTGAATAACCATATTAAGTTGAATGATAATAATAATAATAATTAGAATTATAGCCAATATTTATTGATTATTGTGTGAGACTCTGTTCTAAGCACTTTACATCTATTTACCTCATTTCAGCCTCAATATTTGCCTTATAAATGAAGAAATAAGAATCACAGAGAGGTATGTGATTTCCCTAGAGAGCAGCTGAGATTCATACCCAGGTAATCTTGGGGCCAGTGTATTTTCTTGGTTGAAATGACCAGATGTAAAGTGTGTTGACCCTGGGAAAGAATCAAATTAGTGCTGACTCAGTACAGACATCTTAGTTGATCTTGTTAACTAATGTCAGGTAAGATACACTCTATTTTAAGATCAGATTATTATATTTCTCTGTCTTCAGTCATAGGAAACTTCAATTACAGCATTTGTGAAAATAATTTACTGCTCATATGGCCAAAAGTGAATAATACATGGTCAAAATGAAACATTATTGTGTAGTAACTTTTAGTTTAATTGTCTATTTTACTGAGGTTTTTTTTTTTTTTAACTCCCTAATCCAAATTGAGTTGGTTGACTCAGGGAACAAAATCATACAAGATAAAGTTTGAAATAACCAGTGGTTTAACTAGAAAAATGGAAAAAATGTCTCAATGTGTGGACACGGTCTAAATGCGTGGACACGGTCTTTAATAGAAAAACCATTAAACGCTAAAACTTGAGGCAAACTTACAAATTCTCTTCCTAAATTAAAATCCAAATTAATATTACTAACTCATTACACTATAGAGCTGGATATAAGTGTAATTAATTGATGTTAGAAATATCATACAATTTAATAGAATTATTTTGCTAATAGATTTTCAAGTGAGATTTCTGACTGTAAAATAAGTCATTTTGATGGACTCTTTTTGAGAATTTTAATAGACACAATTAATATATATTATTTATGCCCAGCAATGTTTTTTTATTATGCACATGTGCCCAAAGGCTTAGGCAATAGGCGAGGATTTAAAAAAAATAAATTAAAAGAGTAAGTAAATTAAATAAAAGTAAAGCCACATGTTCCTTTGGGTGTGTGTGTCTAGAGGAACATATTTATGTGACTGTTGGCTATTCCACATGTTAAACTTGTGTCTGGTTTCAGGTAATCTTATGATTAAAGGTCTATTCCCTAAATAGTCTAGGGCAGTCTCTAGTGACACACAGAGAAGACAATGCATGAAGACTTAAGTCCAGCAGATCCTCCACGATCTTAAAGGATCCCTTCAGTGCTTGATATAGCTGCGAGGAGTCTAGAAATTTAAAGGGACACAATCTCCGGAGTAGGTAAATTTGGAGAGGTGTTCAGTAAAATATTAGATCGTTTAGATCCTCATACAGTGTGATTCGAGCCACTTTGCACTACAAAACCTGAAGAAAAAAAAATGGACCAACCAAATTCTCATCTTCTCCAAGGGGTTGTCTGCAAAAGAGATCAGGAGAAACAATGTATTTCTCTATCTGTCTTTCTCTTGATCATTTAATCTAAGGGAGGAAGGGAGAAAAAACATGTCTGGATTGCAATGTGAAATTTTTTTTAAATCTGCTATTATGGATTTACTTCCAATCATTCCTTGACTGTATGATTGTGTATTATGACAATGTCATAATACCAATTTTTTTGATGAAATGTCAGAAACATTTTACAAGTCTGTGGTTCCCTGAAAACTGAAGTGCTTTTATAACTCCATAAAGTTACTATAATAGGCTTTATTCTTTCTTTTAAATGACTGTTAGAGGGACCTACCATTATCCTGACACTTACACATGAGCAACTTTTGCTTGAGCTTTTATACACCTTCATGGCAACACTCAATGTCTGGGCTCTTTTGTGGCTTCCTCAATTTGCTTCTCATTACATCTAACCTGTTGAATGTTTTGTCTGTTTTGATCAGCAAGGTGAGAAGTGAGCTGAATTCTGAATATTTTTTGCACTGTTTGTCATTTCTGCTTAAGAAATATTTACCGAAGCTCTGGACCCATAAATATGAATTAGATGTTGAGATTTTAATGATGTAATGAAAGAGAAGGCATTGCCCGTTATTACTATATCCAAAACACTCAGAAGTACAAACAGAGGAATATGTCTTTATCATCAGAATTTAATATGAAATCATGTTCTTCTGTCATATAGAAAATTTGTCATAGATTTTATCTGCAATAAAAGCTATGTCAATGGTGCCACATAATACATTTGTAGAGGTTAGATATTTTAACCTTCATCTTTGAGCAGAATTATAATATTAAGTAACCCACTGAAACACCACCAGCAGATTATTAAGAATATAAAATTTTCTGCAGACATTAATGCAAAATAGCATAGGAATCCACATATTGTAGCACAGTGGGGTCATTTTGAATAATGTCCTTGAAGTGATAAATTTATTACATAAGTAAAAAATATATGATTAAAAATTCCATCAATCTCATGTCCTTGTCATGGACTTGTGTTTTTAAAGTCCAGAGAGATTATGCTGTTGGGTTGGTTAAACTCTCACAAAGGCCTGTGAAAACATAACAGCCCCATGACTTTAATGACTTCCTTTTTGAAATGTGTATTGTTATAAACCATGCATAATGAGCAGCGGATTCTCAGAAATATAGCTTTTACTTAAATGGATTTCAATTTCCACAATTTATATTAAGACTCTATTTTTAAATTCTGTTAATTAAGGAAACAAATCTAGAAATATTTGTAGCTGGATGAACTATTACCTGAATTAAAGTTGCTGACATTCACTTTTGTGAACTTGTAATATCTTCTGTTTTCTTTCTACTTCTATTTTTTGGCGTGACTCTGGGGACAGAATTTACTTTCTCCTTTAACTGCACATTATATTTTTATCTTAAGAGGTGAATTTCAGATGCTTCAACTTTATCAGGCAGTTCAGTAACTGCTGAATATAGAACATATATTTAAATCACTATACTCAGAATTGAGTTATGAGAGAACGATAATGAAGAACTTGCTGAAAAAATAAAATAAAATGCATTTTTAGATTTTCTTTTTCAATGGATGTACAGGAGAAACAAATACAGGTTTTACTTAAGAAAATACAAGTAAAACTTTACTTCTCCCCCTGTTTTTATAGCCCAGACAGTGGAATTGTCCGAGCAACTGAGTGACTTTCTTAAGGCTCACCCTGGTTTCTGGTCATTTCATTCTGAAGTGTGGAATGTATTTTGAATACAAGATGATTTAATTTAGTTGGTTTAATCCACAGTTTCAACCTTTGCCTTTTCTTTTAAAACAAGTCTCATAAAAGCATCTGCAGAAGCCTTGTTTTGATTACCCTTTATCCCTCAGCCTTAGATCAGTATCAGTTTTTCCCCCTTGCTCATAATCCATTATAGAAAATACTGTAGATTTCTGCAGCATGACCAAAACTCCACATTATGTTTGCAATTTTTCGTAAGATTTGTGTAGTATAAAGTAAAAATGTTTGCTTTAAGAGACATCTGCTATAAATAAAATGACAGTGTAAATTTTCAAGAGAGCTGCAGTTGCTGTAAAGCCTAAAAACATGAGCCTTTCAGAGCTGGTTCCAGCACTTAGTGATTTTCCGATAGGTCAACACCGTTGACTTCAGTGTTCTGGAGCCCCCACCAAACTGCTGGTTCTCCCAGCCTCCCTCCTGGCCCCCCAAATTGCAATGAAATTAGTCTGTAATACTTTCAACGCCCTTGCAGGTCCATTTTCATTCTCAGGGAAACATGTGAATGGCATTAAAGTACGCTTTCCACTCTCACAAAATATTTCCTCAAAATACTTGAGAAACTTAAACCAGTTACTTCATATTTTGATAGTATCTTTATGGAACAGAGTCAGCCAGCCTGAAAGGGCCAGCCAGCCATTCCGGTCAGCAACATATTGTTTCAGAAGTTTCCAGAACTCCTCATTAAAGCTTTGCCTCAGGAGAAATTTGTTAGGGAGAACAGAGACAAGACTGGCATTTCTCTTTCTAAATTTTCCTGTTAGTGTTCTTTACAAACAAGTAACAGGGTTCCCATCATGTGCTTTTATTGAATGACAACTTTTTATGTTTCCTGAAGTGAAGATATTCATAATGGGCTGTGGTCAGAGACTGAGTTGAGAAATCCAATGAGTCAGGAGGAGCCAAAGATACAGTGAAGTTCAGAGGAAGACAGAGCCGCTTTATTAAAAAATGGTCATTGAAGAACATAAAAGGAGGAAACTCATTCAAACACTCTCCATTGATACCAGTTTCTATTTTTTAATATAGAAAGTAAAATCAGAGCATAAAATAGAACTTTATATTCAAAATATAAATTCTGTAGAATGGCAAATATATTCAAACTCTGACCTTAATAAGGGCTCCAGGGGTTGATGAAGAAAAATGTAAATTAAGGCTCATTATTTTTCAATAACGAGAAAGGAAGCGGCAACTAGTGAATATTTCTTCATTTATTTACTGCATATCTAGTATGAAAGTACCTTTTGGTATTTAGAGATATATTTAAAATTGCTTTTTCATTATAATACCCTAAAGGCAAAATTATGTTATTGGAAAATTGATTTGGTATCAAATAAAATAAAGATAAGAGTTTAAAAGGTCTACGCTATTCAAATGACAGAAATTGAGCATGCAAACAGTATTGGAGGTTGTGTTACAACAGTTTCGTAAACCTCCCATGTTTATTGTTCTCAAAAATGACTTTTTGTAGCAATTGGGGAAATGTTAGGCTGACACTTCTATAGACAGCAAGTGCCTAACACATACAGAAATTGCATAAATTGCTATGACTATCAAAACCAATTGCCAATTTTTCTTACAAAATACTTCCCCCCTCTTATAAATGGTTTAATTTTCCTTTATCTCTTTGAGTCTTTTATCTTCTCCAATGTCCTACCCTGCAATAGGTGTGAAATTTTATCAAAAGCTTTCTGATATTACCATAAATTACTGTGTAAGCAGAGCTATTGCTTATCTGTCAAGGGGCCTTTTTCCCCTTTCTTTAGCAATTTTCTCCATTTCTACGTGGGTGAAAGGTTTTTTCTGCTATTTCTTACCAAAGACTGTACCTAAAAAGGCGTTGACTTTTAGTAAAGGGGATGCAGTAGAAATCTGTCCAGAGAATAACATTGTGACACCAAAAGGGGTAAGAAAATCATTTTATCTGGTGTTTCTTGAACAAGTATTTGGCAAGAATAATTTCTATATGGTGGGATATATTCCTATGTTAAATTCAGAAAAGGTATGTATGTATTATATTTTCTACCTTTTTATTTCATTTGGTTGTATATTTGCATGTAATGACTATTTGTTATTTTTCCACTTATTTATTTTTATACATGTTTCATTCGTGCAACACGGTAAATGTTACTCTTTTGATAGAAATTATTTTACATGGTTCTTTTCTACCTGGTGAGTCACACTTTTTGACAACCATGTAATTATCTTTTCTATTGTGAGTTTTCTTAAAACATATTCAAGGTTAATTGGATGGACATTATACTTTGGAAAGAAGTTATGATGATATCCTATTATAAGCTGTGTAATCTAGAAAGAGGGTGAATATTAGGGTTGTTTTATTACTGCCAAAGGCAGAAATGGAGTGAAATTTCTATTTTGGTCAGTGTGGGGAAAGGTCATTTTGAGGATCCAAACATTGAGAAGGATTGTCATTATAACAGAATATCTAGAAATTACTTTAAAGAAGAAAACCATAAAGCACTTGGCTGATGTACCTGGGGGGGCTCATCAGCTGGCTAGAATTTGCTATTTCACACTCAATGATTTGTCCTCCTATATCTCTAGTTTTATGTAAATGCAACCTCAAATATATTTTAAAATCCTTTACAAAAATTAGACAACCCATCCTTCCCTCTATAGTAACCCCACAAATGGATTAAAAAGTGAAATAGAAAAGGTGTCTCTAAATCTAACAGTACTGAGATCTATGCAGCAATGTAGAAAATATTAGTATTTATGACCAAAATACTGTGAATACTAAGTATGTCAACAGTGATCAAATTGTTTTCAAAGGCAACAGCAAAGATAATAACCCTCAAACTATTAGGCTTCCTTCTTGAATGGTAATTTTCTTCTCAGCACAACTACAACCTACAGATGCGTCCACTCTGACCACAGGGCAAGGGCCACCTCTGCCTAGGTGATAGGAAACAGACTTAGGCCTGCATGTCTTATTATAGCTCTTCCTTTATCACTGCCTTTCCCTTGTATATTTAATGCTTTTGGTGAGAGTAAAATTGAGAGTTCTGCTTCTGGGGATGATCCATTCTGGGTTCCACACTTACAGCTCCCCGCAGAACTAGTCGTATGAGCTTGGACAAAAGCCATATATCTTGGGCGAGTCAGTTTCCCCATCTTCAAAATGGAGACAAGAACAGAAACTACATCAGAATGATTTTGTGAGGATTAGAAAAGTTAGTGTACTTATCTATTACCAAATGAGTAAGAAATACAGAGTGCCCATGTACTCCCCACCCTCAATTCCCATACTGTTATTATCTTTCATCAGTGTGATACATTTGTTATCATTTTGATAAACATTATTATTAACTAAAGTCTGTAGTTTACATGAGCATTCACTTTTTGTGCTGTAGTCCTATGAGTTTTGACAAATGCATATTGTCACGTATTTACCAATACAGTATCATACAGAATAGTTTCACTGCCCTAAAAATTCCCTGTGCTCCACCTATTCATCCCACCCTCCCCATCCCAAAGCCAGTGATGTTTTTATTGTGGTCATTGTTTTGCCTTTTCCATAATGCCAACTATTTAGAATTTTATAGTATGTACCCTTTTCAGACTTGCTTCTTTCACTAGCAACATATATTTGAGGTTGCTCCATGACATTTTTGTGATCTGATAACTCATTTCCTTTTATCACTGAGTAACATCTCATTGCATGAATGTACTGCAGTTGGTTCATTCATTCCCCTATTGAAGGCTATCTTGGTTGCTTCTAGATTTTAGGAGTCATGACTAAAGCTACTATAAACATTTAAGCATAGGTTTTCTGTGGGCATGTTTTCAACTCATTGGGTAAAAGCACAATTGCTGGATCATATTGTAAGATTATGTTTAGCTTTGTAAGAAAGTACCAAACTGTCTTCCAAAGTGGATGTATCATTTGCATTCTCACAAACAGTAAGTGACAATTTTTGTTGCTTCACATCTTTGTCAACATTTGATGTTATTATGTCAGTGTTTTGGATGTTTCCCATTCTAATAGATAGGTAATGGTATCTCATTGCTATTTAATGTATTTATTTTAAAAACAAATATCTATTGGCTTTTATGTTCTAAGGAGTATTCTAAGAACTAGGATTACAAGTGTGACTAAAACAGACCTCCTCCCCACTAAAAATAAAATAAAAGGCCTCCAAAGGAGCTTACATTCTATTTCAGTGGATAGAACTTGGGAACAATTAGTGGGAAAATGTGTATCAACTGTAGGTTGATGATAAGAGCTATTATGAAGGAAACTTGAGGAAAGAAGAGTGATGGGTTGAGGACTACAATTTTAAATTGCATGGTTAGAAAATGTGTCACTGAGAAGATAGCATATGAGCAAAGACCTGAAGGAGGAAAAGTAAGCAGTCATGCAAAAAACTTGGGGAACTGTTCAAGGCGGAGGGAATAGCCAGTGAAAATGGGGGACAGGAGCCTGCCTAAATGGTTTAAGGAGCAACACCAAAGCCAATGCTTGCAAGGAGGAGATGATATCAGGGAAGTCCCGGGGGCCCTTTTGTAGGACCTAGCAGGACATGGCAAGTAAGGGCTCTGAATGTTACTTTAAGAGAGGTGGAAAGCCATCAAAGAATTTTGAGCTGAAAAGTGATATGTCATGACTCACTCTTTAAATTATCATTGGATAGCCTTACTGAAGAGAGATTTTGAAGGTCAAGTGGAGTAGCAGATAGACCAGGTAGGAAGCTACTGCAGTAATTCACACAAGAAACAATGCTACCTGCCTGCTTCAGATTTGAAAAGAGTGATTGTAAAGTGCTTGTAACATTGTCAAAATAATATTATAGCTAATAATATTTTCCTTACTAATGTAAACCTATAAAAAATCAATTTTTATGCATCAGGTTTCCAATTATTATAGTCTGATGTTAATTATTCAACTAGTTTCAGTATAATTATAATTGTAGTTATAGATCTTTGAAAAAATCCAACCTTTTCTAATCTGAAAAGTTGAAAAAGTTCTTATTGGACTAGATAAAAGTGATATTCCCAGGATGTGTCTTTTAATATTTTCCACTATTGAAATATATTTAGCTCACTTAAAATATAACTTAGTTTCAATTTTCAATCCTTCTAGCTAGCAAGTGAAAGTGTCATGTGAAGAAAAGGCAGGGGATTGTTCAAGTTTGAGGCTCTTAGACATTTTTTTCTTTCCCAGAAGCAGCGAAGTTAAGGGGAGAAGTGTGGTTGCGATAGTTATCATTCAGAATTTTGAATGGTGGCACTTTATTTGGATGTTAAGATCTCTGAGAGTGAGACTGGGGTGGGGAGATTGTGAGGACATAGCCTCCCCCCCCCAAACAAAAGATTAAATGTGGAATCTTAAATCCAGCTAGGTGTGAATGGGAGAAACTGAAATCCACTCTGTTTTCACCCCACTTTGGATAATGGTTGCTAGGCCTCAGGGAGCTTATGAAAACATCAAGTGTACTACAAATGAGTAAGAATTCTAAGGGAACGCTCCAGTAATTTGCTACCTGTATGTGGCATTAGGCAGTTTTCTAAATTGGTCCCAACAATGACCTAAGTGTAGACATAAATATAGACATTCGTTCACTTAAGAAATATGTACTGGGCATGCTCTATGTATGAAGAGCTCTTTTAGGAACTGGGGACAGTGAGGTAAATAAAAGAAAAAGTCTCTGCCTCATAGAACTTACATTGTAGTGAGGGAGACAGCCGATTAATATTTAAACAATTGAATATATAACAATGATCTGCAGTGATAAAGGCTAGGCAGAGAAACGTGAAGCAGGGTAAAGGGAGAAAGTGTGAGAGTGAGCGTTTTGGATTGACTGTTTAGGGCAGAGAGTTCTGAGGAAGTGACACAGGAATGAGACACAAAGGCAGCAAAAATGGAAATGCAAGCCATGGAAATATTCCTCAGGAAAGCATCCCAGGCAGAGAGAATTCTACGTGTAAAGGCCCCAAGGTGGGAACATTTCTGGTGAGTTCTAGGAGCAGCAAGGAGGCCATGTGACTCTCTATGCTGAGGGAGCGAGGAGAGGGGGGGAAGGAGACGAGGTGCTGGGAAGGATTTGGGGTTTCTGTGTCTTGGGAAGCCGTGGGTGGTAGAGATGCCATCAAAGTGTTATGACTGGACTTTCATTTTGGAAAGAGCACTCTGTAGAGCAGAGAGAGTAGGAAAACAAGTAGAAATAAAAGGTTGAGTCCCTGGCTGGGTAGCTCAGTTGGTTAGAGCATCATCCTGATACACCAAGGTTGTGGGTTTGATCTCTGGTCAGGGCACACACAAGAAGCAACTAATGAATGTGTAGGTGGAACAACATATTGATGTTTCTCTCTCTCTCTTTCGGGTCAATTAAAAAAAAAAAGAAATAGAAGGTTTAATCAGACAACTTTCACAGGTACCCGTGGACACTAGGGCTCGAAGTAATTCAGTAGTAAAAAAATTGAGATTCACTTGTAGGGAGAGGTGAGTGTTTGCTAAAGTTCGAGGTAGGGGGAAGATTTGCTTCTTGAATAACCATGTGAGTGATATTTTACCAAATGAGAAATGCAAAATTGGGGGAGAGAAGTCAGAGTGTAAGAGAAATGTTTTTAAAGTTAGAAAGCTATGTTATCTTCTTGAGTTCATCATAAAGCCCACGACAGTTCTGAAACACAAAACAATTTTTATTGTTTAAAAAAAAAACACTCTAACTTTATTCCCTTTGAGATGAGCATAAGTATTTTCTATCACAGTGATTCTCGAAGAAGTTTCTCTGGCACATTGGTGGGCTTCAAGAGACCTCCTGAAGAGCCTCTTACTGATTGAAATGTGCACTGGTGGTCCTTTTCGTTCTTAAGGAAAATTCAGGCTTTATTCCATAGCCCTATCTTATCAGTTTTTTTTTTTAGTTTTTTTTTTTTTAATTACTGAGAGGTTTTTGTTTTGTTTTGTTTTACTAGGAACCAATGATATTAGCATTTGGTATTTATATACCAAAAGTATCAATTTGCTGGAGCTTACTGAAGACATTCAGTTCCATACTTAGAAGTGTTGACAACACTTGACAATATTTCCTCAGTTTTAAAGAAAGACAATTTGTTATAGATGAACCAGAAATATTGTCTTGAATTGGCCAGGATTTTAATTGCTGTTATGCTTGCTTTTAATTATGAATTAATTTTTAGTGTAGCCTAATTGTTACCATTTTAGTTTCTTATGGGATGTTCAACTAAGCTTGCAGAGTATATATTTGATGTAATAGTATTTTTAGATGGTAATATCCCAAAAGCATTGAATCCCAATATACTGTGATTTGAATATGAATTATCTATACCCCCCATTGCTAAAACAGATGTCTACATAATTTCCCTCTTTCATCCTTCAATTTGCTTAGGCAATGACACTATTGTGATCGCTGAGTAAATTTGCCTCTAGAAGTGAGCAGGTAGGGTACGTGGACTATGGAGTCTTTGCTATGATCAAATAGTTTATTTGACAGTTTAGATCAAATAGTGCTACCCGTTGGCATACACACACATCTTTATTTCTTCTCATTTTTCCTCTTTATTTTGGAGTACTTTTGTGATGAGTTTTATGTGTTTTTCTTCTGCGAGTTACCAGATGTACAAAGACGAGTAAATGGAAACCACATTCAAAATCTGGGGAATTTTCCATACACTGCATTTAGAGTCAGAAGGTCTGCAATTAAGTTCCATATGTGCTAATTACTAGTTATTTGATTATTGACAAGTCACATAACTTTATAGCTTCCATTTTTTCATCTGTAAATTGGAGTCATAATATTTTATACTCGTGAGAATTTAGTGAGATGATAATATTAATGATAGAATATATGAACTTTATTACAGGTCAGGCACTATTTAAAGTGCTTTGCAAACACATCAGTTAGAAAATGATAATATTATTATTCAATGTTTAGAGCATAATGATTGAAACAATAAATAATATAAAAAATTATTCTGGCCTTGGCCGGTGCAGCTCAGCTGATTGGAGCGTTGTCCCATACACCAAAATGTGGCGGGTTTGAGCCTCAGTCAGGGGACATACCCAGGTTGCAGGTTCAATCTCCCATAGGGGCGCGTGCAGGAGGCAACTAATTGATGTTTCTCTTTCACTCTTTCTCTCTCTTTTTTTCTCTCTCTCTCTCAAATCAATAATAAAAAAATTTTAAAAAGTTATTCTGGTCAAATGCTAATAGAATAATTTTAGTGAGATTGACAGGTTGGATTTTGTAATCAAAAGCATCACTTTGAGATGTGAGTGAAGAATTCATGTTATGCAGAAAACATTGTAGAGTACCTTTCTATTATATAGGATAAAACTAATTACAAAGACTCCTTTAATAAGAGTGAATGTATTTATAGATAAAGATGCAACTTTGCATCAAGAATGTATTCATTTAAGTGGAGTAAAATGCATCCCCTTCTGGAGATAGGAATGGTTAAGGCTAAATGAATTTGCCAGTATACCCTCTTCAGACATTCACTCAAATAGTTATTTTCCCCTTATTTAAGCACAAGAGACAAATTAATTTTGACACATCTGGCAACTATCTGATAACTGCCAACTTATTTTTTAAAAACTACCCAATAGCAAGAAATTTTGATTATCAGAAATCTTGTCTGAAAAGGGCCAGATACCAAGCACTAAATGAACTGTGATAATGATCTGGAAACCAAATTTTGCTGCAAGAATAAAAGGGCTATGTATAGCTGTCAGTGAAGAAATACAGGGCCAAGTTCAAAACAAACGAACACCAAACACCCAGGAAAGACAAGGGAGGGGGTAAAGCGCATGGGAGAAGGGGAAGAAAATGGAAACGGGAACAGAGATTGTTTTCCCCTAGGTCCTAGTGTATGAAGAATGATTCTTAGTAATGTTTGCACAATACTTCCATATTTTCTTAGGTACATTTAACATAACAATGAATTTTAAAGCTGGACCAGGTTTTCTTCAATTCTCATAGTCCTGATAAATCCTCTTGGAAAAAACAAAATTGGACCGTGGCTTTCTCCTAACATAATTTTTTCTTATTCCATACCCTTGACAGTCACACACCCCACACACCTCCCTTCCCCCCAAGTGGCTTAGTTAATAAGTCAGTACATGAATAGTAATGTGATGGTAATAGGAAATCCCAATGGTTATACCTAAACACTGGTTTCATTAACTAGAAAGCCTGCAAATGTGGGTAAAGTTTTAAATAATACAAACAGTATTAGTTTGTACTTGTGCACCAGTGAATGAGCCTGTGTCAATAGTTGTCAACATGTCACATAATGCTGTTCTTATGTGGGGACTCACAGACTCATTGGTGAAACACCTCTCCTTGGTGGTGAAAACTGGGCGGTGAATAAAAAAGTTAGTATTCTGTCTTAATGAGTCTAAAAGGTGCTCTAGGTATTATAGAATTTCAGTGGGGAAAAAACAAGTTTTGGGGTTTTGAGAAGTGATTATACTAAGAACTGCTCATTTCTTATGACTATTACACATAAAGTACTTTTATTACGCTTCACAGCAATGTTTTCGTATGCAACTTGTTTCCTAATTTTTCTATCTTGAAGAGACAACCTATCAGATAGCCTAAAATTATTTACCTTACCTAGGGACAACTACCTTAAGAAAAAACTGTTAATGAAGGGCAAAACAATTATCCCCAAAGTCATGAGATCACAAAGTGCTAAAAAAGTGCAGGGGCTCTTGACAATGAAGCCCCCTAATAGGAGGGGAAAGATGCCACCACTCTGATAGCCACTGGGAACCCCAGTATGCCACTCCAGAAAGGGATGTGTAGCATAAAGCCGCCGGTGACACTGACTACTTTGAAATGTTTATAAATTAAGGATTTGAGAATTATCAGAATCAGATCAAGTTTGAACCATTTAAGCTAACAAAACTACATCTAAACCAAAGTGTGGTTAAGACGCACTTCAGAGCTTGGATGGCTACCTTGAAGGTCCTGCTGCCATCTACCAGCTGTGTGACATTTGCAAGTTATTTAATCACACTGTCTCAGTCTCCACGTCTGCAAAATGAAGACCATAATGAAGTCAACCAAATAAGGTAGATTCTATGAATCAATACATAAAAAAGCACTTACAAAAGTGCCCAGTGCCTCAAATTGGCAAATACTATGCAAACGTAAGCTTTATTATAATTGATTAGTTCTTCAAGGTTAAACTTAAGTTATACTAGGTTAGTTATCTCCCGAAAATTACTAAATTGCTGTCTAAGGCCAGTCTTCTGTAAAATATGCAGATAATGGGGCCTAAAGTGTTGGCTTAGTTTGATAGGGATAGGTATTAAATCCAAATAGGTGTTTGTTGTTACTATTTTTATCATTACTATTTTATTGCAATCTCAAAGCATGCTACTAAGTGTTTTTTTCTTTTTCTTTTAAGGTTATAAAAGTGACTATTTTAATTCTTCAGTGCCATTTAAGCAATTCACACACTGGCTTACTCTGGAAAGCATACAATTGTGTTTACTAAAACATATGACGTATAATGTAAGTGCTTCATTCCTAGGCTTTGCTTTCACATGTGCATATTAGGCCCAGTGATAATAAAGTAACCCTGGTAAAGTAATGCATACTATATAAATGTGTATAATGTGCTTCACAAGACCACTTTCATCCACATGTTCATTATTTGAGTAAAATGCAAATATCTGATTGAATGTAAAAACTGATCCTATACATATTTATTTGCTCTATTTTCAGCGTAAATTCAGTATGATAACTACAAGCATAATTTCAACTGACTTCTATGAAGAAAATTTCACAGTCACCTGAAGCAATAGCCAGCAGCCATCAATATGGAAAGCCACCAAAAGGAGCTTGTGAAATCTTGGGAGGATTTCTTAAATCTTATGGAAAAAAGAGAAAGAAATTAAAAGAAGGTTTTTTTTCTCAAAAAGAAAGCTGAAAATGTAAGGATAGAAACCAAGGAGTTCTTAATCTACTGGTATTTCAACCTCTTACTACCCAGATTTCTCTTCCATTGTTCATTTTACATTATTATGTGTCTCATTTCAGCACTACTGAAAAATTCCTGCATATTCTTAAGCCATGAAAACATGTGCAAATTGAGATGTAAAAGTTTTCCACTTTAAAAACCATTGCAAATTGTTTCTTTAAAGGTATCCCACACTATCAAGGGATGTAATTAATGCATTAAACGAAGGTAGATTATGATATGGTGTGGTTCACTATAGGAAAATACAAGCAAGCTTACTTGATTTTATTTCTATCAAAATGAATCTTGAAAACTTCACTGATGATATGTCTCCTCTTTCAATGAATTGTTTAGAGGATACCATAAAAGACAGAAGTACTGATAAAAAATAAATGGACCAGGACAGGTTTTGTGAATTCCAGATCTTGCTGTTGGTATGTTTATAAGCAATGTGTGAATGTTACAATCTGACTTTTTTTTTGCCCTCTTCAGAATACTGTAAGCCAAAATATTATATGTAAAATATACTTTCTTCTTGCCTTGTTTTTCTGTTTTGTTACCTTCAAGTTATACTGTGTTTTTGACATTATAGCAACTTGGAGTTTACACCACTACATTTGGCTCTATAAAGGGCCTCTGATACTGTAGTTTGTTATATTTATGTTTTTAAAATAAAAAGGCAATATGCCCTTGAGGATAAACAAAAACTCCAACTCATTTGCAATGTGACTTGTTCAACATTACATATAGTACGTTTATATCACTCATAAAAGAGAATATTCACAATTTTTGTAGTACCTCTAGAATCTCAAAATTTTTCACATTTGTGTTTCATGGCATCTTAAGGAAATGTGTAGTTTTAATGAACACTTAATCTAACTGAGGGTTTTAATTTTATTTTTTTTTTAAATTCTGGACAAAAACAAGAGAACAAAGGTGACAACAAAGAGTCACTTACATATGAGACCCTTATTTGTGTGTGTGTGTGTGTGTGTGTGTGTGTGTTTGAGGAGTATCCTATGAAAACTTACATATCTATGAGAATGATCAGAAAAAATTCATGGCATTATTAATAACTTTCTTACGATAACTTTTATTAGCAATTTTCACTAAAAATATCTCTTTTAAAATCTTTATTCTTGTATCCTATTTTGAACCTACTTCAGTGAGTTGTAGTTATTCCTGTATCCAATAACAAATTATACACACACTCTCACAAACACACATTCCCAAACAAAACAAACTGAGAAACATTGCAAAATTTATGTGAGTTGCAGTGTATTTTAGAAAATGGATGAAAGATAAAAGAAAACTAGAAAAAGAACACTAATACAACTGTGACTTCTCTATATTTTCCATGGACTCTACTTCTATCAGTATTTAGCAAAAGCTAAAAATAATCATTTCATAAAATCTTCTCATAATGCAAAATTTCTGATTCTCTCATGTGAATATTAATAGTACTTTCTCTCTCTTTTTGCATTCAGAAGGTGTGTTCACTTGCAGTGCTGCCTAACTTGATGTGTCATAAGCCACTTAACCTCTCTAGACTACTGTTCCTTAATGTGAAAATTTGGATAAAAATATTGAAATCTGTCTATCTCACAAGGTTGTTGTGAAGATCAACATGAAGTTTCTGTAAACTTATAAACATACATATATAGTTTATATAAGCAGTACTTAGTTAGACACATAGTATTTGAGCCAAATAACCCCGGTCTCTTCAGCTTCTATAGACGTCTACTTCTATTTTCCGTACTTATTCTGCAAACCCTGATTAAACAGTGTCCCCATTCTCAGTGATGAATGTATGGTTGAGGTGTTTGAGGGAAGGTTTCAGGTGAGATGTCTGGGTCTCACTTTCTGTATCAGTCCTCACTGTTGAACTGCCTGAGACCAAATCAAGGGCTATGACATATAGTTGTACAAGGGGTGTCAGCAGTGCCTGGTGGCCAGAGGGATCAGATCCAGCTTCCCCTCTGCTCCTCAGGGGTGCTCTGTCTGCATGGAGCTGGGAGCTCTTTTTTCTAGTCTTCAAAGGCCAGAGTGTGGGCTGGCCCTGAGTCTCTTCCTTGAGATCATCACTCATCTCTTCCTGTGGAACAGGATAACTCGGACTCTTCTAAGAAATGCCAGAATCTTTAAGAAATATTTTAGATCGTTTTTCTCAAGTTCTTAACCATTTCTCAGACAACAGTTTGGAAAATTTGCCCAATCACATTTTTCTAGCTCAAATTCCACACAAATTAGAACTGTAGCAGAGACAAAACTCTATCAACAAGACAGAGCATAGTGCCTGCCATTCACTCTTTTGTAGGCACTGACCTTTAGCCCTCAGGCTCAAAAGATCACACACCTTTCATAAACTTTCCTATTCTTATTTTTTCAGCTTCACTATATAATATTTGGGTAGAAATTATCTGCTGTTATTGCAAACTTCAACATAATTAGTATTCTGAAAGTATACTGTTGATATGGTTTGGGAAGTTTTAAATCTTGGCTTGTATACAGAGAAAAGTTAAAATTTTAACTATGAATGTCCAATTAATCTACAGAGGGATCTTTATATATTCTCATATATTCTGTCCTTGAAAATCCTGTTTTCCTTTCATGCAAAATTATTACATAACCCAAGAATATAGACTTATTAAAACATATAAGTTCTCAAACTTGTGGCCTGTTCCTGGAAATAATTACACTGATTGAAGCACTGTGAACTGGAAGTAGAATGTTTTTGTGTTGCTGCAGGAGAAAACTCTTAGGCTCCATAAATCTAAATTGAGTGCCTGAGAAAAAAGAAGGCCTATAAAGCAATGAATACCTATTCTAGTAAAGGATGCAGAAATTTCAATAAAGAAATAATTGGTAATCTTGAATTCAGTGACAGAAAATTATAAATCTGTCTCTTTTATGAAGTCTCTTGTGTGAAATATGGATGAGTTGAGGTTATAAAAAAGCATGTTTACCAGCAGGAGCCTAAATCAACAGCTTTGAACATGATAGTTCAGAAAGTAGCAGGGAGCCACTGTTCCTGACATAGGCTGCACTGACACTTATTTAACTTTTTTTTTACTTTCCCACTGCATCCGTTTCTTCTCCTGCCCTGACTCTCTCTCCTTTTGTCCTTGGTTAAAATAAACCATCATAGCATTAAATCTGTCTACTGCAGTTAATTACTTCAGTTATGTGCTAAAGCATTTAGTTGTAGCACCTTCTCTCTATGGGTTTTGAAGAACAGTTTAATATTAGTTTGTATGGTGGTTGCTGTACATCTTCAAACCATAAAGACCATGTCAAGTGCTCGAAGGGATAATGAAATATTTATTTCTAGACAAAAAAAATTAAGTGGCTTAAAGAAGAAACTCTTGTCTATCCCATGAGTGGCTTTTAAGACATTGATATCTATGCTTTGAACATATCTATTCTTAGCCGCTCGAACCACACGTAATGAGCCCTAAGTAACTGTCTGTCTTCAATTGCATAGCACACAGATGAAAACCGCCAATCTCTTTTTTTCTGTCAGAGCGCAGCTATAAGAAAAGCTCCCTTTAAAAAAACACCTATAGTTCTTTTTGACAACATTATGCCAATATAAAAGACTCATCACTGTCTTGTAAACTATGGAGGAAAAAAGTACATCTAATGCTTAAAGAAATAGTAGCACCGAACTATATTGTAGTATGTATACATATGCATTTGGTCATGCTTTTCCATACTTATTTCATTAAATACTTTATTTGCGGAAAGGAAACCCCAAATGTCAAGTGGAAAACTTTTCTTCATTTATCCATACAATAAATTTGTATAGCATATTCTTTGTGTCAGGGTTTATATGTAAATTATCTTATTTAACCAAATTAAGATAAAAATGGATAGAAATAAATTAGTGTTATAAGAAATGACTTAAATACCACTGACAATCAGCACTGAGCAATGAGGAAGTAAAAAAACCAGCAACTTATTTTTTACTATATATTGTTCACCTTAAAATCAAAAGCTCCATTCATATGTGTTCTAATCATTTGATGACATCAAATTTTCTGTTTCACTGCCAATTTTTCTGCAAAGCAGGAGCCCTGTGAATGTTTAAGTGACTCAAATAATAATTTTTTTTGGTAAATGGTTTGTGGGACTAGGGTAGGGTGGGAAAGATGTGCAGGCAAAAGCATCGGGGGCAATCTCAGTAAGGACCGGCTACAGGCTTGAGGACAATTCTTCAAGCAAAGAAGATGCTGGTGGATATGTGAAGAGCAACCACTTAGAAAAGCTTCAAAGCAGCAAGCTAAAAGGTTGGTAGAGAAATCTTTAAAGAGTAAAGGCTTAAGGGATCTTTTTTTCTCATCAATGATTTTATAAAATATACATGGCCCACGTGGATTATATGCACACATTATGTCGACGGACATGCTGTCATGAGACTCTCTTTTCTGTTAATGTTCCTAGAACTCCTTGATAGAATCAATACTCATAGCCCTGATTCATTAAAAAATACATCTGTCTCCAATGAAAGCTTATGGAACCCAGGTTTTTAAGGCTTTTCTATTTAATATTCAAGACCTGGATTACCAAACAGGATAGATATATTACTAATGCCTGGGCTTTGCAAGCATCTGCAGCACTGTATTTAACGTTCAGAATTGGTATTCATACTGTAATTACTATTAGAAAGCTCCACCATTTGACTTTACAGACAAAGAAAACATGTTTATAGTCTTATGATGGCCTGAAAAAACTCAGGCTATCCAAGAATGTATTATTTCTAATCACTATCACTTTCAGAAGGTTTAGTCTGCTCTTAAGCCTCTGCTCTCTATTTTTGTTGTTCTTTTATATTGGGGTTTGTTTGGCTTAAAACCTAGTTTATTTCTTCCTGAGATGATATGACAACTTCTATTTTAATTTCTCTGTAGAGCTTCAATTTTAATAGTCCCACTAGGAAGTAGATTGAGAAAGCAGGGCTTGAGCATTGAATAATTACATGTGGAAATTTGTCCACCCACAGGTAGAAGCAACTGCCAATAGCAGGAAAAGGAGAAGTCTCAAGGATGGCTGTCCTGGTCCCCAGTGCAATCTCTGGCGAGGCTTTTGCCAATTTACATCTACAAGCCAAATAGCACTTCTATTGACACCTTTTCCAAGTTGTTACTTTTAGGGTCTCTTCTGTCATGCACTGAACACAGTGTGGCCTCAGTCACTCATTTAGCCTCATGAATTTAGCAGCACTCAATGCATCATTTGTCTTTCAGAATAATGGTCCTCAGCAAGGCTGGGAACTGAGCTGAAAATGGGATGATTTTACCCAGAGTACCAACAGGATTCCACACCTCAGAGTTACCTCTTTTCACTAACAAATAACAAAGTAAATTGAAAGAAATGTACCACTCTGGTGTGTGATGTTAATAGTGGGGGGGATTGTGCATGTGTAGGGTAGGGAGTATATGTGAATTTTCTGTATTTTCTGCTCAGTTTTGCTGTGAATCTAAAATGGCTCTAAAAAATAAAGTCTATGTAAAAAGGGGGGGGGGAGTCATACTCCATTTATACAAATAGAGATTTGGTTTCATGCTTCATGTTGATTTTATATTCGCCATCATTAACTATTTACGGTGCACTTATTAGTCAATTTAACAATCTTAAGACAACTTTTTCCATTGTTGTGAGCTGAATGCAGCTTTCTATCCAGTTGTGGCCACATGCAGGAAATTGGAAGAGCATTATGCATTATTTTTTCACCTAAGCAGTTGAATGAATGATGGCAGTTGGCAAAATCTTGAATTATAAAAATGGCAATGTAGAAATATAAAATTCTTGCTTTTGATACTTTTCTGCATGTATCATAATATAGAAAGAAAATAAATGGAAGAGAAAAGTGTATGAGAAAGGACACTGAAATAAGTGAAAGTTCAGTCTTATTGAAAAACAAACTAAACATAGAAGAGTGTTGGTTATTTTCTTTTTCTCAAATGATCATTTATTTATCCTTGTATTTTGTTCACTATTTTTTTTTTTAATATATCTTCATTGATTTCAGAGAGAGGAAAGGAGAAGGAGAGAGAGATAGAAACATCAATGATGAGAGAGTCATTGATCAAGCCCGCAACCCGGGCATGTGCCCTGACCGGGAATCGAACCCCGATCGCCTGGATCCCAGGTCGACACTCAACCGCTGAACCACGCCCGGCCGGGCTTGTTCACTATTTTGTTAATTAATACATCATCTTTTTTGGACATATGTTGATCGAAAAGACATCATTGTAAATCAGAAATGAGATGTAGTATTAGAGCTTTAGAGTGTGTGTAACATTGGAAATATATTTGATAACATGTAAATGAACAATTTAACTCCCCTATCAGAAAAAAAAAGAGCTTGGATATATCTGAGTGGCATTCACTGAATAAAGCACATGCCTTAGAAGGATCAAGACCGTATACAGGCAGGAGCTTTCTAATCTCTGTCCCACATGCATATTGCATGCAACCACTCAGGACTTAGAAATCAGAAAAACAGAATTCACGATGTGAGCCTCGGTGTTCAGCGTCTTGAACAAAGAGTTTGACACTGTTCATTGCCTCACAAACAGAATTTTCAAAATCCCAGACAGCCGAAGCCTCGTACTCTGCAAAGAATGCTACGCTCAGAGTTGAGAGAAGAAATTCAACAGCACTATGTACACAGTCTGTGTGGGTGTGATAGAGTCCTACCTCTATCACAAAGCCACAAATGGATTGTTTTTCCCCAAAAGAAAGTTTAATTCTTTTTCCAAACTCTAGACTTATTTTACCCCTGCTTAAAATAGACAGGTTTGTTTGTTTTTTTATATCAGGTTTGTTTTTTAGAGTAAGTGATTCAAATGTTCAGAGGCCCGTTGTCAGCCAAAGCTGTTTGTGGGGTTTCAAATTGCTGGGAGGTACTAACGTGTCCCTGTGCAGTCCCAGATTCACAGTGAAAATTAGATTCTCTCACATTAGGGCAAACGACACAACTAAAGCATGAGGCAGTCTCCCCCTCTCTTCTCCCTGGCTCCTTTTCAAATAAGTTAGCAACAGAAAAGAAAGAACTACATGACAGCTCATTCCGACTGCACTGGGATATTCAGCAGACTGTAGAGACAGCCTGATTTTCTTCATATCCACAATAAAAGAGACATGTTAGAAAGAATTCAAATATATATATATATAAAAGGTCCTTTAGAGCTGTGAAACTGGCTGCGCATCACTGAGGAAGAGAGCAAAGCATGAGGAGGCTTAGCCACTGAATAGGTGACCCTGGGCGAAGGTAGCAAGCTAAACCACAAAGAAGCACGAAGGGGGAGAGCAGGGATCGATGTTTAGCAGTGCAGAGAGACAAGTCTGGATCCTAACCTAAGCCGCCAGCCCCTGGATGAGCAGTTTCATTGTTCTCTTGAAGAAACTGCTACTTCAGCATTTAAAGTGAGAAGAGGCTTTGACTGTTCTCCCACTATCCCAGTAAAACGTACTGTTGCATACTAATGGAGGTAAACACGAAGGGGGGAGAGGGGGCCCGGGGGAGTGGGGGGATTGGGAGGGAGACCGGGAGAGGCAGGGGGAAGGGGGAAGGCCCAAGTCCCTAGATTACTTACTATTCTTTTCCCTTTGCAAAAACAGTTTAGAATTTAGAGGATCTGAAGAGCAGAGTTCTCAAACCACTAAAGAATCCGCTGTTTTTCTCTCTCTAATTTTAATAGCAGTGGTCGTCCTCCAAGAAACCGCCTAGTGACTAAGGTTTTAAGGAACTAAGATAGGAGGTCTGAGGAAAAGAGGGAGAAAAGCAAGTGCAAAACAAAGCCAAAGCAAATATGCTAAGCGAGTCCGTCAAGGTGAGTTTGTCTGAATTAACCCAACCTCTCTGCAAAGTTTCTCACTGAAGCTGCTTTCCTCGGCGGCCCGTGGTGTTAACTTCTAAAACGTTAATGCTCCAGCCAGCTGCCAAGCATTCCCGAGGTCCCTGACCATGGGCATGATTAGCCATGCTTGTTAGGCGCGGTGGCCGTGGGGTCTTCTCCGCAAAGAGAAATCAGACTTTAAGAAGTCATTCTCATTTACACCTCTACAGATTCTCACAACGTGGAAATAAAGAGGCCACATGATGAAACCTGACAGGATGTTAGGCTTACTGCACAAAGTGCGGACAGCTGACAAGGCAAGAAATAATACAGTTGTCACTGGGCTGTGTCACCTCAACACGGAGCAAACAACAAGCGCGTTGTTAATCAGTGCAGCTCTCTGGCTGGATAATCCTGACCCAGGAATTGATAAATGGGAAAACCATACGGCCTCAACTCCGTGATTCATAAAACACATGAATATTCATACCATCTCCTTTGGTCAAGAGCCCTTCTACAGGCTTCTAGGCAGGCTTTGAAAGAGGAATACAAATCGTCCCTTGCTCAGCGGTAAAATACTGCTTCGCTTTTAAGGCCTATTTTCTCCTATTAAAAGTGAAGTTGAGCAATACACGGAGGACAGGGAACGCAGTAAATGTAAGTAAATGACAAATGGCTCCTCAGGAAGTGCTGCACTTCAGCTTTTTCATGCGGCCACATTTGGAAAAAGATTAAATCTTTAAGGGAAACGGAATACTTACACTACCAGAGAAAGCGTTTTCAGCTCTGAAATACTCAACCTCTGCATTTATAAGGATAATTTATTTTCTAATATCTTAACATCTGGATTTCTGATATGCTTGATACAAATAGTCTAGCTTGTGTATGGCATTAAAATAATTTTCAGCGTAATTTTGATATAGAATACAGCAGCATATTCTTAATAAAATCGGTATAAAAAGTATTTAAAAGTAAAGTTTATGGTATCTGTATCAATTAATTTTACCTTTAAAAATATATCTAAATTATAGTAAAAGAAACTCAATGTACATATTAACAGAAACTTATGCACTAAGATATCAATTAAAATCTTATAAACACAAGTATACTTTAAACACACCTGTAGTCAGTGAGTTTGTGGGGAATCATGTATTTAAAATGAAGAATTTGTTCACGGTTGTATCTCTTGTAGAAATCGATTTTCATATATGACTTTTTTTTAAATCAGAGCACCTGTTGCTATACCTCAGCTATGATATAAAAACCGTCCATTATTTTGGACCTCAAAATCAAAGCAAAGGAAAAAACAAAAATTAAAGAAAAGAGTGGTGTTGTGGGCTACATAAAAGGACCAAAACCTTCACTATAAGAATATTCTTCAACATCACTGAAAATACAAAATAAATGATGACCAAACATGACTATCTGTAAAATAAGGGCTGGTGAAATAAAATAAGATATGCCCATATGATGAAATTCCAGACAGCAATGGAAAGCAATAGCTTGAAGAATAATTAATGATATATGCAAATTCTCATTATATTCATAAACATGGGTTAAAAATTGTTAATGCAGTATCATCCTGGTATATATATGATTCATGTAAATGTTTTCAGGGATTTTTCAGTTCCCAGACTCTCCCCTTTAGTTTTCCTCAAATATATTAATTCTGCCTGATCACTCCACTTAAGTCCATTTTTTTGAATTTCTGTTTAATGAGAGGTTGGTTTTAAATAGTTTTTTTCTTTCATTATGTTAGTTTTGTCCCTCCAACTAAATCATATGCAATTTGAAGATATAGGAAAATTTAATATATAATATATATTTTTCTCTATTACCAGCAATATACTGCACATAATGGAGTGTCAACATATTCTATTTGTGATTGTTCTTTGACTTTTCTGTTATTTGGATCTCAATGAAATTGAAAAAGTAATTCCTCTAGCACAACACATGGGAGAAAGTACCTCTCCAACGAGTGACATCATTTTCCTTTCACTCTTCGTCTAAAAGATACAGAATTTTAAAGTGGTCCAGAATCCATTTTCTGTTCTGCTGATGATTTTTTTCTATAAATCTTACTTTATACATAAAATGAAGTAATGTTTCCGATTAGATAAACACAAGCTCTTGCATAAAATACAGGGTGTGGCAAAAGTTGGTTTACAGTTGTGAGTATGCAAAACAATTTATTCTTGCATTATTATTTATTAATTATTGTATTATTTTCCAGATGAACAACTGTAGATCTACTTTTGCCTCACCCTGGATACACATTAATTCCTACCCTCCACAGCACTAATCACTGTTAGTAGTTTGATGTGAAATTTTTAGATGGTACTTAATTGTATTCAAAGCTCCTACCAACCAACATTTTATTATGAAAACCTTCACACATACAGAAAGGTTTAAAGTACTGTACAGCAAACAGCCCTATACTCACTACTTAGATTCTATAATTAACTTTTAGTTTATTATATCTTAAGCTTTTTACATGTCAAAAAAAAAATCATGCTGCTTATTCCTTAATCATTAAATTACTTTCATTTTACAGACATGCAAAGTATGTAATGAAAACAGTGTCATTAATATTTCTTCCTGGTGTCTGAGGACATCAGTTTTGGAGTGAAACAATGAAAACTTGACAGGAAGTGAAACATGTATCCTGTCCACTTAAAAAACCCCAAACCCAAGAAGCAGATGTTAGTTGATTTCTGAGTGTCTTCGTTTCCAGAAATGTTGCCAACGTCTACTGTTATCTTCTAGATGCAGCCCTGAAAGATTGGCTTTCCAGTGCTGCAAACTTTATATCCTATTTGATCACATTCAGGGCCCAAAACAAGTTAGTTTTTTACAATTGCTCATTTATGCATTTGCTGCTGTTAGGTTTGTCTTCAAGTTACATAACAAATCTCCAAATGAACTCCAGGACAAACATTCTAGGATTTTTGGAGTAAAGACTTAATAGCTCTTAATTTAGCCAATGATAGTTATTTAAAAAGAGTGGGAGGAGAAATGGCAATTTTTTTTTAAAAGCCTGTGATGTTAGCCCAGCAAAGCACTTTAAGTCAAAAATAACCATTAAGCCTCAGGTGTTTTTCTTAATCTACAAAATGAAGTTAATACAATATCCATCACAAACATATTTTCAGGTCAAAATGAGACATTTACAGCCTGTTAATCTAGTGACTGACTGTTGTATAATAAACAATTAATACATATTAGTATAGGCTTCCTAGTGCAGTTCTTATTTTTCATAGAGAGCTAAAGTGAAAATTTGCTATAATTATAGTTTTTCTAAAAAAATAACTATATGGTTAATATACGCATATATAAATGTGTGTTTAAATAATTTCATTAATTATATAGATATATCTTCCAGGAAGCCTATAATTATTCCAAGAGCTTTATACTATGTTTAGAAGTAGTCTGTGTAATGAAGATACAAGGTCAAAAGTTGGTGGTGTGCTTTGGGGACAGAGAGAGGGAGGGAGACTCACATACAAACATATTATTCCTTCATTCAGCAAGAAGGAAAACCATTCTGAATCTATCTACTAAGGCACCATGTGTGGCAGGTTTGTGAACAGGGTAAGATGCCACAAATGTGAGAATTTATCATTTATCACCAGAATTGTAGTCTACCTTTCAGAGTTATCAGGACCCAGCGAATTCAGGACAAGATCTTCAAAGGAAATTATATATATATAGGCTTACTTACAAATATGTTTTAGACCTATCTCACATTTTGGTTTAAATACAGTCTTTCAGTAAGTGACCCCGATTTTTCTTTAAATACCTTCCCCTTTAACAATTGCTTTAAGTGATTGCTTTAAATCAAAGCACTAACATATTTAGGAGGCAACTTAAAATTGTTTGGGTTCTAATCCTTTCATTTTTAGGTCTGAAATTTGCTTATTCCTCTTGATTTAATCAGTTTAGGCGTGAACATGCCCCCCTGGAGCTTAAGAAAATGACAAGGACTCTTCCAACAATGCTTATGGACCCATTGAGACTATGCTTAACTTTCAGTGATGGGGATTTAAGTAAGTCTGGAAAAAGATTTAGCTACACAACTGGGAGAAAGCTGTAAGGCTGAACTTTCAGACATTTACTTACTAAAATTATAACAGACATTATTAACTGACATTTAACGTGAATAACTCTGGGCAGATCCAGACTCAACTATTTTTGTCCGTCAACACTTTGCTGACAGGTTTAATAGACACCTCTGTAAATTATTTTAACTGGTATTAATAATATCAGTGCTTAAGCCCCCTCAAACCTTATCCCATAGATTGACTCCTCGTAGATTAACTGAATTCAGCAGACAAGAGCTGCCAAAGCATTAGCATTTCTTTACATTTCAGTCTTGGCTTTATACTAAGATGTCAATGTTTACTTTAAAACTCAATCCAACCTCTAAAAAATATTTATAGTTCATGTGCCAATGATGTCTCACACTACGGCACAGGGAATTATAAGTAATGTAAATCGGCAGTGATAAACTTGCTTTGTAATAATCTCAGAGATGCTAGCGGTACATGGGACACATGCTTTTTCCATCTATTATTAAAAACATCTGATACATCTGTGAGAGCTGGAGTTCCTCCTCCTCCCCCCTTGTGTTCTGAGTACTGGGAACAGTTACAACTACAACATTTTAAGAGACTGATTTTTTTTTTTTTTATCTTCCACACACACAAAACCATGAAAGAAGCTTTTACAGGAAGTAACAAATACTCCTAAATGACATTTCATTAAAAATGTGTTCCCTTGGCAAGCGGACAGAACTACAAGCCATGCTTTTACTTGGCAGAAAAAGTGGTGCAGCAGGCAGTGTGTGAAGCGAAGGAGCACCCAAACCGACTTTGCCACGAATGTGAGCAGCATTCTGACCTAGAAAATAAAAAGGCAAAGGAATTTTATATGCGCTTTCATATCTTCAACTAAAATTTTTATGGAATTCTCATTAAAAGCAAAGAACAAACAGAAAATGCAGGCAGTTGCACAAACTATGCCAGTACAAATCTCCTAGATGTATTCTTGGTTTCATTTATTAAAATCCTACATTGTAATAATAAAAGCTAAGTGTTTTGTTTTTTTAAAGAAGAAGTAATTTGGTTATGTATCTATACTATGTGGATTAACTTGACAGATCAATGATATTATGTCAGACTTTTCCTTATATAACTTTTCTTCATTTTAATTTAATTTAATTTTATTTTTTGGCCAAATCAGATTCTGTTAAAGCTCCAGAGCATATTAACTGTCTCTAAGATTAATTGGTAAATAATAAGAAAAACTTTAAATCTGTAAGCACAGTGGTCATTCTTGCTTAAGACATCTGCTTATAGTAATTCTATCCCCAAGAACAAATTATTAATCTGAGTTATTTTATTCTCTCCTAGATAGAAGCATGCCTAAGTTTCTTCCCCTTTTCCTCTTCTAAGTCCTAAAAAAAGGAGATTATTGTCATTGAAAAATCTTCTGTCTGTGACAAGCTTTCACATCCTCAGTAAAAGAGTTCGCAAAGCGGAGTTAAAACCCTACCGGGAACGGCATTGTCAAATTGTTTTCCAAGATTACTTTTCTCTTCATTAAAAAACTTTGTAAAATAATAATGAAGAATAAACTGCTCCCCATTAAGAAGACTAAAATCACTCGTTTTTTACTGCCCCCCCCCACACTGGAACTGTCTCTTGGTTCCAGTGCAATGTCCCTGATGTTCTGGAGGAATTCTTAGCTTCACATTCACTGTAAACAGAAAAGAGTCATAATTATGTTACATTTGATCCACATCAAAACAACTGATCCATGTATCGATTTACATAAAGTAAAGCACATAAAACATTTCTGCTCTTCACCCTGACTTCGCCACTTTCTAAGGAAAGTTTCATTTTGCATACTTCATTTGAATACAAAACCATCCCGTTGAAATTTGTGATGTTAAACAAACCATACCAGTCATTCAACTTTTTAATTAAGGATTCAGCGTTCCATCCCCTCTCAGACATTAAAATTCAGGTGCAGTCATTAATCTTTCTAAACGAATTCACCTGTGGCTAATACTGATGTATTTTCTATGAGGCTTGTCATGGGCTGCGTGAGGCCTGCACAGCCACTCTGCAGTTAATTACACAGGGGATTAGCGTTCGTGTCAGAAAGATAAAGCCTCGCTAGCAGCCCTGGAGAGCAGGCTTTTGCTCTCTCTCCCTCCTCCCCTCATTTTGGAGCAATGCCCTATTTCATTTTAACATCCACATCAGTATTTAACAATAATACGTGGTGTTTATCCCGATAGCAGGCCCAAGTCAGGGAAAAAGTGAAAAGGTTGGCATGAAGGGATGCTTATTTTAAGGTTTTGCTATAATAATTTGCAAGGTATGGCCCAAATCCCAAAGAGCTGAGAATAATATGAATTAAATGTACCTTTTCAGTTTTAGGCACCTTTATTAAATGTATGAAGTGGTTATTTTTTTTTTCTCCTGAATTTGTGAATTGAATGATAGTTTAATGCCTGCACTCATAAAGCCAAAAGGAAAAAAGTTTGCCAGCTTTAGTAAAAGACCCCCTTGAGTTATATAGTGAGTAAAATTTACATGAAGTTTTTTTTAACATAGTTTTATAGGCTAGGCTAACAGCAATAACAACAAATAATGAAAAAAAAAGAAAAACAAAAACTAGAACAGCAAGTTAGAGGAATACATTTTACTTTAACAATTTAGATCAATCATATGTAATAATTGGATGTAATTTAAATAAAATCGGAAAATCAGAGATTATTTTTGTAGTTACACATTAAATTTTACATATATACAGTCTAGTTGCAATTAACTAATAATTTTCTTTAAATTTATTATCCACAGTATAGTTATTCATTCTCAGAAAACAGAGGGAAAAATGTGTAAATATAAAATACAGGGGAGATTAAATAGAAATATGAGGCACACAAACTTCAGTTAAGGACAGTCTATATAATTACCTTAATCAACAAGAAGTTAGAGTCTGAAATGCCATTCGATACATTAAAATAAGAGGGAAAATAAGAAAACTTTTAAAAAGGAAGTCGCCCTCAAGAGAATAGAAATGTAGTTTTAAAAAATTTGTTTCATGTGCTTTAAACAGATTTTAATTTTTCACAAAATATCAAAAATATAATCTTTAATATATTTTCATGATATTATATTTAGAAATAAGAAGCAATTATTCCTGTCAGAAATTTAGGTGTTTCCAAAATATAGGCAACTGCTTATTATTACTTTTTGTAGTTGGCAGCAAGTAGGTACAGCTACCTTGTTTGTCTAGTTTTGAATAGTGAACTGAAACATCTATTTTTTAATCACCTAGGAGATGGTCAATTTGGTTATATTTTCTCCAGATCCACAGTGTCTTTTGTTCTGAGAAGACACAGACTGATTGCTAAAATTAAAAAGATCAATTAACAATAATTTCCAAAAAGTTTACAATTTCTTTAAATTAAAAATTTTAAGTGCAAACACTTGAGGATTTTGACTTTTCAAGCTGAGACCCACTCACCTGAACACCAGCTCTAAAGACATGTTTCTATAACAAATAGCAGGCTGTTAGATTTATGTATGTAATTTGATTTAAATGGGTTAGAATGGTAATGGAGTAATGCTATGGCAGATGCTGAGCCTGGAGGTGGACTCTCTTTTAATAATCACCGCCTTCGTCATACATGATCTGAAATAGAGCCAAATTTGTCATAGGCCGTGTACGGCTCATCTAAGAGTTTGGTTACTAAAGGACATCAGTGCTGTTTTCTCCCCCTAGTAGATGTGACTGTGAACAACCAGGCCCTTGAATGTGACTGTGGTCCCTTGTTCTTTTCATTAGGTGCAGGGTGGTAAGTGGATTCTTTTCTATGACTTTCCTAGTGTCTTACATTCCTATGTCTGAAGAACTCTGGGTGTTTTCATGGTGCATGAAATGGAAACAAAATTAGTAATACAACCACCTATAGATAGACAAAAGCTTTGCTAAGAACAAAATTACATTTTTACCCATTCAACTTTTTAAAAAGCTTTCAAACTTAAAAATTATGGGAATTGTTTTTTTAAAATTTCTATCCAAGTTATAGAAGTATATTCCTATGACTTTTAAATTATCCTTAACACAGTAGGCATTTAACACCCTTGAAATATTACTTTATCCCAGTTGCTTTCATATTTTTTTTCC
Source organism: Miniopterus schreibersii (assembly GCF_964146895.1). Classification (NCBI taxonomy): domain Eukaryota; kingdom Metazoa; phylum Chordata; class Mammalia; order Chiroptera; family Miniopteridae; genus Miniopterus; species Miniopterus schreibersii. The sequence continues at coordinate 51,262,622 of NC_138109.1, read as the reverse complement.
AGCAATAAACTTTTCCTTGAAGTAATCTTTAAAAAGATGTTTTCCTTTTCATCCTCAAACTTTTATATAAAAGTTATTACTCTCTTGACGGACATTAAATTTGAATTAATCTGCTAAGGGAAATAGAGAGTATAATTGTGTTTGAATAGTGAGGTTTTCAAATTCTGTGGTATTTTACTGTTTTCTTATTCCTATTAGGTTTAATACTGATTGTAGTATACCTTTAAAAAATTGGTTTTCTTTTTGCTTTAACTTTACTGATTTAAAATCATGCAAGCTTTATAATACCATGCTTTATTTAAAAAATTCTCTTGGATTTTTACTACTTCCTAGCCTCACTCTGCCCACTTAAGACAGCTTTTTGTGAGCCTTTATAGGTACATTATTTCTCTTCCTCAAAACTGTTAAGAATGTAACAAACTACTGACAAGTTAGAATGTATAGCTAACAATCTTTCATTTTAACTCATTTCAACTAGTATGAATGTTATCCAGGAATGCATTCTGAGGTTTCTGAAATTCTTAGGTAGAACAGAGTTAATAACTGGATTAATCAGGTTTAAATATATATTGACTTTCTTTAGGTGTGTTATAATAGTTGGGGCTTAAAAGGATGCTAAGTTGTATGTATTAAGTGCAATAGTAAATATATCTTGGCAATTTTGAAGATAGTTGATGGGAAAGATCTAAATCCATGGACAGTCAAAATGATTTTTTTTTTTGCCAAACAGCTATGTCATTATAAGTCATATTCATTCTATAATATTGCAAACCATCACAAAGCTTTGTATAATTTCTTTTGCATAAGATAGCCAAGTTGACTCTCTCAGGATTTGTTTGGAAATGTTGATAAATATGTGGTATTTGCCCTAAGCTAACATTTTTAGAAATATTAGTTTGCAATGTTTACTCAATTTTGGTTAACATTTATTGGCTGCGATTTTATCCTAAAGACTAATAACATTAAAAATATATGTACATGAATACATGTACATGCCAGAGTATAGAAATGTGTTGTATATCTTCAAAACAAAGGAAAAATATAATGAGGTAAAATCAGTGGAAGTAATATTTAAGGATACTCTTATAAATTCTGATTTCAAAATTATTAGGAAGTAGAATACTGATTTAAGATATCTTCTTTTTCAGTGGAAAACATCTTATTTCTCAGTGTGTTTTTGATCAAATGAATAATAGATAAGTTAGGCAACACTGTGCTAGAAGATACATTTTGTATACACACAATTTTTCAAGTAAGCCTCATCTAATTGTCTTCATTAAAGAAATAGAAAAGCCTCTTATTTTAAAAATCTGCTCCATTCATTAGGTTAGAATCAATAATTATAATATCAAGTATAAATTCTAGGAAGTTATTTTCAAGCACTATTTCAAGATGATTTTCAGGCCATGACCTTTCTTTTCTTTCTTTCCTTTTTTTAGCTTCAAAATTCCAGATACTGGATAAATCTCTACTTTGGCTGCCAGTTATTAAATTTAAAACACTTAATATAAATTTAAACTCATATACTGAAAACAGTATCCTGAAAGACAAAGACAAAGCTCGGCATTGTGAATTGATAAGATTACCATTTTCCTAAATCGTAGTATTCCTTTCCAGGAATATTATTTACATTCTTAGTCTTATAATTCAGGATTGCAAACTTTCTTGTTCATCAATGTCTGCTCAAACTGGAAACATATTTCTTAACCTATGGAAGAAAAAAACATTCCATCTACCTTTCATGCAGGTTACACATAGTAGACATATGCTGCGCCCCGAATAGGCCCATACCGTGACTTCAGTTTTATGGCAGACAGCTTGCAAACCTACTGACAGGATATAATATAAACACGCCAGGCTTTATGGAATTAGTCGATGCACATGCAAGGTTAATGTAGCATCTGTGATGCAAATCTGTGACCATTCTAATAGCTCTGTTTGTAGACCGATGCCATTTCTCAGATCTGCTCTTGAGTTCCATTAAGCAGTTTTCTAGTCACCATTAACTTCAAGCATCATTTATGCAGAAAATATATGAATCTATGGAAAGCAATACCATTTACACACCACAGGATGCTGTTGAATTACCAAAGCACCAACCGCATTTAGAATATCCTGGACTGACAGCCTGTTCTGAAGCCTCGCTTTGCATTTCTGGACACATGCTCAATTTTTGCTCATGAGTAAGCTGGTCACTGGGTTGATACATTTGCTATGAAAGGCTTCATTTTTCTCATTTAGAGGTTCAGCAACATGTCTTGCCTAGCATATTTACAAGATGTCATATTCTAACAAGCATGGGAGAGACTAGAGTTGGGAGGAAATTTCACACAGGACAAGCTTTCTTTATTATCTGAGAGCTCTAAGGCTGAGAGCCCAGCAGGATTCATCTAGTCCACAAAGGCTCTTCCATCCTGCACACAGTATGCACTTAGCCAGAACAACCACACATCCTGCTTTCTTACCAAATGACATTTTCTGGCTGCTCACTTCATACTTGTCACTTGTATACAAAGTGTAGTGTCTAAAGAAAGCATGATCAGCTTGTGCATCACTAATCTCATTACTGTAATAGCTCTGAAAACATGCAACAAAAAAGTCACTGGTAAGCTACTACGCATACACATGCCATGCTCAGCATGCACCTCATTGAAACATGCAATTCACCGGCTGCTGAGAAAGGCAGCAGTCAGCAGTGCCAATTGGACTCCTCACTCCCTGCTGCAAATGAAGAATAACTCCTCAGACCTAAATGAAAGGAGCGCTGACAGGCCTATCTCCCTTAAGGAGCCATCAAGCACAAGGCTACGGCGGAACACCCTCCAACCCTTCATGGCCCGGTGAATGTTTCTCTTTTTGCAAACTGGAGCAGGGAAACTCGTCTGTTCAGTTAAAGTTTTCTTATTGTCATTTATTCTTCCTTTCATTAGAATATGACTCCTTAGACTTCAATTTGAGGTCTATTGAGACCCAGATTATATCATTATTGTTATGTGGTATGTGACACACTAATCATAACCATTACCATTTACAAGTCTACAGCTTCATTTAATTAGCTGTCTGACATGGATTTTTCAGTTAGTTCATGGGGAAGGTCAGCAGTGGTCAGAGTGGCAGGAGCATCCTGACACTTTTTTGAATGCCAATTATCAGTCTTGGGTAATGAGAGTGACTGTGATAGACAAGTTAATCAGAGAGATCAAAACCTAAGGTATGTGGCTTATGGAACTGTCCAATACTATTAGAAATCATATAGGGTAGTCTATGTATTTAAATAAATATATATCCATTTATTTAGAATTAAAACCTATATCTTTAAGCTTACCTCCTTTAATTTTATTACAAAATAAAAGTTCATATCATGGATATATGGGTATATATGGTATTCTTAATGTATATAATTGATTTAAATAGACAATAATAATAAATCATAATATATGTTTTGAGAATGTTGTTAACAATAATTTCAGATATTTTCTGTATAAAGTTTGTGGGCTAAGTAACATGTATAGTTTGATTGTTCCCCCTTCCAAAGTTGTCTTTCTTAAAATAACTGGAATCTTCTTTCTGATTATTAGAATTAAAAATGGAATTGCCTTATGACCCAGTGATTCCATGTCTGGGAATTATCTGAAGAAACCCGAAACACTAATTTGAAAGAATATATGCACCCCTATGTTCGTTGCAGCATTATTTACAATAGCCAAGATCTGGCAACAGCCCAAGTTTCCATCAGTGGATGAGTAGATAAAAAAACTGTGGAGCCTGGCCAGCATGGCTCAGTGGTTGAACATCAACAAGAAAAATCTCAGAGACAAAAACAACAGTATGGTGATTACCAGAGGGAAACTGGGGTGGGGGAAGGTACAAGGGGGTAAAGTGGGGATAATTTGTGACGGAAGGATACTTGACTTAGGGTGGTGAATACACAATACAATACACAGATGATGCATTGTAGAATGATATACCTGAAACCTATATAATTTTATTAACCATTGTCACCCCAATAAATTCAATAAGAAAAAAGAATAAAAAAGTTGAACACGTTATAAGAAGGCTAGACAAGCAGTTTGAACTGTTTTTCCTAAATACATACTTTTAAAGCCAACGTTTTAACCCTTAATCTAGTAGAGAGAGTGCAAGAGAAATTCACATCTCAGAAAGGTTTGTTAAGTGTGGAGATGGAGTGAGTGCTGACTGGGGCAGTTTGTCAGATACGTGAAAGGCCAGGGAAGCAGTGTGCAGTGTAAGTTCTAGGACCGGACAGAGACAGCGATAGCCAGAGACAATCTACTATTCAATAGGTCTTATTTACTTGAGCTTATTCTAGACATACACTGAATGGTCATGAAAGAACAAGATAAAAGGAATGTTAACTTATTAAGGTGATCAACACTTTGTGGAATCCTTCAACTTTACAGAATTTTATTTGTTGTTGTTTATACCAGTCATTGCTGCTTTTTTAAAATTTGATTTTTATGTTTCCTATGATTTATATCATTATTCTACATTCCAAATTTCCTAAAATGGTGAATGAAAACCCAATGCCATCCGTGAAAAGCACTAAGTTCACAATTGTTACTTTGTAGCTTCATTCCAAAAAAATTATAAAAAATAGATATCTGGAAAAGTAAATTTGCCTGTAACTCTTTGTTTTTGTTTGTTTTTTCTCTGAGATTTTTCCTGTTACCACAGAATACTTCAGAAAATAATTTTAACAACTTATAGAAGGTAACAATATACCTGGGGAAATATGGATTTTAAATTTTATTAAGAAGGTATGAAAAAAGACAAATCTAATGTCTGGATAAAGTCAAAGACTCAATGGGAAAAGTTGGGAATCAGTGCTGACTTTCATGTCTTTTGCTATAAAAAAATAACTTCCTCTTCAGCGTGGGACAGGCTGGAGTACAGACATTCAGGTTCATAAACACCAGGAGATTGCAGAAATGTGACTCTAAATGGATCACCTTGATTTACCTTTTATTCAAAAGTAATAATCTTCATTTATTATATTATTATATTGTATTATAATATATTATAAATTATTATATTATATTATTATATTAATGATCTTATTTTATTTTTTATTCTTTTTAAAATATGTCTTTATTGGTTTCAGAGAGAGGAAATGAGAGGGGGAGAGAGAGAGAAACATCAGTGATGAGAGAGTCATTGATCGGCTGCCTCCTACATGCCCCCTGGGGATTGAGCCCCACCCTGGCACCTGCCCCGACTGGGCCTCAAACCTCAGTCTCCTGGATCCTAGGTTGGTGCTCAACCTCTGAGCCACACCAGCCGGGCACTCTTCATTTATTTTGATTGGATATCTTCTTTGAAAGTATAAATTCCTCGTCAAATGTCAAGGACAATATGTCACTACTATAGTATGGTGGGTGATTAAATAAATTGTTAGAGAATCTCTATAATTTTATTTTTATTGGGAGAAAGAGCATACAGTTAAGTAATCATAACATTGTGCAAGTTATCATTATGTTTAATTTTGAATGTATTGTTACTTTACAAAAATTTTAAAAACTCAATGTAGTGTTAAATATCAGAACTTTAAAAAACACTATAAAATATTCTCTAAGACACTGAGAAAGAACACGAATGATATTATCTTTGAGAAATAGTGTAGGAAAAGATTTGAAGCAAAACTAGTGACTAAAGAGTGAAGAACTTTTAACACATTCATTAATTAGCATCTAATTTTTAGGAGGTAATTTATGGGCTTGTGATTTGAAATTTGCAAGTGGAATTTGTGATCCAACTGCAAAATATGAGATACATAACATTTAAACAGATCTTTGTCATATAGAAAATATAATAATTTATTCAAAGGTACACAAAGAAAATATGTTTTTCCAAAGTTAAAAAAAAAAGGGGGTCAATTGACTTCTCAATACAAACCAAATTCTAGTTTAATGTATTAATTTCCTCCCAACTCAAAACACCAGCTCCTTTTTGCTTTTTACGTAATGTCTGGATTAAGTCAAAGACTTAACATGGAACATAGATAATTGCTCCTGGCTTCATGTCTTTGGCAATAAAAAAAGAATGTCTTATTCAGTGACTAGACATGCACAAGCACAGAGATTTAAGTTACAAACATCTAACGGTTGAAGAAATTTGATGCTAAATGATTATGTTGATTCTAAATATATATTGACTTTTATTATGGAATAAAATGAGAATTTATTAATTGACTTTTGGCATTTCTTGAAAAAATGTTGTATACAATAAAGTAATAGTGAGTAACATTTCACAGATTTAAAAGGGGAGAAAATGTGTGTGCTAATAGAATATATTACTAAGAATTATGAATTTACCTTTCATGTATAGTAATTTGCTTGGAAATTATTCTTTGATGTCTTTTGTAGAAAGTAATTTGGTTTAAAATTTAGCTGCAAAGGCTCTGAAATTCTTGAAACATTAGCACTCTTCTTGACTGATTTATTAATTATTTGACAAGTTTTTAAATGAAAATCTTATTAGGAAATGTTAATTACCTTGCTTCACTTCGACAATTTTGCCATTTCTTCTTCAAACTATATTTAAGTTTACACTAGAAGCTACAGTGGCATTCTACCTACAGATTTTTCTGTGCATCTAGTTTCCAATAAAATTAATATCACATACAATATTTATTCAATACATACTTATTAGGTACTTACTACAAGTGAGGCACTGTACTAGGTACTAGGATACAAGGCTAAAGGTTTATACTCAATAAAGATTTTTTTATACCACACTTGACAATTTCCAAATAAAAAGCTACTTATTTTACCTTTTTTTGTTTAACTTTTTCATTTTTAACATGGCAAGAATATGTGCAGTGGTTAGAAGTAAAAATCAAAAGCTTCATTTATGATATACTCGATCTTTGGAATTCACCAGAGAAGGTCAGTAAATTAGGAAGTTAAGTAGAAGTCAAAAGGAGCTGTAACATTTTATGGTGGCTAGGTATTAACTGAACAAACTCAAGTTAATTCTGCAAACCAAACCAGTGACATAGGGTTACCAAAAGTAATCCCACAAAGATTACATTGGCAGTGTTATGGATAAAATCTTTTTATTTTCCCACCAAACTAAGGATAACTTTAAATGCATTTTGATTGTTTTTAAAAATATTTTAAAAATCTTCCCCTGACACTGAGATAATAAATATTGCCAATAAGGATGCCAAATGTCCAATTCTTTATTGTAATTAAAAAATTATGAGGGATAAATTCTATTTAATTATGGCTATATGCATAACCTTCTTTGAATTATGACATGTATATGTGACATGTAGCAAACATATATGAGAAAAGTAACAAAGAAAAGTAACATAATTTGACAAAATATGATATTTATTTTATACTACATGCATTTATCATAGTGAAAATATAGAAATCAAACTAGTGTTAATATAAAACTATACAAAGTGTTTATACATTTATTTGTATCATAAATAAAAAATATATATTACATATGATGAAATATTATAGAGGTGTTTTTGTGTGTGTATGAGTGTGTGTGTGTGTGTGTATGAGTGTGTGTGTGTATGTATGAAAGCAGCAATATACTTTGCAGGAATATAACTGAAATGCTTTCACAAATTGCTTCACACTGGGTTGTATGCTGCATAACTAGCTTACACTAATAATAAAAAAAAATGAATAGGTTTCATATGATTCCTGAAGTTTTCTTTAATAACCTTAAATATAAAATTTCTTCAGTATAGATACTAATGCATTAAATTTTAGTATTTTTGAGCTACATAGAGCATAAGTTCTACCATAACTTATCAATGCCTGTTTTACCTCTAAATAACAATTTCCCACATCGTAATATTATTATGCTTTTACCTAAATGTCATGTAAGTAAATTTGGCATTTTGCCAGATTATGTGACAAAACACGAATGCCATGCATTATAGAAAAATCCTCTGATTTACTTTATAACAGTTTCGTTTAGTATTATTTTTTATTTTAAAATAAAAGCAGAAAACCAAGAACACTGAATAAGAAATAAATATTTATTTGTTTAATCACAAAGGATTACATCCCACAGAGGAAGGCTGTATTGAAACAAGGGGCCCAGCATAAGTCTCAGCTCTGACAATTACTAGTTGTGCCGTCTTGGACAAAGGACTCTCTTTGCCTCTTTTCTCTCATTTGTAAAGTGAGAAGGTTATAGTAGAACCCATTGGAAAAGATACAGAAGGCTAAAGTAAAAAATCCACAGCATGTGCTGGGAAGCAGGAAGCATCGGTAAATGTTGGCATTATTAGCTGGTGTCACCCCTTTTGTGTACATGTACATGTTTTTCATCATAATTTCTTTTAGGTGATTTTTTTTCACCTTGGTAATATTTTGGACAAAGACAAGTAGATGAACAATAGATGTTCTTTAACCCACAGTTTCTCTGAAAATGATTATCTTGCTTTTTGATACAAGTTGCCAAATATGGATAATACTAGTGATTAGAAAATGATTAAGATCCAGAGAACATGCAAATTATACTGGATAGATGAAAACAGAATAGAGGGACAAGGCAGCGAGTTTGTTTTTCTCTTCTCTTAACTGGGCTCTGTGAAATACAAGGGTGTAACAAAGTAGTTTTTGAACTTTAAAGAGAATTATTTTATTGAATTTTTATGACATACCAAATTATTTAATTAACATTACATTAAATAATTAAACATTTAATTCACATTGGGTAAACAGAAGCAGAAAATGCCATTATAATTTAAAAAAACATGTATTAGGCAATTCTATATTCTAGGTATATTACTAGGTGTTTTTCATTGCAAAATTAAACTATCGGTCCTTATCTTTCAAAGCATAGAAGTGCAGAGCAATGCTGATAATACAAATTTTAAAGGACTTAGAAACAACTGGAAAAACAAGGAACTAATACCAGAGAAACAAAGTTCTTATTTGAAGTACACACTGGTGGGATTAGACCTTATTTACTCTGAGAACTGTGATTGTATTACCTGCAGAATGCGGGGAGGGGGCTACTATTGTATGCTTTGTATACCAGCAAGGTTCAAAAGTTCACCACCGTTTTTTACACAGGGTTATGTCTGCCTGTTTGGGTTTCCTCCAAGCTCCTTCTGCCCTCCTGTTTGGGGCACGCACACACACACACACACACACACACACACACACGCCCCTTGTAGTTTGAGTCACCTGTTCTTTACTAATTTCCCCAGACCTGCACTTGGATTTTACCTCTGCACATAGGTTAGCTGTGACCCTCAGTCCACTTAATTAAACTTCATGAGCCTCAGTTTACTGGGTTCGTTCATTCATTATAATAAGTTCATTATAGTAGTAACTGACTCATATAATTTGTGTTACTGATATGAACAATGAGTAGGTAAAATATTTAAGCTAATTATTAGGGTTACATCTTCGCTTTAAAATACTTCTATTACTCCAGGGAATGTAGATCTTCCTACACAAAATGTTCATGTTAAAGGATCTCTATGATATCCCCCAATTGTGAAATCGCTGAAAAATTAATTTTACAAATACATGTTATAAGATACATCCGCCGGCAGCAAAACACGGCTTTGAAAGAAAACTCTGAAGCCAGCAAAGGTTTGACTAAAGCCAGCTTCTTTGGGAAACTACCTGGTTTGCAGAGGTGACATTAATTTTCTTCCTACTCTCAGAAATTTGACAACACTACTTAAATATCTTATTTCCTTCCTATTTCTCAGAACTCCCTTGGTTCATCCTCTATATGTTTCCTTTGTCCTGTTATCTCACTAGACAACAAAGCCCCTTGTGCCTGAAAATTCTTTCCCTTTGGATCTGTCAAATCAAGGCCTTCTGCAAATTCCCTCTTTACTCCAGCTTTTCTGTAGTTTGCTATATGCACTAGATAGAATATCAGTACGACAATAGGCACCTTGGAAATAGGCTGATAAATAATAGATGGGCAGATAGAGAGATGGTAAAAGATGTTGACTCTTTCCTTCCATAGTGAAAAATGAGAAAAATAGCAGGAAAGATGAACTGGGAATGGAACTAGTATTAGCCAAACTTTTAACCATTGAACCTTTTCTTAGAATTCGGTAATGTATATATCATAAATAATAGCCAAGAAATATTTCTTTTCATTGTGTGGAATAAATATATTCATTAGGGCTAATAATATTAAATGGTTTAAGTTTCAACAACTATGCATAAATAGTAACTTAAGTAGACGTAAGTATGAAGTAGTAACTTCATTAAATTTTAGTATTTACCACTTATAAAGATCAATGTCCCAAGATAAAATAGCCAATATTTGTACAGAGTTTGCCATGTTCTAAGCAAACTAGCAAGCTCTACACAGATTAATTTGTTTAATATATACTAAAAAAAAGTAGGAGAAAGATACTATTACTGAGGTTCAGAAAAGTTAGAGAACTTCATAATAAATAATTAGTCTGAGTTTATTCCTTTAGAGGCAGAAGAGCGCAGGTATGGATGCTGACCATTGATGCTCTAGAGCCAGTGCTCTAAGCCTTTGTGCCAGAGACCCTCACCAGCAAACAAACGCTGCGCGAACAGCAAGACATGCTCTATAAAAAGACAAAATAACTTTTGATTTCAATGGCATTGTTTTATGTTAGGACATGGTTAGCCAAATATAATGTTGTGTTAAATTATTCCAGAATCAGACATATTTTTCCATGTCCAGGAGAGGTTTTAATATAAGCTATTTTCTTGCTTGTATGCAGACAACTTACAAAATAAATATATTTTGTATTGTCTGTTAATAAACACTTCAGCAGAACATGTTGTCTTATGTATGTCCAGCAATATTTATTTCTCTTCTGACAAAAAATGGCAAAGGTTTAAAAATATTCGACTATTCGACTAAAAAATAGTTTTAAAATTTTTTTCTTAATTCCACTGTATTTGTATTTATATGTGCACTTGAAAAATGTTGCCACCCTGGACAATGGGGTTCTGCTGAGCATTGTCCCGCATACGGAAAGGTCCCCGGTTTGGGTGAGGAGTAAGTGGGGGTGATATAGGCCAAAGGGTGACAATTTTCTGTTTTATGAGGAATAAGCTCTGAGGACCTAATGTGCAGCATGATCACTTACATTTAATAACATGGTACTGTATACTTGAAAGTTGCTGGGAGTAGATTTTAAGCATTCTTGCCACACACACAACAAAGCTATGCGAGATGATGGGTGTGTTAATTATCTTGATCTTGGTAACCACTGTACAATGTATATGTACAGCAAATTGTCACACTGTACACTTTAAATATATACAGCTATATTTGTCAATTATTCCCCAATAAAGTTTAAAAGAGAATATGTCAATTAACTTTTAAAATCTGGTTTTGGGAAAAAAGAGGATAGCCTCACTGCTTTCTTTTTTCAAAGTGTTCAGTTGGTAATCCAACTCCCTTTCCTGACACAGGGACACATACATGCATACTTCAAAACATTTTTCAAATAAAATCTGAAAATAATTGTGTTTTAAAATAACCTATAATTTAGCAAAAAACACAAGGAACTAGGATTCTCTCATGGTATACTTGATATGCAAGAAATGTCACGCTTGTCAGATTCCACTGCGAAAACACACAGGTTGCCAATCTCCAAAGTCCCTTTCGGAGTCCTTAACCAAAGCTGAATTTGAGATATGAAGAATATTAGTCTCCAAACGATATGCCCTGCTGACTTCTTTTTCTTTTAATAGTATTAAATCAACTCTGAACAGAAACCCTTTATAGTTTATCATAGGCTGGCAGCCCAAAGATACAGGTAACTTTTATTTGTGGTCATTCAGGTGGGGCACCCCAAGTCATTGATATACATTCATTCCTATAACATAGTTTTGAAAGAAAAGATTATCTGTTTTCTTCTTTGTTGTTGTTCTTAATGTAATATACCTACTTCTCTGCTTTCTTCCCAGCCCACTCTCTCTGGACCTCCAGGAGAATTCTCAGAAAACCAAAAACCAAAAACAAAACCAAAAAAACTAAAAACTAAAACCACCAGAAACAACAACAACAAAGCTAGGACACACTTTTTTTTTAAAGAAAAGACATGCAAATTGAAATATAGCTTCAGAATGCTTTCATTTTCTTCCCACATTGCATAACCAATAATTACCAAATTGAATTGTCTGTAATGTAAAGATTTATTAGTGTTAGGCAGGTAGTTCACGTAATATGCTGTAACTACAATGACTTCTACATGAGGCGAGAAAACAGCTGAGAACTTCTATTTTGTAGTCAAGTTAGGCAGACCTCACATGCAGTTGGTTAAATACCTCCACTGTGCACTTGAGTAGGTCAGTTGTTCACTTTTAAGTTATTTCAAACTAGACTAAACCAAGAAAATACATCAGTCACTTGTATTTGCTTGTTTGAAGAGGGCAAAGAATCCAGAGAAAATGGCAATTTACAAATTTTGTTATCAACCAATTATCAGGTAGCTACAAAACCATTGAATATAATAGAAGAGTATAAAATTTATATTTTTTACTGGAAGAATGAGAACTTTCAAAGTGTGAAGAGTTGTCCAATAATTTAAAAAAATTTCATTGGTCAAATGCTATTTTACTCATGACTTTGTTAAACAGCAAATTAAAATTTATTTCTGTTGCTGTCTATTAGGTGCATATAAACTAAAAAGCCTAAAAAATTCTTTTGGGTATAGAAAGAGGAGGGTATTGAATACAAGGACTATTTTTCTAATGTAATGAAAAAAAATATATCTGACATGAATTTAATAAAACTAACAAACTCTGAATTTAAAAATGTAGAATATTTTGCTCATCAATTTTCTGATTTTGTTTACATTTCAAAATCAATAATAGAATAATGTAGAATATCCTTTTTAGCAATAATTAAAAGGAAATCTTTAATGGAGAAGATTTTCCATATTTGAAATTTGTGACACTAAAAAATAGTGTTTCTTATTTCAGTTGAAATCATTACAATGAAACTCATTACCTCTTTTGAACTTAAGCAACCATTCTACTGTTACCTGAAAAGAACTAGTTTGAAATTACGATTCCTGCTGTTCAGATTTCATCCTCAAATACATATATTGTTAAAATTTTCATTTATCCCTTATGCTTAGAACAGCAAAAAAGTGATTTAAGTGAAATAAAAATTACTTTAAGATTTTTAAAAGGCATATATAAATAAACCTACTGAGGTTTAAATTTTGTCTGAGCCACTTCTAGCTTTGTGTGAATTTAGGCAAATTAAACTTTGTGAATGTCACTTTCTTCATGTTTAAAATGGAAAAAACATCTCTCTCAAGGGACACTTCTAATGATGAAATGAGAGTCTTTTTATGTAAGAGGCCTAGTTTGCTACCTGAGTCATTTATAAATTGTAGAGTGTCGAACAGAAGAAGTGCAGAACGCCAAAGCTGCACAGGTAATTCAGGTACACGATTTACAGCTGCAAGGGAAGAGAAAAGCAGCTCCCTCCGCATTTTCCCCCTGCCCCTCCCTGCCTCCCCTCTCTGGCTTCCCTCCCTTTCCCTACCCTTCTCTCCCCCATCTCCCCATCGTTTCTCCCCCCCCACCCTTCCTTCCTCTCCTCCGCCTCCTGGTCCCTTCAGATGTTTAATCCCATCAAGCACAGTGTCTCGTGCTTTCATTTTTTTCTAATTTGAACCTCAGGGCAACCCTAGGAAATGCCTGTTATTATAGCACATTTGTATTGTTAAAAAGTACGCTGACCAATGGGACCTGCGTGACCAAACCATTTTGGTTAGTTAAGAGTAGATTTATACTTTCTTTTTAAATTTCTCAGTCCATATAGACAATCTTCATTCTAAGTCAGCACATGTCTATTTTCTCTGGATTTTTTAAATCATTGTAATAATTATTTAAATTATGTTTATTGCTTTTTCTGATGATGAAGCAATATATAATCACTGCCAAAAATCAGAAAATACAGAAAAGCAAAATGAAATAAAGTCATGGCAACAATCAGGAATAGCGAATGTGTATTAACTCTCTGATTCCATAGGTATTGAGGGCTAAGAAGAATATGAGCAGTTTGCCTTCCAGAAATGTATCCACATTGTCCACTTACCATGTATATGGTCAATTCTATTAATTTTTCTTTCTTTTATTCAACACATGTTGATGGGGGCACCTGCCCTGTACCATGCACCAGCCTAATCACAGGGATAAAACAGTGAACAAGGCCGCATGGTTTCCCCTTTCAAAGAGTCTGCAGTCTCGTTACAACTGCTGAATACAATATATTTCGAGGAAAAGTTTCCTTAGTGGACTTATTCTAAAAAGATTTGAATCAAGACTTAATTTATATATTAAGATTTGGGACAAGAATTTATAAAGTATTGTGTGGTGAATTTCTATCTATGATGAGTTATTAGAGGTGCTTAAGGAGGTAGAGTGTGGTACGACCCTGTTCCACCAGGAGTCAAAATTATTTTTGGAAAACACCAGAAACAGGTCACACCTATCACAAGTAATAATCGAACATGAAAGATCAAACCAATAATTCCATAGTTGTAAGGCCTTGACAAGACAAAGTTGAAATTTTTAAGATTTTTAATTTTTTTATTTCTATTTGATGTTTTACTATATAATGAAGCTCTCTCTCTCTCTCTGTCTCCCTCTCTCTCTGTCTCTTGGTGTGAATAGAGTAGAAATTACATGTATTTAAAATCACACAAGGTCTTTTGCTTTATTTTTCCATAAATTACACACAAATCTTTGATTTATTACTGGTATTTAGAGGTAGAGCTCTCTATAATTTCCTTCCTCACATTGATTTAAATGATTTCTTGATATTTGATTAACATTAATAAACAAACCATATGTTAATATCGTGATTTTTACTGAGGTAGAGCCTGTGTAACTTTAAAAGTAGTGTGAGTTGAGATTTGCATCAGTTTAATATTTTTCACTTATAGTCTGCAAAAGTTTAAATAAAAGAGGGAATATGCTTAAACATATAGAGTATAAATAATCACTAACAAGCAAAATAGAGACAGGTTCATAGAGAGAGAGCAGGCTGACAACAATGGGGAGGGGTCTAGGGAGGTGGAGAGATTGAGCAAATCAGCAAAAACTCACGGACGCAGACAACAGTGAGGCCACTATGGAGGGTAGGGGTGAGTGGAGGTGGAGGGCATGGGGGAATAAATGGTGATGGAAAAAATAAAATAAAATTTAAAAAGCATGTATTTTGGTTCTGGTTTACATATCTGTCTGTTATGATATAATAAAATAACTTTTTTCCCACCTATTTTCTTCTTTTTCTGTTTTGTAGTCACAATATAGTATCTCTCACCTGAAAGCCATAAGCTAAAGTCATTAATAATGAAACTGTGAACATAAGTAAAAACAGAAGCATGGAACTATGCTTCCATTTCTACCTTATGTCTGATCACATTAAAAATGAAATAATCTGCCCAGCCAGGTGTGGCTCAGCAGTTGAGCATCGACCTAGGATCCAGGAGATCGGGGTTTGATTACCCGTCAGGGCACATGCCCGGGTTGAGGGCTCGATCCCCAGTCGGGGGCGTGCAGGAGGCAGCCGATCAATGACTCTCTCATCATTGATGCTTCTGCCTCTCTCTCGCTTCCTCACCCTTCCTCTCTCTGAAATCAATAAAGATATATATATATTTTTTAAATTAAATAATCTAAGGTTTTAGAGTGTGTGCAATGGGATACCTGAAGAGCCTGTTAAAGTCCACAGCCCCCTTTTCTACTGTACTAACAGGACCCACAGGACATCAGGGTCTTTGAATATTGTGAACAATGCACCTGGAAACCTCAGTCAGTCAGCAAAATCTCAAAGGTTGCACCATGTAAAAGTCAGGTAATTAAACACTGATTACTTACTGTTCAGGAAAAAAAAAAAAAAAAAAGAGGGCTGGGAAAAGCTAGGTTCAGAGGTCTAATTTCACATGGAAGGTTTCAGGGAAAATTAAGCTTTTAACTATATTCTGCTTGACTTGATTTGAAAGCAAAGGAGAAGAAAGCAAAGATTCTAAAAGCTCTTCAGGGCTGTCTTTTTGCAGCAGAGCTTTGTGCGTTGACAAACAGCCACGGTAATTCATTTAGCCATCTCTTCCCCAAACAGCATTGAGATTCCCCTTCAAAATTTGGCTGCGACTCTTTGGCTTCATTATTCTTGGAAAATATAAAAGCTCCTCCTCTTTGTACTCTTGGCTCCAGCTGAAATCTTTTCGTTCTCTAGAGACAGCTAATTTCTAATAAAGTTTGCAAACATAGCAAAGTCCATTTCACCTGATGCTGTTTAATTTCTCCTACATGAAAAAGAAAAAAAGGCCATCCTTTATCAGTTCTAAATTTGACCTAAATTCAGCTCTACAATCTTTCCAATCGGGAGTACATACCCTTCTCATTCTCATTCTTCCTGCTATAAGAGGGCATTTTTTAACATTTCATGGATGAATTTGGGGATTATTTTACAGAAATTGTTATGCTGCTTGCTAAATGTAATTTGTGTTTTGGAAATATTACCAACTATCTGTTCATATGAAATATTTACTCCCTTATTGGGCTAGAATTACCTGTGCCAAATTTGTGAAATATTTTCTTGTTCAGTAGTTCCTAAGAAG
This sequence comes from Miniopterus schreibersii, assembly GCF_964146895.1. NCBI lineage: Eukaryota > Metazoa > Chordata > Mammalia > Chiroptera > Miniopteridae > Miniopterus > Miniopterus schreibersii. The sequence goes on along the minus strand of NC_138109.1, from coordinate 51,246,022 downwards.
AATGCCTACTTTTATTGATATTAAGAATAAGTTTAATTTATCAATACCTACTGAAATACAAACCTAAATATGTGAGCTTGTTCATACTTCCCATGGCATAAACATTTCAGTAGGTTAGATACTATTGCAAGGACTTTTTGTAGCAAGAACCAAAGAGCAAAGGAGAACTTCAAAACATGTATAAGATGCTTAATAATTAAACATCTTTGAAGGTACTATTGGTGAAATATCTTATAGTTAAAAGAAAAAATTTGATCCCTAAATAGGTAATATTTTTAAAATGTGAAACATTTTTCTCTCAGGCATCTCCCAGGATGTTGCTTCTTTTTAAATAATTAGTTTTATTTTCATGTGAGAATTGTTGAGAATAGTAGTGTAGGCCAAGATGATTCTCATAGATCTCGGCAGCCAAACTGGAATTTGTATAATAAAAAATCATATATATGTAATTATAAAATAAGATTTTAAGTGCTGACATTTTTAATGAGAAAAATATTTTAAATGCTGTTTAGTGCAACCATAAGCATAAGTTCAAAGTCCGAGCAATATTTCTATTTTCTTCTTTTGTGGGTAAGCTTTTTTCTTCCAGGCAAAGAAACCACTGTTCAAGGGTGAATTCCCACCTGGAAGACAAATGGTTTTCCAAGAACATTTGTCTAGCGAGAAGAAAAATATGTTCTTTTGTAAAGAACAAAGATGGCATAAAAGGGGTATTAAGATGGGTTTAGAAAACTACTAGTGGAAATATGCTCTGTACCAATAAGCCCATAACTGAAGTTCTTTTTGAAGCATTTGGATCTGACTTCTGAACATTTCCAGAGATTTTGGATTTCCGCACTGTCGTGGGTGTTAGGTGCAAAAGAGAGAGGAAGATGTCGCTTTTGTGATGAACAAAAGTGAACATTAGCACCCCTTATGAAGAAACACAACTCCTGGATTTCACCAAGAACAACAATATGGTTGTGGATGGGTTTATAGTAGAGAGAATTGCATTAGAAATCTTTTGCAGGAATGACCTTCAGAAATGTACTAAGACAAGCAATGTGGGTGGTCACTTTTCTGGCTGAAAGAATAACACAGGAACTAGAAGTCAAAAATACTTCATTTGTTATGGGATCCTAGCCTTATCTTCATTCTGACAGCATCTCCTTTCGCTTGTTAAAATAAAAATAGCAATCTCCAAATTTAGTATAGTTCAAAGGGACTGTGTCAAAATGAGGACATGTTCTTGGTTTGTATTCTCTTTGAGCTTTTGATCTATCCATGACCGCACAAAATCCCTTCATGATTTTATTCTTCAGGTCAGCATGAACTAACTTGATAACATAACCCGGTAATTCATAGGGCACTTGTGTACTCTGCAGGAACTTTTTCAATGTAAATGCCAATAGTAATAGTTTACTGCTTACTAAAATTCCTTTTAGAAAGCATGCTTGCTAAAATTTTCAGACTTGGAAAGTTGTTATAGGTTAATCAAAAGCTAGAGAAACTCAAAAGCAAGTGATTCTGCTTTGATAAATCACAATTTAATTTTGTCAAGCCTGTTTCTTTGAATATGTACAACTAGGCAGTATATAAGGGAAACATAATCATTGGCTGAGATTCATGTGCTCTTTCATCATCAAAATCTTAGCGAGAGTTAATTCATATCTAATGACAACAGTAATCTTTTCAATGAAACATTTTACTTTTTCTTTAAGTTTATTTTTAAACAACTAGCCAAGTAACACATTTTAACACAAAAGTGTTCAAGTTACTCTATAATCCAAGAATTTTGGAAGCAGGATTAAATTTCTTTTAAAAGTTTTTCATAAAAATATCAAATTCATAGTAAGATTGAAATTGTATGTGCTATGTTGGATCAAAGAGAAAATATTTTGGTTAAAAGAAACAGAAAAATATGGGCAGTAGTGGCTGAAACAAAGAGGGGTTTATCTTTCTCCCATGTCAAGAGTTTTAAAATTGCTGGTGTTGGTGGAGTAGCTAAATGACATCAAGATCAGCATTAGACTTTCTGTCATGGTTTTTGGATAGATAGAAGCTCCAGTTTAGACATCAAGTCTCTGTTCAAGGCTGGAGAAATAGGTGAGTGAGTAGGGGATGAAGGACCGTCAGTAGCCGTCTGTCATTTTTAGCAGGAAAGCACATGTTTTCTCAGATACATCTCAGCAGGCATCTCTTTCTATTTCATTATCCGGGCGGTTTCATGGTCTTCACTCTCTGCTGAGGAGGCTGGAGGAGGCAGGGTTTGGTTGCATGTGGCTCCTTCAGCCTCCAAAGTGAAGGCAAACAAGAAAGAAACATTGGAAATGGGTGTTAAGCTAACTTTGTATGGTGCTTATCTCATTTACTTTATTACTCCTTCTTTTAAAAAAATACAAAATAAAACATTCCCAAAGGCTGGTAAATGGAATGTAAAAAAAAAAAACCTCACATTTCAATATTTCAACAGAACAATTCTTATTTTATTTATCTCATTCTAAGTATTTATATTCACATGTTTTGAAATCAGGTTATAATTATATTATGCTATAATGAGATAGTCTCTTTTTCTTTTACTCTGTATCATAAGGCTTTTTAACATGTGTACATAGTTATTTTAACCAATGCATTTCTTTAAAGAATATTTTTATTTATTTATTGTTTATCTATTTATTTATTATTTATTTATATTTATTAAATATGCCTTTATTGATTTCAGAGAGAGGAAGGGAGAAGGAGAGACAGAGAGAAAAACATCAATGATGAGAGTCATTGATCGGCTGCCTCCTGCACGCCCCCCACTGGGGATCGAGCCCCCAATCCTGGCCTGTGCCCCGACCGGGAATAGAACTGAGATCTCCTGGATCATAGGTCGATGGTCAACCGCTGAGCCACTCCAGCAGGGCTTACCCAATATTTTTAATGGTTATCCAGGAGGTGAACTTAGCGCTGTAATATATAGCCCGTGCATGGTATCTTCACATTCTTCATATTCATATTGCTACTGTTAACAAAATTTCCATTTAAAATATAGTAGCGACTTACTGAGGATTATTTCATAGGTGTCAGTGAGCGAACAGGACACAGAGAACAGGACACAGAGCCAGGGGAGGTGTAGCTCAGCTGATGAAGGGTGCACCTCCGTTAGATACCCGGAGGGATTTCTGAAGTATTTTATCATGCAAGTGTCAGCTTTACAGAATGTTCTCTAGAGAAGAGTCATATCGGACGATTTCGTTTTTGTTCCGATTGAAGTTGGAAGAATAAACTGAATGATCTCTCAAAGTTCCTTTAAAGCCTGTGGGTCTGTGGTCACCTCTCATTTATTTATGACTCTTGCTCATAAGTTATGAGTATCTTTTAGAGAAAGTGTGATTTCCTTATATTGAAGGGTCCTTGGAAAATGCCAATATTAGGATTTAACACAAATTTTATGTTAAAATAATTGTGTTTTTAAAATCTTTTAAAAATTTATTGGGGTGACATTGGTGAATAAAATTATGCAGGTTTCAGATGTATAATTCTGTACTATATCATCTGTATATAGTCTTGTGTGTCCACCACCCAAAGACAAGTCTCTTTCCATGGCCGTTTTCCCCCCTCTCCCCCCTTCTTCCTCCCCCAACGCCCTCTCCCTCTGATAATCACCATACTGTCTTCTGTGTCTATGAGGAGTTTTTGTTTTTGTTTTTTGCTTAATCCCCTCACCTTTTTCAGCCTGCTTATGCATCCCCTCCCCTCTAATTGTAGTTTTTTATCATTCCCTTTGAGGTTTAAGTTATAGAAGAAAATAAACTATCATATATGTTTAAGCTTATAAAGCATTCACAAAAGGAGTAATGAAACATTATTAAAAAATATGTATTGAAATTAAACAGGGTATTTCCAATACGACACACCAAAGGATTTCACTAGCTTGAGAATAACAAAAGAGCAGTCATGAATAGAATGTAACAACTTCATAGTATTTAAAATAATTCCCACTTTAAATAATAGGCTAGATGAAACCATCAAAAGGCATTGTACGCTATCCAGGGGAAGGTTTTCTATAAATCAGCTCTAAGATTAGCTATAAGTGGAGCTATTGCTATGGTAACTTTTTTTTTTTTTTTAAATATATCTTTATTGATTTCAGAAAGAGGAAAGGAGAGGGAGAGAGAGATAGAAACATCAATGATGAGAGAGCCATTGATCAGCTGCAGCCCGCAACCCGGGCATGTGCCCTGACCGGGAATCGAACCCCGATCGCCTGGATCCTAGGTCAAAGCTCAACTGCTGAGCCACGCCCGGCCGGGCTATGGTAGCTATTTTTGATAATAGTAAAAGTATAACAAATACGGATTAAAAAATACCTACAACCCTTGTCCCCACCATCACCAGACAGTAAGTTTTCCTTTCACAAAGAAGTCATTGCCAAAAATAAAAGCCTGCCAACAGATAGGCTCCTTTGCTGTGTAGAGAACCCTTGTTTTCAGCTGGTTCCTTCTTTTTTTTGTGGAATGTAAATACGCTTCCTTCAGGGTGAAAGTGAGATTTATCCTGACTCATAAAGGGTGGAAAGGGTTTAGTGAAAGTGAAATCTGTGGAATGCACACACTTTTAAAATATGGTTTCCTTCCTAACCTAAGCATAAATCATAGTTTATAAACAAATTCTACTGTTCCCTCCTTTCTTTCAAAGTAGACATGACTATAATGTAGTATTGATAATTTATATCTACCGAGAAAAACACCTTTTGTACCTTTTCTTTTTCTTTTCTGAAAGCTTCTTGAAAAATTATTTTATATCTTTTTTACTTTTGGAGGTAAAATATACTTTATTTATGATGCCATTTAAAAATTAGTGCTCATTTTCAAATATAGTTTAAAAGGAGCATAGATGAAGATTTGCAATGGAAGGCAAATTTTATAAGTAGTTTGCAAAAAATACTTTAACCTCAGTCCACTGGATTAATGCCTCAAATCTCTTTAGGAATACTACAAATCAAATATTGCTTTACAAAATGGAACATAATATTCTGATTAAGGCAACAGGAATAAAAGCTAAATATAAGATACTGCATTTTTGATTTATTAATAGACCATTTCTCAAAAATTAAGTGAAGAGTCCATTGAGCCACGGTAGTTTCCATCCTTCAGTACGCCTGGCCTGTTGGCAGGGTCACAGATGTCAACACCCAGTCCCTTAGACATTTTCATTAGCATCCTAGTATTTCTCTACTTTGCTGTAAAAGTTTCCCAGCACTAAGTAGGTGGTGCTTGACCTGGCTACTTAAAGCAACATGCACTATAATTCAGATGAAAACAGGTCCACTGAGCTGGCTCTTGTGGAGTATGGCTAATCACTGGGTTACTCAAACACAATGGGCAGAAGAAACAGAAGGAGATTAATAGTCCACCTTCAAGCCCTGTGCAACTGGTACAAACTGCCTGAAAATGATTTCAGTTAGGTCAATTTGATGTACAGTAAACAAAGATATGGGATCATTAATGAAGTGAAGGGCCTATATAGTGGCAGGGACTATGTAATGACAGGATTATAGAAAGGAAAAAGACCTTAGACTGTGTGCCTTATTTGAATACTACTTGCAAAAAAATAATATGCTAGGTTGTCATCACAAGCATCTACAGATGTTTATTAAACGCCTAGCGTTCCAGGTACTGTGTGTGTAGTGTGGATGGAGTGGTGAGTCATGTAAAGTCCCTGCCCTCCCAGGGTATACATGTTCTGAAAGGAGACATGTAAAAATACATTATGCACCTCTTATGTTAGGTATTGAATAAAGAAGTTATTATTTGCTATTTCATTTAATCCTAACAAATTTACAAGACTGTCTTAGTCTGTTCAGGCTGCTATAACAAGGTAACATAGGCTGAGTGGATTGTGAACAAAGAAATTTATTTCTCATGGTTTTGGAAGCTGAACATCCAAGATCAGGGAGCCAGCATGGTCGAGTTCTGGGGAGGGCTTTCTTCTGGTTGCAGACAGCCAACTTCTTGAATCATCACATGGCTGAGAGCAAAGAACTGCAAGCTCTCTCCTGGCTCTTACAAGGGCACTAGTTCCATTCATGAGAATCTGATGAACAGTAAGTTTTCAATAATGCCAGTTGCTACTGCTGCTGCTGTTGTTGTTTGACTTGGGAAATTAGCAGGGAAGAGATCATTAGGATTGTTGCAGGGCATGTGAGGGAACTAGATACCCCATCCACTACTGACAACCTTTGAGATATTATGTATTGCTAGTTTAATCATTTTATGATTTTTTAATCATTATGATCATAATGAATACTTTTCCATTTTCCCCAGAATCATTTCCTTGTTTTTGAATAGAAAATGAATGTGCTGGCCTTCTGTTAGTTCAAGAAGTGGAGGGTGGGGAATTGTGCTCTATCTAATTAAAGTATGATTCATTTTACGCACAGAGACACATTTAAAACATTTTAAGAGTAAGTTTGTAGTAAACATTCAATAAAACTCAATAAATTGCAGGCAATTAAAACAATACCAATAAAGGCTATAAGGATAAATAAGCATATTTTATTATATTTTAATATAAATCTTTATTGGAATAAATATACTTTTTAAATGGTAACCTGATATTTGTTAAAATGAGGTTCCAGAACAGTGTTGCATGTATCTCCCCCATTTCCCCAGCTAGTAGGCTTTACTTGTTCTAGGAAAGAGACAATCTCAGTTTTAGTGCAAATGCCTTGAAACATAGGAATAATCACCTGAATTCTCTAGTAAAAGAAAGCTAGCTTTAAAAAAAAAATCTTCTTTGAGTGACATGGGTCTGCATTAAAAAAAAAATAGACAATAAAAACATTTTGTGTAATTATTACTTTCACTGCAACACAATATGGGGCATTAAGGGCCCATATCCTGGAGCTATAGGATACCTTATTGCAAACTCTTTTCTGGTCACTTAGAAGGCAATCTTCCCTTACTATTAATTAAATGTCAACTGTGCAAGCAATCAGCAGTGAAATTGAGCATCTATTTCTAAGAGGGTGAGAAGGGTTATTTTTAAGCTTCATTAAGTCCTTTGTGCTTTCTCTTACTCATTTGTTGCATTGTCTGCTTTTGGCACAAAAGTGTCAACAGGTGTAACAAAGTTTAAATGGATGCATGATGCCAACTGCTTCTCTATCTTTGGCATGAGAAAGGACCTCCTGTAAGAAGAGCTGCCTCCTGCAGCATTTTGTTAGCTGTCATTGGCTGGAACTCATGTCATAGTACAAGAGGCCAGCCAACTTGTGAGTAGGCAACATGCCATCTAAACAGATGGGTATGGGTTTGGCAGCCAAGAGGCCAAGTATCTGCAACAAATGTAGGTACCAAGGCTTCATTTTTGACTGAGATTGCTGAGATGTCTGTCCTGATATCATATCAGCTGCTGTGATGGGTTTGATTAGTTTTTTAAGGCACAAATTGCATTCAATGTTATTCTAATAAACATTTAAATACTATTGATTTGATGGAATATTGAAAACTTATTAATAAAAGCGAAGAATTAAATTGGCAAAGAAGCATTTTAGGATAATAATTAAATTTATAAAAATTCAGGTTGTATACTGATATGCTATACATTCATGCAAGGAAGGTAAAACTTTTATTACATCTTTATATTGCCCCCTTAGAGTACAACTATTCTGAGGGAGAGAAGAATTTTGAGGGTATATCCATGATAAATATACAATAAAACTTAATAAAATAGAAGCAATTAAAATAATATAAATAATGCATATTATTCTCTAAAAACTCTATAAGGAAAGAGGCCTTGTAAGTCTTAATGTTGCTACTTTTCTCAGTGACAGTAAGTGCTCAATTAATGATTGTGCAATGAATATATACTTAATATATTTTTCTGCTTACTATGCAACATTTGTTTTTCATGTTTCAAATAAATTCAATTTAATGTAATACTTAAAACATTAGATAAGTGCATTGATTGACTCTCTGATGACTTAGAGTGTGTTTAAAAAACCTCAGTCTAAATGTATAGATACAGTAAGTCCTCAGTCAATGTTGTTAATAGGTTTTGTGACTTTAAGTGAAATGATGGATAATGAAACCAATTTTACCTTAGGCTAATTAATATAAACAGTTGAATTTCTAAGACATCTCATCAACATTATAACAAAATGATATTGAACAAAATGTTATTTGAACACCTGTTGTGTATGAAGGAAATCCATGTTGACTTGAAATTTGCATTTTGAAATTTTGTCAGTGTCAAATATATCAGATTAACCTCATGTTTACTTTACATATATGCAAGGATAGACAGAGAAATAATTATATCCACAGGTTGTATAGACATATATTTCTTAGCTCTGTCCCCTGAAATGTATTCAAAGTAGTGGTACCTACTAGCAATAAGCAATCCAAACACACAGATCTTGGTTTCTAAGTACCATTCTCCAATAAAAGGAGGCAGGATTCCTTGGAGAGATGACTAATTTTAGGGCTGGGGCATGAAATAAAAATTCTCCTGGAGCAGTAAGAAAGTATTTAAGAAATAAAAAAGGCTTGGGTCATGTCAAAAGGACACTAGAGCCAACGTAAAAGAGACCCCAATGGCCAAAGCTAAAACATTTTGAGCAATAAAGTGAATAATGATAGTATTGGATTATAAGGCAAGAATAAAATTAAATACTCATGAATCCATACTGATATAAATAAATGATAAACAAACAAATAAAAGATGGAAAAAAAACTATATCTTCCTCACAGAATTCCAAGAAATGAAAGTATAAGAAATGAGGAAAATAGAAAATCCCAATTAAAATGCCACAATAATAATTGCAGCATGATGAATGCTAAAGGTAGTGAGTCAGACTTTAAGGAGAAACAGGGTATTTGCACAGCCTCAAAGTCTATCTCCCAAATATTTATTAATTATTAAAAATTGTTCGCTACTCCTTTCTTGGGGTGGGAGTTAAGCATAGGCTGGGCTTAGTAACTTGCTTCCAAAAAAAAGAGTATGGAAATTGAAAAACCGTGGAGAAACGAGGCAGACACCAACCACCTTAGCCAAGTGATGAAGGTGAACATCAGCAGAAATGTCACGCTCGTGTACACATCCTGACATAGTGTGAGCAAAGGACACATCACCTCTGTGACGCACTCCTCCAAATCTTAGCTCAGTTTAATCATGAGGAAACATCAGACGGATCCAAAAAGGAGGACATTCTACAAAATACCTGACCAACACTCTTTAGAAGTGTCAGGGTAACAAGAAATAATGAAAGAGAGAGAGCTATCAGTGATTTGGGGCACCTACGGAGGCATGGTAGCCAAATACAGTGTGGCATTCTAGACTGGATCCGTGAGCAGGCCAGGCTGTTAGTGGGAAACCCGGCGACGTCTGAATAAAGTCTCTGGCTTCCTTAACAGTGCGGTATCACTGATCATTTCTTAGCTCTAAAAAATGGTCCATGGTAATGTAAGATATTATGGGAAGCTGGGTAAAGTGTATATGGGAACTTTCGTTACTATCTTTGTAGCTGTTCTGTAAATCTAAATTTGTTTTAAAATCAAAAGTTAAAAAATTTGAATTAAAAAATTCTCATCAATTTACTCACTTATTGTTTGGCTTGGGTTTAGAAACAGAGAGTAGAATGCAAATACAATTTTTTATGATTTTTTTTGAAACAAGAATTTTTTTGTACTGTTATTAGTATTACAGAATAATTTAAAGTACCTTGCTAAAACCTTTGTTTTTTAATTCAAGTACATATCAGAAGCCATGAATATTAGGTTTATCATATTCAGATCCGGCTGTAATAATAGAAACATTGTGACTGTATAGTTTTTTAAGAATAATCAACTTTTCAGACTTCTATTTTATCCACAGACTCCTAGAGATGGTCATTTAAGGGTCATTGTTTTCTTCCCTCAATATAAATCACACAAAATCTGAAATGGATATCGAATGCTAACTTAATCTTGAAAAATCCCTCTAATATTAACTTCAAAAATGCCTGTATAAAGTGGAGTATCTTTTTACAGCTAATTAAAGCTAATTGTTTTTTTAAAAACTCATTTAAAATAGCACAGTAAAATCCCCCTAAAATGCTCTCCAGGTTCCACATGTGATCCTACCTGGAACAGAGCACCTAAAGACTAATACATTGCTATAGGTCGCTTAAGGGCTTACAAACCTCAGAACAAACCACTTCAGAAAACTTGAGTTTCTTATATTTGTTTAGGAATGAAAAGTGATACTGGGTTTCCTGAATAGTAGGGCTTTGGTGACATTACATTAAAAGTCTGGATGTGGTGTTAGTTTACATTCTTCTATTTATAAGCATCTTGAAAATTGCAGGAAATGCTTAATAAAATCCTCAGATTCAAATTGCATTCCAAAAGAGCAAAACATAAAGAGATTTGCTGTAATTGTTTGAACTTAGTTTTCCCCATTTTGCTACATTTCACCAAACTGGAAATTTTTGTCCAGTGAGACATTCAGCATCCGCATTTGAGTTCTGGGAAATGGGCTGATGGAGGGAAGAAGATCTAGAAGAAGAGAGTTTCAGTGGCCTGATTTTAAACATCTTAGTGTAATATTCAAAGGCTTTCTTGTCCGACCCAAGTTTATTTTTTAACTTATTTAGTTGAGGAAGTATTTGGTTACAAGGAAAATAGAACTGCTCAAACTAACTCAAACAAACAAATATATAGTTATTTTTATTATTTTTTGGAAGGATGAATTAATTTTAAGAACTAAGGGCTCACATAGAAAATATAGGCAGGACTGGAAAATAATGATATAGTAATAATAATAATAATAGACATTGCTTACTATGTGTCTAGTACTGTTCTAAATATTTTCTGTATATCATCTCATTTAATTTTCACAGTAGTCTAAAGATAATTTCTGTTTATATTTTACCCTACTTATGCTTCCTTTATCCTATAGAAAGGCTTAGTAACTTTTCTAATATCAACATGCTTGATACTGAAAGAGCTGGAATTGACTCCCGGTGGTCTTCTCCCAGAGACCATGCGTAGACATTCTACCATGTGTTTCTCTGTGTGCCTGGCTTCGTTCCCCCTTCATTCGGGTCTCTTTGCTTCCTCATCATCACGGCAGCTTGCCTGTGCCTGCACTTTGCCATAGCATTGCTCTGCCGCTATGATCTTGCTGTTTTGCTTCCTGGGGCTAACAGACTCAGTTTCTCAATATTCTTGTTCCAAATTTTTGGAAAAGATAATCTAGTTCAAGCCTGTCTCAGAGATCTAACCCTGATGCAATGAGGTGAGAGAGGGAGAGGGAAGGAATGAGAAGAGCAGGTCCGGGTCATTTTACACTAATCTGCCACATCTAGTCCTTTAGATTCTAGATTCCCTTAGAAAGGTGCAAGAATTTAGACGTAATGGCTAGCACCTTCTTCCACCTACCTTCCTACTCTTATTTTTTATACCTGTTTTACAAATCTTTTGTGGTAGTCAGCCAGGTATATTCATTAGTCTCTGAACACATCCAATGCATTCCATGTCAGTGCTTTTGTCCACTCTCTTTTTCTGGCCTGGAATCTATTTACTCTTATATCTCAACCCTCTGATTAATATGCTTCCAGGCCAAAACCAGGTAGTATTTTCCGCCTCTGAACTCCTACAGAGCTTGTCTAACTATATACCCTTAGTGCTCTGTCAGCTTTTCTCTTGCATTGTTATTTATACTTTTTATTAGTTATGTCTTTTCTTCTATGTCAGTTAATCAAGGTGTAAGTTTCTTGAGATCACAGTCTATGTATTTAAATTTGTATTCTAACCACACCTGTAGTAATGTTATACACTGATTGAAAAAAAGCAAGTATATAAAGATCCAAAAAGGACAATCAAATCAGAAAGTGGAGATTGTTGGACTGAGGAGAAACTGGAGATTTTTAATTTGAGTTTTCATTTCATTTTGCCCCACTTTTAAAATCCTTTATAAGAAATAGAACTGAATTTAAATTACTGGTGAGTCAAGGTTTCTCTCTTCCCTTCTCAACAACTTCATCTAGTTCCAGGTAAGTGTTCTCTGTTGATTAATATTCTAAAGCCTAACTAACTTATGAATAAGTTAAGTATTAAGTTCTTTTACATGTTCCAATGTCAATTATAAACCTGCTAAAATTTTAATTTTTAATTTCAGATTTTAATGTAAAACACAAAATATATCAATTATACATTTAAAACTGAAATTATGTTTTTATATGTGACTCTAGTGTGCCAAACCTCTTAAAAATTATGAACACTTAAAATATATTTACTTCATTATTTTCACTTCTGTTTCATATATGTCTGTATTTCACCGGGTTAGAAAACATTTATTGACTAATTTTTTAAAAACAGTTTTAAATTAAATAATGTAGATTTGTTTTCCTAATTCAGTTTCTTTATGGGTGACTGCTATCCATCCCACATGAGAACAGTAAAGACTAGAGATGTGGGGCCATAGTTCTCCAAGGCAATTTGTCTCACGTTGCTATTGATTGGTTTAATCTGTTCTATTAGTCACATAGCTTTAATTTTGTGTTTTATTTGAAGTAACCCTACACACTCTAGGCAAAATATATTCATTCAGTTATGCAACAAAGATTTATTGATCTCCTGCTTTGTATCATCATTCCAGGTTTGGCCCAGAATATAATTCCACATATCTTGTGCCTAACATTGGCAATCCCTCTACCTCTCTCTATTTTGAATCCACCCCTCAGGTCTCCCGCTATGTCCCCAGGGGCCTAGATCCACGGTACAGTACATCTCCTTCATCTCCTCTGCCTGGGAAGTGCTTGGTAACATTCTTCTCAGTTAGGCAGCAAATTTATTTTTTACAAGATATTTCCAAAGATATAACACCTTATCTTAGTAAAGATTTTCAAACTTTAAGCACTAAGAGGAAGAACTATATTTTATATTGTGGCCTTAATTGTGTGTATCTGTAATGAATGTCTTATGCAATAATACTTACTCTTAAAAATGGATGTGGGGAGGAGGGGATCAATGGGGGTAAAAAAAGGGGCATCTGTAATATTTTCAACAATAAAGATAAAAAATAAAATAAAAGTTTAAAAAAAAGAAAAAAAAAGAAAGAAATCACAGTTAATATCACTATCATTGTATTAATAATGAAGCACAACATTGTATTCCATTTCATTTTCTTAAACTACTCCTCAGAACCTACTAAATTTGCCTCAAGGCCTACTACAGGGTTACAAGCAATAATGACTTTATTGGTGGGTACTTCTGGCCTGAAAGTGACTTTTATGCACACCTCCAATTATAAAAGTGCAGGCCTGCTGTTCCATAACATTTACCCTCATTTCCCAGGCCTTTCTGCTTTGTTTTAAGAGAGGACAGCTTTTTGTTGGACAAAAGTGAAAGAGCCAGTTGAGGGAAGCTCACACCCTTAAAGAGTCAATTCTCTTTCTATCATTCAGACTCCACAGGATTCTTGGGAAAGGCTTCACTGAGCAATTAAACACTGGGAAATGCATCTGTATATCCAAATTTGGAAAAGTGATGAATATTTAACGTTGCCTTTAGATGCCGCTCTAGTCTCCCTCTTCCTCCAGTCTAGTGAGTGTATGCTGATTGTACGCGTCTCTCCCACAATGGGTCCAAGTTAAGTTTATGCAAGCATCATGGCAAAATAGTTATTTTTTCTGTGCTCAAGAGGATTGTATAGCATCTGACATGATCAGACTCCTTACTGAGTAATGCATATGGAAATTAGATAATCGATCTGTGACAGGATAGTAAGAAGCTAGGAAAATTCCTGGGCAAGTGAAACAAAGAAACTGAGACAAGAAAATGAAAACAAGGCCAAATAGCTTGGGCAGCTTGTGAATCACAAGACCTTATCGTCCCCCAACCAAGGACACTTGAGAGCAAATGGCTAATACCTCTCCTCCCTAATCAGAGAATACCTAACTTAAATCACCCTGGAACTACTAAGGCAGGAGGAGGGAAGGGGAAGGAAAAAGGGGAGTTTTATTTCACCCACTGAACACAGAAGTCAACCATCTTAGAACCTGCCAAACAAGATGATTAGGTGTATGTACAACTTCCCACGAAAAGCTACAACAAAGTAAAAGGAGGACTTTGAAGCCTAATCTGCTACCCAACATATCTTGCAGAGGGAATCTTCAAACCTACAGAGAGAAGGTATAAAATCCCTTGAGCCCCAACTGGGCCACACTTAGACCCTGAGTTGCCTGCTTGTGTTTACGCCAAGTGTATTTTTAATACATTTGCTTCCTTAATAAATTTGCTTGCTTTGCTACAATGTTACTGCCTGTCCATCGCTCATTTGCAATTTTCTTACAAGACTGACAAGAACCAAGGAGGGGACAGCCCTCTCCCTCTGATTCAGGGGACTGTCTAAGAACATCTTTTCTGGAGCTGATAACAGTTTTACAACAAAAGGTTAAAATAAACTTCAAGAATTTAAATGAATAAAGCTGAAGGATGTGCCTATGAGTGAGAGTGTGTGGTAACAGTTGTTGCAGAAGACACTTGGTTTTTTTTGGTTCAGTAATTCTTAAAACAGTAGTTTTGGCCTCATAATTGAATACAACTATGAACAGCGTCTAACATAATGACCCAAGAAGCATCCTGGACTTGAAAAATACTTCTGCAGTTTACTTAGAAACCTTAAGTACTTATTTTCCTAATTTAGGGAAATGCTTTTGGAGAAACATCTGTTAAAAGTCGGGGTATAAAATAGGATACCTGCCAAGGTATTTCATGCTCTAAGGTTAAGGTCTTTCCACTTTAATCTACTGAACCAATAAGCCAGAGTGAGCCAAGCACAAGGTGAACCACATTTATTGCCCTGCTGTGGGCACTTTCTCTTGTCCTTGTTTTCTAGCCTTTAAATTTCTAGGCATCTTGATTTCTTATTATTTTGATTTTGTGTGCATGGTCACCTGTGATTTTGGTTATGCAAATGAGAGACAGATGGGTCAATAGATACTATACTTAACCTGTTTCATTACATAGTAATTTCTTAAGGAGTGGGGTTAAATCTTCTGTCTCCTACACAATGATCTATAGCCCCAAGTGTTCTTTTTATAAATATGCACAATAAATACTGTTTATGTTCTGACTAGCTGCCCATCAATGGGATATTTTACAGATTCTTTTCAGAATAAGGGTTCGAGAAGATCGAAACAGAATTAACCTTTTTACAAAATCATTCTAATAAATTCCAAACTTTAATTCCAATTTAAATACGATGATCAAGAGTGGAAGGAAGTCTTATTGAAGTCATTATGCAAGACACCAGCCAAAGTTAACTGTAGTTGGATATCAAATATTTGAGTTTAGTACCTGTAACTAAACTTGATTAGTTAACTGTAACTAAAGTTGATTAGTATATGTACAGAAAACTTAGATCTGATGATATATCGTATTAAGGAACAGATTTAGAATTAGTTTCAAATTGGCAGAAGGTATAGCATAAAAATTTCCGTGCCCTGATAAGTCTAAATGCATGTGTAAAAATTCACACACGCACACTAACACACACACACAATGAGAGAGAGAGATAGAGACATATACAAGATTAATAGAATAGTTAAAATATAAGCTATGTTTATATACCTTAATAACCATCTTCTACATTATAGGACCTATACTCAATTTCTTATTTCTAAATGAACAAAAATAAAATGCAACACGTACACACACACACAGTCTCTAACTTATTGTGCTCCTAAGAAATATAAAAAACTAAGACTTCTTCTTAGTCTACGGTATCCTTTTAATAACTAACTAAAAATCTTTCTTTTTTTCCTTTTGGTAACTAGGTAGCTCTAAGACAGATAGTTTTGTTAAGTTATTTAAAAATGAAATAAAAGGAAGCATATTTATTTTTTTTACTTGAAAACACAATCATTATACCAGAAATGTCCACATTCCTCTGCACCCTCCCCTCCCAGCATCTTCCCCTCTGGGCAGTCAGTTCATCCTAAAGCCAAAGGAGAAGCTTCTAGACCAGCTCTCTTCATGTGAGCTCATCCCGCCAGCCCAAAAAATGGGAGAAATAATTGCTCGCTTTATTTGGCAAAACAATAAATAATTCAAATAAGAATAATTGAATTCTATCTACCCATGGGCTTGAGCCTGGAAAGTGTCCTTCTTACCCACTTCCCCTCAGCTACGGCACATCACTAAGTTCTGTTGACCTCCAACATGAACTCTCATCTGTACTTTTCTTTCCATTTTTATTGCCAACATCCTTCACAGGCAAGCCATCACTGTTCCCTATTTGAAATATAGCCTAATAATATGTCTTCCTTCTTCTGCTCTTGCTCCCTTTCAATCCATTATTGACATAATAGCCAGTGATCTTTGAAGGACCTCTGTCAAATTGTGCCACATTCTTGGTTTCTCTTTAATTTGGAAGCAAGCAAGTTAAAATGTCCATGTCTTAATAAGACATTTCAAGATCTTGCCCCTGTTCTCCAAGTTCATCTCACTCCACCTCTCTTTTCCCTCCAGTGACACCAGTGATGTTCTGTTCCCCAAATTCTCCAAGTCATAGTCCTTGCATGGGCTCGACCAACCGTTTGCATTTCTTTTCTCCCCCTGTAACTCTTCATTTGGCTGAGTCCTTATATTTCAGATATCAGGTTTCTTTTTGCCTTCTCAGAGAAATCTCTCTAGATAAGCCAAGCTAGGAAGCCAAACTAGTCTTCCTTATTATTTCCTCCCACCCAATTGTATTCTTTTCTTCATTCCTCTTATCAAAATTTACATTTGCACAGGTCTGTTTGCCTGCTTCATCAAACTGTTAACTCCAGGAGAGCAAAGATCTTGTCCCTGTATTGTATTCAACACCAATGTAGTGCCTGAAGCCTAATACAGTATTTATTGAATGAATAAACTAATTAGTTGTTATGCTAACAAGCAACTTAATTCATTAACTCATATTCAGATACTATAGTGTATGGCCCAGATATACTTTTTTTTTTTTTTAATTTAATGAACTGGATAGGACCTTAAGTACTTTTATAGGATAACTTGGCTTACTCTTTTAATTGCTAAAAAAATGTCTTGTGGCCTTAATTATTAGCCCTAAAATGATTTTATATCTTTTAAATTCTAGTGCTTGTCTTGTCTGATCAACAATGATGAGTAGTCTCCACTTTATCATAACTGCAGGAGTATATTTTAAACTAGTTATGGAAGAAAATCTCTTCTGGAAGAGAACCTAAAGAGAAAACAATCCACCTGTTTGTGAGAAAGGTGAACAGGTAACATTCAATATAAAAACATTACACAGCCACTCCTTCAGCTTCAGCAGCTCAGAACTCTGAAAATAATCTAGTTTAACTACATCACCCTCAATATTTTACCTAGAATCAGACCTGCCTAGAGCCTGATAGAAGCAACTGCTTGGACCACGTATCCATGTCCTTCCAATAAGACATGCTTAGTTTAAGAGGTTAAATTTCCTTCAAACTGACTGAATGATTCCTGAGCCAGCACCTTTCCAATGCTTGTAACTGGGATCATTAACAACCAACTGGCAAATAAAGTATCTTTTCTGGTTCTTGGAACAGTCTTCTTCCCAGGGAGAGGAAATTTATGTTCTTTAGTCCAATGGCACAATAGTGAGCCAAAGGCAGTTTGCTGCTAGTCTGTCTTTGATATTGGATCTCCTTTCTGGATTCTGTCTTTGTCCTTATGACCAAATCCCCTGAATTCAGATCCATTCCCTAGAGATTTGGGAATTGCTTTCTGCCTTGGAATCTCAACTGGAAAAACCTTTTCTCTACCAGGGGCTCTTTTCTGGACACATAGTATTTCAAAGCTTTGGCTTTGGGGCCAGCCAGATCTGAGTGTATATTCTCAGTGCATAAACATTGTGATTTCCCCCCCAAGAAGTTATGTAACTAAGCTCAGTAAATCTCAATTTTATTATCTGTATAGAGAATATGATAACAACAATTTCTTTACAGAAATGTTGTGGGAATTGTGATTAGGCCCCTAGTATGTTTAGGACTGCTTTGAAGGTATTGAAACTTCTGTTTCTAGAAGTAATCAAGCAGTGGCTAGTGGTTCATGCTGTATTAGCCTTAGATTGCAGAGACCATCCCCATGTCAGGAGACAAAGCTATTGAAATTCCCATCTTCCTGAAACTATTCTTCCTCATTGTGTTCTATGTCAGTTAATGGAATTATCATCAACCAAAGTGCGCAAGTCCAAACTCAGGAGCTATTCTTGATTCCTCTCTTACCCTCACTTTTTATACACAATTCACCAGCAAGTCATCTGGGCTCTACCTCAAAGCATTTCCTGAACTATAGTACTTTTCATAATTTTCATTCTAACTACCCAACTTTCAGTTATTATCATCTCTTATCTGTACTACTTTAGTAGCTTCCTGGTCTTCCTTTTAGTCTCATGTCCCTAAGGTACCATTTTCACATAGCAACAAATGAATATTTTAAGTATATAAACTCTACCATAGCACTCCTTTGTTTAAAACTATGCACAAGTTTTGATTTTATGTTAGAATAAATTGTATCTTCTTTCCTTGGTCTTCAAGGCCCACCTAGTCTGGTCTCCAACTAACTCTTTGACCGCACTACCTTCATGTCTTGCTCTTGCTTGGTTTTCTCACCACCTCTTTTTTCCTCACACATCCCAAGTTTTGCACTTATGGTTTCTTTAAGTCTGGAACACACTTTTCCTAGGTCTTTGCTTGGCTAACCCATTCTCATTATTCAAATGTCAGCCTCAATGTTACCTCTTCCGAGTTGCCTTTCCTAATACAGTCTTTAAAGTAGGACTCCCTCCAACCCAATTACTTTCCTCCCCAATCCTGTCACCTATTTTCTCTATAGCAATGGTCATTTTCCAAAATAATTTTATTTTTCATATCGCCTCCTCATGCCTCCAAAATATACATTCTATAATTACAGGAAGCCCCATTCCTCATTGTACATTGTATCCCAATTTATATAACAGTGAAGGCACGTGATAGCTGCTCAAGAAACTTTTGGTACATCTTACTTAATGAATATTGTGAGTTTGCACTTTGCTCTGCTAATTGATGCTAGAAACAATGTGAAAAAAGAAAGCATAAAAGAATGGTTTATTCTACAATACTTGTGCTATCTTTTTAACAATTAGAACCACACACACAAAAAAATGACAGTTTTTAAAGACCTGACCTTTTTAAGGTGCACCTACAGCTGAAAGGGCATGCTTAATTTTGTTCCTACCATATCTGCATACTTAATTAAACAACACTTGGCAACAAGGTAGCACTTCAAAAAAACAAAAACAAAAACAAAAGAACCCAAGAATAGTTCCTTTGACATTTCTTTATTTTTAGAATTATTAATGATCTATTTTTCTTCCCTTTGGAGAACAAATTCTTAAAGATGATTTAATAATTTAAAAAAATATAATAGATGCTAGTAATTACAAAATGAATTCTCTTTGAATCTTCATTTTTTTTAAGGTTTGCATTTCAAATTAATGACTTTATATGTTCAACAAAAAAAATTATTTGGTTATCATAGATTAGGTACATTATTTTCTCCCAAGGAAAGGAAGCCATTCACCTAATTGTTCTATGTTACTGTCATTAAACATTTTGACCTTCACTATAGGGAAAAAATGGACACTACTGATCAGTAGAGAAACTGAGAACAAAGGGGTAGAGTTAAACTTCACCGCAAGGTACATTATCCCCAAGGTTCTGAAACATTCATTTTTGAATAGCTAAAGAACTAGGACATTATTGATTACAAACAAGACTGAAGAGTGCATACAAATATGACCCTTAACTTTTGAACATATAAAATTTTAGACTTGGGTAGACAAATAGAGCAAAAAAAATGACACTGACTAATGGATTCAGGCAACATGGACATTGCGTTGGTCTTAGAACATTTGATTACCTCAGAAGTACATTTTTCAAATCTCTGCCTATGTTTCTGTCATTGTGTCCAGAAAATATGACAATAGTGGTATAATAGGAAGAATTTTATTATCTGTTTGAAAGAAAGTGTATACTTATACACATTTTTTATGACCTTGAAGTAGCAAAGCAAGGATAGATAAGAAGATTTATAGAACAAACTTAAAATAAAACAACAAAAAAATAAAGGCAGATGGGTTCATTTATTAACTCAAGATTGACTCCTTTTTTTACAGTTCCACATATAAGTGATACCATGCAGTATTTGTTTTGCTCTGTCTTGCTTACTGCACTTAGCATAATGTCCTCTACCTTCATTTATGATGTCACAAATGGAAGGACCTCTTTACTATGTCAATGATATCTCAATAAAGCAGAAAAAAAAATTAAGAAAAGGTGAAAAGAGACCTTACATTGCATTAGGGAAAAAAAAGTTTATTAGTTAATAAATAAAGACCATGCTTGGAAATCAGCCGTTTTACACACATGTGCAAATGTGTAGATTTTTATATATGAATCAGAATATGGACATAGATAGATAGTTCTCATTGCAAATAAACACAGAAGTTGGAAGTACAAGTTACCAACCAATACTCACTTTCCAATGGTATGATTGTAATGCAGTGGAATGGTGAAGAGAAGTTTGTGAATTTGATTTAAATAACATGTTTGATATCTTTTGGACCCTGGGCATGTGCTGATTTTCCTAGCTACCTAAAATATGTCTAATGATTTCCACATGCATATTCCCACTGAGTAGAAAGCATATGGGACAGTTTCCGAGATGGTGCTTGCAGCAGCAATGAGGAGATAGGCGAGTGATTCCTGAAAGCTACTCTTCCGTTGACTGGAGACGGGGAAAGGAGGAATGTCTCAGAGGCTAACGTAGCTTTAAAGAAGCATCGTGAAGATTGATGAGGGTAAACAATATGTATTAAATAGTCAAGTTCTTAGAATATGACAATAAAAATATGCTTGTTGAGAAGACACTCTGCATGTAATCTTGATGTTGAGAGAAGCAAATTGAAACATCTTTAATTCTCCAAATTAGATGTCAAAAGAATCTGGACATAAGGTTTTTCATCTACTATGAAAAAAAGTTTCTTACGTTCTGACATAGGGATTATGAAATCTTTAAAAAAGGTATATATGATACCATGTCCTAAAAAATGTATACACACTTTAACAACTGATAGCTCAATTTTGAAAATGAAATGTATTTTAATAAACACTGCCTTTAAAATTATTCAAAGTGTGTGTATATATTTTTGGCGGACACCCTACACACACACACACACACACACACACACACACACACACACACATATATATAAAATTTGGACAATGTATACTATTTAGTTTTCATTTAATATAATATTATAGAAGATTAAAAATGATATCCATAGAAAGGGGCTAGAGGTAAATGTAGTAACCATGTGACTTGGACAGTAAGGGGAAATCAGAAGTATCTGAAATGCTTACCAAGGGACTCAAATTGTTCTGTTAGCTAAAAATTAAATTTTGGACCCATTTAGTATATGATCACACAGCCTTATATACTTCCTTGCAAATAAATATAGGTATATCTTAAAGGCATAATTTTGATTCAACAAATTTTAAGCTCTTTGAGGCAAGGACTGAGTCTTCACTTATATCCCCATTGTGAATATAGTAACTGGAACATAATAGAAGCTCAATGAAATCCTTGCTGTTGAATGATTGAGTTTATCTTTTAAACTCTTGGGAGACTATATTTTCTTTCTCTGTATATCTTTTAATCTAATTATTGACTCCCTCATACTTAGAAGACTTGAATGAGAGGCATTATGTTAATCACACAGTCATCTAAATAGTAGGTTCTAAAAGAAGATATACCATGTGGCTTGAAGATACACTAATTTGTTGTGTGACCTTAGACAATTCATTTAACCTCTGAATGAATTATGGATGTTATCTAACCCTGGGCTTCTTTGATATGATGGTATCAGAATTCCCATCTTTGAAATGAGAATACTACTACTTATATCCTGCCTTCTTCACAGGGATAGTATGTCCACACCTGAGATAATGGTTAGACATCATTTGGAGGTCTTTGGAGAAAAGCACTGTTTAATTACAACTGTTACTATTTCTTAGAGTTAATGATAAGGGGTAGAAGAGATATCAACCAAGTTATATTTAAGTACATCGAGGGTAGGGACAAAGAAAAAATGGGAAAAAGGAAGCAAAACTACCCAAATGATTGTTTCCTTTGGATGACCAAAAATTAGAATATTTTTCTTTTATAGAGGCAAAGAGAAAATACTAAAATAAAAAAGTGAGAATAACAAATAGTATTTTTATATTTTTATTGGAACTTGGATACAGAATAAAATAAAAGGGAAAAATTAGGAAGAAAGAAAAGTTTTAATAAGGTTTCTAGTGCACTTTTTAGAAACAAGTGCCTCTTGGTTACCTGTCTGTGGCTTATCCGTTTTCTGTACTATCTAGGTTAAATCTGCACCCCCGGGCAGGCTTCTCCCTTGTCTGCATGTTTCTGGGTCAAGTCCCTCTTCCTGTGCCCTCTCCCTGAGGCAGTTTTTATGTCAAGAAATGCAAACCAATTTTAATATTAGGCTAAGGTAAACATAATTAGAAGGGTACATTTTCTGCCAAACAGGGGAAATCGTACAATGTTTTTCAAAGTCAAATGTAATTTTTGTCAAAAAAAAAAAGTACGTCTCACACATCTCCAAAATATCATCATATCAAAGAAGCCCAGGGTTAGATAACATCCATAAGTGATTACCACTTGTCCAATGAGGAGAGTATCTTTGAAAATAATTTCTAAAATTCTCTAAGCCTGCACTGTCTTGCAAAATATTCCATGAAAACCCTCTAACTTACTAACAAATTGCAACATCATAGAAAGATATGTAGAACTCTATAAATATTTACTATCTATAAAATTGCATTCCAGGTAATTGAAAAATTAGAAAGTAAAATAGAGGAAATATGGGACTAGGTAAACAGAGAGAATGATGTCCACTTAACAGTTGGGTAATTTAATGACTAGGAATAGAAAAGTGGGCATTGAAAGTGTAGGAATAGCTACTTGAGGACGAGAACTTGTTTGCCTTGTTCCATCATCACATTCAACCAGCAAATAGAGGAAGGGCTCAGTAAACTGCTGTAGAACAGTGTAGGCGAGGGATAAAGCAAGCCTGAAATCAATAAAAAAATTGAAAAAGGTAAGGTGCTGGCAGAAGGAAAAAGGTAGTGCATGGGTAATGAAAAGAAAACAAATTTCACTTAACTTTTAAAAAGTTCAATTTTTTTTTTTTAATCCTTGTAGATAAATTTTCAAGTCCTTGTGATATTCATATTTTGTTTTTTCCCCTATTTTTTCTATTCTTTAATGTTTCTAGTCAAACCAGTTTTGATATGTTGTGTTCCTTGGCAATTTACATTCTTATACATGTTTTTAGTCCTGAAGTTTAAGCCTAGAAGAGATGAATAATTTTCTAATTAGCAACAAAAGAATCACCAACCCAGATGGCAGCTGGGTTGTTAATAAGAGTCTTGCCAAATAAGGGAGATTCAATTCTTAACCTCAAGGCCGAGGGCCCTCCTTTGCCTGATGCCCTGCTGTTCCAGAGGATGCTAGACTCATGAGCCAGAAGATAGAAATTCCAAACAGCCAACTGGACATGAGTGGATAAATCCTTCACACATCTTAAAGCCTTTCTATCCCATAACTGCTGTTGGTGTTGGCTTTTTCTAGTATGTAGATTTTAAACATAAAGCCCACTCAAATCACTGATTAATGTTAAAGTATTTATAGTGCAAAATTGACTTGTTACCCTTTCCCCATATTTGACAAACTCTAATCTCACTTCTTCCACAGACTTAGTGCCAAAAAGCTTTCTAAAGGCAACCTGAGAAGAAAGTCAATAAAGAACAATTTTATGTTAACTTTCAGAGGTCACAATCCACCTGTTTCCTGAGACAGAACAAATTAAGTGGTTTAGAAATAGTTTTGCCTAGTGCTCATTTAAAAAAAGAAATCATTTTAGAGAAAGGAAGGGAGAGGGAAATATAGAAACATCAATGAGAGAGAACCATCAATCGGCTACCTCCTACTGGGGATTGACCCCACAAACTGGGCATGAGCCCTGATAGGGAATTGAACTGGTGACCTCTTGGTGTATGGGAGGACACTCAACCAACTCAGCCACACCGGCCAGGGCCTTAGTGCTCTTTTTAATGAAATGCTCTGATTTAAAAAAAATTACTTGTTTAAGAGAAGAGTTCAGGCGTTTCAGTGATTTGAAGAGGCAACGCAAGTAAAACAGGATGATATGATCAGCACCTCAGAAGTCTCCTCATACTCCCTTCTAGCCCATAACCCCCTGAAGGGGAGCCACTATCTTGACTCCTAAGGGCATCTAGATGGAATCACAGAGCAATGGCACAGCACGATTTTCCGAGAAAATTCCCCCCATGTGAAGCAGCGCAGCCGCATCTCAGCCTTGGATCCAGTCTCTGGGGGCTTCCCTGGGGGCAGAGAGTAAATTGCATAAGCACTTTCTGGGGGAACAAATGATGACCACAACAAAAAAAACCCAGCAATAAAAGTAGGTAAACTCTCCTGTGTGAGAATTCAGTGCTGGACCCTTTGACCTTAGTCTTTTTATACAAATGGATCTGAAATCTTAATGGGGGTTTTATGGATATTAAGCATGGAAAAAAACAAAACTACACAGTGAATTGAGGGAATAAGTTGCACATTTCTAGGATCTTTGAAGACAAGCAAAGTTTGTCAACAGGCTGATCTTGCCCATCTATGATTATTAATGGTGTTCAAAGTTTCGAAGCTTGACAGTATATTGTTCCCAAGGTTTCATATTTTCCTGTGTCTGTTTCTATCTCCCTGGTAGACATGCAGCCTGCTTTAAATGAGGAGCTCTTCCTAAGAGGTCGCTGCAAAGGATTCTATCTACGCACACAGATTTGAACTAAGACATATCCTGCTAATTATAAATTGTTACCTAACTTTCAAAAAGTGTGAAAGGGGTAGGAAAGCGATGAGAACATCATGCCCTTTTTTTGTGTTTAAGATGACAAAACCTTGAGGTTGATTTAACAGGGGTTGTTTGACTTTAAAACTCAAATGCTAAAAGGTCTTGTGAAAAAAAGATCTCGCAGGTCACACTGTCAAGGATAAACAATCACTCTTAGGTCCTTTGTTCAGGGCCACCGTGAAACTTAATCCCCGAGGTGTTTCTGTCTGTCCCTGCATGCGTGTGGATCTGCCACCCCTCTATTCCGGGTGCTTGCTTTCAAGCACAGAGCTCCTGACTGGAAGGCATTTGATTTCTGGTAATTAATCAGCTCATCATACATGCTGTGTTTCTCCCCCAGGCCCAGCTCAATGAATGATCCAAATCTGGCTTCAGGATAAAAGGAAGCATTTATGCTCTGAGTGCGTGGAATGAAACACTGATAAACAGTTCTGGGTAAAACATTGAATTCAGATGGCATTATTTTTCTTTTCAAGCCATAAGTTTTAAAAAATACACATAGCAGAAAACCAAAACCAAAACAAAAGCCAACCAAAAATATGTTGGATGCCCTTTAAACAGAGAGCATTTTGTCCTAATAAAAAGAATTATCAAGATTTGCTGGTGTTTGGGAGTCTGGTGCTGCAGCCTTTTAAAGTGTTAGCCTAGAATGTTAATGTTCATTTTTTAAACACTATTTTCTCTGAATCTTTATCCTCAGTACTTTAGCTCGGAATTTCTTCTTTGGGGTGTCTCTGTAATAACCCACTTACTGCTAATTTTATCAGTTGTTGTGAACAATCTGAACTCCTGTTAGTTATTCTTCATGTCTAGGGATTCGGCAACTTTTATTCTTTTCAATTACTCACCTTGTCTGCTCGACAGCCATTTGTAAAGCCAGGCTCTCTTATTAGAACTGAGAATACCTTTATATATTGTCTTGCAGGTAATTTTGAGCCCTCTTGTTTCTATAAATAACGTAGTCCTATAATGGGTTCCCCACTTTTGCCAATTATTCTGCTCAAAACTGAGCTTAATCAATCAATTGGTTGTCAAAAACATTTCTGAATTGGCTGTATTTGATTTATAGAAGCTAAGCATGAATGTTAAGCAGTGGGAAACATGGTGTATCCAAACTATAATGAACTTTCATGATTTCGAAGGCAGCATGCATTTCAAGTAATGTCAAACCCACATAATTTTCTCCAAGTCTGATATTATTACTCATTGCCACTGTGTAATAATAGTATCTTAACAAATTATTTATTTGAAACATCTGACATATAGTATTCTGCAGTGATAGGTTTCATCAGAGGTTTTCAAGATGTTTCCCAGGAAACATTTGGCAATTCTGGAGACATTTTTCATTGTCATAACTGGGTAGGGGAGACAATACTGGCATCTAATAGGCAGATGTCAGGAATGCTTCTAAGCATTCTACAATGCACAGGAGAACCCCCTCCCCATCAAAAATTGTGAAGTCAAAAATGTCAATAGTTGAGATTAAGAAATTCTGTGTTACATATATTTGTATATATTTATTTTTATTTAAGTACAGGAATACAGAAAATGTATCACAAATATACAACTTAAATAGATTCCACAAATTAAATACAAACACATAACAGCAAGATCAAGTAAAACAAGATGATTTACACCCTAGAAGACCCCTCATATTCCCTCCTAGCGGATAACACTTCAAAGGGTTATCACTATTCTGATTTCTAAGGGCATCTAAATGGAATCACAGAGTAAGTAATGTATATATGTTACATGAACTATGTAGACATGCCTCTCTCCTTCCATTTGAATCCTAAAAGCCACTGAATCCTACAAATTGGAAGTAAGATTTATTCTGACTCAGGGAAAATTGGGGAACTTTGAGTTTACAATGCATTTATTGAAAGGTGCTATTTATTATTATTTGAGCAATGAAAGAGAAGTTATCTCCAGTGCATATCTGTTTACATATCTTCACCCTGACTCATTTCATCCTTGTTGGGCCCCCTGTTGCCAGGTGATGGAAAGACCTGATGTCTGGTAAGAGTCAGAAGCTTTACCATGATGGAGAAGGGATACCAGCATTCATAAAAGAAAGCAGACAAGGGCTGGTCAATAAAATAAAATGAAGACGTGTTCTCTGAGCTTTTGTTTGTTTTACTTCAAAAGAACTCACATACCAAGAAAGAGCCCTGGAGGCCATGAGTAAATGATGCAGACTCCTAGCCAAATGGGAAAAAGTGCTTAAGATGTCATGTCTTATACCCTTCTGCTGTTTCCAATTTTTCCTGCTTCTTAGTTCTAAGCATACCATCCACATAAGTGAAATAAGCTCCATTGGTCTAGAGCTTAAGTTAAATATCAAAATCACTGCATGCTGACCATGAAAACTCACTCATGCTGAACATTTGTGGGTTATCAGGATCAAAGAAGACTTCGATATTTATCAAAAAGTTTAGCCTACCGTGGCTTCGCCTTCATTAACCTGGTATGTATTTGAAGAATTCAATAGAGTTAATGCAGGCCAAACCTGAACTGATTTTTTTTTTTAACTTAGGAAAACACATCCTCTTGAAGAGATATGTATCAGTTTTTAAATATTGAGAAAGGGCAGAATAACATAAGGTTCACACATGCTATTTGGTTGTCTGAATGCAGTGAGCTCTCTGCAGGACTGAACTATGCTTTGTACATGAAGGGACATAAGAACAGACTTGTCTTTTATATAGAGCTTCTAATACTAACTTGAGGTACTATGGTAAATCATACTGAGCCTAGACAATATGATTTGTTTGGGTTAGATCCAAAATTATTTTAAAACGACAAACCTAGTTGCAAAATCACCAGCTACTACAGACATCAGAATAAGCAAAGAAAGCCTCCAACAATTTCACTTTCAAAACTATTCCCCACAGAAAAGTCTGGATGATCAGGTGTCCTCCCCTGACTCAGAGACAAAGAGAAGTTTACCTTAAAAAAAAGCTATGCTTTTATGGCATCATTTCCTGGCTGCATCATTTTCTTTAAAATTTTTCAATATTATAATCACTGCTGTGTTTATTGCCACTTTTTATTCCAAAGTATTTCTTACTTGGAAGCTATTGGGGAATAGTGCTGTTGAGGGTGAGGGTTAGGGTGAGGGTGGGTGGAGATCAGAAAGTAAAGATCTCATTTGCATCAAAATGATAGATTTTTCAAATGATTTCCTTGTATAAAGGAAATGCTTCCCATCAGAGAAGGACAGACAGAGAGGGAGAAATTCACAAATTTAAATCAAGAATCTAAAACCTTTCCAATATTTAGCATAGCACCCACCTATTATTACATAATTTTAAATACATCATCTTATTTAGCATGGAGATAAAGCATAATAAAACATTTTTCTAAAAAAGTATGTTTTAAAAAATCATTTGCTTTTATAATACATTTTGCTTCTTTTATTAAACATTCATTATTTTTACAACAAAAATAAAGATTTGCCATTTCCCCCTTAGGCGTAGTTATAATTCAAGGTCAGCTTTCTTTTTTACACGTCTAAGAAACATATTTTTGGTAATAGAGTTGCCCGTGCATAAAAAGTACCCAATGCTATACTTATTTGAAAATATCACTTAATTTCTTGAAGCATAGAATCATTGATAAAATTACAATTTTAATGTCATGCAAGCTGCCCTCTGTTTTTTCTTTTAGTGCATCAAATTTCTTGCAAACTAAGGTATACATAGCTGCAACATTCACAGGATTCAATTGGTGAGGAGCTTTAACATTCATTTTAAAACAATGTTTCTCTGAGTGTGGTCTGGGGATCACCTGCTTCAAATTCCTGGGGAAGCAGGGGATGTTTGGCCAAACATACATCTGTGGTCCCCACTGTAATTTTATTAAATTGGAATACCAGAGGGTTGTGCCTAGCAAAATGCATTTGAGTATGTTTGTAATTCACAGGTAAAGGTTGAGACTCACTACTCTAGAAAAGTCCGAAGTGCTTAAATAATCTTCAAAACTACAATTTCTCCAAGGAAATGAGAAGTACTTTAACAAAATCTATTTAGAAGGCATTCAGAAAGAAACAAATAGCTTTGGTAGAAAAGATCCAGATGTGAAATTATTTCAGAAATACAATTTTGCTTCTTTTTTTTTTATATTATTGAAGTTTTAATCTTAACACATAAACAGATATCAGGATTTTAAAAATAATTTTTGTATTAATATAGCTAGCCTGACATATTTATATAGTTAAGCTAACCTTGAAGTAGAAACTGGCATTATGCATTTTACAGTTGAGAAAACCTAAACTCAGAGATGTTGTGACTTAGTCAAGGTCACATAGATGGTAAATTGTGGAGCTATCATTTATAACAGGCAATTGGATGCTACATAGTTTCCCTTCCATTTTTCCATTTAAATATTATAGATGTTGAATCTGATTGTTACCTTAGTTAAAGTCAAAGCTGAAAAGGAAAAAAAAAAATGCTAGGTAACCCCTTATTCCACACTCAGCCTGTACTACCACTCTCTGGCAAGGGAGGGTCCTGGTGCTTGGATTTGCTTTGGGTGGGGACATCATAGAAGGTAATTTAGGTAAGGCGGCATTGCTAGTTCCCCATCTAAGGTAGGCCACCCCCATGCAGGATGTGGAGACCCCATTCGCCCTTGTTTAGGATCTGAAGAGCTGAGTTTGAGCCTGAATCTGGGCCTAGTATTGAGGAAGCTCCACTGGCCACCCAGAAGACACGCTCAAATCCCATGAAGATCAGCATTTAATTTTTTTTTTTTTTTAATATATCTTTATTGATTTCAGAGAGAGGAAAGGAGAGGGAGAAAGAGAGAGATAGAAACATCAATGATGAGAGAGCCATTGATCAAGCCCGCGACCCGAGCATGTGCCCTGACCTGGCATCGAACCCCGATCGCCTGGATCCTAGGTCGACGCTCAACCGCTGAGCCACGCCCGGCTGGGCAAGGTCAGCATTTAAACAGTGATGGCAAAGAGGGCGCTGCTAGGCCGTACTAGCCAAAGCAACAGCAACGCTTGCCTGGTTACAAAACAAGACCTTTGCCCTCTTCCCCCAGCTCTCTTCCCTAACCCGACGCCATAAATGAAGGTGGTAGAGAGGTATGTAAAGTGCAAGGGACGCTTTTATCTCCAGGTTTGTTTGTCATGCCCAGAAGTTCAGTTTCTGTTTGGAGAGGAAGAGCTTCAGGTACAAGACTGATGTTTTAAACCAACTTGAATTGAGTTTTCATTGTCAAAAGCATCCAGAACTTTGAGGTGTCTCCTACTCTCTTTAAGGTAGAGGAATTAAAATTTAATACAGCTTGACTAATAGCAGTGATTGAGAAAAAATCATACTTATACCACCCTCTCCCCAATTAAGATTTCTCTATAATCTGTTTACATAAACTATATACTTCAAGCAGAATTTCTTCATTATCATCCCCAAAGTTATACTGAGAGTTCATATTAAGTGTAGTAAGGTTTTGTAAGAACCTTTGGATATTTCCTAAAGGATAGACTACAGGACAGTTAGCTCAAGTATGTATGTGGGCATATTCAGGGACACGCAATGATGTGAAGGATCAGAAGCTATTGCTTTGGCCTTAATATTGAAACAACTATTTATGGACTTGAAAAATATAGAACATTTGGCCCAGCCGGGTGTAGTTCAGCGGTTGAGCATCGACCTAGGATCCAGGCGATCAGGGTTCAATTCCAGGTCAGGGCACATGCCCGGGTTGCGGGCTCGATCAATGACTCTCTCATCATTGATGTTTCTATCTCTCTCTCTCCCTCTCCTTCCCTCTCCCTGAAATCAATAAAGATATATTTAAAAATATATATATAGAACATTTGGATGCCAGTCATCTTCTATCATATATATAATTATACATTAGCAAATAATTATTTACTTCAAGAGATAGGTCCAAAACCCAAATCATCTATGGCGGCCTTATTTCTTGTAGCCCAGCAATACACTCTTTGTACCAAGCCAAGGGGGTCAATATTAAAATCCTAATTTTGTCGCCATACGGCTAGCAATCCTTATCCACTGGCAGCTTAGAGTAGAATCGACCACACAGAAGAGAAGCTTGGCGCCAACAGCTCCATTAATAACCAGAAGTGAGGGCACCGCAGTTTCAGAACCATCCATTGCAAATGCTTCGCACACAGCTCCTCTATATTTGGCTACTACCTCCTGGCTGTCTCAAAGCTTTCTCCAAAAACATGGGGTCGTTACTGTAAGAACATGAAGATGGGTGGATATGTGGTGCCACAGGAAATGGCAAAGATGAGCAGTACACAATGAATCATTCAGGCTTGGAATGAGAACACAGCACAGCTTATCTCTGTGTTCATGCTGCCGCTTAAATTCAGTTGCTAGCGAGGAAGTTCATAGCATTCATGCCAGTAGCTGACTCAAATTTTAATACTCTAGGGAAAAAAGAGAGGGACTACCCTCTAACTCTATGAAGAGTGCAGAGAATAGAAAGGCTTGATAGCAAGCCAGCTGAAGAGTTTCTGATTTATGTAACCATAAATACTTTTTATAGGTGTATGGCTACCCCACAGCTTACATGTCATTCATAGCATGGAGCACAGTTCCGGTATGAAGAACCAGCAGGCCACCTGTCTTTATTGAAAACGACACATTGGAACATATCTGTGTATCTGCAGTTGTTTGAATTGGGAGAGTGAGCCAAATTATTTTACCAGAAATCCTCCCGTTAGGATGGAATGTTTGCATGTGTATATTGTTACAGCACTCAGGGATTGACAGAACACTTCACTATTGTTGGGGACCTGTCTCATCACTCAAGGAATGTGTCTGGCCTGCCATCCAGGACATCTCATCACTTTATGGAAGATTTATTCCAAATGAAACAACAGGTCTGAGTTAAACCTTGTTTATTCACTTCATTTCTTGTTGCTCCAGTTTCCTCTGGTATTTTTCATCCAAGAAGTAAGTAGACACAATTGTTTGCTGAGAAGCTTAGACGGGGAGCAAAGTTTTGACCTGCAGACTGTTGATCACCTACAGTGTATTATCAAGATGCAAATGCCAGGAGATAGGACACAACTGAGTTATGTACCATCAAGACTCAGAATCATTTGTCTATTAATTGGTGAAAAATAAAAACGTACTAATGAAGTTTTTTTTTGGAAGGTGTCATAGACTTAAATACTGTGCAATTGTTGGATATTAGGACATAGGTTGAAACCAAGTGCATAGAAGTGCATTATTATTAATGCATTTGGTAAACTTGGTAAGAGGTTGTGATAACATTTGTAGACATTTTGGCGTGGCATATCTTTCTGAGAATTTTCAGGGGCAAGATGCAAAATTTTGCTTTACAATCAAATGCATTTGATATCATGCCCTATTTAGAAGCATTTTCTTCTACCAAGAGAACTCCTAACCTAGATTTCCATGGCATATTCATTTAAAGGCAGTTATTCAGCATAATCATAGAAGGTCACATGTGTCATATTCTGTCAAACCAGTTAATCATCTGGCCAGTCTATGGTTTGGCCTCTGACGCTCATCAAGGTATATTTTGAGGCTTTTAGAGGAGCTTGATATAACATCACAGTCCAAAAAGAAACCTAAATATTCTTCATTTGCTTAAAATACCCATTACAAATTAGTTACACCACAAATGTTTTAAAAAAAGTTCTTGAACCATTTACATATGAGCTCTTTATCTCTGAGAGGAAATGGAAGGAAGCTTAAATGTCAGGGAGCCCAAAGACATTTCTGCAGCAAAGCTTCAGAGTCCATCTCAGGCTGGAATCGTCTTTCCTTTCCTGCTTCCATCTGGCAAGATTCAGCCTGCCTTCCTCTCCTTTCGATAGCCAGTGTCGCCCACTCTATCTTTCGGGGTTTTGTTATCCACCCAGAAAGAAGGCAGAGGCTTGTGAAGTCTGGCCAGTTTGACCCTTTATTTACATATCTTTGACAAATTACACAGACTTCTTTTGTTTTAAGAATTTTACTGCTAATTCCTCTGGGGAAAACACTGAAGAGATAAAAATAACGAATGTGGGAAAGTGATAAAGGTTACAGACATTTACAAAGTTCTTAGCCTATTCCCCTGGGGGTGGTTCTTGACTCTCTTCTGAAGACAGGGATTGGAAATCTCCCTTTGAATTCTGTCCTGTGATTTTACTTCTGACAGTGGGACTACTCCAAATGTCACTTCTCCTCTGCCCCATCTACGGAGTAGGTAATGTGCAATTTTTATCCTCGAGACAGATGCAAATTTTCAAGCTTTCCTCTGTTAAACTGGTTTTTATTCACTCAGGAGTTACACCTCTCAGACACTTTCTCACAATATGCTATATTCTACTACCTAAAGTCTTGATTTCTTACCTCCACCAAATAATGCATGTTACTTTTTTACAAACTTAGAGGTATGTTTCCTTCTTCTAGTCTTTTTTATTTGAATCATAAACACAATCTTAATTATCTTCATTTTTTTCTCATATGTAAATACATCTGTTTAAATTTTTTACTTTCCTAGAGATTTTCTTGCAGTGTGACATCTAAGGATACAAATAATTCCACTTTAGTACAAGGTAAGGTTCCTCCATTTAGCAAATCTATTTGTCAGCTAATGATGCCAAGGACTCTAGTAGGCATTGGGGAACAAACCAAAAATTTTCAGCTGTGAACAAAATGACAATCTTTGCCCTCATGAAGGTTAAATTTTAGTGGGTACAGGCAGTCAGTAAACAAAGAAGTAAAACACATGGTGTGTAAAATGGTAATAAATGCTATAGAGAAGATAGAGCAGGGAAGGAGTAGATATTGCTGGTTTGTAGAGGAGTGTTTACAATTTTAGGTGGCATGGCAAGGAAAACTTCACAGAAAAGAAATATTTGAGTAAAGCCTTTAAAAAGGTTTGGAAGAGAACCAGGTGGATATCTAGAGAAACAGAAAACTATGAGCATCGTCAATCCAGCTATCTACTAGATAGAAGGAAGAGCCAATGCAAAAACCCAAATGTGGGAACATGCCTGGCATATTCGAGGAAGAGCAGGAGGTTTACTGAAGGTGGGTAGAGCAAGTGAGGGTCAGAAAAGCTGAATAGGTCAGAAGAATCAGAGAGAGAATACTTTTTCCCTCTATGGTGACTGTTTTTCCTAATATACTCAATGTTGGTAAGGAATTTTGACAATTGCTGTATAGTGCAATGTCTTTAAAGATATCCAAAAGGACATTGATCCAGAGATTTTTTTATTACTCAGTCTTTGGTTACCAAGAGTGCTATATCTAATTCAATCACTCCAACAAATTATCAAAATGGTTAGACATTTGTCCAGTTTTTGGATTTCTTCTTGGCAATCACACCAGAAAACATAACACCACAATAAAACAAACATAATAAAATAAAATAAAAAACACCAAAAAAACCCCCAATAACATCGGTAAATCAGCTAACTAATGGACCCTTGGTGGCAAAGTAGTTGAGTGCTAATGAGATCCAGAGAGTTTAAAATCTATGCCAGTAACACTTGGGACTGAGGGGAACTCATTCTGCTGGTGCATTCTCATGGTCCTCAGAGATAAGAGCTTGAGATCATGTTCCTTTTAGGAACTTAGAGCAATCGCAAATCTGTTATTTCTAAGAAAACAAAACCCAAATCCAACTGGCTTAAATAATAAAAGGGAATTTATTGACCTGCCTATAACAGAAAGGACTGGAACCCTTAAATTTCAGGGATGGCTTAATACAGCAATGTAATGATAGCATCAAGAATTATTTTTATTCTGATTTTTTTCCATCTGAACACTCTAACATCTGCAAGGTTGGTTTCAGCCTAAGGTTAGCTGTCCTCAAGATGAAATTTTCTGCTGGAAGCTCTGAGAACTTCATATTCACATGATGCCACCTAGTGTGAGAAAACCAATGTCTTTGTCCTAGAATTCTCAGCAAACTCTTGAGGTTCAGTTGGAATGAATTGATGTGCCGGTCTCTGAACAAATCATACCAGCCAGAGGGATATTATGTGAGGGAAGCCAAGAAATTATTCCAGGCTCTCCTGAAGCTCGAAAGCTAAGTGAAGAGTAGCACGTATTTACCTAAAACCAGATAGAAGATGCCAGGGAGTAAGAAATACAAATGTTTCCATAATGATGCAATACAAATGAATTGTCTCTGTATTTTCAGGGCTTTGAACTGTCTGGTATACAGTAGGTGCTTATGTCAATTGACTTAATACATAAATGTTTACTGAATGAATAAACATTCCTGATTAAGAATATGAATGACAAAGAAAGCATAATATTTTTTGCTTCTGTGTATTTTATAGAAAACCTTATATACTAAAATCCATGTTGAAATCTGTGTGTCTCAGCTGTACTGCTGCTAAGGAATGACCTTACCTCTGATTTTACCTTCAAAACTGTCAATAGAATAACTTAAAGGATAAAACACGAATCTGGTTTGGAATAAAATTAAGACACCCTAAGAGGGAGGAAGAAACTCACATTCAGAGAAGTGTAGTAAAATTCCAGCAAATGCGCTTCACATTTTAAAAATGGAACAACTTTTCATTGCCTCTTCCTCGAAGTCATAAGTCAAATTTTACTTTCAAGTAAACTCTTCTGTTTTGCAAATTTCTCAGTTCATCAGGGAATCCAAGGGTACTTAGAAGTTATGGCTTTGCACGTTGCTAGATAGCTTATGTATGTTATTTCACTTAATTCTCATGAAAGTCTCACAAGGTAGTGTAGAATAGAAGTTAAGAATTCAGATTTTGGAATCAGACTACCTGGAATCAGATCCTGGCAACTTCACTTACTAGCTTTGTGACCTTGAGCAGGCTATTTAATCCTCATGGCTCGATCTCATCATCTCTAAGTTGGAGCGATATTGTTTATCTCTTGAGTTTGTTATAAGGAATAACTGAGTTAAAGTATGAAAAGTACTGAAGAGCATGCCTGGAACATGGTAAGAATCCAGTAAGCATTATCTCTTATTATAAGTCTGCTGCTGCTGCTTCTTTTCATATGTGGGAAACTGAGGCTCTGGAAATCTCAGTTACCCTCCCACAGTCCACAAATTGGAAAGTCAGAGAGCTAGATTTAAATGCAGGTGCATTTGACTTTGACGTCACAGCTTTTTGTACTATGCCTTGAGGCCCTCCAACACTTGTGTTTCTTCTGACATTTATATACAACTTTCCTACTATTAAATTGTTATCTGGGTGAAATCAGACTTTGAGTATTCTTCATAAGAAGCACAGGATCCTCACACAGGGTTTGACACCCTGTGGGAGCTCAGTATATACTGTTAATGTGTTCAGAGATATCCTGCAGAGAATCCTTGCTCCAGGTTGGCACTGGGGAAGACACCAGTGCTAGAAAGTCTCTTTGAAAATGCACATCTTTGCCTGGGAGAATGGGTCTCATTAGCCCTCCTCATTTGCTTTCTCTCATAAATATCATGCTACAAAGCAGTTTATCAGATCAACTGTTTAAGGTAGGTAAATTGGAAAGGCATAGAAAATCACATTAACAGGGTTTAAAAAATAAGAAAAAATTATTGGTTCACATATAATTGAAAGGATAGGATGACTGAAATTCCAGGAGTGGCTTAGTACAGCAATTTAACAATAGTGTCAAGATTGCTTGTGTTGTAATTATTTTTTCATCTGAACACTTAACAGGCAAGACTAGAAAAGATATGGCAATATATGTGAACAGGGACCACAATAGTCACCAGTTCTGGTTAAAGATGGTGCAGAGATAAGGGACAGTTTACATATGAGCATATGAGGCACCAACACTTAGGCTGAGAGAACTCAAGCTCCTTCCTTTAAGTAAGGATTGTTGCTCTTCTATCTACTTGCATGTTCAGAATAGTTGTAAATGAAGTCATTAAGAAAACCTGTTTTAGAATGCAGCGGCTGGAATAAAACACCAATAATGTTAACAGTGATGGGGTAGAATTCTAGCTATTTTTATTTGTTCTCTCTTTTCCATATTATCCTTTATAATGTAAGTAATTATTTATATGAAAACAAATTTATTTAAGAAACATGGTACCATTGAACTTTTAACCCAACATGAATTGGCTAGAATACTATTGAAAAATTTCAACTTAAAAATTAATGTTTATCTTGTCCTATGTTGAAATAATGATGGTTTCTGAGGAGCTACATTGGCAGAAAACTCATGAAAAATTATGCTACACAATAAGTAGGAACAATTACAGAGAACTGTAAGATGATGACTATTTAACCAGGGAGATAGAACCCCCCCCCCCCCACACACACACCCCACACACATAAGAACCAAACACATCACAAACATAAAAAACAAAAATTCAATAAGCTTAAGTATTCAGATATGTGCCAAAAAAACTATATCAATATATTATACTTTTTACATAGAAAGATTTCCAGGGTAATTGAGTCATCTGACGAATAAAATGTGGCATATTAAAAACATCATTATAATTTCAGTCTTAAGAGTTTTGGGTTTTTGTTTTTTTACCAGAAGAAAAGGTTATTCTGTGAGTGTGCGCACACCTTTCGGTGATTTATGCATTATCCAAAGCATATTTAACAACATGCCACAAGACTGAGAGCTAATTACATTTCAGAGAGAACAGTTGATCTTCCAGTCCATGTGTTTTACTCTCCACTGTTTAAAAGGAAGTTTAAAGACAAAGACACATCAAAAGATGCTCCTTGTCTGTGTGAAACCATCAGAGGGATCCTGAAATTCAGTGGGATCTAGAACATTTTGCAGTAAATGATCCAAAAGGAGAAAAGCAGATTAGCCGGATCTCTCACTGTGTAAGCATGATCAAATTAGGCTGCATAACTAACCCAAAACAGCTAGTGAGGGAGATAAATGGGCAATAGGGTAAAAAGTCAGAAAAGAATAAAGAATTTTCACAAGAAAAAATGACCTTTTGTTTTTGGAAGTAGAGCTCCTGCCAAAAAGGAGACCGCTTTTGAGTAAAATTTAATTCAGAGCATTGAGCCCCATGAAATCCCTTTGTCAGCATTTTAGTACTTTATATATTTTGTCTATAAACCAAAGAGAGAAGAGAGCATTTTAATGCATTCCAACTCTTCCAATATATAAGCTTTATTTTTACTTACTTCTATTTTGGAAATAATTAATATACTGGAGAAAAGAAATGATTTTAAGAAAACCTAAAGCTGAACACAATTTGGTTTAAACCTATTTTCCATTTTCTTCTGCATTTAGAAATATACAGTAATTCTATTTTTAATCCTTAGGAACTTCAGTCCATGGTGCATTACTCTTGGAATTCTCATGCTCTAGCCTTTCTTCAATTTGTATAAAACTTTCTCTAATTCAATTGAAGACAATGAAATATATTGATATTTATAAATGCTAGGTTCAGCCAGAGAATATAAATAGAGGCTTTGAGAGTTCAGGAGTTCCACAGGGATAACTTTGCATCCCAGACTTTCTGATGGTCATTAACATAAACTCTCAGGATCCACTCTGGTTCTTTAGTTACTGGAGATCTCAGGAAATGGGGGTCTCAGAGCTTACAAAAAAGAAATAGGTTCCAGTCTGGGTAAAACCTAGCTCAATTCTTACTCTGAAGAAATTTGAAAAACACAGTTATAGATCTTATTTGGAGCAAAGTTCCATTTTCTGTTTTACTTTTTTGAGTTGAATCAGAAACATGAAGAAACTTGAAACAGAATCCCTAGAACCTGGGCCACTAAAGCTGCCCAAACATGAATGTTTTCTGCTACAGAGTAATGTAGAGAAACTCAGGTCTGAACTAGGGTCTTGCAAGCTATAAATCTGGTCTGGGATTTAGAGCTATGGATGCCATTTTTTCTTGTGTATATTGAAGTATCTAGAAACTGTGTCTCTACTACCCTAAGCCTGGGTTGCCATCATCATGTGTCAAGTGTTGCTAGAACGACATGGAGGCCATTATATGCTAAAATGATAACACTATTCATGTCTTTTGGGGGGGGGGGACTGGTTATGAAGCAAACAACAAATTAAATAGGCAGCTACACTTACTGTGAACTAGAATCCCAAATCAATATTCAATGCTTGCAACTGTCCTATCTATTCAATTCTTGGCTTTGTGTTTCTCCTTTGCATTGTTATAGCTTTATTTAGTTAGCTAGTTGTTTACAGCTACTTTATCTTCAGATTTTTCTTATTCAAGACAAATTGCATTTAAATCACTCAGTTAATCATTAAATGTATTTTATGAAAAAGAAAGCCTAAGCAGGCACATCTGAGGCAGTGACAGAGGAACAACCTAATCATTTATTTAAATGAGATAACCTAAATGTTTTATGCATAAAAGTTCAATAAGTTATAGATCTCAGAAGTTAGCCTGTGTTTATCAGGATTTTAAAAGCCTTTTATCTTCTACAAAAATATTTCTATCTAAACCTTGGTAATGACATTTCATTTAAAATAAAAGGAAGGCTCTGAAAAATCCCCACAACTTGCCTATTTATAATCGGGAATACTGATTAACATAAATTCAGTTTTTCATTACAGTGTAACAAAATGATAAGATAAAGCTTCAGTTTCAAGGTTGAAATAATACAGCTTAATTCACTGTGTGTTTTCACCTTGAATATTTTGTTTTTAACTGGAGTAGTTATGTTCCAAGTAATTAAGATGCCGCAACTCTCTTTGAAGCCCCAAGAATCTAATCACTTATACAAAAAAGGTTTTATTCCCACAAGTTAACTACTGGCAATTGCACATATTTTTGAGAAACCTCACATTCCAGAGTTCTGCCACACCTCCTGACTAAAGAATTGGATAAACTTTGCTTCTTAGTGTCATCCACACTTTTGTAAAAGAAAACAAATTCACTTTTAACTTCACTTAGATTTTTGCCTCTTTCACCAAAATGGTATATAATAAAATGATTTTTATTGAATTTTCCATAGACGGGCAAAGCTTCCTAAACACCAAGCTTTATTTTCTTTGTCAGAAAATAATCAGGATTTGTAGCCATTCCACTTAAACCTACTTAATTCTCCATTCACACTTTTCTTTCAAATCCTTCACCAGAAGAGTTACAAAGCAGAAGTCCACGAGCAATCTTTCCTTTAACATTCTGCAATGCCTTCTTGATATTTTCATTCAAGCAAATGAGGTTTCTTTTATTTATTTTTGGCAGAAAGTTACATGTTAGCCTCATAAAATTTATACAATGGAAGCATTTTCATCTGTGACAAGTGGACAGTACCAATTAGCAACCAAACAGAGCAGAAAATGATTAAAAAACTGTTTCACAGTTGACACCTGAGGTGACTTGAGAGCAAGGTGGCAGCACATTTTATAATGCATGTGGCCATTTCTTTCACACATTCCAGAATAACTAAAGGATATTTGAGGCAGACCTTAAGGATCATCTGACATCATGCAGGAGGGAATTGCCCAAGTCTACAGATTGTGAAATACAATTTTATATCAGAACAAGTGTTACTCTTATAAGCAATGTGTACAGTATATTTATGGTCATGCTGTGACATTTTATCTTTGGCCATGGCTTGACATTAAAGAGTTTGGAAATACTTTTTCTACTACCATTCAAAAACATGTACTGGTGCACGGGAGACTTGAGAGCTAAACCAGATGGGATGAAAGCCAAAACCCAAGTGTTATCTACACTATTCAATCAAGGACATTCTGTTATTCTCAAATGGGAGATCAGAAGAATGTTGCCCCAAAATTTTAAGTGGCTAAGCCCTTATGAAATGACTATGTATATATTATGTTTATTCAATTTGATGGAACCCTCAGAACCCTGTGAAAGATTTCCTAGCTTCTACAAGAGTATTGAAGAATTAAATTTGAGGACTATTTTTTATTTCTTCTGTAACAATGACCCAGGTGAAAGTGAAGCCCCAGATTTCACAAACCCTAGAATCCACCACATTTGACCTGCATTGCTCTTCATTATTATACCCATGGCTCAATTGCCTGCATGTTCTCAAAGACAAAAGATTTCAGTGAGTTAACAGGGCAGAAAGCAAAAGAGGTAATAACTGGCCACTAGAACACTGTCTTGGAAACTTTTAAACAAATACCATCTCACAAAAGCAAAATTAGAGCAAATATAACACAAGAGAGGAAATAGTTGAGGTAGGTTGGGAGTTTCACTTTCAAATCACAAGTATTTCTGACACCTTAACAAAATTAAATCCACATTTTATCAGAAGAATCTTAAGAATAACACTGAGAAAAAAAGCTATATTTTCAACATTGATCTGTGCAAATGTTAAAAATAATATTCCAAAATTTATTGGAACTATTCGTTACTCACCACATTATTGAACATGGACTCATGATTTTGGACTTTGGCAGGAAAGATGAGCTGGACATTTTGGATATAATTCTGCTTTGGATAATGATCTTCATGGGAAGTCCAAGTAGAAGTGGAAGTGTACAATTTGCTTCTGCTAGTATCTCCATGAATAGCTTTATTTTGACACTAGAAGTTTGAAGAACAATCCTCAGATTGTTTTTCTGCATAATCAGAGATGTCTGCCAAACTTCAAACATCATGGTCATTAAGTTGTTGAGGGAGGCTGATTGACCAAATGTCACCTGAGTTTGCAAGAAAACATTCAACCAAAGTAAAGGTAAAATAAGCATAAAAATTTAGCCTTTAAAATTTTGTACTGATTTCCTCTAAGCTCAGAGCACTTTATAGGTATTATGTCATAAACCCTAATACATCCACAATATGGTTCCAGTCCAGTACTGACAGCGGAAAACCTTCTTTCCTTAATTTATTATGTTGAAACTTTAATATCTCTGTCAGCTCACCTAATAACTTAGATTATAGGCGCCACAGAAATAATTAGATGAATAGATGGAAAAATATATTGAGTTAAGGGTTCACCAAGTTGCATGTCTGTTATTACTGAGGATCCATTAACCACCAGTTTTCTACTTAAGCTTTTTCACTGTGCTAAAAGCCTTCATATATATATATATATATATATATATATATATTTTTTTTTTTTGGTGAATGGCTATCATCTTCCAGGCCCAAGACATTACTATTTCAACTAGAAGACAGTAAAACATTTCTGAACAAAAGAAACAGTGGAGACTCCCATGTAATGGATCCCTATTTATTTTTAAAGTAATCAATAGTTGCTTGCAAGTAATTGCACAGTATAATCTGTAAGTAACTTAAGACTGTAAATACACATTTGAATTATGAGACTGTCTAATTTGTTCAAATTAGAGGATAATTTACAGATATAATCCTGAGACATCTAGTTTTGGTAAATCATCATTGTCACTCTTGTAAGACTGGCTTTGTACTATCCATTCCTTGTGAATTTTAAAAGAAGAGTGAACTTCCTTGAACTACTATACTGATTGAAGTTAAATACTTCATTTCTATTGAAAACAATGAAACTAATCACACAAACACAGTTGGTTTCCCATTCAGCAGCCTTGAAATATTTGAATATCATAATGGGCCTGCAGCTGAACACATTTTGGTCTTCAAACCCAGGGGGGGGGGGGGGATGAAGTATCC
This sequence comes from Miniopterus schreibersii, assembly GCF_964146895.1. Classification (NCBI taxonomy): domain Eukaryota; kingdom Metazoa; phylum Chordata; class Mammalia; order Chiroptera; family Miniopteridae; genus Miniopterus; species Miniopterus schreibersii. Next base: position 51,203,515 of record NC_138109.1, on the reverse strand, counting down.
TTCTTAATTCACCATGCACAAGTGAATAATAAAAGAGTTAAACCACAGAGTGTTGTTAAAAAGATGCCTCTTGAAAAGGTTGCAAAGGGCTAATGTCCCTTGTTCCTACTCTTAAAATGAGTGGTACTGAGCTTTGCAAACATGCTAATTATTTCTGAGAAAACAATGCATTTAAAAGTAGAGGTTTACTTTTTAGGAAAAAAATGCACAAATGTCTTCTATCAGTAAAAGGATTTTAGGAATCATAACTAATGATGACATTATAGTTCAAGACATTGTGCTACACACTTAACCCAGCATATGCTCTGAAAACAATAGTTATGAAGAAGGTATTGTCATCTCTATATTGAAATGAGGAAACTGTGAATTAAGCCATTTATTCAACTGTACAGTCAGGTCTGTCTGGATTCTATAGACTTGAGTTTAGACATATAATACCTTCTCTAAACTGGCCAAATGAAGCTACCAGTTTGGCAAGTGTTTTGTTTGTAGGAGAGCATTGCTTTCTGCATTGCTGCTTATGGACAAAGCATGTGGATAAAGTGTGGTGAGCAAAGCAGAAAACATTGATTTTAGTCAGAACCAGCTCTGATTTATGTCTCAAATTACACCGATCCTGCTAAATGCAAACAAATCTCTCAACCTTCTTTCCTTTCTTTGTTTTAATCTGCAAAGTTGAGATAATACTTATCTTCTATGTATGTTACAAGACTATTGGGAATATTTCTTGCACTTAAAAGAACATATTAATTTAATTCAGAGCTTTGACAATTTTGAGACAGTTGTTTCTCAAAAGGGGTGCCCAACCCTTCTCCCTGGACAGTTTTGCAATGATGACACCACAGTGACTAAGATCATAGGAAGTGGCCACTTCTTGTAGAATGCAAGTAAGTCCCAGGACCCCAGTAGCTCAAAGCAATGCTGAAATTACAGATGCAAAAGGTGGAGTAATTTGGAAGTCCCACTACACCACAAACAAAATCAGTTCCATTTGATGTCTGTACATTAGGGAGAAAAATGCTCTACCCTACTTAGGATGCTTAGGAACTTTCTGTTCACACTGAAGTTCAGTGAGGACATTTTTCACAGCTTGTGAAGACTGCCACAAGGCAGCTAAATTGCCTTTTTGTTGGTATAACAAGTACATGTAGTTACAAACACAAGAAGTGTCTGCTCTAATATACTTTCTGTCAACTCCTATTATCTCTACAAATCAACTCTTTCCTGACTTGCCCATTTCTTATAGTGGCATTTCCACCTTCCATTCACCAAGGCTCAATAAACTAATTCATTTCTCAACAAATATTTATTGAATGTCATTGTTGTTTCTTCCCACTTGCCTGCCCCACAGATCCAATCAGTTTCCAGGTCAGCCACCTCAAATTTTTTTGAAATGAAATTAGGTATAAATATATTGCAAAACAAACAGACAACATCAAATCACTAAATTTTATTGAATCACTCTCTCCAACTATTCTGAGACCCTGTTTCTTTCAAGTTATATGTACTGCATAAAAATAAGAGTCATGAAGAAATTATAACAGTTCTCAGAAAAATTCCCCCTTATAGTTCTCAATAAACTTCTCAGCAAATTCTTTCTCTCACCTCATTTATCACATACCTTTGTTGACCTCTTCCCATGCCTATGAACTCAATCCAATTGAGTATGTAATTTGTCATTAAGACATGACTTTTTATGAAGCTTTATTCAATTGCTCCAACTGAGACAATCTTTTCTTCTTCTGAGTGTCATAATCTCTACTCATTTTATGATAGCTTTGCTTTTCTACTTGTAATGGATTATGAGATTTTCTTACTATTGATTTAGAAGATTCTTAAAGGCAATTTTTCTAGAGAATCCCAGAAATTATAATCTACACAGCATAGTAGAAATTTAATGGATATATAACTAAATTAATCCTTATATTTAACAATTTTCTACTGAAACTGAAAAGAAATTCCCACTAATATGTAAATGACTTTTAAATTATAATTCTCCCAGAGGTGCTTGTATTTTAAAGAAAAGATGCAGTGGACATTTGTTACTTGGCTTCAAAGCATGTATTTTCACTCTTGTGAAAATGGCATCTAAGTTTTCTTGGGAAAATCCCAGTACTCTGTAATTATTTCTTTTCAGTGGAGCTCATTTCTACTACTTCAGTGCTAGGGGCAAGGCATAATGCACAAATCTGGTAAATGGAACTATTTTTATTCCTTTGTCTTTCTTTCTTTCTTTCTTTCTTTCTTTCTTTCTTTCTTTCTTTCTTTCTTTCTTTCTTTCTTTCTTTCTTTCTTTCTTCCTTCCTTCCTTCCTTCCTTCCTTCCTTCCTTCCTTCCTTCCTTCCTTCCTTCCTTATTTATTTATTTCTGTTTAAAATGTTACAGATGTCCCTTTTTCTGCCCAATGACCCATTCCACCCTGTCCCATCCCCCTCCCCAGTCCCTCTCCCCACCATTGTCCATCTCCTTGGGTTGAGCATATATGCATATAAATTCTTTGGTTACTCTCTCTCCCTCCACCCACCCACCCTCCTCCATCCTTCTGACATTCGTCATTGAATCTATTTTGTTCATCTGTTTATTAAGTTCTTTAGATTCCACATATAAGCGAGATCATGTGATGTTTGTCTTTCTCTGCCTGTCTTATTTCATTTAGCATAATTTTCTCCAGGTCCATCCACACTGTCCCAAAGGGTATGAGATTCTTCTTCTTTACACCTGAGTAGTATTCCATGGTGTAAATGTCCCACAGCTTTTTTATCCACTCATCTACTGAGGGGCACTTGGTCTGTTTCCAGATCTTAGCTATTGTAAACTGTGCTGCCATAGGGGTGCATATATTCTTTCTGATTAGTGTTTCAGGATTTTTAGGATACATTCCTAGGAGTGGAATCACTGGATCAAAAGGCAGCTCCATTTTAAATTTTTTGAGGAACCTTCATACTGTTTTCCATAGTGGTTGCACTAGTCTGCATTCCCACCAACAGTGTACTAGGGTTCCCCTTTCTCCAGCAGGAGTTGTTTGTTGATTTGTTGATGGTAGCCATTCTGACAGGTGTGAAGTGATGCCTCATTGTGGTTTTAATTTGCATCTCTCTGATGATTAGTGATGGTGAGCATTTTCTCATGTGTCTCTTGGCCATCTGTATGTCCTCTTTGGAGAAGTGTCTATTCAGGTCCTTTGCCTATTTCTTAATTGGGTTGTTTGTCTTCCTCTTGCTGAGTAGTATGAGTTCTTTGAAACCCTAGTTGTTTGAAGAAAATTGTCATCATATGTTATATTCAAAGAGTACTTTATTATTTTCAAAGTACTTTTTCTGACATTTTCTTATATGATTTTCAAATTGAGTTATTGAAAGTAGTTATTATTAAGCCTACTTTACAAATGAGAAAATGGAGGGTGATATGGTTAAATGACTTACTTAGGGTCATGTTATTACTATGCATTAGGGCTAGAACTAAAATTCAGCTCTTCATCTTAGCTTCTATACTGTTTTCCACTCTATCAACACATTTACCAGAGGACTGTACTATTCCCAAGAGCTATGCACATGAGGAGAAATCCTTCCAGAGCAAGTGGAAGCTGGGAAGTGGACAGAAAAAAAGCAGATGGAAAGGGGAGAGGTGTTAATTTTAAGCAAAGAGAAAGAAAATTAGTATTCAAAAAAACTCATGGGATTTTTTATTTGGGCTATGGAAAATTTTAATGGGGTAAGAGTTACCACTTTCAAGCAGAATTATATTTAAGTGTAGAGGAAATGAGGCAGATACCATGGACAAGTTGAGGCCAGATGTTAGAGGACTTTAAATGTCAAGCTAAGGCAATTGAGCTTAATTTTTTTGGCATCGAGAAAATCATTGATGGTTTTTAAGTAGAGGAGTGATGTGGAAAAAAAAAATGTGAATTTTTTTAGGAAGAAAATATGATGGAATGAATTAGGAAAGAAATAAAGACATGCAGATCAATTCAGAAAATATTCAGATTAATCCACAGGAAAAATAAAATATTCAGAAGGTCCCTGTTAGGATAAAGTAATCTAGCTAAGATTAAATTAATTTCAACACAGAAGCTTCCTATTCTGTAAAGCAAAGCTACTTTGTGTGTGGAAGTTTAGTTATTTCCAGGTGCCTCAGGTGGGACACGTGCACGCAATGTACTCTTACTGGAACATTTGCCTCTGTACTACTCTGTGTTTCAGATGGTGACAGTTTGAGTGTGATATGTTGCACATGCTTCTTTGGAAACCTATGAAGAAACATCAAATGCATGTGTCATGCAATGCATAACTTAGAATAAGACTTCCTATTTCTTCTGCTCAGCAGCTGCAATTGACACTTTTTGGAGTTTGAAATGCCCCCTGTGTCTCTTTGGGTTCAGCAGCAGCAACTCCAGGAAAGCACCTTAGTAGCTCAATGTTTAATTCCCAGCGTGCATCTAAGGAATGCAAAGTTTCCTAATGGAGGGGGAGTGGTCCATCGGGAAGCAAAGCACCAGCGAGGAGAGAACTAATTACCAAAGGCAATATCATCTGTGACATCAAGGTTTACCCCATATCTCTCTGCCTCTGCCTCTTTCCTTCTCTCTATTTTTTTTAAAAGACATTACCCTTTTCCCTTTTTTATTTATTTTATCTTTTAAAATGTCATTAAATTTATTTTTTTCTAGTTTGTTAGTTTAAAACAAAGCAAAATACAAAGGAAATCACATATTTGCGGTCAAGTCAGTAGACTCTCCAGTTATCCTGACCATTTCTTGGTATGCATGTCACAGTGCCAAATAATTGAATGAGGAATTGTTTACAATGGTGACTAGAGAAATAAATGATTGACTGGACTCAGGAAAAAAGCCTGCTAATTAACTTGCAGGAAAGAAAAGTCTTTTTCAGGCCTGCAGCCATTCCTTGTCAGGTTAGAATCTCATTAGCTCTCTCGAGCTAAGTAAGGTCCAGCCCAGCAGGGAGAACTCAGAGGCTTCCTCCTGCAGCATTGGTGATGGCGGCCTTCCTTTTGCTCTCTGTAATGAAGGCCAAGGGACTCTGAATTTCTGAAGTTTCTGTTGGTGGCCCCTTTCATAGGGAGATTCACACTGAGGTAAATACCAACCACAATTCTCTCTGCACATTGCCTATTACTTTTTAACACAAAAAATCTTTCTGTTACGGGTAGATAAATATTTTCTGTCCTGTCTGAGTTTCTTTTAACGACATGAACACTTGACTCAGGTTCATGGCAAGATTTCAGTCTCACTTGAAACTGGATAAAAATTTTCCCCCCATAATAAACCGATGGAATTTGAAAATCTCAGAAGCCATTTCATTCTGAGATTAATCATAACTACTAGGGCTATGAAGAGATCTTGTGCACTATGATTGTCGGATAATCCAGTGGACAAATGTGAATTTTCCTGATGGGCTTTTGATGTATTAGGCAGTATATGTACTTTTTTGAATAGGAAAAATAAGAAAGAAGAAGACCTGTCCTGGCCAGTGTGGCCTTGGCCCACCCACGGAAGGGTCACAGGTCGAATCCTGGTCAAGGGCACATACCTGGGTTGCAGGTTCAATCCCTGGCTCTGGATCTAAGGCAACCAGTCCATGTGTCTCTCTCACATCAATGTTTCTTTTCTTTCTCTCTTTCTGTCTTTCTCTCTCTCTCTTTCTTCCTCCTTTCCACTCTCTCTAAAAATCAATGGAAAAAATATCCTTGCGTGAGGATTAAAAAAAAAGAAAGAAAGAAGAAAACATTTAGTAAGTAGGAAGAAGAAGGGAAAGGAGAGATACATCCAAAGAAAAAGAAACAAAGAGGAAAAAAAGCCAGGAGACAAGAAGCAGTAAGAACAAAAAAACAAGAGGAGAGGCCAGGAGAAAGGGCTTATGCCAGGTGGAAATTCTGCTTAGTGTCCTAGCCTAGCAGACACAATCGACCTATTCTTAGAGAGTAAGTAGCGGCATGGCTTTTCTCGTATAAGAACTAGTGAACAACAAATGGCCACCAAGGTTTGTTTATTCTGGATAGCAGAAATCATTTGGCACTTCCCCTGGACATGATTCAGAACTAGCGGGATGGCAGGTCAGAGTGTTTTCATTTACTTTGATGAATTATTTATAAATAAGGGAGAACACACAAGTTGAATGAAACTCTGCAACATTTACTTCCATTCCTCCCAAAAAAGTCTCCTCAGTGATTTCATGGGTATAATGTAAGCCCTCATTGGAATTTCTTACTCTGACTCTCCAAGTCATCTAAATGTCACATCAGGGTGCCTGAAACAGAGCTCTGTAGATCAAATTTTACTTCCGTCCACTCCAGTCATTCATGGTGTTGTCTCGGTCAATAGCATTGTCCTCAGAATGACAGCCAGAGAACTTGCCTAGGCCAAGATAAATGCATTAGAAAGCAAAGAGGAATGCAGCTCAATGGGCAGTGAAAATCAATGAGGACAAATTGGCCCATTTTTGCCTCACTGACTTGTACTGTCCATTAAGCCCTATTTGCTGGTTCATGGTTGCTCACTTCATTTACTTTCTAATCCTTCTTTTGCCAGCTTGGCACATCTCCAGGTTAGTGCAATCCTGTTAATTGCCATCGCCTGCTACTGACTAACTGTGACACAGGCCTTATCACCTCGTTACAGGGATTGGACATGAAAGTCTACACATGAAACCCAGCGTGAGGCCTGCTTTGTTTATGATTGGGACTTAAATCAGACATGATCTCACAGCTTCCTGGGAATGGAGATTTTCCATGGCCTCATACCTCCAAAGGAGCTGGGAACTGCTTTCGCTGACTTGAGTTTTACGGTCTCATTGCCACTGTGATCTCTGCAATGACCATAGACAAGAAAGTTTAAAAAAAAAAAAAAAAGTGGAATATTCTACGATAGGACCACATTTTTTGAATTTTATTTCCATGCTCAATCCAGGCCACCTAAGCATGAGGTACAAGGCTGCTTTAGAGATTTATTGCCTTGTGTTTTAACTGCAAGTCTGTTTTTTTCATTAGAGAGTGCGCTTCTCAAGGGCAAGAAAGTTACATATTTTTATTTTTTGTTCCCAGCAGCTAGCCCAGTGCTGGTCAATCATTAATTTGTCGGTTGAGTGCAGCATTAATGGAGCACCTGCAACAAGCTGGTTCATTCTCCTAACAACCTTATGGGGCTAAGTACTATTATTTCAATATTCTTCATTATGGAAATAAAGGTCAAAGAGGTTAAATTGCATGTCTGTGATGGGCAAAGCCAGAACATAAGCTCAGGGTTCCTGACCTTAAATTCCCTAGTTTTTGGGTGTTTTTTTTTCTATCTTATATTAAAGAGTCTTAATACATTTTACTTCACAGTGAGACCACGAGCAGTGAATCACATGCATCAAAACATCTTCTGATAAACTGAAGACAGATTATAAAGTTTTTGTCTTCATAAAATTGCTAAATATGTTGAAATTTTGAAAAACATGTAAATCTTATTTTATAGCATATCACGTTTTTACTGAAGTATCTGATAATGTAAAATAGGAAAAACACCGTTTTTCTGAGAACATTTGAGTTATGCCTTCTTCCCCCCTGGTTGTTCAAAAAGAAATCAACTTGGGGCTGAACTTGATATTCAGTAAGAAATTTGATCTCTCAAAAAATATATAATGACTTTATTTTGTGAATGACAATCTCTATAATATGACTTTTTTAGTTACTACATAATGGTTGCACTCAGGTGCACATAAAAATCTCTGGTGGCATGGCTAGGTTGGCTTAGCAGTTGAGCATCGACCTGTGACCCAGGAGGTCATGGTTCAATTCCCAGTCAGGGCACATGCCTGGGTTGTGGATTTGATCCCCAGTGGGGGTGTGCAGGATGCAGCCAATGACTCTCTCATCATTGGTGTTTCTATCTCTCTCTCTCCCTCTCTCTTCCTCTCTCTGAAATCAATAGACATATTTAAAAAAATAATCTCTGGTAATTTTTAGCACCTTTGCCTTTGCACAATCAGAAGTTGTGAGAGCCTGAGGTCACTCTCCTCCTTTATAGACAGATTCATCTCTGGGCGCTGTGTAGCTCCAATAGTGAGGATATGAGAGAGAGCAGTCACAAACACCTTGTCTGAATCAAGCCTTACCTGCTTTGACCTTGAGTGTTTATTTGCCAGTTTATTCAGCCAACACTTAGTAAACATCTACTGGTGCCATCCTGTCCCCTCAGATTTCTTGGTGAACATTACTTTTTCAGACCATTGATGTATGGTTTTTTAATTAGTAACTCATTATTTGGTCTAGCCTTAGTTACCTTTTGAGCTAAACCTGAATTTCAGAAGTCTCTCTTCCTGAAAACTCTTGTCTTTTCCTAAAGACTCCAGTTCTTACGTTCAGATGGTAGAATGATTTTGATCCAAACATAACACAAGGGAAATGTCTTAATGATATCTATACTATCTAATACAGTCATCTGAGCTCAGACAGCCTGGTTGTGCAAGCATTCTTGCAATTCGAAGTCATACATCTATGATAACTTTACATTCACCCCAAATTCATATATAATGTTTAAACTAGATTAGGCCTTCTAAAATAAAATGGGAGCAAGTTTTGTTGCCAAGCAAATGCTGTACTATCAACCATGAAAATAGCTCTCCTATTAAAACCAAATGAAAAATTTAATTTCTATTTAAATTTTATATTGAGTTATAGAATTCCAAGCTTAAGTTTTAATATATGCTTTATATTGTATTAAAGAAAACTATTCTAGTTAAGTGAGCAACTAGTGAGCTGTGATATTAATATGCAAGTACTGTATATATGTGTTTACATAGCTTAAGAAGAGATACAGACATGACTTAAATCTTTAAAATGTAATATTTATAAGCAAATGCTTTTATAATTCTTATATGCAGAATGGTCTCTAGAGGTGTATATAAAAATAATTATGAAAAGTAAATGCAGAGAGGTCCTCAATGGAAGTATTAGTATTCAAATATGTTTTAGCTCTCAAATATATGTTAAAATAAAAATACAAGGTGGGGTAAAAGTAAGTTTATAGTTGTTTGTATGGAAAATAATACAATAATAAATAATAATACAAGACTAAACTGTGTTCCATGTACTAGCAACTATAAATCTATTTTTGCCCCACCTTGTAATATTTATTGTTGCAGTAGATTTCAAAGTAATTTATCAATCAATATTTTGCTTTGATTTTATAGTTAGAGAAATATTTAATATTTATTTGATTCCATATTAGATGACTTATACACACACAATACTAAAAAAGAAATAAAAAGTAAAGGAAACTAGTAAGTTATTTCCCCTTATTGTTTCTGGGAAAAATTAAGAAAATGTTGTGTGTGACCAGACCTGGATACTTTCACATACATTTTCCACTGTTTCATTTCACTTTAATGCCAATATCAGAATTCTAATAGTTTATTTAAGAATTCAACACCTAAACTTAGGGAGTAAGAAAAGTCTCACCCATATGGAAATCTGTGCAATAAAAAAAGCTTAATATCATCAGCCAAGAAAATCCTTACTTAAGTACTGCAAGCAAATGAAGAATAAAATGAAGATACAGAGACATGAAACTTTCAAGAGTTTTTAACTTTTTTTTGCAACTTTATGCTTAACAAAATCAAGAATTCTAAACACATGCCATTATAATTTTTATAAATGTGCTTATGAATACATTTATTGCTTTAATTACATCACATAATAACACATAAACAGGTTGCTAAATACTTTCTTAAATTCAGTAAATCCAAGAATTAAAATTAAAGCTTAAAGCTGCTTCATAATAATTAATTTGGTTGAATTCAGATATTCTGTCACATTGTAATCTTCAAGTAAGAAGCTTTAGATATTTTTAAATTACTTTTTCTGTGATTATTAATTGTACTTACTGAATTTACTGATTAATATTTTTGGTATTTTAAAAAAATGTGTGCATAAAAGGAACAATGGCTCAGTGATTGAGTGTCGACCTAGGATCTAGGCGATCAGGGTTCGATTCCTGGTCAGGGCACATGCCCGGGTTGTGGGCTCAATCCCCAGTTGGGGACCTGCAGGAGGCAGCCGATCAATGAGTCTCTCATCATTGATGTTTCTATCTTTCTCTTTCCCTCCCCTTTCCTCTCTGAAATCAATAAAGATATATTTAAAAAAAAAAAAAAAGTGTAGTTCAGTTGGCATGAGGAAGTTAGGACTAATGAATCGTGATATTTTGTGACATTTCATTAATAAGGTTTTTTTCTCTGTTTTTAAGTAGTTTTTGTATACTTAGCAATTTTCTGCCAAGTTATGATCAACTAGTGACTAATTTCCCCTATCATCTCTTTTATTCAAGAAATGTGAAATGTCTTTGTATCATAAGCAAAAATGGTTGTTTGGTAACTCCTTTAACAATGCTCTCAGTTCTTACATTATTGGATGGAGAAGCAGGACAAAAATATCCCAGATAAATTGGTTTAAACATTTGTGAAAAAATATTTTGTGGGATGACACTAAAAGCTAAGGGGCCACATACAAACAACCTCCAATTAAGAGGATTATACTCCACAATGTTTAAGAGCCTCCTTGACCATGTTGTCCCAAGAAAAAAAAATTATCTTAAAACTTAAACTATGCTTCAGATTTTAGAACTGTTGGTCAAAACTTAAGTAATAAGCATATAAAAGTCATGTGGAACCATTGACAGCTCATGCATTTCTTATTTTGTTACAGTGGCATCAAGGTACAGATTTTCAGAGTTGTTTTTGTCACTTGGTCCCTTGTCCACTAGCAGTCATTGTTGGAATGCCTTGTACAATGTAAGCACTTGATGAATATAAGCGTTCTCTAACAGTTTAACTAGTTTATCATGGTTGCATTGAAGAAACATTTATTTTTTGTATTACTTTTCAGTATTTTACGGAGAATAAATATGTTAAAGGTTGTGTTGAGGATGTGTGCAATATAAGGATAAGACTAAAACTTGAAATGTGAGTTTCTGGTGGAATATTAAAGCTTTGCTATACACCACAGGTGAATCTGAGTAAAGTAACTAGATGAACCCAAATTGAGGAAGGCAGATTGGTGCACCCCTTACTGTGAAGCTCTAATAATTTGGATCAGTGCTGATGATCCACCAGAACACACCTGAGTCTGCCCTGCAAGATGTTTAGAGCTCTCCGATGATGAAGAGGAGCCCTGCTTTCATTGATCAGTTTTGGTGTTCTATGAAATGTTAAATATGTTTTGAAGATTAGTTCTGTAGATAAGGGATTAGGTGGATAAAACATTAAATGTCTGTAGATAGCCAGAGAAATGATTAGAGGCGGAAAGGGAAAGGAAAATGATATTTGTCTAGTACCTACTACATGTTTGTTCCTGTTTAGGACTTTTTACATTTTCACAAAATCTACCTCATAAGGAGACTGAAGCTCAGGGTTTCAGAGGAAATAAAATAACAAAAGCAAAATGCTGAGATGAACCCTTCTGCTATCCATACCCATTCACAAAGTTTAACAGATTCATAAACTGCTTTCCGAAGTGGAATCTGTGGATATTGACAAATCCTGAAAATCAATTTTTTCATTAAATCCAAACCACTAAATGCCAGTGATTTACACATATGAACTGTGTTATGCCATCAAGGATTGACTTTTTTAGAGGAAAGTGACATATTGTTAGAGCAGGGAGTTAGCTTTTTTATTACATAATGTAATAAAAAGCCATGAAATCATGTAACAGAGAAATTATATGACTTTACCAATCCTGGTATTGGCAAAGTTACAATGAAAAATTTGAATCTACCAAAGCCTATTCTTGTACCTTTACACTTTTCCATATTGCTACTAAATTGGAAGGTTGTAAGATACTTGAAATTGAGAACATGTCTTCTATTTTCTTGTCATTAACTCTTAAGCATAAACATACTATAATTTCAGTACAAATGTGGCATTTGATTAATATTTGATTTACTAATTTATTCATTCAACCAATATTTTAAAACTTTTTATAGGTTAGAAATTGTGTTGGAGAAAAGGAAATAAATATTATGCTTGTTCTTGAGATTACGTAATATCAGGTGAGACAGGCAAGGACAGAAGTACTTAATTAGACTGGGCGAAAATTGTAGCAGTGGGAGGGGACATATGAGCTAAGAGCAGAAAGACTGGGTTTAAATTTTGGTTTTGTGCATGTTAAATGTGTGCCTTGAACAAGTTACTCAGTCTCACTGAATGTCTGTTTCTTCATCTGTAAAACATAGATACTACCTAGTAAGTTGTTAGGATTTGGTCTTTAATAGGCAAACAGGACCTGATGTTATCAAATACATTGTTGTTGTTATTATTATCATTATTATATATGAAGTGCTATAATTTTGCCTGTGAATCAGGAAAGACACTATTAAAGTAGAGATATTAGAAGGGATTTGAAGCATGAACAGTAATGTATCAAACAAACAAAAAAGTATTATAAGCACAGTGAACGATCAGTGCAGATATAGGCGCGTAATTAAACTTAAAGTAGTTGAATTACCCGTTTAGGTGGGTGAAGGAAGCTTTGCTAGTCCTGCACTGAAAGTAGCTTAAACGCAATGACTCACTCCTGCACTCTCCCTGAGAAGAAGAAACTGTGTGTGTGTGTGTGCGTAGCACTCAGCTTTGAAGTTGTTTGAACTGGTTTTCTTCAGGAAAATAAGAAGAATGTTCTTTACGACCTCTAGGTTACATCCTTTCACAGGTATGTAACACATAAAGGGAAGCCATTATCAGGTAACATGCAGTTGCACTAGACATTCTGTTGCACTGCACCAAAAAATTAAACTTTCTAAAGTCTTAACATTTTAGGGATATCATGAGTAAAACTAGAAAAATCACTTCCTGGAGCCAAAGAAATTGGGTTGATACACCTTCATGCCTAAAGCTGATGTTCGATAATATGCAGATGGACCCGGTGAACTTTTGGCTATGTGGGCTTTGATTCTGATCAGTGAACATTCAGAGGCATGCTAGCGTAGGACATGAATGGGAATCAGTAGATTCAGAGAAACTAACCAAAAAAGACCCAGCCAGGCTAGAACTAGTCATATCCCAGTATGGGGAAGGTACTATAATCATTTCCACTTTACAGAGTAAGGAAATGAGACAGAGATATTAAGTAACTTGCCCTACATCACATCTAGTTAAGTGGAATAATTAGACTGCAATGGCTATGCTCCTAACCACCCTTTAGTTAAGATCAGATCACTTTGGAGTACATTGAATTTAATATCTAGATATAGGTATCTAGATATATTGATACTATATAGGGGGTTGGAAATTTGGCTTTGGAGATTGAGAAAAAAGTGCCTGGAAGGTTTTGCCTTTGACCAAAATAAGAAACACTAGAGAGAAAACATGGTGTCAGTACACAGCTGGCACCTGTGGCAGTAGATAGACTAGGCTGGAAGATAACCAAGTGTAGAAGATGAAAATGGAGTAGCCAGGTTGAGGTGGGAATTTGGCTATAGCAAAAAGCAGTGAGGTCTAAAATGAGGCCATGGAGATTTAATAATTAATTGTCACTGGTAAATTTTGGTGAACTGGAAAACTTGGAAGTCAGATTTACTGTGGGTTGAAAAGTGAAATTAAGTGAATAAAGATATTAAATAGAATCAGACTTTATTCACCTGCCTGGCACTTATAATACTACCCAGACAGATCTCATTGCTTATTTCAATATAAGACAAAAATTTCATTTAAACCTGGTAGGTTCTAATACTCAGAAGGAGCCACCTGGGCAGGTTTAGAGTAGAATCCAAGGTGCTTCACAGTTCTCATTCTCTCATCTCAGTTCATCTAAATTTCCCAGGCACAGCAATAGAGAGTGCTTAACTGGAAGGAAGGAATAGGCAACTCTGAGTTTCAATCCAGCCTTGTGACTTAAAAACATTGTGGCCTTGGGCAGTTTCTTAAGCTAAATCTTGGGCTTTTGACATATAAAAAGGAGGTATTGATAGTGCTTATCTCACAAATTGTTCAGATGATCAAATGAGTTATTGCAAGTAAAGTATTTATCATTGTGTTTCACATAATTAAGTACTTAATAAATGGTAGCTGCTGTAATTATTATTTAGCATTATCATCTGTATTTTAATTCCTTGTGATTATGCATAGTGATTTGTCATCTGGGAAACTGCCTGACTTCCTTTATGGATATAATTCAGCCATAAATACAGACCTTTGTTGTCATCTAATCTCAATACACACAAACACACACACAAACACACGTGGTCACACACAAGCATTACATTAATGGCAAGAGCATGAGATTCGGAGTGAGATGATAAAACCTGGAGTCCAGTTACATGGTTTTCTAGCTGTTTCCTTCCTGGGAAAATACCCTCTTCTCCCTGACTTGTAATTTTTTCCTCTGTATAATTGGGAAAATAGTACATTTCTTATTGGACCACGGTAAAAATTGGATGAGAAAACATTTATTTAAAGAGTTTTGTACCAGCACTTACTGAGTTCAATACAAATGTTTGCATTCATTTATCTTCATGATTAAATATAAAAAAATGAACTCTTCGGTGGATTCTTTTTTTCTTCCGTTGACACTTTTTGGTTGAAGGTACTTTGCTCCTTCTATTTTTTTTTCTCTTGTGAAAAGTCTCCTGTTAAGCCCGAGGGTCAGTATCTGTTAGAGCCAGCCTGTCTCATGAAAATATACAAGCACAAACAACAAAATCACTTTCAAGAAGCTTTTATGTTGGGCATGGGAAAAAATAACAGCTCAAAATAGATGAGCCATGTGCTCACCATCAGGGTTGGCACTGCACTGGGATCTCAGGGATCTGGTGTATTCAACATGTTGTTACATTTTGCTCTTGTTCTCACACTCTTTAATCCAGAACCAAATTTCCACTTAAGTCTCCTGATAATCTCATTTACCTCATGGAACAACTGCTGCATACCCATGTGGCTAGGTTTTCTTCCATAGTCTCCCTTTTATCTCTCTCATACTTGCTAGACTTTCACTTTTAAATAAAATGGTTAATAATTCCTCTGGTGTATTTGAGATGTTTCAAAGTATTTTTTTCAATCTAGTTTAATCCGTGCTTAATTTAATATATTAAATCTTAATTTAATATTTTATAATTTGAGCTAATATATTTAAAATGCATTACATTTTAATTTTATATATTCAATCACAGTTTAATAAAGTTCCCTTTTAACATCTTTTTAACATCTTGATTAAAAGGACTGTTGCACAGTAGTTACGCCTTTCAATTAAACTCCAAGCACTGTTGTCTCAGTGGACCTCAGCATTACATCAAGGGCTAGAAGCCTCAAGTCCGAATAAGAAGGAAGAACACTGGTAGAAAAGATAGAAATCTTAATATCAGCATATATTTCTGCCCCTAGTGACTTCCGTATTAGTAAGGGTAATGCTAGTTGTTGTAACAGGCAAATTCCCAAAGTTCAGTGGCTTAAAACAATGGAAGTTACTCAAATAATCTATCAAACTGATGTTCCTGGCCCATGTGTGCGGTTCTTTTCCAAATCGTGGTTCCAGAACCCAGTCTTGTTGCATCTTGTTGATCTACCATCCTCAGTGTTTGTCTCAAGATCATGTAGAAAGTGAAAGAATGTTGGAGATCTCATGAAATGGGTTTCAATAAGCTGGGTCTGGAAGCGGCACATTAGGTTTATTCCTGTTTACACCCAGCTGTGGCACCTGCCTGCCGGTGCCGGGGGGGAAGGACTCAGCAAAGGAACAGTGGCCTCTGCTGCACTTATGTCTGGGAGAAAGCTGCCCCTCCGGCCCTGGTCCTGAAGACCGGGACTCAGTTTCTCCCCATGTGTTCCTGGCACTTTTCAAGCTGCTGCCCCAGAGATGGAGATCAAAGTATGTGTCTGAGTAAGTCCCTGAGGGCCCTCTAACAGGAATGCCTGGGACTCCAGCAGCCCTTGTCCCCCCCAGCCACAATCCCTACAGGTTTTCACTGCCAGAATTTTGGTGATTTCTCTTTCTGGAATTGGAATCTTGGGTTGCGGGACCTAGTGTATGCCTGGGACCCTTCACTCCTCAGTGGAGGGGGGCATCCACAGCCGAGATATACCTCCTGATTTTTATTCACCACACATGAGTGTTTCCAGGTCCCCGCCTCTCCTACCAGTCTCGATGTGGCTTCTTCTTTATACCTTTAGTTATAGGACCTCTGTTCAGCTAGATTTCAGGCAATTTTGAATAATGGTTGTTTTGTAGTTCAGTCGTAATTTTTATATGGTTGTGGGAGGTTTCATTGGCACATTTACTTACGCTGCCATCTTAACCCTAAATAACTACTTTTGAAAAAAAATCAAACTGAATGGTATACCAGATTTCAACCATTCAATAAAGAGGCAGTAAATAAAGACGTCTCGACTTCCATCAAATATAGAGAAACAGAGCCACAGATTTTCATTATAAATATTGCATTGAAATTTTGCTAACAAACATATTTTGAATGATTCATTAAAAGCTCATGATATATGGATAACAAATAAGCACATGAACAAACTATCAACATTAGTCTTTAGGAAAATGTGAACTAAAACTGCAATGAGATACTACTATGCACCTTTTAGCATGGATGTCTCAAATTAAAAAGTCTGACCTTACCAAGTGCTGACAAGGAAGAGAACAAATTGGATCTCTCATCCAGTGCTGGTGGATGTAAAATGGCATGCCCACATTAAAAATTACTCAGCGATTTTTTAAAGAGTTAAACATACACCTACCATATGATCCAGCTATTTCATGCCAAAGTATTTTCCCAAGAGACATAAAAACATATGTCCACATAATGATATGTGCATGAATGTTCATAGCAGCTTTATTTGTAGCAGTCAAAAACTGGAAATACTCAAATGTTCATCAAAAGCCAACAACTGTGGTATGCCATGCAATAGAATACTCTTTGAAAATAAAGAGGGATAAATATTGACACATGCTACAACATGGCTGAATTTCAAAAAATTATGCCAAGCGAAAGAAACCAGAAGAAATATAGTGCATATTGTATGATTTCATTTATGTAAATTTTAGAAAATACAAACTAATCTACAGTGACCAAAAGCATGCCATTTATTGTCTGGGGATAGGAGGGGAGAATTGGCGGGAGTGATAACAAAGGACTTTAGGATACTTTTGAGAGAGTTATAGATAGTTTCATTGTCTTGATTGTGATAATGTCTTATGCAGAAGGGAAATCTTATCAAATTGTATACTTTAAGCAGAGCAGTTTACTACTTGTCAAATATACCTTAATAAAGTTGCTTTGTTTAAAAAATAATGTTCAATGAAAAGAATTTAGCATTATTTCTGGATATTCCCATCTAAAATGCACAACCCGAACTTAAAACCGAACTGAAGGACAGTCTATAAAATAACTCACCTGTGATCTTTAAAGTGTCAGGTCCTAAAAGCCTAAGGAAGAGTGAAAAATTATTGCAGACAAATTAAACTAAAGAGGCATGACAATTAAATGCAACGTGATTCTGAGCTTATTTTTATGTTTATAAGACACTATTAGAACAGCTGGAAAACTTGACTGGAGTTCTGATTATTAAATGATAATAATTCATAAGTGTTAATTTTCTGAATTTGATGGTCGTATTTACCCAAGAGAAATTAAAAGATATATTTATACAAAGAATTGTATACAAACAGCAATAAAATATTTATTAGTGATATTAAAAACTGGAAACAACCCACATGTTCATCAGCACGTGAATGCATAAGCAAATTGTGTCATATCCAAGCAGTGAAATACGACTCAGCAAAAAAGAAATCAAGCACTAATACACACAATGACATGGATAAAGCTCAAAATGATTATGCTGAGTGAAAGAAGACATTAAAAAAATACATACTCTATGATTCTCTTTATATAAAATTCTAGAAAATGTGAACTAATCTTTAGCGACAGAAAGCAAATCATTCATTGCTAGAAGATGGGAGGAGAGAGCCAGAAGAGGGATAAGAGAGGGGCACAAGGGAAACTTGAGGATATGTTCATTCTGTGATTGTGTTGATGGTTCCACTGGCGTTTATGTAAGTCAAATCACATCCAATGGAACATTTTAAATATGTATAATTTATTATATGTATGTTATACCTCAGCAAGGCTATTAAAAAAGGGATGTCAGAAAGAAAAGGCTTAGCTGAGTTCTTAACTTTAAGTAGCAATGAGTGCGAGCTTATATCCCGGGTGACTGCCTGGACTGCTGCAGTTCAGTGCTACCAGCTGAAGGTAGAAATGTCTGCCTAATAGACAGTGAAGTTGAGATTCTGGTTAACATTTTGTGTGCGTGTGTGTATGTGAAATCTGAGGAAGCTAACAGAATGTTTGGGAGTGGGCCAAGGAAAATCCCTCGAGCAAAGCCAAGGCACGACTCAGAAAATTTTTTTCAATCTGCTCCACCTTCCAAATGAATGATTATTAATCGTTTTTGATTTCCTGGTGTGGAAGTATTTCACAGAGAAGCAGAAGCCCAAAGATGCCAGGAAAGTGCCAGAGAGACTCAGCTGTCCCACAAGAAATCTCAGAGACACAGTGCAACTAAATGCTTTGTCTCTACCAGCATCAGGGTATGTGCTGGGGCAAGTGAGTTCACGGAGTTGCTATTGTGCAAGTGTCAGGAAGGAGACCAACACCAACACTAGCTTGTATTTTCTAACTAATCAGAATCCAAGGCAGAAAAGCTAGTGTGATTCCCTTTCCTCATCTTCCTTCGCTCAAGAACTGATTTCTCAGGCAAAATTACTAAAAAAAAAACACATGCCAAAAAACCCCCATGTCTTTGAAACTCAGTGGAACACTTATATTTCATAAGTTACACATACTGATTCACGAAAAACCTTGGAAGACCAAGGGTGGAGGCTATGGTAATCATTAAAGTGTTTATCAGGATACTTTTGGTTCCCCTTCTTTAGGACATGTGTAGAATTATACTTCCTG
This sequence comes from Miniopterus schreibersii, assembly GCF_964146895.1. Taxonomy (NCBI): domain Eukaryota; kingdom Metazoa; phylum Chordata; class Mammalia; order Chiroptera; family Miniopteridae; genus Miniopterus; species Miniopterus schreibersii. The sequence continues at coordinate 51,184,563 of NC_138109.1, read as the reverse complement.
CAACTGCCACAAACCTTCATTCTCTTCTCTTTGACCCTGGGGGACACGTGACAATTTTTGACCAATGAGCTGCGAGTGTGTCATTTCTGTGCTATAACATTTTAATTGCTCCCTGCAGAGCTCTTTTTCCTTTAGCTCAGAAACTGGCAATGCTGAACATGGTGCCTTCAAATTCAGCCTGGTCCCATTTTGAGTATAATGAGCTAGAAACCCCTTGCTTGCTTTCAATGGCCAAGATGTGTGAGCAAGAAAGAAGCTTTTATTGTTCCAATCCTAGTTATTCTGCTTATTGTTTAAAAAAAACCACTTACATTTCATAAGTTACACATACTGATTTTATTCCATTTATAGTAAGACATGGACTGAAGTAGAAGTAATGGTTGATAGAAGCAAATTGACCCCAAGTTCACAGTTAGTATCCAGGATTTTCTACTGCATTAATTAGGCTGCAAAATGGAAAATTATTTTCATTAACACACGATACAGTCTACGATTATCTCATTAGAGCATTTACATTAAAGTCTACATATTCTGTGATAGAAGCCAGGGATCACATGAAACAGGTGGCAACAAAGATAATGTGCGCTGCTGAGTATCAAACATGCAAAGTTTACTTCTGTTCCACAGACTGACACGTACGGAATTACCGGTAGCTAAATATAGAACAAAGGTAGTACCTCCTAGAAAAGAGTGAATGCTTGTTTATCTGGACTTAATCTAAAGAGTAAGATAGCTGCCTTAAGAAAGAAAGGAAACTATTATCAGAGAAGCCCAAGCAAATCTCCACACATCTTTTAAATTTTATTGCTTATGGCATTGGCCCACCCAAAGGTAGTAGTTAATTCTAAATACACAGGCTCTTTCAGAAAGATAGCCTGAGATTGTCTTTTTTTTTCCTACTGCTCACTGAGACATGATGTTACAAATGCTCCTTTCAATAATTTGATAGACTCAAGCTTTGAGCCAGAGAGAACATCTGTTGGAGAACATGGCAATATTCTCCCTATTTATGGCCTTTTCAGTCTAAACCACAACCTCATTTCTGTTGTGAATACCCGTCCATTGAAAGCATAGAAATCACAGTGATGAGATTTTGAAAGAAAGGAATTGTGGAAATCACCCAACACCTCTCAGCGATGGGGAATACTTCTCTCTATCCACTAGATCCAGAGACTTTTTAATAAAATGTTCTATGGAGTTGGTCCCCATCATGGCTTCACCAAAGGGAGAGATTGAGACACTCAGCCAGAAATAAAATTAAACAGGGCATGAGTCACTGCATTTAAAGAGCTTTTTAATACCAGAGACGTTATCGCCTGAACCAAACCCACTAAGTGTTCTACCTCAGAAAGATTCATAACTGACAACAAAAGTGATGTTCCAGAAATCAGACTGAACATGTATAATAAAGACAGAAAACAAAGCAGAAGACCATGCATGTTTCTAATCCTTTCAGTGTTACTCAGGTCTGGGATCCAAAACTTTGGGAGGAAATCAGAAAAAAAAAGGGCCTTTTTGCTTTTTCATAACTTAAAGTACTTTCCATGTTCATCAAGTTGGTTTTCTGATCAATGATATTTAAGAATTTATCATGATTAAGTTAGAAAGAGGAAAAAATGAAATAGATTTGCCTATTATCCAGAATTACTGGGTCATAGTTAAGCTTATGAATATTTAGCAACTTCTGGCAAAGGGTGGGTACCTTCTGTGAGTACTGTTATCTATATGGACATCAGGGTCTGGTAATTCTAAGGGCAATGGCTATGTGCTATGGTGTCTTTTCCAGGAGGATTCTACACATACCTTTGCACTTGAGGTCAGAGGTGGAGCTCCAGATGTTTGCAGGAGATGTGAGTGACTTCCTGACATATCTGAAATAAAGGGAAAAAGAGACAAAGAAATAAGGGGAGGGGGCAAAAAATTATGAATCCAGATAACAGGCTAAGAAAAAGTGTGGGTGAATATAGAGTTTGGATAATGTCATGTTTTTCTATATGGAGAGACCCAAAGTCAGAAAGAGATCCAGCCATAGGCCTTACTGATGTCCTGATTCCTTTCACTCTTGCCTGTCCTGTTACCCACTATCTCACACCCTGGTCCCAAATGCATTCTACACTCAGCAACCAAAGTAATCTCCTAAAAGTACATATTATATGACATTACTCATCAGCTGAAAATCTTCAATGACTTCATACTGAAAATATAATGGAATATGCCTTAACAACACCCTAGTATATTATGATTGATATGACCCCCCAACCCTCCCTTTATTGGTCTTCCCTCATTTTTTATCACTTCTTTCCTTTGTTTATTATGCTCCTATTATAATGACTTTCTTTCTAATCCGAGGACATAACAAACTGCTTCCTTTCTTAGGCTGTTGTCCTTGGTGTTCACTCTGGTAGCTGAGCTTTTCTCCAAATATTCACATGTATTGCTTCCTCTGTCTCATTAATAGGTTCTTAGCTCAAATCTTATCTTTTCAGAGAATACTTTATGCAGGTTATGTGCCCCCCAATTGTTCTCTGTCACCTAAACCTTTTTGTATTTTTTGGTGATTGTTATCACTATGTTTAATTCTTATTTATTTCTTTTGCCTGTTTTAATCTGCCCTCACTTCAGCTCTGAAAGAAAATTCTCTGGCAGTAGAAATCTGATTGCCTTTTACTATTACCCAGCTCATGGAAAAGTGCTTCTCATACCATAGATATGCAATAATTTTTTGAATTAATCTAAATGTCTTTTGTTCAAGTTGTGTTCAGGGAAAACTAAAAAAATCTAGATCAGCATAAAATGAAGTTGGGAAATTAAAAAAACAGCAAACTAAGGAAATAAAACATTTTATTAAGGGAAAGTAATTGTCTTTCTTGTTTCAGCTTGGTTACATGTGAGATTTTCTGTTTCATGTTTTGCCCACTTGAGAATCAAAAAATTAAAGATACATAAGATAAAACAAATTGACATTTTTGTGTGTGTGTGTGTAATGAGTGGCAAGCTGAAAAACACACACCAACTGGATATTTTTAAACCAAGCAAAATTGTAACTCACATATCATAACTCACACTTGTAAAGCATTTCCATGCTGTATTTTTCTAACAAGGACTTGCCAACCTACTCATACATACCACTTAGGTGTTTAAGCAAATGGTCTGTGGTGATAGTATTGGGAACAGAGGACTTGGAGTTTGGGTACAAGTAAGGCCACAGTTGGAGTCTCATTTAATTTTACTCAGAGCAAAACCTCTCTGTCTTGGCCACAGGCACAGTCCTTGAATCTTGGCCAGCTGTGTACAAAGGGAATCTCCGTTCTCACAGAGCAGGCAGTGTGCCCAGGAAGGCAGCTAAGTCTCCAGTGATCCATCACACTGACGCAAACATCCTGCTGATAAATGTGTATCATGTCCTCAGACAACAGTCAGAATTTGTGTTGAGTTATTTGCAAAGACAAATAGATATTACTTTACACACTAGATATAGAGGTCTTAAAAGAGTAAACATTTTTGCCCTAGCTGGTTTGCCTTAGTGGATAAAGTCTCCGCCTGAGGACTGAAGGGTCCCTAGTTTGATTTGAGTCAAGGGCATAGACCTCAGTTGCAGGCTTGATCTTAAGTCCCTGGGGCATGTGTGGGAGGCAACCAATCTCTCTCTCTCTCTCTCTCTTTTTCTCTCTCTTTTTCTCTTTCTCCCTCCCTTCTACTTTCCCTGAAAAGCAGTGGAAAAAATATTTTCTCATGAGGATAAAAACAACAACAAAAAGATTACACGTTTTTGTAAATAATGATGTCTTTTAAGAATATTAAAAGAAATAATTATTTATAAGAAACTTTCAAGGAATTCTTTTCCAGAAGGAATAATTTTGTAAAATGGACAGAGGTTTCTTAAAATGTTCTCTGACTGTATAGATTTGCTCAGAAATTAGGTGAGGCTGATCAAACTGGAGCCAGTGCCTGCAGCTGAACAGAAATGAGAAGAGCATATAGCCTTTAAACATAATCTGTTAGAATCTTTTTATGACTAGGTTCTACTACTAACATAAAAATATGTGAAAATATACTTTGATACTGATTTAATTTGCACTTGTATGCTCTAAAGTTTATTTTGAGTTAGCACTCTTAGATCACAGGAGAGGCTTCCCCTATCCCATGCCATATTTTTAAAGGGTTCTGTTTTGACTACCATCTGTCTACATCCCTCCTCATAGGTGAGGCATCCTAGGGCACTCAATTCTGACCATTCTAAAGGTTTCAGAGGCCCAATATTTCCAGCCCAATGTCACTGAGATAGTTTCCAAGGCCTGTGTGGGTCTTTTTCCCAAATCTGCCTTCCTGAAGGCAGACCTAGCTGTTGCTGGTGAAACAACCCTAGATGTGGGTGATGTGAGTAGAGCATGGAAAGTCTGGCTGGAATGTCCTCATGAAGGGTCACAAGGCCTCTCTGAGTACAGCAGAGAGTGGAGATGAAAAGAAAAGTCTCATCGAAATAGGCCTGGGACCTGGGATTGGGGAGGTTCTCTCTGTCTGTCATGTTCTAATGAACTAGCTTTCCCAGGCTTAATGAAGATTTATTTGTCAAAGTGAAAAGTTAGAGCATATTTTAAGTAATAGTTTCATCGTATGTCATAATTTTAAATATTTAGACATATGATAGGGGGGTTTCCATTTGTATTTTTGCCTCAGGCTCTGCAAATGTTAGGAGGAGGCCTATTTGAATGTCTGCAATGTTTGGAACTGCATTAGACACTGAGCTGTAAAAGTGTTTGGAGACCTGACATTAGGACGCTATGTATCTGCCCACACACTGGAACTCTGCACTGCTTTGGGTCTAGCCAGATGTAACAGAGGACAGCCTCTATCTTGCTTGTCTCATGTTGGCTGGTGGCACATGTGAAAGAGCACATGGCTGCTTCAGAGGGTGATGGATATGCCAGAAAATGATCTGGGGGACTCAAGGAAACTTTGGGTGTTGGGGTTCTAAAAACGTGGTTCTTCTCTGAGAGAAGATTGTACCTACCTCCTCCCCCCTATTAAAATCAGACTTGGCCGTGTGACTTTCTCTGGTCAATGTGATGTAAATGGAAGTGATATAAGCAATTTCTAGCAAAAGCTTTATGAGCCATTATGTGCACATTATAGTTCTTATAAGTCATTGTGATTTGGGAATTGTTTTTTACGGTAACATATCTTAGACAATCAATGGAGGTGAATATAATGAAGAAATGCTATGTAAACTACTCAACCAGGCGCCACTAAGATCATGGATGTCAGCACTAGATGCCAGTGCACAAGGATGTGTGCCAGGATTAACCTGCTATGCCACAGCGAGAGCAGCAAGGATGGAGGATAATGTGTGGACATGTGGACCAGAGACCCCTGACCTGAGGCCCAGGCTATAATTAAGCACCGGAGGTGAGGGTATGCTAAGGGAGCAGGTGTGAAAACCTTAATTGAGTCAAAATTCTGAATTGAACTCATTTAAAAAGCAGATGTCACTGTTATCTTGAAAGAAATTCACCAGTAGCTGGAATAAAGGCTGCAGAGCTATGTTAATTTTACTTTTTTAAGAAAATAAATATTACATTTTTATTAATCCAATTTTCTGACTGAGAATTTGAACCCACTCTAATAATAGTCTGTAGCTAATATTTCTGTGCACTTAGTAGTCACAACAACTTAATAGAGAGGTTCTATCATCATTTCAGTTTCACCGAAGAGTAAACTGAAGCACATTGTGAGTGTTGCCTTGCCCAGGCTCATTGCTCATGCCCACAAGGACAACACCATGCCTCATACCTAGGCTTGAAGTCCACGTCCTAGCCTACCAAACCCTGAGCATAGCCCATTCGAGGCCTGGCAATTGGCATATAATGTCTCTGTCATCCATTTGGCTGAATTTTTCATATGGGAATTCAAGATAGAGGTGGAGGGGAGGAAATAATAATCACCCCTTATATCTCAATAGTATTTTAATTTTGTCTCAGCAATAACACATATTTATGAGGGAGGTAAAGTAGAGGTTGCTACTCATAGTTTTTATAAATTAAGAAAGAGGTTAAATAACCTATTCAGAACTGTGCTGCCTATGGACTGTGGTGAAAACTGGAGTCTAGGGAGTGCTGTTAAGAATTATGTAATCCCTGAGGCTTTAAGTGACTTGAGATAGGGGCAGAATTTTCTATTTTTAGATCACAAAGATATTACAATATTCACTAACCTAAGGGATTATGTAATTTCCTTTTTAAATTGCAGTTAAAACCCTACTAAGAAAATGTGAGGGCAAATCAATAAATTTATTGACTGAGGGAATTTAATAAAATACTAAATATAGGCTTGGCAGTGAGTATGAAGGTAGAGACTGAGCAGGCCCGTTGCTGAGGTGACTCCTGCATCTACTTCCTGCCCTCATCTCTGCAGGCTTCAGATCTGCAGTTCCAAGATTTCTCTGCAATGCCACCCTGTCAGCCCTTAAAATAAACTCAGCCCATTTTCTTCCCACATCCTACCCCTGCTTCTGGCTTCCTAGGCTTGTAATATTAGAAGAATTCTCTGTTACACAGACAGTGTAAGTGCCTCAGGGTTATCTTTAAACCTTCATTCTATATTGCCTCGAAACATTTAGGTACTTGTCTCTAGATTCTCTCTCTTTCATTAAAAAAATATATATATTCGTTACTTCTTTCTAACCCTACTGACACAAGGCTAGGTCAAGCCTTCATTACTTCTCTATCATTAAAGTAATAGTCTTGACATCTATACCTCCTCACTCTAGACAAGCACATTTATTATTTATTAAGCTAATTTTGTTTTTAACTACAACTCTAACTCTACCATGCTCTTTTTCAAATTTAATCAGATTCCCACTGTCTATGAAATTAAACACCACTTTTTCCCCTAAATTCAAATTCAAAAATGAAAATATATTTCTTTACTGTAACATTAAAGTCTCTTTTCTTTTCTGAATTGCTTTGCTGCATGTATTGTCATCTCTAGTTAGTGAGAGTGAACTTTGTATATTCTTAGTTTATAAGTACTTATTTTATAAGATGCCCAGTGCTTTCCCACCTTTATTCCTTTTGTTCTTACTACTCTTTCTATATTTGGAAATTCTTTTCCCATGTCCACTCTAAATGACTGCACCTTCGTGAAGGCATTCCTGTTCTTCTCAGGAAGATTAAATATCTCATGCAATCATGAAAGACTATATTTTTATAGATATAATCACAATTGATAGTATCTTTATGCAATAACGATTGATGTGTAATAGGAAATTTAAAGTCAAGCTTGTGAAAGTCAGCTGTAAATATATACAATATGCATCCTGACTTCACTCCACTACCTAGGCCAAAAGGCTATAGGGTACTGTTAGGTCTAGAGAAGAGAGATTGCTTTTATTCACTGTTTTATTCTATATAATGTAGTATACCTAGATTGTGTATGAGAGACACTTAAAAACTATTTATTGAGATAAATTAAAAAATATTTACCTAAAATTGTATAATTTTTAATAGCCCCCAGGATACATAAAACTATTATTACTCTACCCAGTGCCAAAAAACAAACAAACAAAGAAAACACAAAATCAGAGACTGGAACTACTGAGGAATAAAACTGTACTATTTCATTATTTTAGAAATATATATTCTGCATTAATAATGAAATACAATATTGATTTTGGATATAATCATATAAGGAGGACGATTAAGAATTATAGAAACCTTTTGTTCTTGTTGGTTTCCTATGACTCTCATGAAAATTTGAAACTGTGTTTTATTATCCTCAATTCATTTATAGAAGCCTATATAAATTTTAAGACTGGAGCCCTGCCTAGCATAGCACCAAGATCAATGTCTCATTTTCTAGTAAATTAGAATCCAGATATTTATACCACAAGTTTACAGATTAATGAAAATATTAGCCATGGATAATCTGTCATCTGATCTTCACATTTCAACACTGAAAAACTTAAACTGGATAAAAAGAAGTTAATTAGAATATCAGAAATTAGACTTATAAGGGACATCAAAGATACATTTAGACCTTGGATATGTTTATAGGGTGAACTGTAATTGTCCTCAAAATTCTGTTTAAGAAAACAGCATATTTCTTCGGTTACCACAGTAGCCTCTTGACTTCCCAAGTCCATTCCAGCCTCCTCCATTCCCTTAAAATGGAAATTTGTTCACAAGCCCCTTTTTCAACACAATTAACAGCTCCTGTTTCACTTGAGTAAAAAGCCAATGGTACACAAAGCTCTCCCTGATCTTGTCCTGCACCGCTCTGACTTTTCCATCTCCTGCTCTCCCCAGCTCCCTCCCCTTCAGGCATCCTACCTCCTTGTTCCTGGTGAACGCTACAGGAGCCCTGGGGTCTTTGCACTCTTTCCGAATGGAAAAATCTCTTGCTTCATTGAAGAGTTTACTCGCATGTCAAAAGTTCACCCTCCACCTCTTTGCTTACTCTCTTGGTTTCTCATTTTCTTGCTCTATGTTTTGTCCTACAGAACTTTTAACCTCCTAGAATAGTATATATTTTGCTTGTTAGTGTGTGTGTGTGCGTATGGTCAATCTCAGCTGTTAAAATATAAACTCAAAATCAGGAATTTTGTTCTTTTATATTTCCCTACTGATTTATCCCAAGTGTCTAGTGTGGTGCATGTAAAATACGTATTGAATGAATAAATGAATTATATTCTCTTGGTTGTATAAAGTATTCTTTATTACTATGAGTTTTAGTATATTTTTATGAAGATGTACTTGCCACCTTACTTCATATATGCTTGTATTTTATTTCCATATTAGTGCAAGCTGTCATTAACCTTATTTATTTATTGAATATGCATGAAATCACACTATATCTTCATTTCATAATGAAGAATACACTGGTTAGGAAAGATATGAATGTCGAGGCAAAGCACATACTGGAAGCAATCTTTGAATATGTTCTAAAAATAGTTCTGATAGCAAAGTGTTTAATGATATAATGACTGTCTGATAAAATGAGATTCTAGGTTCTTAGCACTTCATTAAAAGAAACTGCTTTTGAGATTAATTGGACAATAATTACTGAAACTCTTTTAAATTCACCTTTATTTATGTTAAAGGGCCTTCAAACACACAGCCTATCACAAATATAAATTGTTTTACCATCAAAATTAATTTAATTAGTAAATATGACCCTAAACAAGATAAATATTCATAATGGCTGACCTGTATAAGCAATTAAAGAAACATATAAAATAACAAATAAATGTTTTTATATAAAGGGTACATTCATGGTTGATGGGGATAACATCATTGATATGTAACTATAGAATAACTTGCATTTTCTAAAACTTTATATAAATTAAATCATGCAATATTGACTTTTTTTTTTGGTCCTGGTCCTTTCACTTGACATAATTACTTTGAGATTCATCTATGCTGTGGTATATATCAATAATTCATTCCATTTATTGTTGAGAATTATTTCAGTGTATAGATTCAGGACAATCTGTTTCCTATTTACATGTTGATGGACATTTGATTGTTTTCAATTTTGGCCTATTACAGATGTAGCTGCTATGAACATTCATGTATAGATTTTTGTGAAAATATATGCTGTTATTTTCTTGAGTAAACACTTAGTCTGGGTCATAGACTAAGACATTTCTAATGTTTAAGGAAACTGCTAAACTGTTTTCCCAAGGGTTTGTGTTATTTTATATTTCAAGTAACATGAGAAGTCTAATTGCACTATCTTTTATGATTACACTTTTTAGTGTTAGCCATGTGAGTGAATATATAGTGAAATCTAATAGTGGTTTATATATGCATTTTCCTAATGACAATGATGTTGAATATATTTCCGTGTATTAATTGTCATCTGTACATATTTTTTAATGAAGTTTCTGCTCAACAATTTTGGTCATTTTTTATTGTGCTGTCTTGTTATTGAATTGTAAGAGTTCTTTATATATTTTTGTGGCACATATTCTGTTGGGCATACGTTTCGCAAACACTTCTAGCCTTTGTACTGTCTTTTCCTTTTCTTATTGTCTTTTAAAGAGTGAAGGTGTTTTGTCCAGCTGGAGTGGCTCAGTTGGTTGAGCATTGTCCTGTGCACCAAAAGGTTGCCGGTTCGATTCCCAGTCAAGGCACATACCTGGGTTGAGGATTCAGTCCCTGGTAGGGGCACAGTAGGAGCACATATGAGGAGGGATGTTTTCTCTCTTTCTTTCTCTCTCTCCCTTCCTCTCTCTAAGCTTGTCCTTGGGTGAAGATTAAAATTGAAAAAGAGTGAAAGTGTTTCATTTTGATGAGGTACTATTTATTTATTTTTTCTTTCATAGTAAATGTTTTGGTATCATATTTAGGAAATCTTTGCCAACTCTACATCATTAAGATGTTTTCCTTTATTTTCTTCCAGAAGTTTTATAGTTTTAGTTCATGTTCTGTCTATGATCATTCCATATTACTATTCTGTATATGGTAAAAGGCCATTGTCAATGTATTTTGGTTTTGCATATAACTCCCCAATTGTTCCAGCATCATTTCTTGAAAATATTATCTTTTTACACTGAATTCTTTTGACACTTTTGCCAGAAATCAATTGAATATACATACATCTGTGTCTATTTCTGGACTCTTCATTCTGTTCTGTTGACCTACTTATCTATCTATATGCCAATACCACACTGTCTTGATTATTGTAGAGTTTTAAAAGGTCTTGAAATCAGATAATGCCTGTCCTCCATCTTTAGAAACTGACCCTTTTGAAGCTTGCTTTTTAGCTTAGGATGGTTAAACCATAGTAACTTTTACTCTATGGCTATTTTAGGCAGATTTCTGGGGCAATTTCCTGACTATACCACTCTATGCCCCATGAACTACTATGATGTTTTCCACTATAGTTGGTGAAGACAAACTATTCCCAACCTTCTGTGATCTCTACAGATTATTCCCTCTCCTTTTTTAGAGTAATTCTTTTTTTACATGCCTGTGCTAACCAATGCTCAGTTGAAGACTGAAAAGGAACTATCTGCAGATGTTTAGAACTCTTTTTTTTTTTTTTTCCTGTGCAGCAACCTCCTCTCTAGTACTCTGCTTCATGATTCCAGCTGCCCTGGACTCTCAGCCTCCTCATATGTCTCCTGAACACGGCTTCTCCATCTGTGTACTGCAACCAGGATACTCTCCCTCATGACAATTGTAGGGCCCAATGGTTTTTCTCCTTAGAGATCACTGTTCCACACTGTCTGCTGTCAAATATCTGAAAAACTTGGTTGAACATATTCAACCCAGTACCCGCCCCCCCCATTATAGGTACCAGGGTACATCTGGTTCTAGTTACTCTGTCTTCACTGGAAGCAGAAGACCCCAACAGAGTCTCTTAATGGCTTCAAATCCATAGAACTTTAATTATACCACTGTTTCGTGAGCTGAAAAGAACTTAGTCTCACTTGGAATCATCTTGTCATTCATATCTCATCTCATACTCTACCTCTTTTTTATGTTACCTCAGTTTTTTACCTTTTAGATGTTCTTTTCTTTCAGTCTTAGGCATTTCTGTGCATTTGTGCCTGGATATCACTTAACTAATCTCACACAATAGCAAGATTCCATTACATTTTTCATACACAATGATTTACTAAAAGTTGCTAGAAAATTATTGAGATTATATAGCTTATGTATGTCTAATAAAGCTATGGAAATTTTAAAAAGGTTGAAATAATACAAAATATCTTCTCCAACTACAATGAAGATGGAGATCAAGAAAAGAAATAAAACTAAAAAAGCTTAAAACTATGTGGAAATTAAACATGTTGTTAAACAACTAAAGAAGTCCAAAGGAAACTAAAAAAGTACTTTGTGATGAATTCTGATCAACTATTTTTCTCTCAAGGATTTTCAATTGCCCAACAAGGTCTCATATATATTTAGCTCTGTTTCTTGACTCTTAAGTATGCCTCATTTATTGTTGCTCTATTTCGATGTGAATATGGCATTGTTCTACTATATAACTTTATAAAAATCTTTACAGCAGATACTCAAAACCCTCCCTCATGCATGTTTTGCATATTTTTATCACTATTCTTAACACTTTAGTATGATTTTTAGAATCCACTTTTCAAATTCCACAAAAAAATTAGTGGATTCTTTTTGGAACTGCAGGAAATCCATGATTAATTCTGTAAAATTTGACATATCTTTGATGTTATGTCTTTCCTTCCATAAATATGATATACCTTTCCATGTATTCAAATATTCATTTGATTCCTTTCAAAATATTTAAATGTTTTTCCTTAAATTGTACACATCTTCCATTAGATTTATACCCAAGTACCATAGTTTTTGCTGTTATTTGAATATAATCTTTTCTATTAAATTTTCAGATAGTTAATACAAATAAATAAAAATGATCTGATATTTCTACATTGATTTTATTTCCAAAAACTAGGCTACAACTCTCTTACTAGATGTAAAATTTGCTTATAAATTCTGTGAGAATTTATATATAAATAATTATTTTCACTTACATTTATGAAGATAATGACTTCATCTTTGCATATAATTCTTATTAACTTGCATTAATTTTTCTTGTCTCAATTCTCTGAATAAGAATGCTAAGAAAATATTAAATTAACTATTTGTATTTTGCATTCATGTGTTGTTGCAGATCTTAAAAGGAATGCTACTAGAGTTTCCTATTAAAAATGACATAGTCTAGTTTTGTGATTAAAATAACATTCTTTTATTTCTAAGTTATTTTCTGCCATTATTCAGTTAATTTTTAAAATTAGTATTTAGAAACATGCTATGTTCTATTCATTTAAGGTAAATTGTGTAAATACATTTCCGAGGTTTAAATGTTCTTTCATTGCTGGGATAAACCCTATTTGGTCAAGATTCAGCATTATTGTTTTTCCTTTTCAATTTATAATTTCATTTGCTAAATTTTATTTAGAATTTTAGAATTATATACTTAAGTGCAATTGATTTATTATTTTAATATTATTTCCCAGTCATACTTCAAATTTATTTTCACTTTATTCAATAGATTGGTTAATTTTCCTATTTTCCTTTCTTTTGAAACACTAGCTAACAAAATCTATTCCTTGAATTTGACAATACTTTTTTTAAAGGTAATTCAAGCTTTATTATTGCAGTGAGTTTGATTAGCAATGTTTGATTACTAATATAATATATTTAATGGTTACTGGTTTATACTGGTTTTCTACTAATTCTGTATTTCAAATTCATATCTTCTACAAAATTGTCCGGTTCATTATTGTTTTTATTTTTAACATACGTTTAAATCCATTTTTTCCATGGTATTACAGATCTATTAGTTCTATTTCTTCCTATGTCCCCAGTAGTGTTATTTGTGTCTTTTTTCTGTTTTATAAAACCAGTTATTATTCTAGTTCTTCTATTTTATGGTTCCTCTGGGAATGAACTTTTGGTTTTCTGATCATTTCTTTTTTCTATTTTCTATTTTATTTAATTTCTGATATGGTCTTTATTTTATTTTATTATTTCACCTTTCATTGGTCTACTTTTTTGTAGTTTTCTCAATTTTGAGACTGAGTACTTATTTATATTTAGGCTATTTTTAGGTGGAGAAAAACAAACTAAATCTCCAACTTTCTTATATCATCTTTGCTTCATCCGACAAGTTTTAGTATATAATACATTTTATGTTGCCCAGATCTAAATATTATATAATTCCAGATATATGGTTTATTTAGACCATGTTTTTTTTTTAAAAATTATCTTAATTGTTGAAAGTATTACAGATATTCCCTTTTTCCCCCCACCTCACCTCTCTCCCAGACCTTCACCACACTATTGTCTGTATCCATGGGTTATGCATATGTGTATATATGTTCTTTGGTTAATCTCTTACTACCCCTTCTCCCCCAGACTACTTTTTAACTATTGATTTCAACTTTAATTTTGTAAATATTTTATTAATGTTTAAAATATCTGCTTGATGGATTAGTTTTTAATAAAATTTTGATAAAATCTCAAAGTTTAAATCCAATGATGGATTTGTCAATTTTATTTTTAAATCACTGTTTTTATATTGCTTCTTCAAAGACTATCCTTTTATGAATATTCAAGTTCATGACTGTTATTTCTTGATGATGGATTACTGCAGCTTTCAATATTTAGCATCTCATTTTTTTTCTGTCAGCACTTTTACCCTTCAATTATGTTTTGTCTAATAGTAACACTGTAGTGTAGACCAGCTTTTCCTTGATTAATAATCCCATCAAGAATGTTTTCATCCCTTTATTTTCTGTGTTGCTTTGATGCAGAATATAACTTGATTAAACACACACACACAAACACACACACCCCAAACTAACCTTTCTGAATTTTAATATATAATCTATATAAATTTATTGGGGTTACTAAGTTTTATCATCTTATTTAGTACTTTTTAATTTGTTTCTTTGGGCTTTGTTCTCTCCTTTTTTCTTTAACACTATTGCTCATAGCCATTTTTTTCTCATTTTCTTCTACTTGTGGAACATTTTGAATCTCTGTGGTGGCAGGATGTAGAATGTATCACATAAGAAATCAAAACAAAACATTGCTGCTTGAAAGCAGAGGATGTAGGGTTCCGATCTGAGATGAAATTAGATAAGAATATTGGGAACCAGGTATTCAGTACTTTGTAGGATTTCAGACTTTACCCCAAGATCAAATAAAATTAATTGAAAATTTTAAATTAGATGTGCTACATAATCAGAATTGTATTTAGAAAAAAATCATGGCTGCTATGGAAAATAGATTTGAAATAAAAAAGAATGGATATGTATAGAGTGGTGTAGTTAGGAGGCTTATTGTAGCTCAGGCTAGATAAAGATGATGAGTTTGTACTAGAGTAGTTGCTATGGTTATATAGTTGCTATGGTTATAAAGAGAAATAAATAGACTTGAGAAATATAAATAAAATCAACAAGTCTTGGTAATAAATTTGATATGTAAAAATCAAGATTGATTCATAGGGTTTTTGCTTACTTAATTTGATGGAAGGTGAAATCATTAATTGCAATAATGAATATTGTGGGAAAAGTCCATATTTGGTTTCATTTTGTAAATATGGAACTTAAGGTGCTCTTGATTTATCTAAATGGGGGATGGTAAGAATACTGTTGGAGGTACAGGTGCACAGTTTGAGGTACACATTTTGGAGCCATCCAAATACAACTGGTAAGTAAAGATATGTGTAGATGAGATTATGTAGGAAGAGTACATGGATTGCGCATAAAAAATAGGACTAAAGAAAAATCTCATTTTCTCTAGATGTCATCACTGGATAGAGAGAAAGATCAGCCTGAAAAAGTAGAAGGACAAGTCAGATATGTTAGAAAAAAAATGAATAAAGTACAATATTCAGGAAGTTAAAGTTACTCAGGAGGTTTAAGAGTTATTGTATACTTATTATTATTATTATTGTTCAAAATATTACAGATGCCCTCTTTTCTCCCCATTGATCCCCTCCACCCCACACTCACTCCCCCCCAGGCCCCCACGATACTATTACCTGTGTCCTGGGGTTCTGCACACATGCATATAAATTCTTTGGTTCATCTCTCCCCACCCACCCCCACCTTCTCTCTGAGATTCGTCAGTCTGTTCCATGTTTAGTTATTGTATTCTTATTTAAAGCTATCTCAGTGGAATAATAGTGGTATGTATCAGACTGAAGGAGTTTGTGTATTTAAAAGAATTTAAAAGAACTGGAAAAAATAAGAAGAGAAAATAAAATACATCATAGACATTTTCAAAGTCTCTGAAGAAGAAACCCAATAAAAAGAAACAGATCACATATTTAAGTATGCAGCTCATGAAAGCTTTTTTTTTTTTTTTTAAATAAAAGAAGAATTGTATCTATATAATACACAAAAATACTATCTTCTGGGCCACATGGCTGAGCTTGGATCTTAACAGGAATATATTTTAAAATAGCAACTGGATTTCTAAGATTTTTTAAAGAGTCTTTTGAGCAAACAAGGCAAAAGATCATAACTTGTTTTGTGCCTACCTTAATCAGAATGAAAATAAAACTCACACACTAAAAAATACAGAGAATTTATGTGTATTGATAGTTTCAGACAAGTGCATACCCTAAGGAATCATTGACCCAATCAAGGAATAGTTACCACCTAAATTTTTCTGATTCTCTTTCTAGTTATTATTATCTATAATAATCACTTTCCTAATTTCTATCACAGTATAATTTATATAAGGTGACTACAAAGCATATGTTATTTTGCTGCAGGTTTTTTTTTCACTCAACATGATATTTTGGAGGCTTTTCTGTATTGTAGCATTCCCATATTGCGGTATTACATTGTGTGAATATAACAAATTAACTTATCTGCTTTTCTGTTGTCAAGTGAGTGTAAATCACTTTTTTCATAAATTCAATATTTTTTTGTGTCAATTACTACCAATACATTATTTAATTAAAAAAATAAATGCCAATTTAAAACTTATGCCAGTACATTTTTAAATTTTATTTTAAATATATTTTTATTGATTTTGGGGACAGAGGAAGGGAGAGGGAGAGAGAGAGAGAAACATCCATGAGAGAGGAACATGGATCAGCTGCCTCCTGACCACCCTCTACTGGGGATTGAGCCCACAACCCAGGCATGTGCCCTGACTGGGAATCGAATCGGTGACTTCTTGGTGCATGGGACAGTGCTCAACCAGCTAAGCCACCCTGGTCAGGACACCAGTATACTTTAAAAATTTAGGTACCTATATTTTTATTATGGTAACATATACATGACATTAAATTCACCATTTTAACCATTTTTAAAGGAGCAGTTCAGTAGCATTTAGCACATTCTCATTGTTATACAATCACCACCACCATCCATTTCCAGAACTTTTTTATCTTGCAAATTGAAAATGTGTACCAAATTAAACAATAACCCCCCATTTACTCCTTCCCTGCACCTTTGGCAATCATCATATCATCATTCTACTTTCTAGCTCTATTATTTTGACTACTCTAGGTACCTCATGTAAGTGAAATCATATAGTATTTATCCTTTTGTGATTGGCTTATTGTGCTTAGCTTATTGTCTTCAGTGTCAGAATTTCCTTCTTTTTTTAAGACTGAATAGTATCCCACTGTGTGTATGTTTTATTTATTCATTTATCTTTCCATGAACACTTGGGCTACTTCTACCTTTTAGCTATTGTGAACTATGTGGCTATGAAAACGGGTATATAAATATATGTTTGAGTCTTGGCTTTCAATTCTTTAGGGCATATACCTGATGTAGAATTGCGGAATCATGTGGTAATTCTATTTTTTACATTTTGAGAAACTACCATATTGTTTTCTATAGCAGCTGCACCATTTTACATTTTCACCAACAATGCTCAAAAGTTCCAATTTCTCCACATTCTTGTTAACACTTGTTGTTTTCTCTTGTTTTGTTTTTGAAAACAGCCATTCTATAGTGTGGAGTGGCATTCCAATAGTTTCTATTTGCATTTCCCTGATTGATGAGTGATGTTGAACATCTTTTCGTGTGCAGTAGAAAATAGAGTAAAATGCCCAAGATGCTCTAGGAAAGGAAGTGTGAGTCAAGGATTTTTGACCTGACAAGCTGCCTTCAAATATATATGTTATTAAAAAACACAACTATTAAACATGCAAAAACTTAGAAAATGCCGTGTCCACAAAAATACCATGAAGAATCTACCAATGTATAACCTCAGCCAACCAATGGGTGTAGTTGTAGAACTGAGGTAAAACACGTGTACTTTTGTAAAATAAAGTTAAAAATGATGTAAGGTAGAAACAATTCCGAGCAGAAATAATATAATTTATATAAAATTAAACATCAGTGGGAAAGATAATAGTTGCACTGATTACATTATTGGTAAGACTCAGTAACTAAAGGACATAATTTTAGGTTGACTAATCAGGTTTAAAAAAGTATAAGCACATTTAGATATGCACAAATAAACAACTGGAAAGTTAAGACATTCAAGGGAGTGCTGTAAATTAACATTTTAATATGCATTGTATCCTTGCATTGATGGAAGATCAAAGCCTATGTTAGTGCTACGAATTAAGGAATTGCTAGAAAGAACAAACAACAACAACACCCCCCCAACACACAAAACCACCTTATAGGCATTAAGAATAAATAACACCAACAAAACAACATCCAGCATGTAAGTGGATTTGGTGGTAAAGCATAGGAAAGAAGAGAACATTATTCTGAGGGCTTTGTTTGGAGAGTTAATAAAAATGGTGCTGGTTTCTGAGTTAAGATTAACATAAGAAGAGATTTGAAAGGAAAGGTGAACATTTCTGTTTTTCTAGGTTGATGCTGATCTAGCTGGATTATCACCCTACTGGCGATGTCAATTCCAATTCTAAGTGACACAGAGTAAGTGCTATACTCAATTGAAAGAACAAATTCCAGGGACAGATATTGATCAGTTTTGTCTTTTGTTTACTCATAGAAAGAAACAATGTAGATAAGCCTCGAGAAAATGAAGACAACTACAAAAAGTCCAGGACAATGTGGTATATGGTAAGTGTGTGTAGAATTAACAAATGTCAGAAGGGAAAGGAAGGCTAATTAGGTGGAACTGAGTCCTGTTGATTCTATTTCTGAAAATTTAGCAGAGGTTGGAGCTATAAGGGGACTTCATTTGTCTATTAAGAAACATAGATGCTCTCTTTTCCCAAAGCTAAAATAAAAATATATTCCAAAGGAAATATATCACAACACATCAAGAAATATTTTTAAGCTGTGAGAGTGAAATTAATCAAACTAATAATATGTTGTAAA
The DNA here is from genome assembly GCF_964146895.1 of Miniopterus schreibersii. Lineage (NCBI taxonomy): Eukaryota > Metazoa > Chordata > Mammalia > Chiroptera > Miniopteridae > Miniopterus > Miniopterus schreibersii. The sequence continues at coordinate 51,165,746 of NC_138109.1, read as the reverse complement.
ATAAATCTGCAATGATATAAAGAAACATGAGGAACGTAAAAATAAAATGAGAGTTGCTATTAACATCTACTCAAAATGAAGTGTGTATGACATAATATTGAACAGGAATATGTATACATATAATTCTCAATATATAATAACAACTATTTACACATGATGAAAAAGAACAGAGAAATTAACTGTTTGAAGTGCTTTTATTAAATAGGAAAAGTGCATCCAGACTTACATAAGTATTATTGGAGCTACTATGAAGACAGACAAATGAAACAAGGCAATTAGCTCTTATGAAATAATAAAAAAGGAATAATTTACAGAAGGATAAAAACTACTGGCAAAACAATGAATAGCTGTTCTGTTTATTTATTGAGAACAAAACAAGAGAAAAATAAACTTACCTCATAGACAAAGGTATTTAAATTTTGTGTGAGTTAAAACTAACTAAAAGGGTTTTGAGATACTGGTTGGATATCATTTTTTTGTTTTCTAAATTATTAAGTATAAGTCAGAATCCTCTTGTGTTTTTAGCAAGGCCAAATTACATAAGGCTAAACCCTGCATAAGCTTTTTGTCACATTTTTAATATTGGTGTTTAAGTATATAAAGGCTTCTTATGCCAAGAATGCTGACCAGTTTATCAATTTTAAACAAGAGAGTGAATGATCTTTAATTGTATCAGAAGAATTTGGGTAACTGCAGAGAAAATTTTCTGCTGGAGAGGAGTGTTAAGCATAGAAATGAAATCTTTTGGGACCAGATTATGATGAATAAAACACAAGGTGATGCTATACATCTGGACAATGAGTGGTAGGAATTTCACTGCTGAGTGCCCAGGGAGTCTGGTTCACACCCCAGTCACCATTGACACCTAGGGCAGATGAGGGGGAGAAGGGACTTGTGGTATTAGAGCATAGGAGAGTGGTTTGGTGATCACTCTGTATCTTCTAAGTCCACTCTATCTTGAGCCAGTCAAGGACTAATGCCATTGTGTTCACTTTGTACAAATCTCCCTCCAAATGAGACTTCTAGAACTGACGAATGTGGAGTGAGATCCTCTCACTGTCGGCTTCACTGCTAAGTTGTAGGTGCTTTTCTAACAATTTTACATGCATTATCTTATTCATTACAAAGAACCTGGTGAGGGAAATGAAGACAGTATTATTTCAATTTGCATTTTACAGAGGAAGATATTAAGACTTTGAATATTAGAACTTTACTCAAACTCCTGTAGCAAGCAAAGCAGGTCAGTCTCACTCTAGAGACCATACCCCCAATCATTATTCTATATACTGATTCAATTGTATTTTGAAAATACAGCAGATTTCAGTAAGTATCAATCAGAAAAGACTGAACTATTAGACTATGTTAATTTGTTTCCTGAGATTGTATTACTTAGAAAATTATAAATATTTAAAAAGTGTAATTTCTCATTAATAAATTATTATGTGTACTTACTGATAAAATGTCCAATATCTTTTTTTATGTTATGCTAATTTCAGATTTTAAAAACCTTATTAAAATGCATCTGTTATTTGCTAGAGTTAAAAGATTAGTCATTCCCCCTTATGCATGAAAAAATGGAATAATCCTTGTTTCTGACAACTTTTGAAGAAGCTGTGCTCTGGAGGAAAAACAAATTTCAATCATATGAGATTTTCCTTTCAATAACACATTTATGTCCTTTATTTGGCCTCCAGTAAAATACGATTATGTTGGATCACATTTCTTTAGATATATACAAATTAGGCATATTGCACAATGGCTAGGAATTACTTTCTTAATGTTTTACAATAGCTAAAATTAATTGAAATTCTTTAGGGAATATGAGGACAGAAGTGTGTCCTGTTCATGGTATAGCAGGAAATAATTAGATCTGTAGTGAAGAGACACTCCCAATTAAATCTTTATGGGGAAATGATTCTGAAATTAGCTTTAAGGAAATTATTGGAAGTAGATCATAAGCAAAATGTAATACTCCTGCATAGTATGAACAAGTGTATTTTATATCTCTGCATAGAACTATGTTATCTGCCTTAGAGTCGGGATATAATTTGTGTGACATATTAGAGAAAGTTAGGTCTGTACCAGATGAACTAAAAAGGGCATGGAAAACATTTTTGTCACAATGAGGAATAATGTTTATTAGCAACAGTCACTGAGTTATTTATAGTCATTAAATTCATATATAAAACTTAATAGGAGAAATTATGAATGCAAGTTAATATGCTAGAGTTTACATAAGACAGATACAGACTGATACAAAAACTTTTTAAATTTCAGTTTTATTGAGATATAATTGATACAACACTGTGTAAGTTTAATATGTACATCATAATGACTTGATTTACATATACTGTATTATGAAATGATTATCACAATACATTTACTTAAGTCAGAAAAATACTATTAGATTCTGAAAATTGTTTCCAAATCTCTCTGTAATTTATTTAATACATTGTTTACTAGACCATGTGGGAAATATTAAGATCTAATGTTGATTGATAAAGTTTACAAAATAATACTGTCTTGAATTCACAAGTAACAGTATACATTTTAGGATATCTGAAGTAAGTATATGTGTGTGAATGCCCCAATTCTCATTTTATTGCCTTGTTTTAGCAGTTCTAGTACAACTTTTTTCTTTCATCATTTCCAACATTTAAATAACATAGTTTCAAATTATGAGCCATTTATATAACTTGATTTAATCAGAGCATTTTAGATTTAGAAGAGACTTTCCAATTTTATAAATAGTAAAATTAGATTCAAAGAGGTTAAATAACTGGCCCAATTAATAAAATCTGGTTGCTAGTCAGTGACACCTTTGAAAATAAAATTGAACTCAATACTTCTAATCATAAATCTGAAGTTTGCACATGGAACCAAAATGCTTCTAGTGGATATCTACATGCTTGCATTCGTCTATCCTTTCACAAAATTTCAGTGCACGATGAATAGAAACACATTTTAAAAGTTAATTCAAGGGCATTGATACTCATACTAAGGTTCAGGTTTCAGTGTTTTCCTGGATCATTATTGACACTTGATTATCTTATGGAAATGTTCTGGGCTCCAGGTTTTTGCCATAATATTCCAATTATAATTTACATAGTGCTTCCAGTGATTGGCAAGGAAAAGACTGCAGTGTTATTCACGTGCAGAATTTCAGTCCTTGATGAGTAAGCTATTATGCATAAAAGGAAGCATTTTAAACAAATTGATTTTCTGTGTAGCGCTTTAGCCCAAAAGGACTTTTCTGTACAAAAATCAAAATCAATAGTTCTAAGGAAAGCTAAGTTGAATAATGTCACTGCTTCAATTTTACGATAGTTTTAATGTAAGATAAATAATAAAGTTGCTTTGGAGTCTTTCTTGTTGGTTGTCCTAACTTCAGTAACAATCAGTGCATATTTTGTTACATCACTTGCTGTTGACACCAAAGCCACAAGTAGAATTTACAGTGGGGGAGACACATGTTATGCTTGTCAACCAAAGGCAGTATGCCTGTCATGCCTTGTCATCTATTTAACCAAAACACTAGTAAAACTCAATTCTATTATGATAATTAAACTCTGAATTTATGGGTGTCATGTGAAAGAATGAAAATAAAGAAATTAATTCCTGCAACTATGGGCAAGTTGGGAACAATATTTGGGTAGTTTTATGTTAGTGCATTAAATTATGACTAATGATAATATTTTTTAATGTAGAAGATGTAGTATCTCCAAAGACAAAGGGCTATTAGGGAATTTAGATGATTATTCTGACAATTCAAGCTTAAATTGCACATTTGTTCCAATAGCAGATATATTTGGGGAGAGACTGACTGATGCAAACAGTTAGCTGGAAGAAAGAAAAGGAAGTAGCTTTTGTTGGGAGGTAGCCTCTGTGTGGGAGGCAGCATAGACATGTTATTCTATGTAGGTACCAAACTAATGAAACAAGTATTTTGAACTCCTACTATGCTGGTAATAAGCTATATAATGATAGACAAGGAAGATACAGTTTCTGCCATCACAGAGCTTATTAATAACCTTGCAATGAACATCTAAGTAGCCCTATTTTATGATAAGAAAACAAGAACTCAGAAAATTGAAATAACTTGTTCAGTTACACTGTTAGGAAGTGTCAAAAGAGGGTCCAATCCAGGACTCTGTCTTCAAAGGTTGACATATTTCATGCCATAGTGCCATGAACAAAATCAGGTGAACACTGAGCATGTTACTAAATATAGGATAATTAACATGCCTATCTCTATTCATTTGGGAAATTCCCAGTCCCATGGATTTTTGGGGGTTAAAAAAAGTTTATTTTTCAAATCTTGACAGTTGTTTATGTCCAAGTCTGAGTACATTTCATTATATTTCACTGTCATGCATAAAAGATTTTTTTAAAACCCTAATTTGCATAAATTTTTGAAAATTAAGTTAATAAAGTAGTCAATGAAAACAAAGATTAATTATTCCAGGTTTGTCAGCCAACACAACCAAGAGATGACTGTGGTTTTCTTTTTTGAAATAGTTGTTACTAAGACACAAATTCATATTAACTGCTTCATAAATCATAGCATAGGCCCAACTAAAAAATTAATGAAAACACTCTAATGCTTAGGCATGTGTAAAATAGGCAAATCTAAGGCTAAAAATTAATACAACTCTCAAGCCTTTTACTTCTTTAGAAACTCTTTGGCGACTCTCTCTATGGAGCACGCCCTTGCCTTTCCCCATCCCCTTCTCCCAAGCCTATTTTCCTTGTCTCTCTCTTTCTCCTAAACTCCAAGGCTTCTTTTGACTCTGTAACTTGTTTCCTGAGCCCATTTCTTCTATAGCTCACTTCTTCTACCTCTGTGATTTTCTAAATAAACTTTCTCTTATACTTTGAGTCTTGCCTCTGAATTCTTTCTTAGCCAGAACTCAAGTACAGAGGATGCTGAACCCAGGTCAGTTCTAACTCCACCAGTCTAAGACGTGGTACCATTTTTACCACCAACAGTTGGGAACAAGCTCTTTATCAGGGTGACCCAGGCCTGCTCACCTTTCCAACCTCATCTCCCAGAGTACCCACATTTCTCACCCAGCGATCCAGTCACACTGCACTGTTCATGTTCTCAAGCAATATCTGTTTGCTGCCCCCACACTGCTACCTTGTCTGGACTGTCCTTCCATAGCCCCTGAAAGAAAAAGAAAAAAAAGAAAAAAAAGAAATTCTTTAACTCTGCTATTGCTCTCATTAGAAAAAATTTTAGTAAAAAATTACTGAAATATTTTGTGTTTTTGAGTTATAGGAACTTGTATAATTGTACCCTTTAAAAAAACTAGTTTGAAAATATTTAAGCAGGTAGAGATACCCGAGATATTTATTATTTTTAGTCACAGAAAATTGTATAATTAAATATCACTTTTTAAAACCACTTTGAAAAAATTTAAGCATGCAGATCATGTTGAATTTAGGTTGGGAAATGAGTATTTTTAAGGATATTTGAATGACACTATCTATATAAGTTCCCTGAGCATTTAAAGTGCAAAGGCCAGTTTCCTCCCTGCAGCACTTATCCTTATTAACATACTTATGCAACTATTTATTGGCCTTTTTTATGTACCTGGCATTATTTTAGGTACTTGGGACACATTAATGAACAAACAGAAAGACAATCCCTGCCCTCACAATGCTTACACACACCTCTTCCCAGGTTTCTGCAATTTAATTTTTCCTGATTTTCTCTCACTCCCCTTCCTGCAAACATTCTTTACATGCTAATGATCTCTGAGACTTTATTAACTTTCCTCTTTGTAATATTATTTCCCTGTATAATATTCTTGGCTTCAACTATCTCCAATATGTTAACGTTGCTCTGCAATTTATATCTTTCTGCCTTTGATCTCTCTCTTGCATCCCAGTTCCATGTGCCCAAGTGTTTACACAAGTCCATCTAGAAATCTGTGTCACCTCACACATCACTTGTCCTGAATTAAAGTACTATTACCCTCAACTTCCCTTCCAAGGAAACTTTTTCTTTCTTTTGTGTCCCTTTCTTCCCTATTAACATCATCACTTACAGAGAATTCACTCAATGTGAATGTCTATAGTCTAAGTGATTAATAGCTCAGGTTTCTAGACTCAGGCAGCCTGCTCAGTAATATTGGCAACTGACTTAACCTATTGGAGCCATAATTTGCTTATCTGTAACTTAGGCATTAAAGGTGCTGGAAAGATTGACAGAGGTGATGTGATGAAGGGTTCAGCACCTAGTAAGATATTAATAAAAGTGCTGCTGGGGGAATACAAAAGTGGAATTCCTGTTGTTGGTGAGAGTGGGGTTCTTGGAGCATTGCTGAAATAAGAATTTTCAGAAGTCCCCACGGGAGGCTAAGAGGTGGTAGAAGATTTTACTGGCATCGAGTTACATTTCTTAGTTTCCAATGTCCTGTTTCCTTCAAGCCAGTCCTGAAAAAGGAGCAGCTGGGAGTTCAGCAGAGCCAGGAGGAGGTCCAGGGTCCAGAGTTTCCGTTTCATGTTTCAGCCTAGTGTGGTTGAGTATCCAAGCTAATTAAAGTCTATTAATCCATGTGTGGAGTCCAACACTGCTTTGCGGAATGTGGGCACAGGGGAGCTCATTCCCCTGCCCCAGGAGAGCCAGGAACCTGGTGCTCCAGAGAGAGAAGAGAGAGAGAACTTCTGTTGTTCAGAAGCTTAAATATTTAGCTTTCTCTCACTTGCGGTGGCCACACCCATCCTGGTCACTAACTAGTTCCCAGGTATGACTGGCAGACAGGTAGGCACCTTTCCATGTTATTCAGACCTTACTGGGTTTAAACTGCCTTTGTCCAGTCCCTTCCCCCGTCAATCAGTAGGGAACAGACTTGGAAAGTGTTAAATGTAGCTTTTGGCAAAGCTGTATAAATGGCATGCCTATATTATCTGGTCTCCTATTTAAATCCTTTCCTGTTAAACCATAGCCAGGTTATTACAGCATCAAAAGTAGCTTTTGTTTTTAGTTTTCCTTGTATTATCATATTTTTATAACTACCACTGCTCATTTCAAAGTGTACATGGCAAAGTCCTTGGATGCTGCAAAGCCATGGGGTGCTACTTCTGACTTTGAGTGGGACTCAGCACCACACCCTCTAAAGTTATTTCAGCCAGAGCATCTCTGATGTAAGGTGACTTATTTAATAGAGTTCAGTTTTGAATTTTGATTGAAATGGACTCTACTGTTGAGTGCAATTTTATAAGCCAGTGATGTTCTCCTAAGGATGTTTCTTTGTTTTCCTTTTCAAACCTCTTTCAAATACTACACTCGAAGAGCCAAACTTTCCACTTGGCACTGAATTTTTCCTTAGTTTGATCCTTTAAGTGTGTGCATTTGGCCCAGAACCCCTATCCTACAGATGAACTCTCCTGAGAAAATTTTGTGAAAGGTGGAGACATGCTGTGAAGTGTAATAGGGTAACAGTGCTGGCTCTTTCTGATGCGGCTTTAGTTAGACTAAGTTAGAGCAATGCCATTAATTAAAAGGAGGCTCTTTGTCTTTAATGCATTACACACATTTGCAAAGCTACTGGTCTCCAACTCCAAAGTACATTCCAAGAGAAAAAAAAAGCCCCCAAAATGCCTGTGTGAAGAACCAGCCAAGAATAATAATTAGCTTTTTGACATAATCAGTTTCCAATGAATGCTTTGTTTATTTTAAGATAGCAGTGGCATATCTATTAACTTCCAACTTTGTTTCTAGCATTCACGCAAAAATAATGTAGATAGAGCCAAAAATTCCATGCTGTATTGAAGATGAATTCGTAGACAGAGAAGTTTAATAGTTAAAATGAGTTATAGGCAGTGAGTAACAGATGCTCATATATATATGAAGTACAAGTTTTAGTAAAAATATAAATGTGCATAATTGAACTTTCATTGTTTTTCTATTATTAAATGTAATTTAGAAATTGAACCCTATTCTCAACTCACCCAAGTTTCTACCAAGTAAACTCAAATTAGTGTTAGTCATTTCTGATTTTTAGTGAAAAAGAATGTTCATCTCTCACTGTTCCTCAGATTACATCCAAATTTAGAAAGTCTAGATGTAATGCACATGATTCGGATGATGCATAAATGGTGAGAATGCAGAGAGCTTCTTGACTATAGCAACCTTTGCATTATTCTGGACTCTGCAGAGTTGTAAATCATGATGTCATGTCTTTGATCACTGGTCTCATTTCCTAGAGCATCAACTACTTTAATTCACAGTTGACCTTGGCCCTAAATTCTATGATCGATGCCACATGCACTGACAGCATCCACTTAGTCACCACAAAGAGACTTTCTCTTGTCTGGTATCCCTCGCTCAGCTATTTTGATCTTGCATGGTTTACTAGAAGGCCTGAAGAACATTCAGAAACTCTGTAGATGTTTTTTCTGGAACTATGGAAGAATTTGGAAATTGTTTCAGGTCCTCTTTTCCTAGACAAATTCCTTCTCATTTTCTGCTTTTTTGCTAAGGATTCATGTTGTTACAAGGATCTTTCCTTTCCCTCAACTTGGCTTTATGATACTCCTACTCTTATTATTCCTCAGGTGCAGAGAATTGGGTTTGTTACTCTCTGGCCCATGGCACATAATCAATGGTCCATCCAAAGCATTTCTGTATATAATTGATTTTTCTCTTATTTTCCATTTCTATTTCCTCCCTTTAATAAGGAGCTCCATTAACTGTATTTGGTATGTATCCTTATATAAGTGTTATCCTGATAAGATTTATACTGTATTCTTGAGTATGTTTTTAATTTATATAAATAGCATTATGCTATAAATATCATCTTGCATCTATAGATTTTTAAGTTTTAAAGTATATCTATGTTGCTGTAGGAAGATTCAGTGTGCTTTTTAAAAAACTTTTATCTACTTCATTGTATATATCTACCATATTGTAGTAGATTAAACTATATGAAACTGATGAAACTGATATTTTCTTATAGTAAAAATAATCAAATATTAGCAATTTCAGATGGTTCTACTTAAACATACCCATTCCCCCAGTGACAGGCCAACTGGGCTGTGGCCAGTGTTTTGCAACCACAAGCAATGCATTGATTTGCATGCGTGGGTGTTCGGTCTGTTGGGCAGTGCTCACTCAGTTTCACGAAGAACTGCCAGATTGTTTTCCAGAGGCCTTCTCTGGAAGTTGTAGTGACATCTCAAACATCATCAGGATGGCAAGAAATAAATCCCCATTGCTCTTGAAACTCATTTGGTATAATTTTCCTTCCCTCTACCCAGGGCTCAGCCAAAAGGGCCAATTCTCTCTGTTCTCTGTAGGTGGCAGGAGGCATGTGGATTGCAACAAGAATACACACACAAAAAAGACCTTGGTTAATATTTGTAAATTATATCCTATTACATTGCCTTCATTTAGAAGATTTTCAGTTTTAATCTCAAAATCCTAGCTTGGATTATTTTAGTCAAAAAAGTAGAGCTGACTAGCCAAACCACAGAGAGCATAGATGCATTTGGAACCCCCCAAATTAGGGGCTCAGGAGGTAACAAGACTTTTCCTTCTCTAGTCTTTCTTACTTTCTCCCTGTTAGCTTAATTCTCTCACACTGTAGACCAGTTTTTTCCACAAGGTGGGAAACACAGTGGCTGACAGCTTCTGAGTTTTATCCCATACATTTTTTTTTGCCACCTGAGAGAGATTACCTCTGTAATTCAGATTCATTTTGAAAAATCCTGTAGGAGTTTCCTGATATGCCTGACTTAGATCAGGGCTCAATGCTGGATCATTGGACTTCAGTCAGGGTAGGTATAGGTTTATGTATGACCATGTTAGCTTTAAGGGGATTGTATGAATGAAGAAAGAAGTTCCAGGAGAGAGGATAGACAGGTCATTGGCCCAGTCAGATGCTGAGGAGGAAGCAGCAGTGTAAGGGGTATATCATGTGCACCCTCCCATTACTGGAGAAACACTCACCAAGCCATCTCTCCTGTAATGACCATTCTACCCACACATTTCTCTTGGTCTATGCTCCTCTCATTTCACCGAACACAATTCTAGCTTTCTGGAATATCTCTTAACACAGAGTGTCTAAATAAATCCCAATCGAACCAGAAAAGGGGCCTGTTCTTTTGACCTTGATACTGCACAAACAATTGTTAAAACAGACATCCATGGAAACAGTTATATCCCTGAGCTCCCGGAAGAGTTAATACAGTAACTATGTAGGTTAGAAATTGTTTGCTTCAGGATATCAGAGGAGTATCTATTTTCTATTCAATGATGAACTTTAAAACTAGATAGATTTGCTCTGCCCGTGTGGGTAAGAGGTTGAGCGTCAACTTATGAACCAGGAGGTCATGGATTGATTCCAGATCAGGGCACATGCCTGGATTGTGGACTCGATCCCCAGTAGGAGATCAGCAGATCAGTGACTCTCATCATTGATGTTTTTATCTCTCCCTCCCTCTCCTTTCCTTTTCTTGAAATCAATAAAAATATATTTTACAAAAAGAAAGATTTCTCTTAAAAAAAACCAAAACTAGATAGATTCTGTTAATGCCGATGTAAGATGTAATCCTTAGACATGTTTGGGATAGAAGATTACAAGGATGGTGAGCCAGGCATCAACCATCAATGACTACATGGGTTCAGTCCCCACTTATATTTAATAGCACAGGTGTATAAAAGAATTGTATATTTTTCTGTCTTCTCTCTCTCTCTCTCTCATTCTCTCTCTCAGGCTCCCTTTTTACGTGGCTCAGAAAAACCTCCTGTGGCCAATTGTGGGTTGAAGATAATTAGCCTTTAATTATCACCACTTACATTTTCACCTGTTCCACTTGCAAATCCCCAGAACTTCTAGTTTTCCAATTAGCGTATTCATCCTCCAACAAGCAAGTGCAGGGAAACAGCCTTTCCCTTTGGGAACTAACCCTTCCCCAGAAACCATTCAAGTTATATTTTAGCTAGCATAAGAACACCCTTGAGATGATTGACTTATTTTTATTTGCAGTATCTCTCTGCAGAATCTCAGATCAAATGTGTGCCCTCAGTACAGTAGTAGCTTAATCCAAGTAGATGTTGGGAGTACCGTCTCTGGGGAGATAAGAATAGTGAATATTACTCCAGAGAAGAACCAAAGATTTACAATTCACTCCAATAGGCAAAACCTGATTTGCAATCTAAAGAAGACTTTTCCATTTTTCCTTTTTGGGTTGCAAATGAATAAAAAGTCAAAAGCAAAACACTGGAGTGGGGAAAGAATTCTGACTTAGAATATTTTTTATTTTCTATCAGGGGACTGAGTTTTTACATCATTTAACCGACAGATTGAAAAGACCTTTGGCTCACATTAAGGAGGGTGACTGTGGTGTAAACTTGGGGAAATAAAAAAATAAAATTTATATATGTGAAAATTCTCATTGAGTTAAGAACTCATTAGCAACAAGATGGAAATTTTAAAATAGAACACTCACTAATCCTCCAAGAGCATATTGAAAAGGAAAAATGGGATAATTTATTTCACAATTTTTGAGGTTCTACATCTTTCTTTCACATGGTATCATATATACCTCATAGAAAGCTGTAGAGAAACCTTTGGAAAGACTGTTCTGGGAATACTACATGCTCATTAGCATGCAAATCATTTATCAGGATGCAAATAATTTAACAATAATGCAGCCTGGGTCCCCAGAGTAAATGATTTCCATTTTCATTACTGTATATAATACAAATACCCATAATATTTTCCTCGAAAATTATAGTACTTATGTAGTACACTTTGATCTGACTACAAATTTTATCTCATTAATTCTTACTTTAAAGCAGGTAAATGAAAGAGGTTATTTTGCCAACTCACAGAAGAGGAAATAGAAGACAAAGGGTCAGCCTGATCATATAATGAGTTTAATACCTATGGTATCCAGGGTTTCTAAGCTATTGATTCGGCTTACTGTTCACTAGTTCTCTTTTTCATGTGAATTTTAATCAACATGTCACACTTCATTCTAATTGTAGAAAATTAAAAAACACACACAACACAATTAATGTAGTTAATTATCAAATACTGTAGTTTGAAAATTCAATATAATAAATTAAATCTCAACTTTGCAGTATGCAAGTCATTGAGACAAGTATCTTGAGAAACCTAGGGTGTGCCAAGAGTTATGCTTGCTATTCCTTTTGAAGTGTCATGATTTGCAAGTTACACAAAGCAAATTCAGTGTAACAGTTTAATCCTCCAGTTGTCAGCATTTTTATTCTTAAATTATGGGAAAGAAATGATATTATGGAAAAAAGGAAGGAATGGCAGAGCAGAAAAAAACAAAAAGATAAAAAAGAACAAAGAGTTAAATAAGACCTATTTTTAGCTACTTGAATTACTTTCTATGGCCATATAACCTATTAATTTCAAGTGAGAGGATAATTTGCCTGTCTAAGGAAATTAGGAAGTACAGGTTAATATGGAGTTTTTTTGTTTATTTTTTTAAATATATCTTTATTGATTTCAGAGAGAGGGAGAGAAACATCAATGAGAGAGAAACATTAATTGACTGGCCTCTGGCATGCACCCTACTTGGAATCAAGCCCACACCGAGGCATGTACCCTGACTGGGAATCAAACCAGTGACCTCTTGGTGCATGGGACAACACTCAACTACTGAGCCACACTGACCAGGGCTTATTATTTGTATTTAAAATTCTGCAAAGGGGATTGAACTTTGTAGGCCTGAAATGTGTCTCTGTTTTTCCCACATGGGCTATAGGTACTTGCAACATGGGTGAGAGCAGGTTTGCAGTTTATAATCACCCTGCATTTTTGGTCACTACTTTGGGCTTCATTGCTTACTCATTACTTTCTCACAAAAAAACGGCCAATTTTTTTCTCATTGCTATATATCCCCTTGGTTAGGCCTCTTGATGATTTTGCTCCCAAGAAGCCAATAGCTTTGATGCCTGGCACAATGTTTTAAGCCAGTCTTTAAAGCAGTGATTCCTGAGTTTCTTTGGAAATGGTCTAATTTATCTTTTATTGTGTCATAAAATGCCATGAAGTTCTCCAAGCAAACAGTGACCTTGACAAGTAGAGACATGTTTCTCTGTATCTCATGCTTCCAAAGAAATTGACCTTCAGTTCACATGATATCCAATATGTGACCTTGAATCCTTTCTGCTGAGATAGACTGTTATTTTCTGGAGTCATTAAACTTGATGTATTTGGACAACTGAGACATCTTGTCCCATTGACAACAGCAAGAATTTAGCTTGGAAAAACAAAGGCTTGGCCTCCAGTTCCTGATATTGGAAAAGGCCCATCATATGAGAAAGAGATTGGTCATCAAGCTTAAGTGCAACAAACCAAGGTTGAAGGGAACATTATTCACACTGAATGGAGAGGGGATAGGGCCCTTGGGGTTGTACTGTACTGGGGCAACCCACACTCAAATTTAATAGTGAAGAACACAAACAAGGAAAGTAATAATTAAAGCACCGTTAGGAATTCTAGGAGGGTAATCTAGGAAGGAAATAATTGCAGAACTGCACATCCAACCATGAGATAGTAAATCCTTGAATATGGGCTCAACAAAGCCAAGGAATATTCTTTACAATTACACATTTCTCTAACTCAAGCCTCCAACATGTGTTAGGCAAACAGGAGACACTCATGAATATGGCATCATGATGAAATTCTAAGTGGTGAATTAGCTTAGGGTAATAGTATGTTTGTAGTTTTGTATTTTGATTTGCCATATTAGGTCCTTATCTCCCAGCAGTTGCTTTTATCTTTATATTAATATGTATCTGTATATGTTTGTGTGTGGAGCAGAATCCATCAAGTCCTGTGCTCCTATTTGATACTATATATTGTTCATAATACAACAGAAAAAGGAACAGAATATTTTGTATTCTCAGAGGAATTGCATACTTACAGGGAGACATTCATGAAAGTAGGTCCAAGAATAGATGAGAACTATATTACTACTAATATCTCCAAGTTATTACTCACGATTATATGCCAGCTAGTGGCACTTATTATTTACATTATCTCATTGAATGATCAGCACAACATTTCTGAAAATTAGGGCTATGGTTCCCAAATAGTGCATCAGACCAAACTCAGAAAGGCAAAGGGAGATAATTCTTGAAGGAAATACAGTGACATCAGTTGGTAACTATACAAATCAGTATCTAAAGATAGTTCACAGTTTAGACAGTATAGTTCTACAAGGACATCATGTCTTTCACTGACATCATATCTTTGTGAAGCTAGATTTTCAGTGGATACAAAAAAAAAAAAGCAACTTAAAATTACATGTGGAACTGGAAATGATGGTGACAGTATTCACAATCTTTGAAATCAAACTTTAATTTCAAAGTTTGAGAAATTGTGCTATAACCAATACATACTAAGTTATTAGGATATAAATATATATTAAGTTTTTATACATAACTAGTTAATAAATAGAACCTATTAAATATTACTTTTGGCCTGAGGGTGCTGTAAAAAAATTACTAAAATGCTAAGAGTGCCTTGAATGGAAAATATTTAGGTTAGTATGTCAGTTAGAAATACTTTGGCCCAGCTGGTGTTGCTCAGTGGTTGAACATCAACCTATGAACCAGGAGGTCAGGGTTCGATTCCCAGTCAAGGCACATCCCCGGGTTGCAGGCTCATTCCCCAGAAGGGGGTGTGCAAGAGGCAGCCACTTAATGATTCTCTCTCATCATTGATGTTTCTATCTCTCTCCCTCTCCTTTCCTCTCTCTGAAATCAATAAAAATATATTTTAAAAAAAAGAAAAATAAAAAAAAGAGAATACTTTAGCTACTAATAACTAACTCTGAATTTTGGTCTTTAAATAATAAGGGGTTATTTTTTCTCATCTAACTTGAAGTTTGGAGGTAAGACATTTAGAGCTACTGAGGCAGTTCAATAATATAATCAATACTATCTGTTACTGTTGTTCTATTTTGCCCCCTTCCTCAGTATGCTATCTTATGATCTCATGGTCAAACTATAGGTGCCTTTATCCAGGTATTGCATCCATGTTCAAGGCAAGAATAAAGGGGAGCAGGGGTAGCCAGTGACATCTGCCTCTAAGATCAGGGAAATAAAAGCTTTCACATGAGCTGCCGAGCAGATTTTTATTTATAACTATTGACCACAACTGTTTGCATGGCCAACCCTCGCTGCCAAGGGGTCTGGGATAAAGAGTGTTAAACATTTCTAGTGTCCTAGAGCGGAAATAGATGAGAAGATTGGGAAGAAAGTTTACTTATTTAAGTATTTAATTATTCCACCTCATTTAAGTATTGCCATCTCCAGGGTTATGGTATTGTCTTTAGAAGGGATTAATCCTACTAAATGGCTGACCTGGGATTAAGCTCAAATTTTTCTGTTTCCTAATTATCGTTAGGTACCACATTTACTTCTTTTAAAATGTTCCTTCCTCTGCCTAAAATTCATTACATCAGTTCTTGGAACACTAAAGAAATCCATGAGGGTGAAGAAAGCATTACCTAGCATGTAGTATTAGGCAAGAGCATAAGAGCTCTAAAAGGCAAACAGAAGAATTTTGTTTTTGTATGACAGGAAAGAGGAAGATGTTTCCCCAAGTGAAAACTGGTGCGATACAACCAGTGTAAAAGAAAAGTCAGGCAACAGTTTGGGTTGTCACAGATATGCAGACAGCATTGCTTTGAAGCTATCTCTTGATACCCACTGTGTCTGGATTTCTCTAATGCTTTGTTACTCTGCTGGCAGAAATGTTTCCTTTTCTCTGTCATTAGGACACAAAGCATTTCTTGAAAAGTCATCTATCTATGAGTTAAAACCATAATGACAAAATCTGTTTTAGGGCAGAGGCTTTTTCTTAACAGATACCTCTAACCTGGTTACTCATGGGCAAAGACTTGATATGGAAATGGAAAACGGTTCTCTTTGGAGCCTTCCCTCAAGAATCTGAGGCATATTATTTGCAAGAAATGAGGGAGAAGAGAAACAGTTGAGATCTGTTCAAAACAAAAACATTTTTGTTACCAACTTTTGAGCAGTGTTTCATTTCAAATATAGTGACATTAGACTCCCATCAAGTGTAAGATGTGGAATCACACTTGTTCAAGTATTTCATTTTGGCAGCAGCACAAAAGAGAATATAATTTGCCAGAAAATTATTCACTCTGCCTCCCTTAGTAAGTGGAGAATTCACTATCAATAGAAAGTTCCACAGGAGATCTATTCACTTTGTTACCATTAGGAGTCTGTCCCAATTTTTATTACATGTTCCTCTTTCTCTGGGTTTTAAATTTCATCATGAAAATTAGATAAACTATAAAAATTGGAAAAACAAAGATGTTTTGTCTTATATACCTGCAATTGAAATGGCTTGCAGAAGAATAAAGTGTCCTGTGCCTTAGAATTCTTTCTGCTTTGAGAAAACACATTCAGAGGACAAGTGGTATTTTGACAATATATGTTTCTATGTAGAAGAGAATTCCATTATTGCTAATCCTTAAGCTTGATTAGTATATTATTTTTATTAAATACCTTATATGACTTTAGGTTGTACTGAATGTTAATTTATCAATGGATTTCAATTATAAAATTCATATTAAATACATTTTAAAATGTATTTTAAAATAAAGACAATGATATTTTTTATATGTTTTTATTGATTCCACTGGGGATCAAGCCCACAACCTGGGCATGTGCCCTGATGGAGAATCGAACTGTGACCTCCTGGTTCATAGGTTGATGCTCAACCACTGAGCAACACTGGTGGGGCAAGACAATGATATTTTTAAATGCAAAACATAATGATTAAACACAGCCATGCTGCTTTTAAAAAATGCTAATTTATTGCTTTCAATTTTTAAAATTTACCTTTATTGTTGTAAGTATTACAGATGTCTCCTTTTTCCCTCTCTTGACACCTCTACACTACTCCTGCTCCCTCCCCAGGCTTTCACCACACTATTGTCTGTGTTGCTTTCAAATTTATAGTTGATGACATTTTTGGTCACAGCATTATACTGCCCAGTGGCACCTTGCAAAAACAACTAATTATTCTTTTGCATATGAAAAAGCCCTTTATACAACCATTGACAAAGAAAGAAGGATCCATGGGTAAAGGTATTTCTTCTGCAAGAGACACAGACCAGCATTGCATATTCAAAATTGGCCATTTAGATGAGTAATACCTGAAGATGCACAGAATCTTGTATTTTAAGAATTGAAGGCAAGAATTTAAATAAAGGTTACTCATAATATTAAATTATTTAAAAATTGATCAGTTGTTTCAGATAGCATATGAGGTATGAATGATTCTCTATACTGACAAAACCTTGTAATTCATTCATTCAATTAAATTTATTGTATCCTTACTTTAGCTAAATATTGTGCAACATGCTTAATAGACCATGATGAAGGTCAACACAGTATCAGTCACAGACTTGAATATACTAAAATGAATGAAATGTGAAAAATATGAACAAAGGGAAGCGTGGAGAAGTTGGGTAACAGAAAAAGAGACAGTAAGGTAGTATGCAGAGATTTGTGGGGCAGTGAAATCTTTGAGGACAAAATCAGACCCCCGAATGAGGAGTTAACCAACTAAAGTGTGTGTGTGTGGAAATGGGGAAAAAAATAGAGTGCATGCTGAGTCATAAACACTGCTGAGACAGACACCTGGGCAGAGAGGACATTGGCTGGGTTTTGAGGTAATCCATGTAGAGATAGAGAAGATCTCAAGTACAGTGATAACTAGAAAGACATTCTGATATATTGATGTAAAAGACAAGAGGAGGCCATTAGGAAACTTCACTTTCTGATTCAACTGAGTGGGGCCTGTTAGTGAGACTGAAGACAAAGGAAAAGCAGATGGAGAAGTGAGTCACATGGTATGTTCAATTTTGTGTTTGTTAAATTTTACAAACCTAGAAGATATCTAAGTAAAAGATTATACGTTTCTGAACCTCAGATGAGACTCTTGAACTGGATGTACACATTTGGAAGTTATCAACACATAGGCCAGCTAGTATGTGAAGATCCCATACATACGGATGGGATATTTCAGAGAGGCTGTGTAGATTAAGAAAAGGTTAGGACCCAATGTGTAACCTGAATAAACACTGACATTTAAAAATCTAGTAGGAAAGTAAATCCTATAAGGAGACCAATTTCCAATAGCTAAATAGGTAATTTTATAAAAAGTGTCATAAAATATAACAGAGACTGACAAATTTTTTTCTGCAAAAGTTAAGACAATAAATATTTTAAATTCTGTGAGTTATAAGGTATTTGTCCTAACTATTCAACTCCACCATAGACTCTAAAAGCAGTCATAGACAATGCGTAAGCAAGTGAGTAGCACTGTGTTTCAATAAAACTTTATTTACAAAAACGGGATGGACTACCTTTGGCCCTTGTGCCATAGTTTGTCAACTCCTGTAATACATGATCAGGAAGGCAACTAAAAGAGGTTATTGGAACAATGAAGGAGCAGTCCACACTGTCAAATGGTGCAAAGGAATGAAGTAGAATGGGGACTGAGGAATGTCCACAAGATTTAGCACAAACCTGTCACTGGTGATTCTGGTGAGAGCACACACGCTGTGGAGTGTTGGGAATGTTGCAGTATCTGCAGGAGTGAGTGGGAGGTGGGAAGAAGAGGCAGCATGTAGGTGAGAACTATGTGAAATTATTTCCAGTAGAGGACTGTAGCTGGGGGAGCTTGAAGTAAAGGAAGATTTTTATTTGCTTCTTTGTTTTTAAGATACTGTCTTCAGTATATATATAAAGACCAAGGGGTAGAAGCCAATAGAATGAGAGAAGGGATTCAGGTTTCTCAGAAGGCAGGAAGGGTGGGTATCTGAGCAGATACGGAGAGTTTGTCTTTCAGTGCAAGGGAGGACATGTCCTATGTTGTAACAGGAGGACAAGAAGAAGGGAAGGTTTGCGGTTTAGTAATGAGACTGATTTCTGTGGAGTAGGAACTTACTCATTTGTCAGAATAGGTGCGGAGATTGTGGGCCCAAATATTTGAGGAGAGTGGGGAAGATTTAAGTTGAAGAAAATAAGAAAGGAAGGCATACCAAAGTCTGAAGAAAATTTAATTAGAATGGTGCCAATCAGCTGGATAGTGTGATTCCTGTGCTTCTTCACGCCTCAGTCCTTAGCACCCCAAGCACATGTATAGACAATTGTATTAAAATAGGGAAGGCCCAGCCGGCGTGGCTTGGTGGTTGAGCATCGACGTAGGATCCAGGAGATTGTGGTTTGATTCCTGGTCCGGGCCCATGCCCGGGGTTGCAGGCTTAATCCCTCATGTGGGGCATGCAGGAGGCAGTCGATCAATGACTCTCTGCTTCTCCCTTCCTCTCTCTGAAATTAATAAAGATATATTTAAAATATAAATAAATAAAATAAATCAAATAAAATAGGGAGGGCTGCCTGGCTGGTGTGGCTCAGCGGTTGAGCATCAACCCATGAACCAGGAGGTCAGGGTTCAATTCCTGGTCAAGGAACAGGCCTGGGTTGTGGGCTTGATCTCCGGGAGGGGGTGTGCAAGAGGCAGCCAATCAATGATTCTCTCTCATCATTGATGTTTCTATCTCTCTCTCCCTCTCCCTTCCTCTCTCTGGAATCAATAAAAATATATTTAAAAAAAATAAAATAGGGAGGGCTTTTTTCCAGGCAGATGTGATAAAGACTCCTGAGATGTGAGGAAAATAATGAAAATTATTGGAAAGAAATGGTGACGAGGTGGACCAAGGAATCTGGATAGAGAAGAAGAAAGGGTCGCGGGTCATAAATTAGGCACACAGATATATGTATCAGGAAGATTGTTGTGTAGAAGAGTACCTCACCTCTAAGGATTCAAAATAAATATATACAATAGTTAAAAGCAGTAAACTTCCCTCTCAAACCTTTATCCAGAACACTGATGCTATCTGCAATGGTTTTTCAAGCCCATTCTTCACCAGTACTGCCCAGTGAATGATGGTGCACATAAGAGTTCATCAATTATATAACGAATGATGAAAATACACTCATTCTGGAATTTCTGTACCCTTACTAGATCATCAGGAGCTGATAAGGAAAGAGACAAAGAGGAGAGCCACATGATAAGCTATGAAAGAAATAGGTAGAACATATTTGAAAGTAGTTGTCACTACTTGTGAAAATGCTGCAAAGCAATTGTTTATACATTTTTTTTTTAAATTTCTTTTTGCATTGATAGTGGGATTCTTTTTTTTTTATATATATATCTTTATTGATTTCAGAGAGAGGAAAGGAGAGGGAGAGAGAGAGCTAGAAACATCAATGATGAGAGAGTCATTGATCGGCTGCAGCCCGCAACCTGGGCATGTGCCCTGACCGGGAATTGAACCCTGATCGCCTGGATCCTAGGTCGACGCTTAACGGCTGAGCCACGCCCGGCCGAGCAATTGTTTATACTTTTGAAAGAGATAACATACCACCTATATAGGTATGAAAAGATGTATCACAAATATGTGTTTTGGGTATCTGAGGGACTTTGGCCATTACTAGACAAAAAGTATAAAAAAATCAATGTCCTTTCAGGAAATTAAGTAATTGAAGTAAAAACACAAGAATATATAAATGCAAATAATATCTAATAATATTTTTAAAGAAACTAGTATTAAGGCATTTGTTAAATTGCTACTACTGTCTATTTGAATTGTTGCCTTCCTTTATATCAGTAACTGAGTCCTTTTTTAATTTTTAATTTACAGTATTACAATGAATTTTGACTATTTTAATACCTCATCTTGTAATTATTTGATTCCCAAGCATTGAAAGAATATTCTCAAAGGGTAGAGAATGTCATCCCAAAGCGTGTAAAAGGCATTAACACTTTCAGGGTCTCAGATTAAGAAAAAAAATGTACCAAATGGTATCTTTCTCAAACCATACAAACAGGAAATTTGTTTTAAATATTTTAAATTTTAAGAAGTTTTTCCTCTGGCCAGGAAAAGATTATGCTTTTATTGAACCCTCAGCTCACCTTAGCTCACTTTTTTTTTTTCTTTTTCTTTTCACTCTTTTTAAAATTTATGGTAACATTTAATTCTAAATCACAATGGAATGAGTTAATAAAAATTATTTGAGAACAGATAACCAAATCCTTTTAAACATACCTAATATAAACCCAGAACATTGAAGTATGCAACTTGAATTTCTAGGAAGAGTGCCATTTCCATCCGGCATTTTACTTTCAAACAGTGAGCAACAAGGAGAGCTGTAGCAGTCCTGGTCATTTCTATGCAGATGATTGATAAGGTGACTTAGTTCAAGACATGAGAAAGACAATTTACTGGCTGACAAAATGTTGAGCTATGTATTTATATTCCCTCAATATGAAAAGCAGCCATAGCACCTAGGATTTTAGCTTCTAGCTTATTAACCTGCTGGATTTCACATGAAAATATTTTCAATTCCCAATTACTTGTAATAGCATGCCATCTTCTCTTAAGAACAAAGTTTAATTGCTTTTAGCACAACTTCATCACTTAGATGTTATTTAAAATACAGGCTTGTGTGTTAATTTGGGATATGGTCTGTTTTGTTTATTTAATTATTTAAGGTAAAATTGCAACCCAATGCTAACAGTTTACTTCTTTCCAACAAACCCTAAAAGCATACTCATTTTGAATGAGTGTATGAAAAAGCACATTAATGTTGAAAGTAATAATTAAGCTGCCTTTAGTCTATCTACAAGCTCAGCCTCATTATAAATAAAGACAAACAAGTGCAACATAAAGAACATTTATTCCTTTTTAATGGACTTTTAAGTTAGTTTCTCATGCAGTTGATGAATGTAATAAAATTAAATTAAATTAAAAGAAATGTCAAGAAGAAAACAAATTTAAAAATTAACAAAGCCCACAATAAATTTGCAATTACATGTCCATTAAAGGTTTTAAAGGGGGTTAATCTTGGCAAAAAGGGAAAAAAATCGACACTATTGGAGCTTTAGCAGGAACAATTATTATCATTGCAAATTACTTAAACTATTAAGCTGAGAATAATTCAGAAATATCATTAGCAGTCAAATTACTGAAAAAAACTTGTTTTCTTTCCCCCTTTGTTTAATTTAAACTTAATGTCTGCTTGTTCTCACACAAGCAGAAAATGCTGATAAATAATTCCAGAGCATGCCTAAACATCTCCCTTCACAGCCAGCTTCTAATTTGATCTCTGGAGACCCTTCTTGGTAGCTGAATAAAATATTTTCACTTATTCTAGGAAAGCCTCTGCCACCATACGTTTCTAATCTCGAGCTGCTTGGTAATGCCTCTAGATGAGGTCCTCAGCAAATCATTAAACTTGTTCAATAACAACGTGACAAAACACAGGAGATTTGCCGTTAGTGAAACAAAGAAGTTTTTCAAACAAGGGGGTAAAAAAACTTTAATAAGCCAACTTGAATTTCTAGGGCAAGTTTGAGAGATTATTTAACGTTGTAAATGTTCTGGCAGTCACCAGGCAAGGAGACTTCAAATTCACAGTGTCAGAATGCTTCACGAGGGCCCTACTTTCAAGCTGCAGAAACTCGCCCTGGAAATTGCTTTACTCCTAGAATGTAGTGTCCACCTCGGTCCCTCTCTGTGTCACTCCAAGTGTGCACGGGATTTCATCTCTGTGAATATATGAAATGCTGAACTACTAATTTGTTTGTTTTAATAAAAATAAATGTTATGATAATCAGATAATGGAAATTACTTTACCCAACTGTCTCAATCCATCAAGATGCAATTTGATGAAGTTAAATGAAAGACTTGTTAAAGGCAATTTTTCTTTCTAGGCTAGAAATTCATGATAAGCACTGATAATTTATGTCATATAAGACACATTAGCAATTAAGAAGAAATGTTAGCAGAATGAAGCAACTTTTTAATATATAAAGGGATCGGATTCCACACTAAAATGGGGATGGACTCTGACTGCCTGGGAAAGAGCAGATGCTGGGGAAGTTTAACGGTTTTAAGTCCCAAAAGCAAAGAAGAAGAGTGATTCGTGACTGTTGACAGTTCATCAATCTTGTTGTGTTGTTGGATTATTTTATTTTTATGTTGAAAAATTCTTACTCTGTAAAAAGTTTGTGGAGCCTGTTTTTCAATGTCAAAGTTTACTTGTACAAAAGGAAGTAACAGTAAATGACATTGCAGAGATAGAAATAGTTCCACAATTATGAATTTTCCTCTAAAACAGGTTTTCCAATGGCCAAAAAAAAAAGGCTTTAGTTAATTTTATTATTTTTATTTTTATTTCATGATTGCATGATATCCTCAGCTACCAGAATGTTCTGTGCTCTTGAATTGCAGAGTTAATTACATGGTCTTTTCCTTCACCAACTCTCTTATCATCAGCTTAACCTTCAGCTTCTTTTCTCTTCCTTGTCTCTTAATGACTTTCTTACTTTTCTTCTTCATATAGAACAGAATTTTCAGAAAATCTTAATGTGTAATGGAGATAATGAAGAGCCTGGAAGGGAGACCTGTTCAATGGCTAGCTCCCATCACCACTGTAATACTTACTTTTGGAAGCCAAGAGGAGCTAGCAGAGCTCTGTTCTCATGTACGTGCTGTGAGTTAATTTGGCAGTGCAGCATTTAAAGTTACTGTCAGAACTGAAACAAAAGTTGCATTTACTGAGTGTCCAAAACAAAACAACATATATTTAGACTAAAAAGGAGTCATATGTAAGCAGAAATGAGGAATTTTCACATTATCTTTTAACAAAGCTCAATTAATTAATTATATCTTTTTCCTTGCTCTTATAATGGTCTTTATACAGACATAGAAGTTAGAAAAATGCTCCAGAAAAGTTCTAGCATACATGTATAGAAATGTGTGTGAACACCAATGGTGTGGCTAAATGGAAAAAAAGCTAATACAAAAGGACTATTATTCCAAATCCTGTTAGGACTCAGAAAAGACGCAAATATTATGCTAATTAGTACTTGAATAATAAAACATTTCTCTCTTTATGGTTATTTTCAGGTGTCATGGTCTGGTCCTGTAGGTTAGGGATTAGAGATTTCAGTTTAGGAGTCATGTTGCCTGGGTTCAGGCACAAATCTACCAACTACTAGTAGCTCTGTGACTTTGGGCAAATTACTGAATCTTAGTCTCCCTTTATCTCAGTGCCCTCATTTGGAAAATGGTGAGAGTTGTACGTATTCTACGTTGCTGTGTGAATTAATTGAGAAAAAAATATAAAAATACTTTTATAGTACCTAAAGCATTGTAAACGTGCAATCATGATTTATTGTTTTTATTATTATGTCATGATGATCAAGGTACAACCAGATAGGATCTTTTGTTATTGTTTAACTTCTAAATATTTTTTCACTTACCTACCAAAGTGTTCCAATCAGACATTACCTTCTGTGACTACTAGCCTCCATCGTATATATAGACTTTTGAAGTTGAGGAATGGGATTTTTTGGAGCATCTGCACTTGAATCAAGCTTAGGTGAACGTGAATTCCAGTCGCACTACTTACCAACCAGCATAGCATAGTGATTAACACTTGGACTCTGACTCTAACACTTGCTCAGAACGTCTCTGTGAACTGATGATAATAATAGGATAATCATACTTAGCTCAGAACCCTGCTCTAAGGGTTAACTTACTTTGTATTTGTAAAGAGCTTAGAATGGCAGCGTCTAGCATACGTTAGTGTTATGTGTTTGTTTAAACAAAGTCTCTACCACAGTGTGACCTTGAGTCCCTCTGAGCCTCACTTTCTTACTTGTAAGATCAGGATAATAATTCCTCTCTCATTGGGTTATGGGGAGGATTATATGAAGTACTACACATACAATGCTTGGCATAGAATGAGTATGCACTAAAAAATGACTATCATCATTATTATTAAGTCTCCTAATTGTCTACCATCTTTTTTTTTTACCCCTCCCGTGAAGGCAAATCCTATAAAGATAGTTCCAAAAAATATTTTTCTGTAAAAGGTTTTTTCATTTCAATAAATATCTTTTTCTCTTTTTCAGATGGAGTATCCATTCTGGCAGGGTTGCTTCAATTCCATTTCTTTCAGGTCCACACTAAGGTCCTAATATATTCCTTCTTTAATATACTATTCAAAGGACTTCAGCTAACATATTGGTGTTTATCAATAATGACTCGTACTTTGACACAATGGTACAGTGAAAAGAACCAAAGTTATATTATCAGAAAGCTTAAACTTTATGTCATGCTATATTCGATGGACCACCCAGTTGGGAAAGACACTTCATATCTCTAAAGCTCAGTTTCTTCAAACCTAAAACCTAAGTTCTATGTTATTGAGGGTAATTGTCTATTCAGCCTTGTCTCAGGTGGTAGCAGATTGGTTCGACCAAAGTCGGTGGCAATGTCTGAATGAAGTCCAAACAACACCTTGATTAATATGGCGTCTGTAGAAACATTTGTGAGTGTTAATTCTGATGAATGTCAGAATTAATTTTTAGAATTTTACAGAATATTTTACACTACAGTGGTTCTCAAGGTGTGGTCTCTAAAGCAACAGCACCCAATCACCTGGGAACTCAGAAATGCAAATTCCTGGGCCCCACTTTTTACAAAATGAATCAGAAACTCTTAGGGTGAGGCCTTTGAAATCTGCACTGTAATAAGCTCTCCAAGTGATTCTGAGGCACTCTGAAGCTTGAGAATAACTGCATTAAATAATTTTAAACATTACTCTGTAGGTTCATTATTATTATTGACTCCATTTTACCAATGAGGTCCAATCAGGGAAATAGGAATCTTTCGATATACCTCAAAAAGAGATAATTTAATATAGTAAATTGATTACATAAATAATGGGAGAATAAAGCTGTTTCCAACTTTAGACGTATACAGATTGATAATACCTTGTCTGAATCTGGGGGGCCACCTTGCAAAAGGTAAAACCACAGTAGGACCTCTCTGTGTGTGCCCAATGAGTGAGTGGCTATCCAAGCAGCACCCTGAGGCACAGAATCTGCCAAGACTTGACATGAGGCAGAGAGGAGACAGAGGAATAGCACACTCTTATCTGTCCTAGAGGAGCCTGGGAAGTGTAGTTTCCTGTAATAAAAAGTAAATAAGGGCAGAGCAGGGAAGAAATCTGAGGGCCAATAGGCAAATAGATCACACAAATGGTTATTAAACCCAGTTTTCCAAAATTAGTAGTAGATGACAGAGCTGGGATTTTAAGCAAGGAGCTTACTCACTAGATTTTGTCTCTCCACCACTGTACGGTGAAAACAGAAACTCCTACCAATTTAGCAATTACTGAAAATATTCCAGAAGAATTCATGGAAAGAACATATTACACAGTTCAGATACTGAGATCTGGCTGACATCTAGAAATACATAATAACAGTTTAAAGTAGTTAAGCCTGGATTTTAGATTTTCTTTATGTTTGGTTCGGTCATCCTGGCCTGTTTACAGAAGCAGGTTAGATAGATTTTCCATGGTGGCTGAAATATAAACAGGAAATGATCAGAGCCTGTGACAGTGGATGGTGTTTGATGATAATCCGGGGCATAGTCACCAAGATCTATATTTCTTAGCCTTTGATTGATCTGATGTCCTTAGAAACATTTATGAGTGTTAATTTTGATGACTATGTGTTGTGTTGTTAGCACACCTTTAATTGTTAAGCTAATTGGCCTTGTGCTTCCTGAATTACTTAGTGAGAGTAATTATCTGAGGCCGTGTTGGAGGGGTTTGGTCCTGCTAGAGAACTGTTTTTGTGTACCATTTAAAATAAACCTGGCTTGTCAAACTGTTGTTTTACCCATTCCTCTTGCTCTCTTTCAATTTAGAGAGAACTCTCAGAGGTAAACCACAGGAAGACTTACACATGAAAATTCCCTGAGGTCAAAGCTAGTAGCTGTGCCAAGTTGGAGACTCTAGGCATATGACAGCTCTTTGGGAGTTAGTTTTCACATTGCCTGCCAAATAGGAATTTGAGATAAGCTAGGCAAGCATTGGGCTTTTTGCAACTTTACTTGTGAAGGTGAAAAATGAAGACGCTTCTAATTAGTAAAAAATGGTTTGTAACAACAGTTTGAATTCCAAATCCTGTGGCTGGTATAGCATACATATGGAAGTATAGTTAGTTCAGTTGCCAAAATTTACAATCCATTTCCTTTCTGCAATATTTGAATCCATATGGGTATTAGGGAGATCCAATTTCTGTCAAAATGCCTTCCATATTTATAGGACAAGATAGTTAAGCTGGAGCACCTTTTTAAGATGTGTTCAGGTTTAGTTTTAAAGTGCATAATCCACTTAGTTAAGGCAAAAAGCTAATAGGTAACTGCCTCAAGGTAATTTTTTTCTCTCATAATATGATAAAAATTACATTAGAGTATCTTAAAGCAACTTGAGAATGAAATTTTTCAGTGCTCAAGAGAAAGCAAATTGTAACATTATTTTTAAATGTAGGCAATACTTTGACCAAAAGGCAAAGAATTATCCAGAGAAATAGATTTGCCTTTATGTCTGTTATAATAAATACAACATATGGATTTGATTAAGTATGAATATAGCAACAGTAATTAAACTTATGAGTGTACTTACAGGTTAAGGTTTAAACTGTGAATCTCAGTTGTATTAATGTAAATTATTATAATTTTATACATATAAAAAATGGGATAAACGGTAGTAAAGTTTTTGAAAAAACAACAACACATAGTATAAATCTGTATTAATTTCTTTAGGGTTGTTTGGTGGTTTATGGTTTATATATTTTAAGTTTGCATTACCCACTATAATTGTCAATGCTACATATTGTTTTGAAAAAGGCAAGGCACTTCACAATAACTAGATATTACTGCAATAACTTATATGGTTCTGCATGCATGTTAGTAAACATTAAAATGAATACATCTGCATTTATTTATCTTTGCTTTTCAAATATTTCAATCATTAAGGATTTACTGGAGACTCTATAATTTCTATAAGCAAAAAAATATTTAGTGGTTTGTATATGCTTTAAAATTCAATTCAAATTTTAAGTTAAAATTGTTATATTTGCAGACTCAATTGTTAGTGAATAATCTGACCATGAAGGAAAACATCATAAACAATTATAACTATGATTTTATTTGTTAAAATCTCATTGACTGCTTTTGGTATACAACAATGAACATTAACTATGTTATTCTCATCTATATAGTTAAATTTGAGGTAGAATATATTAAAAAAAACACACCTCTTAGTAACTGTTAAACTTTATTAATTATGCCTTCTCACCCAATGGGAATTGTATTTTTGTGATCCAGTTCAGAATTTTATGAACTCCTTGCAGTATTTGAAGTACATATTGAGTTACTGAATGGTAAACTCATAGTTGGTAATTAAGGGGAAAAAAATAGGCGTGCCTATGTCACAGGTAGGTTTCCCTGGAAAGCGGGTTCTGAGATAAATGTTGGCATTCAGAAGGTTTGTTTGGATATGCTTTTGGGGATCCTCACCTATGGAAGAAAAGGAAAGGAAGCAGGATTGGGCAGCGAGGAAGCTATTCTACAATGCAGTCTCAAAAAAGGTCTCAGGTGACCCCATGGTGAACTCTAAAGTTAAGGTAGTTGGGGAGGGGACTGAGCCTTTTCTCCCTCATATGAATTAGTTGCTGGACAGAGGCTAAATAGGGAAGAGAGAATCATCTTTGGCTAGGCAACTCTCTTTAGACAAGGTAACACCTAAAAGGCCTATTCCAGTTGAGGGCTGTTTTCCCCTAGCACTATATGCAGCTGAAGGAATATACCCATCTTTTTATATTTTTTTAATTTTTTATGTTTTCATTGATTTTTAGAGGGAGAGGGAGAGAGAGAGAAACATTGATCAGTTGCCTTCTGTATGCACCCTGACTGGGGATTGAACCCACAACCTGGGCATGTGCCCTGATCTGGAATCCAACCGGCAACCCTTAGGTTCATGTGCCAACACTCAACCAACTGAGCCACATGGGCCAGACATCCATCATTCTTAAAGGGGATTCTTCATGGAGTCCACCACAGCCTTCCGTAAACTTTCTGTGCGATTCATTAAGGAAAGGTAGAAGTATTAGAAGTTAATCTATAATTTATTCACTCCTTTTTCATTCACCAAAAATTTACTAAATATATTTTTTATTCCATAACTCAATCCTTCCACACAGTAATAACTCAATATTTATTGTGTGATTGTGTTAAAATGTAGTGGCCATTTTGAAAGAGAGAAAACATTTGTACTGAGACTTGCACAGAGGCATTAAGTGCTACTTTTCTTCATTGGTACTAAAGTTTATTTAAGAAATTATCTGAATAAACTTTGATTATTTCTATCTGAGTGTGTACTTTAAGAATGCAGTAACTGTCTTTTCATCTTTATAACCACAGAATCTAGCAACACTTTTTGCTTGTGGAAAACATGCAATGATATTTGTTGCATCCATGAAATAAGTTTATGAAGGTCCTTGAATATTTTAGCAATAGGTGTGAATTTTATATTAAAGACAGTGAAGGAATTGCCATTAAAATAAATTAAATGAGTAAATTAACAATTTTTAGGTTGAGGAAGATAGATTGGAGGATTGAGGTCAAAGATAAAGAGTCAAACTGGTAGGTTATTGCGATATTTCAGGCAGGCATAGAAGGTCTGAACTAAGGCAATGAAAGTGGGGTGGGGTGGGGTGCCTGGAGTTGTTCATTGGTACAAGATTGGATGTGTGTGTGAAGAAGGAGAATATGGAGGCAAAATGAAGAGAAGGATTTTAATCTGTGGTAGAATTAAGCATCTTCATAAAGAAGAGGAAGCAGCTAGTAGTGAATAAAAATAACCCCCCCCTCAAAAAAAAAACCAAAACAACCACCACCACTTCTGTATAGTGACTAAGCTATCGTTATTTGGGTTAGTTAGCTAGTACATTTCAGGCGTACTGCTCTCTTAGGCCAGAACGTGAGGGTGACTGAGTAAGATCCAAAGACCTGGCATATTTCTGACAAGATGTATTTAACATTTATTCAACTACTACTTTTCTGGAATTTGAAAATCTGAGTCATCACTTCAATGCCTGTGCTGGGTAAGGCGAGTTATTTCAGAGAAGGAACAGGCCAGCTTCCAGCACAAACAAAACCAGGTTATTGTGTTGTTCTTCCTCCCTCCTCCTCTGCCCACTTCTCTTTCTTCCTCTCTCTTCCCTCCCTCTTTCCTTTCTTCTTTCTTTCTCCTTTCCTCCTTCTGACACTTCTTTCCCTCTGTCCCTAATTTTCCCCTTCTGTTACCAAACAAGGAATTGGGGGTTTGCCGTCCTTCCTTCCCTTTCCATTTAATATGTAAGCAACATCCCATTCTAGAGTAGATGCAAAAGGATGGTCCAGATTAATTAAATATTTATTCTTCCACCAAGTAATGCTTAGCTCACAACGTGCGTTGATTAAGATATAACTAATCTGAGAAAGCGATGCACAATAGCCAAGAAGAAGGGCGGGGGAGGGAAAAAGAAATCAAATTTAACATCACATTTAAACCAAGCCTGCATCTGCAATATCCTAATTGCTTGGTGCAAAGCTATGTATACCCATTTGGTATACTGTTGTTTTATTTATATTTTATTTCTACTAGCAGAAATAAATATTCTCATGGAATATGGGTTTTGGGTAAATTTAGTGTTCACTGCTTTTGGCTCACTAATTCCTATATGAAAATATGGTTTTAAATAAAATGCCTCACTTTATATTAATCAATTCATATGTAACAAATATATGTAAGTATGATGTTTCCTTGGTGGCAACCATTGGGCTGAAAATTTTTCTCTAAAACATTTATGAATTATCAAGCAGGGACTGCAATTTTGGCTCCCAGGAAATACCAGATGTGGTGATGCAGTCATGCAGTGAAGTAAAAAATTAAAAAAAACAACAACACACACACACACACACACAAAACAAAGTGGTACATCAGAGTGGTTTTTCTTTTAATCATCAAACTTTAATAGTCCAGAGTTGTTAAAAATATTTCAAATGTCCTAGAAAATAATACTTTCAGTGTGTGTGTATGTGTGTGAGATACCAAGAGTATGCAACAGATCACTGATCTCAGTTCCAGCCTCTGATCGGCATGGGGTAGCCCAGAGGCCCAGCCTCTAATCTCAGCTCCAGCCCTGACTGGCATGGGGTAACCAGTGGATGAGATGAGAATGTATGTTACCCGGATTTGAAATACTGTTTCATACTCACTGCTATAAATGCTAAAAATATATTCTCTCTCTCTTTTAAACAAAGCAACTTTCTAGTTTGTTTCTCTACTCATGGCTATATGGGTATACTTGAGCAGGGAATAAGGACAAGTTTGTAGACCCACTTAATTTTTGGCTTGTTTATTTTAAGCAAGGTTTTTTTGAAGTAGGATTTTCTAGAAAACGAAATACTATCTTGCATGCATTTCTCATCTCTTTAAAGTCAGGTTACCAGATGGCATTTTATGAAAGGAAAGTGATACTGTCCATATTCAACCTGTCCATTCTCATATTTGTCTTCTCTCTGATTTAGAATCAAAGAGGAATCAGAAGCAGAAGAATTCATACCAATGCAATCAATAATCTTTACCCCCCACAATTTAAAAAGTGAAATAATTCTTAAATTGTACCTATATTTGGTATTTTAAACAGAAATTTGGTATATTCTGCCTACGCATTAACTTTAAATATTATTCAATTTACAAAAGTAATACAAATAATGCACATAAAATTAAGCTACTATTCAAATGTTCTTATAATAGTAGTCTACAAATGCCTTAGCACATGTTCTTTAATTTTTATTATTGCAGAAACGTTTTAGTAATAGTTTTATAATATTTTTCTTCGCCAGTCTTTATTTAATATTTTTATTAAATTTTACTTTTTGTAAATTCAGACATTGATAATTCTGATATCCATCTCTAAGAGCATATACATGCAAGAAAGTAAATATGCTTGTTTCTTCAGTTAAGTTGCTTCCACTCATTCTCTGAACGGCTCATATTTACTTCTGATTTGAAATCCACTGTGTCTCTGCTGCTCTACTTTTCCAGCCAAAAATTACCAATAATTTAAAGTTCAGCCCAAGCTCCACCTGAACTTCCTCCCCCAATGTCTCGGCTTAGATTTTATTTCCCATATATCTTACCTTTCATTACAGTTATTATGCAGAACTTATTTTGGCCCTTAAAATTTATTACCTTAAGGAGCGATACTAATAATAGTTATAGTGTATTCAGGGTCTACTATGGAGTAAGAATTGAACTAGTTGTTCTCATGACTAATTCTAAAATGTATAACAGCCCTGTAAGGTAAGAATTATTGTTCTCTGTTTTACAGATGAGGAAACTAAGTTTCAGAGAGTTAAGTGATTTGCCAACATCACACAATTAGTAAGTGTTAGAGCCAGTACTTAACACTAGATAGGGCTCCCAAACCCATGTTCTTTCCATTAAAAACTTAAAATAGCATGTATTTTCAACTCAAATTGGTCGTAAGATACGGAAGTCCAGAAACCAAGTTTTAATTAAAAACAAAACAAAAAAATCCTCTCAGTTTCTGGTACACTGCTATAATTGTTTTAAGCTCAGAAAAGGCTGTCAGTAAAGGTGAAGGGATTAAGGGATTAAATAAACAAACAGTTAATTCTATCATTTTGTACAATTTAATTTATTATTAGTAGAAAAGCACTTGAAGAAGATGTAGGCTTATGGATTATCTTCATTAGTCCAATGATAACTAATTTGGGGGTAGCTATTAAGATTCATGCTTTGTGTTCTCAAGTGCTTTGTGGTGTTCACTGAACTCTTAATTATCTGCACTCATGGGGGAAAAATTCAGGTGAAAAGTTGGTGGACACATATAAAATAATTTACATTTGTAGTCTATTTTAAATGTATATATGAATAAATATATTTTATATTCTGGTGATTTACATTAAACAATAGGCTGAATGACACAACAAAATTAAGGTGATAAGAAACCTTCCTAGCTTTCTGTTTTTGATCTCCAGTAACTCAGGCCATGTTAAATATCAGTCTTTTTGTTGTTTGCATGCAGCACCAGTGTGGAGGCTCTGTCTCAGTTTTCCCTGCAGCAGAGAATGGTCAAGTGTTAGGGAGAGACTATCGCTCACCAATATATGTGTCCACTTCTTGCTTGATTGTTTGCTCAATTAGATTTCATGCAGGTGGGGCCAAATGACTAATTCTGGCTAATGGAGTGTAACTGAAAGTGACATATGCCACTTCCAAATCTGGTCCCTAAAACCTACTGCAAATTCTGGACACTTTTCTTGCCTTGTCCTTAGGACTTAGTGAAAGATGTATTCAGTAGATAGAATAGAGGATGCTGAATGTCTGTGCGGAGCAGGCCCCATCCCAGGTCTCCAAACTGCATTCACAATTCATTATGAAAGGTACAATTAAAAGCCCAAAACCAAATCCCTGTTAGTTTTAGGTTAATGAAAATCAGGGGACATTTGTTAACGTAGTTAGTATACCTTGACTATTGAAAACTGAATGCAAAGCCGTAGTTAATTGGGTCTCTGGATTGACAACAAATACATAAAGCATATTTTAGATACTAAGTTTCAATGTAAAAAACTGCTATTTATTATAAGTAGATCAGTGTTTACTCTCTGGAAATAATTACTGTAGATTTTACTGGCTAAGAAAAATTAAATATAAAATTGATTTTTTACCTAGTCCAAAAAGGAATGGAACTAAGTAATCATTAGAGTACTGTCCAGTTATTGATTTCATTTTATCCATTAAGAAATTTCTTGAGCATCTTCTATGTGCTTGATAGAGTTCTAGGCTACAAACGTGTGTCAGTGTGCCACACAGGTGACCCTCCTTATCCTCATGCAGTTTAGCTTTTAGTAGAGAAAGACAGGCCACAAACAATATAAATATTAACCATTTACTATGGTAAGTGATAAAGTGCTATAGGGAAAAAAAATAAAACAAGTTATATGGGATTAAGAGTGTGGAAGTGTGATAGAGGAGGAGATGCACTTTATTTTTTTTAAGTCTCACTTGAGGATATGTCTTTATTGATTTGAGAGAGAGAGGAAGGGAGAGAGAGAAACATTGATGTGAGAGTGAAACATCCATCTGTTGCCTCCTGTATGTGCCCCAACCGGGATACAACCCACAACCTGAGTATGTGCCCTGACCCAGAATCAAACCCACAACCTTTTTTGGCATTTGGGAAAGTTCTCCAACAAACTGAGACTCCCAGCCAGGACGAGATACACTTTTAATGGAGGTGGTAATGGGCAGTTACTTTAAGAAAAAAAAACAAAACCAAAACCAAACATTTGAATAATACTTGAAGGAAGTAATAAGTTAGCCCAGAGTATTTAAAGCAGAGACAATCCCCGCTAAGGCCCTAAGGGGGAACATGGCTAGTGTGTTCAAGGCAAACAAGAGAATGTAAGTTACTAGGACATTAAGTTAGAGAGTGTTTCCGTTCCCTAGGGCTGTCATAACAAAATGCAACAGGTTGGATGGCTTTAACAACACAACTTTATTTTTTCATAATTTTGGAGGCTAGAAGTCCAAAATCAAGATGTTGACAGGTCTGAATTCTTCTGAGGCATCTCTCCTTGACTTGCAGGTGGCCATCTTCTGAACAAATTTTTGTTCAAATATTTGACTCTTGTCCCAGGTATGTACATGTCTCATTCATTCACTCAGGTATTAATTCAAAAGCACCTTTCTGAGATTTTCTTGACCACTCCACATAAACCTGTAACCAACTCCCTCATCCTTGCCTACTTCCACCCTCCTACCCTGTTGTGTTTTTACAAACTCCTGATATCACACATAATTTTAATTTTATTTATTTGTTTATTATCTAATTATCTCCTGTAGAATACAAACTCTACAAAGTCAAGGACATTTAAATTATATATATATATATATATAAACATATATATATACATACATATATAATCCATATATTTAGTTATACATATTTAGTTACATTTATATGTGTATATTGATATATATATTTAGTTACATATAACATATAAAATAATTATATATATATATATATATATTTTTTTTTTTGGGTTATTTTCCTTTCAAGTTTAATTGTTTCAATGTTCTCATTGAAGATATAAATTTTAGGAAAAGGCATGCAGTACATTGGGCTTTTGGAATAGTGTTTTTTATTTACTTTCTTTTTTTAATATATCTTTATTGTTTTCAGAGAGAAGAAAGGAGGGAGAGAGAGAGATAGAAACATCAGTGATGAGAGAGTCATTGATAGAGCCCACAACTCGGGCATGTGCCCTGACCCGGAATCGAACCCCGATCGCCTGGATCCTAGGTCTACGCTCAACTGCTGAGCCCTGCCCTGCGAGGCGTGTTTTGATTTTCAAGTCAAGTTTCCAATGAACTCTTTAACACAGTGGCTTGGCAAGCTCATCCTTCTCTTCTTTCAGAAACAGACTCTTCTCACTCTCCTCTCCAGGCTCCAAGGCCTTTTGGGAACCCCCCAGTCTCACCATTTGCTACAAGGGAGTCACACATTTCATGCATTTTTCCCATCCTCTCGTGGACTCATCAAGCTATGACAGATCTTAGTTAGGCCAGTCAGAGTCTTTCCAGTTTTTTAAAACTAAAAATGAGACAGTTATTTCTTTTCCAATGATGAAAACAACACTACTTGGAAGAAGTTGGTCTGCACTAAGAGAAAATGAGGCAGATACTTAGAGACTCTGATATAAGGATGTCCTCGTTAGAGTCACTCCCTTGGCTCCCCTTGTGTTCATATCCATGTGCTTCCTGCAGCCTGGTTGTCCCACCTGTCTTGTGTCAGAAACTAATAACCTTTCCTCTTGCCAACTTAGTTTGCTTTAAGTTTAATTAGCAAATACGTGATTCAGATGAATACACTGTCTATATGGTAAATGTCTATCAAATGATTATCAATGTTGTTATAATTCCTACATTTCTTATATCTAATAAAGAAATGTGAAAATACACATGAAAGAAAATCATCCAGTTTAACTTTATTTTCTATTAACACTCCTGCAACGGAAATTGCTATTATTTTCTCCAAAGTCCAGGAAAACAAATGATCCTTCGGGAATGGGCCATCACACCTGTGTGCTCCTGGTAAGGATCAGGCACTTGTCACTTGTGGCTTCCAACACATATTTGAACGACATTCCCAAAGAAGGGCTCAATTAGTAGAGATAGAACCTTTTTATGAATCTCTCCTTTGAAACCAGCAGAGTGGGCAATAGCCATTCACAGATCAACTATGAGCAATGTCAGGTGTGGAATAAGGCCTGGCAGGAAATATTTCATCAACCTAAGCCCTGGGACAATCCCTGGCAGGCCTCGGAGGCCATCCTGCGGGCGCCCGTCCCCTCCACGCAGCAGTAAGGACGACGGGTTGCTGCTTTTGCGCACTGCCCACTCCGCTCGGTGTTCAGCTAAGAGATCAAATCGACTCAAGTGCGCCATAATGCTGAGAGAATTACCATTGCGAGGTGACCCAGCTCTTTCATTATTGCCTTACTGCCGTAGAGAGGGAGCCCTGATAGAGAAATAAACTTCATATTTGTAAGTACTCAGTCTTATATTTGTCTAGGCTGTGTGTAGTGTGTAATTGTGCTGCATATTCTTTCAGCCAGAGGCACCTCCAGCCAGGTTACCCGAATCTATCTTTCCAGTTGTTAAGTGCATCTCACACCTTCAGGTTTGAAATCGCTGTGGAATCGGTGACTGAAAGGAAGATAGAAATAGTTATTGGCATGGTACGCACAGGATTACGATTCTAATACTTTTCAGGGACCACATTTTGACTTATAGTTCTATCGTGTTCTTTTTCATTGCCGTGTTGCCAATTAACCATTCTGGTTGTGAAAAAATAGTAGTAAGCGTAATAATAATATTTTTAAATGACACGGTATGTCTGCAAAGACTTTTGCTATTGGCAAAACAGTTCCTCCAAATGTGTTTATTTCCTGACTCATGACTGTATCTGCTAAAGATCTGGCCGTTGCTGAAATTAGAAATCCCATTAGTGACATGTTCGGGAAGGTCTTTAATATAGACCTTGCTTCTGAATTGTGGGAGGAAAATCACTGGGTATTGCTCTGTCTACGGCAATGATCCCTGAGCTCTTTTAGTAAACAATCCATCAGCATCCACAGTTCAGGGGGAACATAAATTGTATGCATCATCTAACACCCAATAAACACTAACAAGTAATAATAAGAAAAGTTGAAGTGCAGGTTTGTAACTGCAGGGAAATAGACTGGGTACTAAAAAGGAAGGAAACATTTTTCTTCATAACAGCTACTTCTGTCTCTTTACGAAGTTTTATTTCCTTTGCACTCTTGTACTTTCATCCTGATGACATGGCTATTATTTTATAGCAGTTTCAAGCAGTTAATTAATGAACTGCACACAAGTGACATGGCACCACCTTGCCCAATTATCTCTAGCATCTATTTTTACAGTACAAAGCACTGCCGCTTTGTGACTTGTCTCCACTCCCAAATTGGCTCAGGAGGCAGTTACTTTAATAGCCAAAACAATGCAACAGTAGTGCCACACTGGTGACACAGAGTAATTGTAAATCATCATGTGAGACCTCATAAAGCTCACCAGAAAAGCCCGTAGATATCATGTAATAAACATGCTCTTTTCTACTGAGTTAAGCAGCTATTGCTCAATTTACCATGTAATCTCATGAGCTCCAGGCTCATTAGCTCATTTAGGATGAGATGTGCTATGAGGGTGTGGTGAACACATAGAACCAGAGAATCGCCGATACTTTTTAAATTGTCCTTGTTGTGCTTTATAAAACTGAGATACC
The DNA here is from genome assembly GCF_964146895.1 of Miniopterus schreibersii. Lineage (NCBI taxonomy): Eukaryota > Metazoa > Chordata > Mammalia > Chiroptera > Miniopteridae > Miniopterus > Miniopterus schreibersii. The sequence goes on along the minus strand of NC_138109.1, from coordinate 51,127,899 downwards.
TGTGTTGACAGGTTGTTATATTTCAGGTTGATTCCAGCAGCTTTGTCTTTCACTGCTTTTTCTCTATAACCCACCTTCTTTCTTCCCTCTGGTGACCAGTGTGTTTGGGCTTCTCACTTGCTCTTACCCACAATCTGGCTGTTCAATTTATAAGGCCAAGTAACTGCACTGATTTTTTTGGAGTTTGTTACAGTGATCTTTGTTTAATTAAAAACCACCTTAAATATAAAATACTACAATTGTTGTGCCCAGAAACATAAATGTTAGCTTTGAGTGGGTGACAATACACTTACCTGACACAAATAACAAAAAGACGCAGAGGTATGCTCTGTGGTTGATATGCTTCCTAGAATAGCTTACAGTATTCACCTGAAAGGATGCCCACCTTGTCATTTGTAGGACTAAGTGAGAATCCCAATTTTATCAACAAAAAGTACACAAAAAGTATAACATTTGTTTAGTCTATGTCATTTGTAGCACAATTTTAAATTACATTTGTATTACTCCAGTAGCCATCACTATAGGGCTAAAATATTTCATATTTATTATTAAGATAATTTTTTTAATGAAACAGACTTGTTTACAAAATAGGAAGCCTGGGGTATAATTTCCTGCCATCTACCGGACTATGAAAAAAAAAAAAAAGCCACATGTCATAGTTCAAACTGCCTATGTTCTCTATTATTTACTCTTTTTTTTTTTTTTTTTTTATCATTTGTGAATATTTCTGGCAATTCTCTTGTAAGCTTCTTTGAAGGCCCTTTTCATTTTTCAAAATTCTACCTGACTATGACACTCTATCACAGTTGTTTAAATTTTTCTTTATATTAGTTATTTTATAGGTATTTTTTAAGGAAGAGTTATTTTCAACTAAATGTACCACTACTTGCTTTTATAAATACAATCTCATTTATAAGAAATCGTTTAAGGAGCCCAGCTGGCGTGGCTCAGCAGCTGAGCATCGACCTATGATCCAGGAGATCAGGGTTTGATATCCAGTCAGGGCACATGCCCGGGTTGTGGGCTAAATCTCCAGTGAGGGGTGTGCAGGAGACAGCAAATCAATGGCTCTCTCATCATTGATGTTTCTATGTCTCTCTCTCCCTCTCCCTTCCTTTCTCTGAAATCAATAAAGATATATTAAAAAAAAGGAAAAGAAATCATTTGAGACTGTATATGCCAGTAATATTGCTGTGAATTTTTAGAACTCCTCTCTTGCACCTATCTTTAGAACATATTTTTAAAACATATATGAAAACCTGCTTACATTTTATTATATTTTTAAATAAAAAATTATTAAATGCCTGAATCTTCCAGGTATTCATTAACTCCCAAGGGATTCTGGATTATTCTAAAATCTATTCCACTGGCAAAAAAACAACTGAGGATGTATATGTGAATATGTCATGGATTTTGATGGTCTATCAAAAGTGGCATTGAAATGACAACCATATTGGAATAAACTGATGGCTTAGTTAAGATAAGCTCTTTGAGATTTTTAACAAGTTTTTATTTCAGTTCTAATATAGTTGTTAAAATTATCAGAACCATTATTTTATGCCAATGGCTTAGATAACTATACCATCATGAAATATTGTTGCGTTTTAATTACTTGGTTAAAGGAAATAAGTAAATGTGAGACCACATTTATATAAATTATAGAATAACTAAATATAAAGAATCTTCACACAAAGTGTTATGCAACCTGTTTTATTTACTGAAAAAACTTTAGGAACACAAGGCAAAACATACATTACATGCTACAAAATTTAACACAGAATTCTGAATCTATTGTGTTGCACATAAAGATGACATTTTCTTACTTGCTAAATATGGCATACCTAGAGTTTGTTTTAATGGTATAAGTTATTTAATTTATCATAACTGAATATAGGTGTGTGTATTTTAATTTGGTTGAACTTTTACATTAAATATAGACTGAATTGCTGGTGTTTTGTATGTTACACAGGAAGTCTCTGGTGGCAGCAGATGCTAGCTTAAGTTGAAAACAATTTTCTGATTTATTATGCCAAAGCCACATCTAGTATTAACCTACTTGGCTCATACAAATGTCAGGAAAGATAAACATCTACTTTGATTAAATAAATTGACAACTGATTACTTATTGAAGGAGGGTAGATTGCAGGAATAGCACCCATAAACAGACAGCATCTTATACATGTTCAGAATCGGATAAAGGTCAATTTCTATGCCCTGGTGTACTTTTTATATTGCCCTTGAAAAAAATATTACAAGGATGATGATGCCATGGAATGCTGAGTGAAAGTCTTGGAACTATGAAAGATGATGCAAGTTATCTGTGATGCACACACGGCTTGAAGCAGGAGTAATGTATTTGCTACCAGCCGTTATAAGTGGGATCACAAAGTAGGTCCTTCTATCAGAAAAGTCATGTGAGTATAAAGTTGCCAGAGTTTGAAACATTATTGCAGGTTAGACCAGGTGGTACGTGAGGAACCCAGACAGGTTACAGCTTTTAACACATGTCCTAGAGGTCTCTACTAAGAATGCAAGATGGGCGTACAGTGAGGGCAGAGACACATTTATATAGCCCTGCTAAGGGGTTTATGTGTCTATCCTGTTGACTCCTCGCAGTCATCCTCTGATTAGTTTTATTCAACAAATATTTTCAAGAAGCTACTTTAAGCCAAGCAATGTTCTAGCTCCTTGGGATTCAATGGGGACTTAAAGAGACAGGGTCTTTGCTTCCGTGCATTCATGTTAGGGTTTCTCAACCTTGACAATACTGACATTTTGTGCCAGATAATTTTTTTGTGGTGGGATTATCTTTTCCAGTTCTAGGGTGCTGAACAGCATTGCTGGCCTCTACCCACTGGAAGCCAGTAGCCTCCATGGAAGTTCTGACAACCAAAAAATGTCTCCAGTCATTGCCAAATGTCCCCTAGGAAACCAAATTCCCCCCATTGAGAACCACTGCTTTACATAATAGTGAGGGGGTGACCTGCAGTGAATCAATCAACAAATAATGCAATTCCAGATAGTGAGAAACACAATAACGGGATAGAGAGTTACTGGCGGTGGGGGTGGTGATGGTGAGGATGAGTATTTGGACAGAATATGCAAGCGACCCTAAAGCCTTTCAAAGATGGAAGTCTTATGGAGATACTGAATAATGCAGGATGGAGGACAAGAGGTTAGAGGCAGAGTGAGAGCAAATGCAAAGCCTGTGGGTATGAAGAATCTTAGCCTAGAGAGGTTTTTGCATTTGCTCAAGGTCATGTAGGACCAGGATACAAGTTAGATTTGTCTGCTTCCCGAACCTGTGTTCTTTGCATGACCCTCTATTGCCTCAGTTTAAATCAAGACAACTGCAATTCAACTATCCTAGAGTAGAAATGTTATGATTCTGCAGGGGGAGGAATGGTCTGAATCCATAGCCAAAACACACCAGTGGCTGCTTGTTGCTTATAGACTCTAGGAAGAAAAATGATGATACTAATATAGGAGTAAAACCAGGAAACAAATTTCTCATAAAAATAACAAAAAAACATTACTATGCAAAATATTAATATGATGATCCATATCAGTTCCCCTTTTTCCTCCCTTATTCATAATATAACCTATAAGAGACACATTCTTCCCAAAGATTAAGTTTTACAGGCAGCCACAATGAGTGGCATAGTACTGTGAAATTAGAAAGTCTCTTGATCTGATAATAATTCATCCTAAAATATAGTGTATCTCTGACTCCATGAATTAAAATATATGTTGACAAAGAGATATTGCTTTTTATACAAGGTAATATACTTGTTATGGATTTATAGTTTGTACATAATATTAAGTGGCCCAGACAGAGAGATTTCATTGAACTCTTGGGAAAGACTGTAACTTATATTTCCTGCTGACTTCTGTTTTCTATGGTTCCTTATTAAGATTTATGGGATATTTAGTCTTTGATTCTTTAATTATAATTGGCAGGTGTCCCTGAAGTTGTAAAGCAATTAGGATGCCTGTAGTTATTTTCTTAAAACAGCGGTGCTTGTGGACTTGATTTTTCTAGGGTGTTTATCATGTCCTATTTCCTCTCATTTTTCATTCCACATTGAGTCCCCCAAGGATAGCATCCTCGCTGTGACCAATACCTCAGGGCACAAATGAAGATAAGGAGCCCAGAGAATATACAGGTAAGTTTATTACACATGAGATTTTACTATATTAGTGGTAATGTTTAACACCTTACAACATGAGCTTGACTATATATTGTCTCTAAACTAGAGGTCTCCTTGTTTTCAAAAGCACTACAAATTTTAACTCTGCTAATACTAGAGGCCTTTCCTATTTATCCAGAGATAGTAAAATGTTCCACAGTTTATAAGCCCTTTATGTGATAAAATTGTTTTTCCTGGTCTATCAAATTTTTAGACATCTTAAAAACAAACAAGCGAAAACAAATATATTTCCTTGACTAACTCTACGAAAAACCTTTTAATAGTTTTATATTTTAACTCAGGAGGGACTTTTATATTCCGCAAGAAGTTTATATGTTTTCCTTTCTAGAAGGGAAAGATAGCTCAATTCATCTTTTATAGTATTTGTTATTTATATGAATACTTACAAATGGGTTATAACATGATATATACTAAATATTCTCATGATGTCTTCATTTATTCAAATAAATATTTATTGCTGTACTTCTATGTGCCAGGTAATGAAGATATACTTCTGGGGAAAAAAAATATGGTCCTTTCCTTCATTCAGTTTATAGTGTAGGAGGGAAATATTTATTTATTTACTCATTCATTTATTTATTCACTCAATACATATTTGTTGTATCAGGCTTGCTTTTGTTTACAGTGATAGAGAAGACAGGCAAAGTCTTGAATTCAAGAAGTATATATTCAGTTGGAAGGCACTAAATGTAAACAAATAAAATATATAATATAATGAAGAAAAATAGACCCAAGTTTCTGAGAGTGATATTGTACTGAAATATGTGGTAACACTCTTGATAAGCAAGGCAAGACATTAAACAGTTAATTCCAGAGTAAGTAAGATGTGCTTGTGTAAATTTTAGGTGAGACCACCCTACGCCTAGCTGGCTCGGTAACTGGTTTCAGTTTGGTAATAAATTGCTATGACTTTAAAAGCAAACCAGAGTTAAAATGATTGTAGCTCTATGTTTTAAATTCACTCAAAGAATAATTGGGTTTTCGAGCGTGAAGGAACTGGACTTTTAAATTATCTAGTGGACTCTATTTTATACACAATATACTAGAGGCACTGGAAGGTAAAGTCACTCCTATTTCCTTAGAAAGTTTGTGTCAGATCCAGGATGGAACAAAGGCCTTCTGACTCTCAGGTGACGGGCTCTTTCCATTATATCATGCTCTGCTATGATGATCTGTCAGAGATAGTCAAGCACAGGCACAATGACTGTCAGTCAACCTGAATATAATCCACTAAGTTATGCTAATTCCCATAAAAACTAAGATGACACACCACTGAAGGAATCCCCACTAGGCTTTTGTTCATAGAAATTTGCCCATTTATGGCAAACTTATCCTACTCTTTGGAATCTTTTTGTTCTCTTTATGCTATCCCTAGTGTCATAAACTCAGAAATCTTCAGGAGTAAAGAAAGACAAAGTGAGGAAAAATGAAACAAATGAAAACGGTGCTCTTTTCCACATAAGTGAGTATTTCTATAGTGAAGACCCGTAGTAAATGAAATGGGTAAGACATGAAGTGACATGCCTGACATCCAATGTTTTGTCAATATCTGGTATTAAATGGAGAAAGGGTCTGTTCTTAAACAGGTCAGAGGAAAAGGAAATTTGCATGTAGTCATACAATGCCGGTAACAAGGGCTTTTCGTAGTCTAAAATAATTTAGCAAATGCAATATTATCATGGACTCAATGAGGCTTTAAATGTAATGAAAATGTGGGGGGAAAAAACCACACTGCTGTTTTGAATATCTGATAACTGTTTTTACTATTATTTTCAGTTTTAATTTGTTAAAAATGCTTAAAAATACTCAAAGAAGACAAAAATCCTTGGTTCCTTCAGAAAAACAGGTTTTTTTGCTTAATGAAGGTAATACCAGGGAGATAAATTCTATGGGACTATCAAATTGCTGGCTGGAATGCAAGGATCAGTGAGGACTTTTGTTTAGTAATCAGAAAGCCACATTTAGAAGTGAAAGAAGAGAGGCAATTTGTGTAATCCCTTGCAAAAAATGCCCTTTAGAGAAGTTTTTTCTTGGTCAGGAGACTAAACAGGATGTTGGAGAATTTCCTACTAAGCCATCCTCTAAATTTCTGCTAGGGTTATTTTTCCCCTTAATATATAACTTTCATTATCCCACGTCACCATTTAAAATTCTTCTGTGACTCTCCATTCATATTCAAAATAAAATTTGTATAAAGAAATATTTAAAAGTTTAACACTGTCAGTGTGGCTTTCCAGACCCCCCTCACCATCCAACACTATTCTGCATGGCTACATAACATTGGGATTTTATACACATTAAGCTCCTGCCACCCTTATGTGCTCTCATACTTCAATGCCTCAACTCATACACTTCATCACCACGCATCTCCAACTACTCTGTTCTTCCTAGTGATCCTTCTTCAAAGCCCTGTTTAATTGTCCACTCTGAAATGTTTTTCTTTCTCTGTGCATTTAGAGCATTTATACATGACGTTATATATACATCCTCTGACAAGGGACTAAGGTTATGTGAATGTGAGTGTAGAATTTATGTCTTAGTTACCTTACTATCCCCAGTACCACCTCTATGCTTGACATATAATCTGTGGTCGATGGATGCTTTAAGAACGAACAGGGAAAAGAATGCATGCACTCGAAGCCCAACCCAAACACAGAACAATATACAGGAGTGAGGGAATGCTGTGTGCTTGTCTCATTGACATTTGTAGATCGATTAGTGCTATTAAGCTGAAAGCAACATCAAAGGCAGCTTTAAAAGCAGAAGTCACAGCTGAAGGGAGTATGAAAAAAGTAGAAACAGCTTTCTCACATCTTTGACTTACACGTTATTCCATGTATAGGATAGGATTATGGACTGGCTATGCTTTTGAACCTCAAGGCCTTTTTAAAATAAAGATATTTTCTAAGGCAATTGTTATAGCCACCTTCTTTTGGCTCTTATGCTGCTTTTCACCCCAATATGGCTCTGACCCTCCCTAGATTAATTGATCTCAATCATGCATTTCTAAATGTGCTCTAGCTATAGAGAAATGTAGATGACCCAGGTAGAATGAACCTCAGGAACAGATAAAATGATTAGACCCAATATCCAAAAATCTTTCTTACCACAAGCAAATAGAACTGTGTGGCTCTGTAGAGCACCTAAAGTGCTGCAGTTAAATGCTATCATTTGGATACTTTTTGCTTCAAATAACAGAATATCTATCTAAAAGTCTCTTTAATAAATAGACTTGTTTATCTCGTAAATGAAAGAGTTCAAAAGTAGAAAAAAATTACGTTAGCTATTCAAAGATATCAAATGCCAAGGCCATTCCCTACTTTCTCTTGTAGATGTTGGCTTTTCATCTTGTCCTAGCTCCTTTATTGTCTCAAGAAGCTTCTTCAGGTATCATAACTTTGAAAAGCAGAAAACTGGAACCACCATTTGTCTATGCTGGAAATAAAGTCTACTTGTGGTTCCTAGCTACATTTACAAACAATGGTGACATCATCTACTGGCAGGTTCCAGAATTGTATAAATAACCCCCATTATGGCTATTGTAGCACAATGACACACAGAAATCTGAACTTTTCAGATGCTAAATAGCATGGGACCTTAAAAAGAGTGAATCTATAATAAATACTTTGATATAACTTGCAAATATGAAAGATAATGATTATATAAGGGCTGATTCAATTTTTTTTTTAAAAAGACTGAAATTATTATCAGGACAGACATTTGTAAAACAAAGGATAAGTCTGCAATGCTTGTGTTATTATAATAAAAGTACTAGAAATTTGGGTTTAATAAAATTTTCTAAAAATTGTTTAATCTGTTTCTTTATTTAAAATTTTCCAAAATATTTTCAAATTGAAAATCTAAAGCCACTAATTATAATGAATTAAAAGAAATCAGTAAAAAATAGTCAATGAGTTAGTTTTTAAATTTTTGAAATTTACTTCCTTTGCCTATTTTTAAGGGAAGTTTTTGGGAAGACTAACCCAGGCTGGAGAAGAATTCTTTTAATTTTGTCAATATGAGGCCTTACTTTCTCCTTCCCCTTTACTCTAAGAAGTCAGGTTTGTTTTTTTCTTCCTGCAGAGACAAGACTTAAAGTAACTGCTGTTCACAGCTTGAAAGAACAAGGCCTTCACTACTTTCTAAGTCTTTCCTCCCCAGAGGTAGTCTCTTTAATAAATTGAGGTTTTAACCCTAATGATTTATAAAAAAAAAAAAAAAAATGGTACAAGGGTAAAGGGTAAAAAGGCAAAACTCAACAGGCTGTATTATTTCTTTGTTATGTAAGAAATTGATCATTATAAATATATATAGTACTAATTAATTAAGCAAAATCATGAAAAGGAGATTATATTCAATTATAATATATTGTAAAAATTGTTAAGTTTTCTCAATACGAAAGCTAAAATAATATACTTTCATGATAATTAACTCTCGGGCATCTTAAAATTAAAACAGGAGGTCTATGATCCTTCACTTGCATGTGGACTGGCCTTTGTGATTTGTTTGTAACTGAAAGAATTGTACAGAGGTCTTGCTGGTTGGCTCTCAGGGTAAGATCAGAAAAGGTCATGCAACTTCTGCCTTATTCTCTTGGGATGCTCACTCTGGGGAAACCCAGCTGCCGTGTAAGTTCGACTGTCTAGAAACTGCCATGCTAAAGTCATTTCATGTGGGCACTCTGGCCAGCATCAACTGCAGTCATGTGAGTGAGCCATCTGGACCTTGGGCAGAGTAGACTTCAGATGACTGCAGCCCCAACATGAGGGACTTGAGGCAAGAACTGTCTGGCCAATTCTTTCCCAAGTTCCTGACTCATATCTCATGAGCCTATCCAAATGTCTGCCTCAAGCTACTATTTTTAGAGTATTACTAATCCAGCAATAAGACCACTAGAAATTTTAGTGAAAATTATTTAAAATCAGTTTTATAAGGACAAATTGTAGAACAAATTTGTTCAAAATACTTGTCTTTCAGTAAACAGAGACAGTTCCCAGGGGCTCTAATTTATTCTTTACTTTCACTTTATGTTTTTGGGGAAAAGAAACATGCAGCTGATTTTTTTTTATTTGTATGTACAGTGTAATTTTGAAAGGGTATTAAACCTTCAAAGCCATTGTAATCTTGCCATAAAAAAGAGTATTTTCTGCTTTCCTGAGAACTTGGTATATGAGATATGGCAGGGTCAAACCTAAACATGAATTCCTATTAAGAGATGTTCTTCTATTATTTTAAAGTAAATTTATATAACTTGTTTTTGAAATTTCTAATAATTTGTCTAACTTCAGATACTGTTAGATAAAACACAAAATTGAGTCCAAACATTAGAGAAGAAATGAAAGGTGATGAAAATCCTCAAAATCTAGGTTGTGAGAAGTTTCAGAATCACTGGTTACAGGAAGAAAAAAGAAAGAAACAATTTGTGGGTAGTTGCAAATAGAGAAATCAAGATTAGTGATGTACTTTTAGTTGGTTAATGATGTGAATTACAAAAAAAAATGTACAGTTAAAACCATACAAGTGAATTAATTATCTAAAGATGTAAGTAGGTTATGATCAATAAAAATATATATACATAGTTGGCATTCAATAAATATTAGTTTAAAGTGTCAAAGATTGAATATAGCTCTGACAAGAAAGAAAACATTTGGAAAAACTTTTTTTTGCTTCTAAATATCACTCTTTCATTGTTTTCCCTTTTTCTCACCCTACCTCTTTGTTACTTTTCCTGAATTCCTTTTTTTCTACCTGCTCCTTCCTGTTTTTTTCTCTCTTTTTATGCATTTAGTTGAGTTTTTTTCTCTCTCAAGTAACAAGTCTGAGGGTTAGGGCTGGAGCAGGATTTCTGTTGTATTCCCAGAAAGGACTCAGCTTCTTCCATCCTTCTGCTCTACCTACCATTCTTAGAGCTTGGCTTTCAGCCTCATGGTCATAAGATGACACTTCATTTAGAGACTTGATTGTATCACTGTGCATATTAGGAGGAAGGTGGAAGGTGAAATGTGAAGGACAAATGTGCAAATAAAGTAAGTCTGCTGAGTGAAATCTCTTTGGAAAGCATTCTTAAGTCCCATCAAGAGTACTCTTGTTGACAGTATTTGTCCATAAGGATAATCATAGCTACAAGAGAGTCTTAGGAAGTAAGTAACATTTTTTTGGCACAAAATCATCTTTTTAAAATTAGAGTTCTATAGACTAAGAAAAAGACAAAAATAAAAACAAAAACAAAAACAAAGAAAGAAAGATACTTACAGTCAAAAAGTTGCTTGTCCTTTACCCTTTAAGGTGGGGATCTAAGACTCATCCTCAAATTTCAATCTCCTCTAAACTCCTCTTTAGTGCTGGTCTTCAGTGCATCAATTACTCAACAGGTTTTATCAATCCCCGATCAAATCTGCCATTTTCTCTTTCTCTTTCCATCATACTACTGCCGTAGATTGAGTGGTAGCCTCCCAAACGATATCCTCACGTTTAATTCCCAGGACCTGTAATCCTTACCTTATTTGGAAAAAAGAGTCTTTGCAGATGTAACTAAGTTAAGAATTTTGAGAAAAAGAGATCAACCCGGGTTATCCAGGTAAGCCCTAAATTCAATGATCCTTATGAGAGGCACACAAGGCAAATCTGAAAGACAGAAGAGTAGACATGTGATGATGAAGGCAGAGATTTGAGTAATAGGGCTACAGCCAAGGAATGCCAGCAGCAATCAGAAGCTGGGAGAGGCAAGGAACGAAATCTCCCATAGGGTCTTTGGAGGGAGCATAGCCCTTTCACTACCTCAAGTTCAATTTCTGGCTTCCAAAATTGTGAGAGAATAAGTTTCTGCTGTTTTAAGCCACTGAGTGTGTGCTGATTTATTACAGCAGCTCCAGGAAATTAATACAACTATCCCTTTATTTTTTTTTAATTTATCTTAATTATTGAAAGTATTACAGATCTCCTTTCCCCCCCATTAACACCCCCACCCTTGTACCACCACCCCACACACACTACAGGCCTTTACCACTACCTTAATCTGCGTCTCTTTGTTTGGCTTGGATTGTTGCAACAGTGTTAAATTATCTTCCTCTTTCCATTCTACCCTAGTCCCATCTATATAGTCACCAGACTAGTCTTCATATAACACAAATCTGATTATTGCTTTGTCTTAAACTTATCAATGGCACCCCACTGACTATAGGCTAACATTTAAATTCCTTCATACATCACACAAATGCCTTTACAATGATGATCATGTCTATCCATACAAATTTTGCTCTTGACATTCTGAACTTGAATCATACACAGCTTCTTGCAGTGCTGTGAATTCCCCCATTATACCATAATTAATTTTTTGTATGCATCCTAATTTCTGCCCAGAACACTTTTTTCATCTACCCAATAAGCTTCTTCTCTTCATGTGCAGATATAACACCATAACTTTTTTAACTCAGTTTATCCCACTTAAAAGTGAACCCTCTCCAGGGTCTAGCAGTCTTAGTATTTCTCCAGTCTAGGGAGTAACAACTGCATAAGTATTTAAATCTTTTTGGTCAAAAAATAAAGAATGACATAGATTGCAATCATTAGAATTGGATGCCATGGAGATTATGAGTCCAATGAACAGAGAGGAAAGTTCACTGGCTTCAGTGAAAAGTAAATGATTAGATACTTTAGGGATACAAATTTAGATTAAGATTTGGGTGCTGATGGCTGACTGCTGGGAATTAAAAAGTAGCAAGTGTTTAGGAAGTTAAGGGACTATAGGTTTTGAGTTCCAGAGAGCTGGCCACAGAAGAAAAAAAAAAAAGTTATATGTGTCCAGTATTTTAATTAGCTTGTGGTATTATATTCTTTTTAAAACGAGTTTGAATTATGATTTTTAGGTGCTGGGCATGTTTTGTTACTGCCACTATGCTTTTCTGACCGGTATCTATTCCTTGTGCCTTTGCTAAGACTATCCTGCTTTTATTTAGAAGAATTGCCTTCCCCTAATTTTACACAGTCTTAATGAGACTAAAAATCAAGCTGTTCTGACTTACACTGATTGAGGTATGGTATGTGACCCAGTCTTGGCCGATAGATTCTCATGGTTGGTACTTTGACTCTGGAAATAATCGATAGACAAAATGGCCTAAATTCCTTCATTCCAGTGGAGAGCCTTGATTAGAGAGCTGAGTAGTTCTTGACATTTAAACTCTCACAGTTGATCTTGTTCCTATTTTATTTTTCACAACCTGGTTTATCTTCCCATTGATTCTTGGAACTGCTTGTCATTCTCCCAAGTTTTCCTGCTTATGTCAGCCATAGTCAGTTTCTATAACTTACAAACAAATAACCTGAACTGCCCTAACAGATAAACTTGTTTATCTGGAGTTTTCATTAATATTAATGCATGGGGAACAACTTGAGAGAAGGGAAAAAAGAAAATTCCTTACTGGAAACAGAAGCTAATATTGGCATGATGGCTACTATTCTTATTATTGCTCATATTAAGAAAAAAAGGAAAGAAAAAAAAGTTGCCCTTTTCTGGGAGAAATTTTAAAAGTTTAAAGAACAATTTCAGAAGTCTTTGTAAGAAGTTAAATGTCACAGATTTAAGATTATTCAAATTTACACAAGAACTACTTAGAGGAGATCAACTAGATAAAAACTGGGATGTTTGTCATTTCTAATTCCGGTAATTAAGTGCTGCTCTCGTTCTACTTGAAAAAGGCCTCTATGGAATTATATTAATGGCATAATGGAGAGTCAAAGAAAAAAATCAAAACTATTACAAAAAAGAATGATATTGAAAAATTCATGAGCTGGAACCTTCAGAAAAGCAGTGTTTATGGTGATAGATGATCAAGGTCACTGAGTGGCATGCGGTCTTCTGTCCAGAAGGACATGTCACCTCTTCTACTTCTAAAATGTATATAAAACATTAGAAATACTCTCATCATGAAGACCACAGTCAAGTTCTTTAACTGAAGTTCTTTCATTACAATCCTACTATTTAATACTTATTTCTTCCTAAAAGGGTGATTGCTTGATTTCTGTTCTAAAGTGATTAATTTTGAGGGACTCAGTGTGATCATTATGAGTAAAAATGTTAATACTTAATTATTTTTGGGAATGAGAAAAGTATCCTGCTTGGGCCTTAAAAATGTGAACCTAACAAACGGCAGTTATTTTTCACCTGTAATGAATATGCTGATTGTTTGCCTTCACCTACTCAGAATTCAGCATTCTGACTAGAAGCTCTATTCAGCCTTTTGTGACAGAGCACCTAGAAACAAAAGGCAGGAAGGTCTGAGGGGCTTTCAAAGAAACACAATTGGGAAAAACTGACTTATAGCCCTAGGAAATCAAGTAATTATATGACCTTAATCAAAATACTTTGTTATTTCTCGTTCTTTATCTCAGAAATGGAGATTATTGTACCTAATCTGCTTATTTTATGGAATTGCTGTGAGAAAAAGAAATAAAGCAGGTGAAAATTTTTACTAAAAAAGAAATTCTATGTAAATGCAAAATGCATTATTAATTGAGTCATATATCATGTTCTATAATAATCTAAGGGAGTGTGTTTCTCCACAAATAATAGTGCTGATGAATTTGTTAAATCATAAATTAGATAAAAATTAAAAACAAAAATATATTCAAATAAAATAATATATATAGAACTTAAAAAGTTATTATATGCATATTCTCTCAAAGAATAGCAAAATGCATCACCCACTTGCATATCCAGGTTAATTCTTTTTAAAAGAGAAAAAAAATCTCTAGCAATATTGCTAACGAGATGTAATGTAATATAGATGTTATTCATTTAAAACTCTAATATGACATTTCTCTTGTGTCTGTGACCTATATTATCATTGGTTTTTACTCCTAATGAACATTGATCCATATCTATTAGTCATATTAGAGCACAAATGCTCTCATATAAAACTTGGAGTCCTCCACCCCACCTAACTAGCATTTTCTATGCTTATTCTATAGCAAGTTGCAAAGCAGAAGGTGCAATGCAATTTTTTAAGTGTATACTTATTAAGACATTCCGATGCATTAGAAGCTTCCTGTGGTGGGTTATGTTGGCTGATACAGAAGGTTTACAAATATGGCCATTTTTTATAATTTCATTTTAATTGAGTCATATATAGCATAAAAGATAACTGCATATGTATTGTCTACTTAAATGATATTTCAAGGTACATCTTTTAATTTTACTGCTTTTATTGATATTGTTACAGTTTGTGATTTCCCCACAGCTGTTTTTATTTCGTGAAAATCATTCATCCCACGAGCATGACTACAGCTACAAGCATTTTATAATAAATTGTTATGATCATTAAACACATGTAATTAAGGACTTCTTTGCATCCATCTCCTTGTTCTTTAAATTTTTCATCCTCTTTATTAATTTTATATATCAAATATAATTTTTAAACTCCTCAATTAGCAAGCTACATATGCTCTGTCTGTGTGCTGAGCGCTGTCTTCCCACACTGTTTCCACACACAGCGCACATCTCCTTCCCAGTCAGACTTTCCAGAAGCCCACTGGCTGTCTTCCTGTTCATGCTGCCGATGGCCTCCAGGTCATACCATACCTGCGGTCCTTGGTGATGTCCCATCTCTCCGCTACATCCTGTCCTCTTCTGCTCTCCCAACAATGTTCCAATTACATTTCCTCTTGGGCAGTTCCCCTGATCATCTTTCTCTCTCACTGTCTTTTTGCTGGAATGCCTGTGATTGTCACAAGATGCTCACTCTCAAAGTTGTGACTCATTATTTATTCATTCAATATTCAGTCAGTCCACAAGCATCTTTTCAGGGCCTACTTATTACCAGCCTGGTGCTAGGAACTGAAGTTACAAAGATGAGCCTGACACAGTCACTTCCTTTAGGGAATTTAGAGTATTGTTCTGGAGGGGACATTTCTGAATTTGAAGACCCAAAAGATGGTCTCCATTAAAAAAATTTCTTGACTCCAAGCAAAATTTTCCCTAGAAAATACCTATTATGGGATTCATTTTTCTTCCATGAATTCCTAAAGGATATAAAGGTTGCTTTGATGTGAGACAAAACTTTAAGAAACTTCAGTTCAATGTCACCAGCTACTCATATGTAACAACATGTGAGTAAATACTAGCTATTAATTTAATATTGTATTCTGAACCTCTAAAAAAATCAGTTCTTCATGAATAATAAAAATGATAATCACATTTTCACAGGAAATAAACCACCATAGTTTGTGTTATATTTGTGTCAGTAATTTGCATAATCAGTTCTTGGCTTTACCTGATACCAGACTGTGTATAAGATTCAGATTTTTTTTAAAGCTTACACAATTTCTTGTGCTAGGTGTCCCACAGGACAGCATTTCTGAAACAATTATAGAAGAAGCTAGACCCCAGGAATTCTAAAGGTGTGTAGACTTAGCCCAATATAAACAAAATGTAAAATCTAGACTAACCAACAAAATCCACAAACAATGATAATAACAACGTTGCTTTGCATCTCCAGAAGGTTTGGGGAAAAGTTTTCCTTCTATTGAATCAATTTACCTTTATAAAAATAAAATTCTATTTCATAGATTGTACTTTATATGCAGTGATCCCAGAGATCCTATAAAGTATACACATAGAGCCAGTATTCAGTAAGTGGAACCGTGTCACTCAACATCTGAGTAAGATTCCTACTTATAATGTTTTTTTAAAAAGGCCAGATGGGAAACATTTTCCATGATATTAATGAGGAAATTCTATCCTTTCTGGGGCAGGAGGGAGGGAGGGGGAAGAAGGGAAGGTGAGAAGGAATATTTAATGTTGTAAATGTCTAATTAAACTGGAGAAAAGTAAAATCATAAAGATCTGACAGGAATGCCACTATAGTGGACCTCATAATATAACAAGGAGCTAAAAAATTACTGCAAATGTGGACAGTGGTAATAGAAACAGTGATTAAAACATGGAAACTAATAGTCCCAATGAACTGTGCTGTATGGTATTTAGTTTTGGCTGCCACAATTTCTGATAGACTTTGAATAACTCGAATGCATGTAGGGGAAGACAGCCAGAATGGCAAATGGTCTGAAAATCTCATTTCTTAAAGGAACAAAGAATTGTTAGCTTGGAAAAGAAAACATCATAAGGGAATTTCAAGAGCTGTCTTAAAATATTTAAAAGATTGTAATCTTTAAGAGTGTAGACTTATTTTTCCCCCCAAATGATAAAAAAGAACAAAATCAGTTGAAAGTTTTACCGAGGCTGATTTCAATTCACTATTAAGAAGACTCAACTGTTAGAGTCATCAGCGAAAGTCTCTGGAAGGCAGATCCTGTTGCAACAGACTCCTCTGGGTCCTGGGGGCATCACCAGGCTGGGCCTGAATGTTCAGAGACAAACATTGACATATGAGGCTACATTTAGTAGATTATTATCTGTCTGACTAAAACAGAGAATGCCAAAGAATTTGGGCAAGGTAGTAAAGAGTTACTAAAAGCTTTGGTTAACAGACATGTTATAGTTTTTTGTTTTTGTTTTTTTAACTTAACTCTTTTCCTGTTCCTCTTCTTCGAGAAATTAGAATAAATTATTTGAAGTATCATATTTTCTTACTTATATTAGGGAGTCAGGAATAAACTCACTTGCTAATTTTATTGTATATCACTAATGTATTTGACATATATTTCTGTCATTTAACCAACAAAAGAGCCAGAGTCAGGTGAGTAGGCATTCAGCCTTTCCATCTATATATTTAAGTTCTTGCCTTTAAGAAGTTTATAATCTTATTGTAGAAAAATCCTAAAAAAATGAAGCAATGAGAGGTCATTATAAAAGGTTAAATTGTATAGATACCACCAATGGTTTCTCTTGTTTGTATGTTTGTTTTTAAGAATGTTACATAGAAGTTCTTGCAGGTTGGGTTTTCCAGAAGCAGACACTGAGCACCAATACGATGTTTAGCATGCAGTGTGTTTATGAGGGGTTAGCAACACCTGTACCCAGAGAAGGAGGAAGAAAGACTTGGCAAAGTAATCTCAGCTGCAATGTAGGTGAGACAGACAAAGCCTTACTCAAACCCACAAGGAACTCTGAAGCATGAGTGGTCTGTCCCAATTGCCCAGCAAAGGGTGACATGGCTAGTCCTTTATAACCCTGCTTTCAATAGCCATCAGAATATAGACCTGGGAAGGATGTGCCTTTGGCCAAAGTAGCTCTTTGTAACTGAGGCAAAGCTTGAAACCTAGAACTGTGTTTACCAACAAAGTCACAAATAAACTGATAAAACTGGGGCTTTTTTGGTTGAAGCTGGGATAAAAAGTTTAGAACCTCACCCTGACAGCTTTCAAGATCATTAAAAAAAAAGAACTCTAGCCCTGGCATGGTGGCATCATTCCATACACCAAAAGGTGGCAGGTTCAATTCCTAGTCACGGTACATACCTAGATGATGGGTTGTGTTCCCAATTGGGACACATATGGGAAGCAACTTATCGATGTTTCTCTCTCACATCTCTCTCTCTCTCTCTCTCTCTCTCTCTCTCTCTCTCTCTCTCTCTCTCTCTCTCTCTCTCTCTCTCTCTCTTCTTCCTCTCTAAAATCAGTAAAAAGATATCCTTGGGTATCTTTTAAAAAAGATTTAAAAAGAAGAACTCTAGAATCTCATAGAGCATAGTGGCAGAATAATGACTACTAGTTAATAAGTGCCATATGCTCTTCTAAGTATTTTGCATGCATAACTCCTTCAATCCTCCCGTACAGATAAAGAAACAGGTGTAGAGAGGCTAAGTAATCTGCCCAAGGTCACCCAGATCTTTTGGCTCTAGAGTCTGTACTTTTAACTATTACACTCTACTCTGCACATGTAAATCTTTACATAAAGTTTCATGGAGAGGCTTCAGGTATAGTTTAAGGAAGAAGGCATGCTAAAGGATGTGCCTTGAAGACCTGTAGTGTTAGGCTTGACATAATCCTCATTATGCAGTGGTGGATCCGGAGGGACAGCAGCTGGGGACAATAGTCAATTACGCGCTCTGCTGCAGGAGACGTGAACTGTGAATGTTCATGGCTGCCACAATCTGTTTATCCTTAATGAGCTTTCAGCTGAACTATATTCCTCCACCTTCTTTGTTGTTAGGCATGGCAGCTGAGTTCTTGCCAATTGAGTATGAGCAGAATTTAGGTGCAACTTCCAGGTATGGCCAATAAGAATTTATTCCTTGAAGTCATTCATTTATTATTCCATGTAATTGGAATGGAGAATTCCCCCAGAGTAACTTTGAGAACCAGGTATAAAAGATGATTATCATAGACATCAGAATGACTTCGCGGACATAACAGCCTGACCAAAAGAAGCAATTTTGAGTGAGAATAACATTTCTCTTATATTTAGATCATTATGTATGTTTGGTCTACTTGATGCTATAATCTAGCCTACCTAAATTTATATATTCTTTCCACTGAGAGAGTTTTAAAGCATCGTTAATATCATTATTACATGCAGAGAGCACTGCTCACATGTAGGCCAGGACAGAGGCCATTCTTTCGCCATGCTGACATATTACTAACACTTGCTCTTTGGTAGGAGAGACTCCAAATTAGTATCAGTGCATATACAGGGTGGGCAAAAGTAGATTTACAGTTGTCTATATGGGAAATAAGACAATAATTAATAAATAATAATACAAGAATTAACTGTGTTTCATATACTCACAACTGTAAACCTCTTTTGCAGCCCCACCCCATATGTTGTACTGTTGTAGTTTTCTGTGGCTAAGTGTGCATTTGAGAGATTTAGCACATCAGACCCTATAAAGAGGATCAGACTGAAATCTGGCATGGATGGGGTAGTAGGGGTTAGAGGGGATGTGAGATGTGGGAGAGTACAGGGGCAAATGAAAATATGCCCAATGCTTCAAAAATGTCACAGACATCTGGCCACCAGGTTCACGATGGTTATTCTGAGGGCTATAAGGGTAAGCTTAACAGTGGTAAGCTTGACTATGCTCAGCCTGCCAGCTATGCGTTGGGATTTGTGAAGTCTCAAACTGTTTTACAGAAGAGGGGATCCCCCTGTTGGATCTAGGTCCAACTGAACAACTACAGATTAAAATGCAATTGGAAAAAAAAAGATTAAATGGCAAAAAAGAAAAAGAAAAAGAAAGAAAAGGCCTGATCTTTTTCACAGAGTACTTGTCACAAATCAATAAAATTATAATTATTGTTGATATTAGACTATAATGAATGATAACGCATTTGCTCAAAAACTATGTGCCAGGCACTGTTCTGGGCACTGGGGATTCAACAGTGAACAAAGCAGAAAGTAATTTCTGACTATTCAGTTCTATTGGGATCTGAAATCTGAGTGGGTTGTAATAATAGCGATGATGGTTATTCTTAGACCACTGAACAAGGTGAACTCTCCCTAACCTAAGATTTAGAAGTTCAGAATAAGCAAAAGCAGGAATGAAGCAGCCGTTAATGACATCTTTCTGGGAATGCTCTGCTTTGACAGCAGTTTTAGTTATGGGCCCTGGAGCTGAGTGGCAATCTGGAATCGTTGAAAAATATAGTTACAAAATCAAGGCTTTATCATGCCTCAAAAGGTAGATTTTAAAAAAAATCTGGCAAATAATGTTTAAGAAAAAGTTGAGATATAAGAAGAGAAAAATACATACAGGTATTTAAAAGATCATGCCTTTACTATTTGGCTTGAAACAGAAAACAGGCAAAACATGTCAGGGGAAAAATAGCGTTTAAAAAACATTACGTATGTTGCAAATAACTTGTAGAAATTCTAATTTAAACATCATAAAACAGATTAATATGTAATTTACAACAGACATATATTTTCAAGTACACACATATGCACAGATTTAACTTCAAATATGTGGCCCAGTTCATAAAATTGGTTTTTATGTAATATAACAATTAGCGCGACTCTTGAAAATTTATCTGTAAATGTTACTTGTGTGTTGAATATCACTGTTAAGATCAAACTCCTCACAAATGGAAATCTTGCCAACAGAATCAAGTATTTACATATGGCCCAGGTATGTTTCTGTTTCACTTTATACATTCACAAATCTGATTCTTCACACTTTGCCATACAAGTAAAGCTAATTCAAAAGGAAATGAGAAGATGTTACGCCTTCTCCTTTGGCAAGTAGTATGTGACCCAAGGGGGAAAAGAATGATTGTTCTCAGAAGGGTTCATTTTCACTTTGAGCCACTCTACTTCAGCCTGAGCACACTTATTTCATTTAGCTTTATCTAAAATTAAAATTAATAATTAACCCCTGGATCATTCCTTCTATACCAATAAAACAACTCTCCATGAAACATCTTGTTAAAACATGAAAACTACTGATTGAGTGGAACGCTTTGTTCCTAGCTACTTTTGCTAGCCTACAAGCAACTCTAAACACAATTGAAAGTAGTGAGAAGTTGTACAACATTTTTCAGTCAAGTTGAATTTACTCTTTAATTTTGTCTGAAAAAACAATAGTGATGGAAATTCTACAGAGACAGATTAATTCAGAGGTCAAACAATAACAAAATAGGAAAGAGAAGTTAATGAATTTTTACCATGTGAGGCAATGCACAGAAGGTCCTGGAGAATCCATAAGCCTAGTGAGGCAAGCATGAGCAGTTTGTTAATGACACAAGGGCTTTGAAATGGAATTTATCTTGTATACTCAGCTGTTTGGGGAGTACATCATTTATAAGACATTCTTGTTATTAATATTTTCCATTCCATATACTCTCTTGACAAACTATATACTTTTTCACCACATTAATTTTAAATTTAAAATGAACATCTGGTAACTGCATTTATTCATCTGATTCTCAACCATCCTACTCTCTGATTTTTCTTCTCCTGCTTTTCTAAATAGCCAAAAGGAAACTGAATTTGGGTGCTGCAGATTTAAAGTCAACACTTACCTATTGTTCAGATTAGAACGATGATAGCTCCTTCCTTTAATCACTCAGCCAATCCATCATTCAATCAACATGTGTTCTGCTGACCACACTTTTAGACCAAAGACATTTGCTTATCTTATTCCAGTCTCAAGTGGCCCTCCTCTATGCTCCTAGAGCACTGTTCATTGTTTTGCTTTCAGTTCACCCAAAAACAGAGCTGAGACCAGACTTGATGCAGGTAGTTTATTTGTGAAGAGAGAGGGAAAAAGAGGAGTCAGACATGGAAGAAAGAAAGCCTTTATAAGTGTGCATTATTGAGGGTGACACAGAAAGCTTAATTCCCTTGGAAACTCTGAGAAGTATGTAGAATGTTTTCCAGAATTGTTCATATGAATGATAAGGGTCAG
Organism: Miniopterus schreibersii; assembly: GCF_964146895.1. Classification (NCBI taxonomy): domain Eukaryota; kingdom Metazoa; phylum Chordata; class Mammalia; order Chiroptera; family Miniopteridae; genus Miniopterus; species Miniopterus schreibersii. Next base: position 51,106,388 of record NC_138109.1, on the reverse strand, counting down.
CTTCCATTATCCACTGCCTGCCTTTCCTCATTTGTTCAGAGTTGCCCCTGCTTTGACTAAGTCCCCTAAATATTCAGACAGAAGCTTCCATTGTGTTGGAGAAGTACCTAGAACAAAAAGCAGAAAGATGGGTGACAGGAACTTGAAGTGGGTCCCTTGCCATGGCAATGTGACTCTGAGCACACATGGAAATTTCTACAGTAACTGAGGCTGAATTCAGAAGTGGGCTCTAGGCATGTGAAGATGGGGTATTAAAGGAGTAGGCTACCTTTTTCAATGAACCACATCATTTATTTCTGAAGTGCAATTGTCAACCTTGTTTACTAGACAGACCGAGAATTACTAAGGGTAGAGGTCCTACTTCTTTCCCCAGTGCCATGACTTATGCCTGGTTTATGGCAGAGTCCCCCAGTTTCTTGGTGAATAAAGAATGAAATAATACTTCCTTATTCTACTGTACAGTGGGAATGATTGCTTGCATAGTATTACTTTTTTGAGAACTAAAAAAAAATTTATATTTACTCACTTAAATAGAGTATATTATTCATATACATGCATTCACTTATGTATGTATTTAAGTATGGAAGGCCAGTGCCTGAGAAAAATCTAAACCTGTAGTTTATAATTGCCTATTGCTACATGACATACTACCCCTAGATTTCAGTGGCTTAACCCACAATAAGGTGTTAATTTCATATTCTGTGAGTTGCCTGGGAAGTTAATCTGATTCATTTGGTATTTTCTGGGAGTCTGAGCTCACAGAAAGATTCAAAAATGGCCTCATCCACGTGGCCAACAGGTAGGGTGAGCCTTTGGGTGAGAGCTCAGTTGCCTCTATTAGCTGGAAGCTTCTGTTTTCTTCACTTGGGCTTTTGCAGTTATCTATTTGGGTTTCCTCAAAAAATGGTGACTGGTTTCCAAGAAAGAGTATTCCATACAGACACCAAAGGCTTGACCTTGAATCTTATGCAACATCACTTTCTTCACATATTGATCAAAATAGCTCACAGGGCAAGCCTAGATTCAAAGGGAGGTAAAATCAACTGCACATTTTTATAGGAGAGTGGCACAATCCCATTGATCAAAAGCATATAGGATGGGAAATATTATCATGACCATCTTTGTAAACATAATCTACCAAAATCAATGTGTACCTGGGTATATTAAGGCATATTTATATTAAACGGAGAGACGCTTGAGAGCGGAGCCCATATTCAATTTATCTTTATATCCCTAGAAGCTAACACAGATCTGACAGGTACTGGTGCAAAATAAATGCTTGCTGAATAGATATTTGAAAGGTAAGAAATACAGGCATGACAAAAAAAATGATTCTTTTGCTGTTAAGACATTGGGAATGAAAATACTGTAACCCTCTCTTTAGGTGCCAATTCTCTCCCCCAAATCTTCTAGTACCATCAGTATTCAAGGACCATTATGTTTTGCCCTCCCAGGCAATACACTAGAGAAGAAAGGAGGCCACCTTGTCAGAAAAGAGTTTAAAAAAGAAAAACCAGGAATGTGAGTTGGAGATCAGAAAATGGGCCACTAAAGAATTTCTCCTCAGATCTTCCTTTGGTTTACTGGAGATTCGGGGCAAAGAAGACTATGGATAAGCATCAGAAAAAGAGACCAAGAGCCAGGAAACAAGAAAGAAAAGACTGATGTATTTAGTTTGATTAGTTTGATAATTTAGTTTGAAAACTCTACAGTATTGTTGTTTTTTTAAATAGTGTTCCCTAAGGAAGACAGAAGGTTCTGAAGGTCTTCGTAAGTTTTCTATTTGGGGCTCCTGAGAAAGTGTCAAAGCCTGAATAAGGGTGGGAGCACAACATTTGAGACTCAGAAACAGTAACATGAATACAGAAGCTCAACAGAGAAGCCTGTTTCTCATGGGTGTAAGGAGACGTTTTGTCTTCTCATGGAGAAAGATTGTTACGTCTCTTTAAAAGTGAAACAAAATACACCCCAGATGAACCACAATAATGCTTATTACTGTAATGGCCAACTTCCCCCTCCTTTCTTCTTTGAACATTTCTGGGGGACAAAGATACTCCATGTCTTAATATAGATTTGTTTAATGCATGAATATTGCGTAAAGACTGCCTTTCTAGAGTTCACCTATTCTGCATATGGAAAGATATCTATTGCATTTAGTATCAGAGTATTAACTCTGCTAGTTTACACATCTCACAGTGGCTCAAGGCAAAATCTATGCAATTTTTGGAAAACCTGCTTTCTCTCCAAGCTTTTTAATCATATTGAAAGAAATACCAGTACCAAAGCAACAATGAAAGTGTTACCATTTGAAAAACTGCAAGCAACAGAAAGTCTAGAGATATTTTACTTTATAAAGTTTATTAAGCTCTTTCAAGGTGATGGGCAAAAGTGGGTTTACAGTTGTGAGTACCTGAAACAGAGTTTATCTTTGTATTATTATTTATTAATTATTTTTCCATATGAACAATTGTAAACGTACTCTTGCACATTCATGTATTTATTAAGGCACTTAACACTAAGATACTGGCCTCTGCATGTTAGTTCTTTTCAAGTTTGTTTTTTTAAGTACATTAAGCTTGTTCTTTCTCTATTTTGTCACTAAGTTGATATCACAGCTTGATTGCTTTGCTCCAGTTAAACTGTCCTTTTAGGGTAAGATTTTCCATTACCGATAGCCCTCAGTGTTTCTTCATTAGTCTCTTCCCTGAATGATCTAGGGTGGCCTTAGCTGTGTCATGGGTTAGATGATAATAGACTAAACTACCTATCACTTGCCTTTAAACAATATTTTAGCCCAAAGGCTCCAAATGTGAGACTTCTTATGGGAAAACTATGGCATCTTTCAATTTGTGCTATATCAATTCCTCTCTAATCTGTGTGAAAAAGGCATATAAAACTTAACCTAGTAATATATAACAAAGGCTTGGATAGTCTTTTAGTACATTTCAACCTCTCTGACATTTAGTTTTCATGGAGATAATGAAAGTACTAAAATCATAAGGTTTTGTGCTAATTTTAAATATCATGTATGTAAAGGATTTGAAAGAGTTCTAGGCACAGTGAAAGTTAAAAAAATATGAACTATTAATGTTATTGTTATTATGCCAAACAATAACCCAGAGAGTGGTTCATTCTGGATAATTTTATGGAGAATAAAATATAATAAATAGGTTCTTGAGTTCAAATGTAAATTTTAGGTCAGTCGATTCCCAGCAGCTCCCTATGGAAAGGGATTTAACTCCTCTTAGATTCTCTTTTCTCATTTTTAAAATCTTAAACATGACATATCATAAGGCTATTTAAAGAAATAAAGAAGATAATATAATAAAACATTTAACCCAGTGTTTCAGCACACTAACTATTCTTATTATTTAGCTGTTGTCACTGTTAGTAATATGGATCCTGGCCAAATTTAGGATTTTTAAATATTACTATTTAAAATGTCTAATATTTTGTTGAAAAGGTTCAGATGTGGTACCACTAAATTATATCTAAAGTACAAATTACAAACTGGATAATAACAATTTGTAATGAAAGTTAATGAAAAGAAACCCCCCCAAAATTATTGATTATTGATAATAGTCACAATTATTGATAATAGTAAAAAAGAACAATTAAAGCAAAAAATAGTACATTGTCATTTCCTTCACATCTACAAAGTTTTAAGCCTCTTCTCTTGTCTGTCCCCATAAGGGAAAAAAAAGAAAGAAATATTGTGTGTGTGTGTGTGTGTGTGTGTGTGTGTGTGTATGTGTGTGTGTGATATTCTAAGTCACAAAATTGTTTTTCAAGTCCCTGAGAGTAAGATATGGCATTTGGTTATTTATTAAAATAAGACTGAATTGCAACCTCCATCTTCCAAAATAATTTAATGGAATTAATTGTTCATTTTCTTGCAAAATGCACTAAAAACATAAAAAAGAAGAGATACCCATAACTCTGAATTAGCCTAACCATCACTAACTCAGAGAAGCATTTACTTGGCTTAGGAACATAAAACTTTACCATAGGGGAAATATATATCATATATTTAGATAAAATATTTTATATATTATATGTAATATATGTTACTAACTCACCTGAATTAACAGGTATTGTGCTTTATTTCTGTTTGTTGTGTTTTCAATACTGTGTTAGTCACTCCTCCTAGTTCCTTAGGAACTTTTTCCCAAAGTTTTGGGACCAGAATTTTAGCAGCAAGGTAACTTTAATTAATTTTGACAATATAAAGTTGAAACGGAATTTTACAAAGCCTTTAATTATTTCATAAAGGTCCTGTGTTAAAACATTCTTAGCTGTGATCACATTTAAACCTCACCTCAGGACTCAGATTTGGGCTCCATTATAAAACACATTTTATGTGTGAATACAAGGCTCAAAGAGGTGAGGCCACCTGCTCAGAGGCCTCTCACCTGAGAAGGATCAATGCTGGCGTAAAATATAGGTGTGTTACCTTCAGAGGTTCCTAAGTCTTACACTGTGTGGTTATGACTTTAGGTAATTCTGTTTCAGAGATTGATTTATTTAAAAAGAGGAAAAATCTTTTTTTTTTTTTTTTTAATTCAAAACTGTATTAGCAACTCAAGTTTTCTTGTTCAAGGATATTAAAGAAAAGCATCTCATGTACATCTTTGTAAACTGGGTTTTATCCAAAATCATGATTTAGAACAAGCTGCAAACTTCTGAAAATTTGAGAGACAGTGAGAACACCTTAGTTAAACACCATACGTAATGGTAATACATAAATCATAAAAAGCCTTAAACACACACACACACACCAGAACCTGAATTTCTGTTTTTAAAAAATAGGATTTTTATTGAGTGTCAGAATAGTAATAATATTCTGCATGAAGCATTTTTACCTAACCATAAATCTGTCTTCAGACAAAATCCCCTCCACATTCAAATGAGTCCTAAATCCACCTCGTCTTCACTAAGAGCACAGGGAGCTAATTATAGGAGAACATGGACCAGCTGTCCTCTTAATGTGTCCCAGGGTTTTGCTGAGGACGCCATCTCTACTAAGGGAACTGGCTTCCTCAGTTAATTTTCTTAAATGGGATGTTGTTGTTGTTGTCTTAATTTTTCACATGTATTCCATTAGGAGGTTTGCTTTATTTATGTGAATCAGCTGTGTATTTTGCCCTGGCTCTTAGTTAGCTCCTAAGTGCAAGCTGGTTGCACTGAAATATTGATTTTAATCCATAAAGTCCTGTATGGCTAGGGTGTTGTCTGCCTTCATTAATTACATTGCCTAGAAGCTGAAGTGAACTAGAGAGAGCTATTCACTTTTCCTAGATGTCTTTCTATCTATCATCTATCTATCTATCTATCTATCTATCTATCTATCATCTATCTATCTATCTATCATCTATCTATCTATCTATCTATCTATCTATCTATCTATCTATATCTATCTATCTATCTATCATCTATCTATCTATCTATCTATCATCATCTATCATCTATCTATCTATCTATCTATCTATCTATCTATCTATCTATCTATCTATCTATCTATCATCTATCATCTATCTATCTATCTATCTATCATCTATCTATCTATCTATCTATCATCTATCTATCTATCTATCTATATCTATCTATCTATCATCTATCTATCTATCATCTATCTATCTATCTATCTATCTATCTATCTATCTATCTATCTATCTATCTATCTATCTATCATCTATCATCTATCTATCTATCTATCTATCTATCTATCTATCTATCTATCTATCATCTATCTATCTATCTATCTATCTATCTATCTATCTATCTATCTATCATCTATCTATCTATCTATCTATCTATCTATCTATCATCTATCTATCTATCTATCATCTATCTATCTATATCTATCATCTATCTATCATCTATCTATCATCTATCATCTATCTATCATCATCTATCTCTATCTATCTATCTCTATCTATCTATCTATCATCTATCTATCTATCTATCTATCTATCTATCTATCTATCTATCTATCAATTATCTATCTATCTATCTATCTATCTATCTATCTATCTATCATCTATCTATATCTATCATCTATCTATCGTCTATCATCTATATTTATCTATCTATCAGCTGTTTATCAGCTATCTACCTATCATCTATCTATCTGTCATCTATCATCTGTGTACCCTGTGGGCAGACACAGAGCCTGGTTTTGGAGGGCCTGAAACTTAGGCAACTTGTGGACCCTCTTTAAAGAAAATACAATCACAATAAAAATTACATATGAAATTGGGAAAGAAATAATAAAAATTATAAATTTTAAAAAGCTAATCACAGATACCACAAAATCCAGGGAAATAGTAACATTATTTTAAAATTTATAAGCAATCTGAGACATTTCTTTACATATTTACCTATGTTTTTCCCTACATTTGGCTGCTTATTCTTTGATTACCTCTTCACATGACAACCTTATACTATAATTTTCCTTGTAAATAGCAATAATTCAATCTTTTCTCAAAAGCTAGGGTGGCAGTACTTTCTACCTCTCAGAAAGGAAGCAGCCTGGGATAGTTGAGTCTGCCGTGATTTCAATGGGGTATCCTTTGGGATGATATTTTCTATACCTTTGGTCTTTGCGCACTTCCATGAATGCATTTGAGTAATTTCAAGAGTTCAGACTAGATGAGTTTAGAAGGATTATCTGATAGAGTTTGTAATGGATCAGCCAATACTGCCTGCCACCAGACATCTAAAATAAAAAGGGCTCATTCACATCTGTGAGTATGATCCTTGATACTAGTGTAACCCAGACATATTTGGTGCTAAGTTAAATGTGTGCATTGGTCTTATTTATTTCATTTGTTTTTAGTGACTGTCTAAATGAGAACAAGACATTTTGCATATTGAATATGAATTTTCCATCCTTTACCTTGTCATTATTGAGAAAAGAGAAAGTGTGTAAAAAAAAAAGCTAATCTGCTCTTGCAAAAATGACAATTGCAGCCTAACTTCTATCCATTACTACCTGAAGTTAGAATTCTTTAAAGGATAAATAAGGGTTCCTAGAGAATTTCAGGGGACAGCTAACAAGAATCAGGGCTGCTCTGGGTGGCTACACATTTGGATGGCCAAGTGCAAAGCAATGCCAGACAGATGATGTGAAAACTGAGATCACCAATCTATGTTTCTGCCCATGGGTGATACTCACTGACAGACAAGGGGCTCAATGAGGTCTGGTCTTACAGACTGTGTGGTCTTAGAAGAAAAACATTCTTGAAGAAGTAAAGCTGAGAGAATTGTCACAAAAAAGCATTGGGAAGCAGAGAAACATGGTTGGTTACTGCAATAGAGGAAAAGTGAGTCCTGAGGACATTAATGTAGGCAGCATCAGTCACGAAGTACAACAGAGATAAAAGAAGAGTCACTCTTGTTGGGGGTGAGGATATTTTGTGTACAGGGGGAATGTGAATACTTTGTGATGAGAGAGCAAACTGTCCCCCGATGAATGCCCCTTTGCAATGTGACATTCCTGCACCTCCATTAAGAATCAAGGCTTAGCCACTAGACAGATTTTCCAGTTAGCAAACTTGAAGAAAGCAGAGGTTTGGAAAACAGTTGCACTTGGGGATTTGTTCTGTTTTAGCTCTTTTGAGACTGCCACAAGAAGGAGCCTAGCCTGGTTTACTGAATATCAGAGGAAAATAGCCCCATTGCCCCCAAAGCCTCAGCCAACAGCCAACACCAACCATTAGGCATGTGAATTGATCCTGGGTCATTCAATTCTAGTTCAGCTGTCCAATGATGGCGGCCTCATGAGTGATCTCAGGTGAGACCAACAGAAAATTGTCAGCGGGGATCAGCCCAAATTGCTGATTTGTGGAATTGTGAGCAAATGAAATTGTTCATAGCTTTAAGCTATTAAGCATTTTTTCCCTACAGCAAATAATAACTGAAAGAATTAGGATATATTTATCTCATAATATTATTGTTCTTTGTAGTTTCTTTTTTCCACAAGTTGCAAACTAAAATAGCTCAGTGATTTGATATAAACGTACATGCAAACATCCATTTCAGTCGTGATGCATGCCCACAAATTTTACCTGGTTGAGTTCTTTGACTAAGTCTCCTAGTAGTCGCATACAACAAATACATAAGCATATGACACTTTTCCTGATTTAATTATGGAGCCCTTTGGTACACAAATTGTGCATAAATAGGAACTCTGCTGAAGTGAGGGAAAAATGCAAGATATTACTATATGACCTATGATAAAAAAGGTTAATTCATAGTTTTGATGACAATTGTTGCAAGTCTTATGAATAATAATTCTTGAAAGAACTTTGTAAAAAAATGAAGAAATTCTTTCCAAACATAACAGTAAAACATTTTCTGAAGTCATCTACTTGTGCACATATAATGCTTCAGGAGGAGGGTGGGAACTAAAATTTTGAAGCATATCCAGGTGGTAGAGTTGTCTGCATTTTGGCTTCTCTCGAGGAAATTGCCATTCTGATCACAAACAATCTTTTCTTTAAGTTAAACATTTCATTCTCTTGGGCGTTTGTTGCTAATGGAGACAGAAATACCACTCTCATCTGGATTTAATACATTTCACACACATATTCATCAAGTACACTATTTTCTCAGCAGAAGCAGAATTTTAACAGTTTTTTGTGACTTTTGGCACATCATCACTTACGAGGAGTTTTCCTTCAGGGGACTTTGCAGGGAAGCTCGGTACAAAATTTGGTTGCGTATTGTTCAGGAATGGATAAACAGATGTCATTTACAGACTTTTGCTAATAAGAACCAAATGACATCATGCAGGGAAACTGTCACAACAATGTTGCTCTTGTTTGTTCTCTATGCTGACCATGATCTACTTGACTTAACCACATATTAGAGTACTCCCACTATCTCCACACTTTCTGCCAATAAATATGCACATTTAAATATTTTGGGACATTTGTGTCCTTCACAATGCAAAACATCACTTAGAGAGGATAGTAAACCTTTCTAATAGTGGGATAGTAAACAAATCCCACTGTGGGATTTGTTTTTTCTGTGTTTTAATATATGAATTCACTTTTCAAGCACAATGATTTGGAGGTGTTGTAGACGTTATTATCAAAGGTTAATGTCATGTAGTAAAAAGAAATTGGCCTTTGGAGCCAGACAAACTTGAGTTTGGCTCTATATGTGGATTTTCTTTCTACATTTAGTTCCATAGATGGTTCGAGCACATGATTTAGGCTCTTTGACTTTCCTTATTAACCTAAATAATAGAGGGGGGAAGATACCTTGAAAGTCTGATATTGAGGATTAAATTCTATAACAATTATAAGGTCAATTACCTTTACTACTTTGAAAGCAAACAGTTGCTTCGTATTAAAAAATGATTAAAGCAATTGCTTTTCATTCTCTCTATAAGCATAAACAATGTAACTCCAAGGAAATATTCGTCACGATTAACGTTAATCTTACAATGACCAGTTTGTTTTGTTTTCTGCTGCAACCTGCATGTTCTGCCAATATTTAAGTCTCTGTTAACCACCCTGAATATTTCACAGCGGCTTGGAAATGTTTGGGCCAGAGTTGGGCCTTCTGGGCAACATACTTTTTCTACACTGTAAAGTAACGTGGGGAATAAGCCAGCACATGTGGAAATAGGGTGCTGCATGGCAAGGGCTAAACTAGGAACGTTCACATTTCTAATACCCTTTAATCCTGGTAACAACAACAGGAGGCCAGTGATCATTCCCATGTACAGTTGAAGACAGTAAGGTTCTCAGAGGTTAAGCAACTTGTTTATTATCACCCAGATCTTGTTGCAAAACACAGATAATTTTCTAGGTTATTCTTTTGTTGACAGAAGCAGGGTATGTTTAAGAAAGCTTCAATATACTAATTATTCTTGGTGATTAACACTATTTTCAGTGCCATGCTGCATTTGATTTCGAAATAATTTTAGAAATAGTCGATGTTACCCTATCATTTTTGAGTTGTCATAAATGAGACAGTAAATAAGTACTAGCTTAGTACTACATACAAAATGTAGCTCACGTTTCAAAAATCCCAGAGGAAATACAAGAAAAATAAAGCATATGGTATAATTTTTCATCTTCCCTAATTTTATTCTCTGACTTACAGAGAAGAATCTCTGTAGTAGTTTGAACTCCTTTGAAAAATAAATCACAGAATGATAACTGTGGTATGATAGAGGTTTGGTGATCATTTAATCAAAAGGTTTCCATCTTACTGACGTGGAAACAGAAGGAGGCCTAGTAAGGAAGCAGCATTTGTATATGTTATTATCTAGGAAGTAGCAGTATCACGAATATAAATAATAATGTTTAATTTCTAGTCCAGTGTTATTTATACAACACTTTCCTATCTTTTTTATTACATCCCAGTGTTTGGCCCCTAATACAACGGCTTCATGGTAGCTGAAATCAGAGCCACCAAAGCAAGCACCTTCTTCAACTCAAAAAGTTCTGAGAATCCTTAAAGGGAAATAGAAAGTTGACTGGAAGCTAGAAAGCACCCTTTGGGTTTGTACCTCTTTCACTGAGTTAGTTCAAGCATGCTAGGCCAAAGTACAGGTCAAGGTGTATAATGGCACACATATCATACAAATACATTTCTTTCCTTTCAACAGTTGAAGGTGGATGGCAAGGGAGTCAAGGAGGGACTCAGTTCCATGTCAGGGATCCAGGTGAAGGGGAGCAGAATAGGTCACCACCAAGTATGCCTCTTTGGCATAAGAATGATCTCGAAGTGATGATTTTTAAGAAACAGCAGACACAGAAGAGTCTCTAAAAACCAGCTAGAAATTACCCTTCTGAAAGAGACATTTATACTTATAAGGGAAATCTCCATTTGTAAGGAGGTCTCTCTGTCTGTACCAGGAAGAAGAAATCTCTAGAAACTCTTATCAACTGAGAATGCTACTGACTTAATCTGCATAACAACCTTATACTTGTGCTTTGCTTGATAACCTCCCATAACTGGCTTCCTCCCTCCCAATATCTTTTTTTGCCTTTAGATGGAGATGCTATTTAAGGTGTTTTGGGCCATTTTGAGGAGTTATACAACGTTCTTTGGTATCTCCCATGCATATAGGAGATATATGCCCAGTGTTATTCAACTTCTATTTGATTTTCTCCTGTTAACCTGTCTTTTTATTACAGAGGGATCTCAGCCAAGAATCTAGAAGGGCAGAGGAAATATTATTTTTCCTCCTCTACACAGGTTAACAGAATTTCTGAAATCTTTAACAAAGAGCTGTCAAAGTCACCATAGAGCTTATCTCCATCCCACTCAGGCAGAGGAGAAAGGCACTTAGGATGTCTTTATGGGCAAGCTGTGGAAGTGGAATTCATTACCTCTCTCATTTATTGTCTACAACTCAGTCACATGACCATATATGCAGTCAAGGATGGAAAATATGATCTTTGTTCCCAGAGATAAGGGAAAATATTTTGGTGAGCATTTATTACACTTCTATAAGGATTTAGAATCCATACTTTCTGACGTAAATATGTTTATTTTTTCTGAATATATTTATTTCTCTGAATATTCATGGGTCTCTTTATTTGTATTTGACTTACTTTGCTTATGGGTGCCTTTCTCCATAGATACTTGAATCTCGTTCAGAATATTGTACTTCTCTCAGCATGTATGCCTTTTCTCTGTGCCTGTCTTAATATGGGAACATGGTTCATTTTGGTATACTATGTTTTCTTCAATTTGGAAAATAGGCATTTTTAAAATACAAGAAGCTATAGGGATTAAATGATTGTTAAACAGTAACTGAATCTCTAATAATACCTAACAACCATTGGTGGACTGTTGAAGCATATCGTAGATTGCTTTCCTACATTTGTTGAATTTTAAGTATTACAAAACCTGTCTTTTGCTAATAAGAACTTATCAGCTCAGCTCATTTGCATAGTGAAACTAAATATGCAGTTAATTTACACATTTAAAATGTATAAAAGACATTTTCCCTTGCACACTGGGAGGGCTCTAAGTTGCACAAATAAGAAAATTTAACTCAAAGATAACCAGAAAAGCCCATGGATATATAAATAGGACTAATTGGTATTTGGTTTATAGCTACATGCTGACAACGATTAAGCTAATTATAAGGCACATGTTGCTAAATTACTATCTTTTTCATACATTATCTGAAACAGCAAGAATTCCAGAGAGGTTCTGGTTCAGAGTCTAGTTATTCTAAACAAGAATAGAGTTGAGATAATTTCCACAGTTAACCAGTCAACACACTCCAGCACAATTAATGTAATATTTAGAAAACACACTATTTTTATAATGAGAAAGTCAAGCAAAGACACATTTAGTTGGGTAAACACTAATAAGATTCCAAATATTTTGGTCATGTTTTGGACCTGAAAACTTGAGGTGCCAATAATGAGTTCTAAAGCAACATTTTGAGAGAAGACAAGAAAGTTTGTTCTGGAAGCAATAGGGTCAGTATCTACTAGCAATATAAGAGAAAAATGCAAATTGATGCCAAGGACCTTTCATTCTTTCAAAGAGAGCTGGGCCAAAATGTTGTAGAAGAAGATTGTGAATTAAAACATTGTGTTACAATTGTTAAAAAGAAGCAATAGGCCCATAATAGATTCAGCTGTGCCAAGCCCATGTCAGCAAACCAAATTTTAATCCTTGACCGAATTGCAGTTCGAACTTCCTAGGTATATAACATTCAACCGGTCAGCATGGAATTACCTGGTCAGCATTAGAGAGATAATCCTCCTGATAGACCCTTGTTGTTCCCCTTAGGAGAACAATCTTGCCAGAAACAATACATCCTTTGCTAATAATTTCCTTTTTCTGCCCCCTTTCTGTCATGAAAATCTTCCATTTTGTACTACTCTTTGGAGCTCCTTACTATTTCCTCAATGGATGTTGCCCAATTCATGAATCATTGAACAAAGTCAATTTGATCTTTAAATTTACTCAGTTGAATTTTAATTTTTGTTATTTAACAAAATGTAGATAAAACCATCCTTTGAGCTCTAGAGAGTAAGACTGGATGCAATAAGACCCTTGTTAACTCTCAAATTATAATTCTGATGTCATTAATGAATCCATTCCATTCTGTTCTATCATTCAGATTTATTGAAACCATATGTGAATTCTAATCCATTCAAACTACTGAAATTTACCTTAAGTGGAAGAGGAAGAATTGTTTGTTTAATGCTTTTGGGGGAGGAAATGACTTTTTCATAATTGAGTTGTTTATTTTACCATATAGCAACTTTCCTCCAATGGATGTGTAGAACTGGCCCTTTTCTGTATCATATAAATGTCTGAGTGTCAAGACTTTAGTTATGCAAATTATTATTTTGAATAAATGGCATTACTGATATCTGGGTTACAAATTTAATTAGAAGGGGCTATAAAATACAATTTGGAGAAAGATTCAAAGAATTTATAAACTCCATAGCTTTTCTTTGACCCTTAACATGTTTTCTTAGACCCCAAGTGATCATTTATTTGATGCCAAATACATTTATTATTTTAACAAAAGATCTGTAACAGAATTAGATTAGACATGACAGAGTCCACAATTTCCCTAACCTTCACCCCTTAACTTCTTCCAATTTTTCTTCCTTCTCTGCCCTCCTCTCACATTTTTCCCCCTACCATTTGCTCCCTGAATCTTGACCAATCAACAATCCACAAGGTTTTCAAATAACAAGGCTTGAATGAACTATGCTGGCAGTCGTCAGGACAGAACTGAACCAGTAGTACCGAGAAAGGGGCAGGATAATCTCCAGCTGTTGTAACCACAATTTTTCAGAGCAGTTAGAGTCAAAAAGTGCAAACTGAGCTGTGAAGGAGGAACACGTTTCTTCTATCCTTCTAGGTTCTTTTGGCTGGTTTAATAATTAAATCTACATGAGACAGATTACCAAGGAAAATAACCAAATTTAGTTCCATACGTACTTATGAGAACCCCACATACATGAGAGAAACAGAGATGCCACATTCATGAGAGATTTAGAGACAGAAAGGTAAAATGAGGTAAATAAGACATCCTAAGCCAATGAATGAGGTAAAATACCCTGAGGTTTCAGAGGGGAGGAAGGTCATTCTCAGGACAATAAGAAGAGCAAGATATTTAGAAGTTTGCCCTGCCCTACAGATAGGTCACAAAATGTTACTCTTAGTAATTACTCTCAATATGGGCAAGGACCCCAATTTAAATTATTTAAGGGAGAAGTAAAAGTTTCTCTTGATGCCATAGGATCTCAATTGCCTTCAGCTCAAAATAATCCACATGTCAAAGTAGCACATCTTGGTGAGGCCTGTTCTGAACCCCTTCAGAACCAAGCCAGAGGAACATGTACTGTTCTCTTCCTCTGACCCTATAAAGCTAATTTTGCTTCAACTTGGTGAGTTACCTGAACTTTAGGTGTTCCCTCATTCACATTAGCTGAATAGAGCCTTTATCTTCTCTTTGATGTCCTTAAATTACTTTCTTTAAACAGATGATTTGGCCATGAGGAATCTAAGGGCATTTTTTTCTGTTTGCATTTTTCCCCCCCTTCCTTTGACCCTTGTCCTACTTTATTTAAGCCCTGGAGCCCAGCATACTTATGTGGTTAGTATAGTTAGTATTAAGTTATAAGCCAGTTATAGTTTAAGTGTGCTTATAATTATAAAACCATGGAGGTTGAAAGTATTGAAGTATAATTTACCTATATAAGAATGGCAGAATATCAATGAGGTCAAAAGAATTAGTTTATTGTTTCTCTAATGTTACTTGAGCTTTAATTATTTATTAAAATTTCAAAACTGCAAATATACCATCAGAAAAAAATCTAGATGAAAGAAAACATAATATGACTTGTGCATACCTTTTTACATCATGAGTAAAACAAACAAAAAGTAACCCAGCTCATTCATAAACAAATCTGTGTAAGTGGCCTGTGGGGATATGTAGAATTAAATTTAGGGAACAGTATAATTTTAGCACCACTTTTACTGCTTGGAGAAGCAAAGAGAAGCAAGAGTTAAGGAAAAGGGCTTGAGAAAACTTTACTTTGCACATATAAAGTTTTATCCCTAAAAGAGACTAATTATGGAAATATTTCCCAATCATGTTATACTCTTTGATTTGGACCAGCTTTTGGAATGCTGAGAAAATGTCATCAGTGATTATCAGGTGAAACCTATTTAGTGACACTTAATAACTCTTTCATTCTAAAAGCTATGAACAAGTGACAAAAAAAAAAATCCACATAACTCACAGGAGCAAACTCTGTATCACACACAGATAATGACTTATAATTGTTAGTATTTAATATACTTAAGTTTGTCCATATTGCTTTTTGGAGAACAGTACAAATGACAGATTGTATAATTCCCATTTGAGGATGACACAATTGAGAAAAAGGAAATATTAAGTGGCTTTCACAATTTCCCCATATATCAGCAGAGAAATTAATACCAGAAGTCAGATTTTCTGACAATATTACAGACATAAGAATCAGCTCTTTTAACTGAAAATAAATATGGTAATAAAACTAGATAACCTTGCCTGGCAGGCTTGGCTCAGTGGTTGAGCATCAACCTATGATCCAGGAGACCAAGGTTTGATTCCCGTCAGGGCACATGCCCAGGTTTCGTGCTCAATCTCCAGTAGGGGGCGTGCAGGAGGCAGCCGATCAATGACTCTCATCATTGATGTTTCTTTCTCTCTCTCCCTGTGCCTTCCTCTCTCTGAAATCAATAAAAGACATATTAAACAAAACAAAAAACAAAACAGTCTTAATAACAAATACATTTTTAAAAATTATGTAACCTCTTGACTCTCATGGGAGGAAATATTTCCTAAACTTAACATAATCATTGCATGCAACCTGCTGGTATTACTGAGAATATAGCCTGACAAAATATACTTCTATTACTATAGATGAAAATCATGCAAATATAGTTTGCTTTGTTCTTATAGTCAACCATTTTTATTATGCTGCAGTGCACCATGGAGAGCCACTAATAGGAAAGTCCTCATTTGGCAATGTGTTTAGGTGTCATGCTAGTCAAGAGTCTATCTGAATTAGAACACCTGGCAAACCCAAGTAGTTTCTAAAGCATCCCTCTAAGGCATACTTACATTTCAGAACAAATAATTGGGAGCTTCTATTCCCCAGAATGCACTCTTGGGTGGCTGAATTATTTCTATTGCAATTTGCTTAAGCAAAATTAAATTAAACCTTAAAATTTTAATAATGGTGGAGGTGAAAATGAGAGACTTAAGAAATAATTGCAATTAATTTAAAATTTTTACTTATCCAAACATTTTTAATTTCTTTCGCAGAAACATACATTGGTTAGCTGTAGGCACATTATAGAAAGATTCTGCAGAAGAGGTTATAGAAGAGGCTACAGTAAATTAAATAATACAATCCTCAAATTGCCAAAATTACAGCAAAATCTTTTAGTTTCTCTTTCCCTATGTTCCAATTTATAAGCATACTGTAAGCAGAAAATTAAAATTGGTATTACACAATTAGACAAAAGATAACATTTTTATGTGGTCTTTTTTTTTTAAACCTCACCTGAGGACATTTTTTCCATTGTTTTTCAGAGATAGTGGAAGGAAGAGAGAGAGAGGGAGAGAGAGAAAAGGAGAGAGAGAGTCAGAGAAGCATCAATGTGAGAGAGACACATTGATTGATTGTGTCCCGCACATGCCCTGACCAGGGCTGGGGATCCAGCCTGCAACCGAGGTATGTGCCCTTGGCTGGAACTGAACCAGGGAACCTCCAGTCCTCAGGCTGATGCTCTAACCACTGAGAAAAATTGGCTAGGGCTGTCTTCTTAAAAATGAACTAAAGCATTTATTTTATAAATATAAAAAACTTACCAGTAATTATAAAAGACAGCATTTGGAAAAATGATGTTCTTGATTAAAACAGGCTGTAACTTCACAGGTGACCTATCCAAGTTTAAAATTAATTGACAGGACTTACATGGCTACCAGAAAAAGGGCAAAGTAACCCCTGGAAGTTTCAAATATCATGAATTTCTTGTTGTTTATATATTTTCTAGACATGGTGGGAGAGATTGATAATCCCTCCATATTTCTTCCATCAGTGGGGGGAAACTGGGTATAAAGTTTTGAGTTCCTTGTCCTTGCATATTAACCAGGAGAGCACACATTAAAAGCTAATACAACTGACCCTTGAACAGTGTGGGATTAGGGTCTCCAAGCCTGGCATAGTAGAAAATCCCATATAACTTCCCAGTCTACAGCCAACCCTTCACACTAAGGGATTCAACCAATTTACAGATTGAAAAACAGTATTTTTGATCTGTAGTAGGGAATCCGTGGTTGGGAAACCACAATTGGGAACCCAAAAATAGTTTTCTATTGGAGATTGGTTGAATTCATGGCTACAAAGACCCCACTGTATTTATTGAAAAAAATCCCCATATATGCAGACCATGCAGTTAAAATTCACATTGTTCAAGGGACAACTGTAGTATATCTCTTATGATTCAGGTAGGCCCATTTGGGTGGGGCAGGAAAGAAGTCAAATGCTTCTCCACTTACTAATTGGTGGCTGTTGACTCAAGGGGCAGACAGGCTCCTCACTAATTAAAATTTTATTTTTTTCTTTTTCTCAGTATATCAGTACGGATTTAGACTGTAGATAAAATATGAGTTAATATCTACCTTTGAAAGATGTGCTTACTGTAACAGTTTCACTTGTTAAAGAAAGTAGTCAACCAGCATCACACAGGTGAGAATGTTGATCAGGAAACGCTAATTGTAAACTTTGCTTCCTTTCATCCATGGGATTAATGCTCACAGTCATACTTTGGCATTGAATCCTGATGGATATGACTGTTCTTTGGGCAAACCTGAGGAAGCTACTTGAGCCTACAAGACTCTGAAACAATGTGTGTGGATAATAATAATGGTAATAAAAATAACAAACATATTGTGCTAGTACATGGAAGGCATTCTTCAAACATTTGTATTTAACAATCTGTTGAAACTTCACAGCCATCTATGGTATATGTACTATTACTATATTCATTTCGCATATAAAGAAATGTGGGCAGAGAGGGGCTGAATAACTTGCTGATGATGGCCGCAGTGCAGAAAAGCCAGGATATTCACCAGGATGTTATTTAGGAGCCTGGGTTTTGCTCTTAACACTCTGCTACATAAAAATATAATGACAGTGATGGATGGGAGTAAGATTTGGAAGAAAGTCTGAAGCAAGAGTTTCTTTGAGAAGGTCTTTGTGCCTATGAGGAGAAGAAAGTGAAAATTAGTGAAGATTAGAGAAGTTATCCCTGGAAGGCTTCCTTTCTTATGGAAGTCTTCAGGATGCAGATTTTTTTCATATTTAGACACACAGAAAATTCAAGATTTTCTGAATTTTTGGCTAGAACTTAAAAGATTTTCCCTTCTGAAATTATCTTAACTCTTTGGTAAAGAGACAGTAATTTCTATTCTGTATCTTCCCCAAAGCAAGCAAAGTGGGAAGCAGAATTTTGTCACTCCAAAATATGCCTCTTTTTTCAGATATTAATTATTTTAAGTTAGATATTTTTAAGAAACTGAAGATTCAGGAAGAGCCTTTGACTTTTCCCTCAAACTGCCTAAAAGAATTTGGGTAGAGGACCTGTTCCAGGAAGGGAGCTATCACCATAGATAAATATAGTTTAATATGAAATAAGTGTGTCAGCCAGACAGCCAGCTTGTTAGGCTCCCCTTCATGTCCCGCTGTTTCTGGGTGGCCTGGCAAGAATGTGTTTACTGAATGTTTGTTCCTTCTTATCTACCTGTGTATTTCCTACCTTCCTTAGTAAACTGGAAATACTTTAGAGATCATTTTATTTTATTTTATTTTTTATTTTTCATCCTCACCTGAGGATATTTTTTTCTATTGCTTTTCAGAGAGAGTGGAAGGGAGAGAGAGAGAAACATCGACGTGAGAGAGACACATCAATTGGTTGCCTCCCACAGACACCCTGACAGGGTCAGCCTGCAACCGAGATGTGTACCCTTTACTGGAATCAAACCCGAGAACCTTCAGTCCATGGGCCAAGGCTCTAACCACTGAGCCAAACTGGCTAGGGCCATTTTATTGTTCTTCCCTGGTGGTTATTGATATGCTCACTCCAACCTAAACACAAGAATTTTTTGCTTTGGACCAAGGTTATTTTGGATGTAAGAAATAAAATATCACTTTAATTGGCCACAATAAGATCAATTAATTGGAAGAGTGCTGGGTTACCCCACAGAGCCCAAGAAGGGCTAGTTCATCAGAGATAGAACCAGGAACCAAAAACTTCCAGGAACAGTCAGGTCTCTTCTCACTTCAAATCTTCTCTGTTGTCAGTGTTACTTCTCTCTTTGAGGCAAGCTTTGCAGTACATGACTAGCCCCCATGCGTATCAGGTCCTCCTATGAGATGACCAATCTAGGCTGAAAAATGCATTTTACATATGATTATAAATGCCCAGGACAGATGATTTGATTGGCCCAACTTCTTAGAGATATTATCCTCTGGTCAAACAAATATGATGGGTGGGAACAGGGGAGTTGGGCATTATATAGGATAATATTGGAGAAACTTTATGTAGAGAGACCATGTCCATGTAGATCATGGATTGAGCAAGTCTTTTAAATAGCAGCAATGTAACTTAAAGGTTATTCAAACAAAAATTTTTTTTCTCTTTACACACACACACACACACACGCACACACTGACACACAAATATCCACATACTCATACTACATGCATATGCTATTTGTGCGCAAGGATGGAGTCAATTCTACTAAAATAGCTGAATTTTTTCTTCTACTACCTGACTAGATATGCTCCCTTTGAACTCACACTAGACATTTATTAATGTAACCTCACTTTATTATTGCATTTAAAATGATAATAACAGCTGCCTAAAGAAGATTGAAGTTTTGTTCAGCATATATTCCATCTATCCCTCTTTATCTCCATTAGGGGAACATATTTCCTATCCCATTGATGTTGAGCTTGGCAACAGCCCAAGACTTGTTTTGCAATGGGATGTTAGCAGACAACATGTGAGCAGGAGCTTGATATGTGCATGTACAGGTGGGCTTGCTCGCTTGTGCTCCTGCTTTTGACTGTGAGAAGTTCATGCTTTGGTACCCAATAGTTCAAGGTGATGAGAGGCATGTAGAAAAGGTTTGGACCCATCCCACAGCTTAGAATTCAGCCCTGAGGATGGAGATCAGTTTATATATGCTGAACCCAGCTGTGCTACAGACATGTGAGCAAGAAATAAATGCTTGTCATTGAATGCTACAGAAATTGTGTGTTGTTTGTTATTTAGTGAAAAATGACTGATACACAGTCTGCTTCCCATATACTAAATTATTTTAGACTATACTGGATTAAATTGGGAAGAACTAATTTAAAGCACTGTCTAGGGTGTATATGTAATTCCAATATTATTTTGATCCAGTAATTTTTTTGGTGTTTAAATAAGGAAAGTAATAATAACAATAAATGATTTATCACAAAAATATATATTTCAAATAGACTTCAGTGACTACATTAGTTTTTCTATATTGTAAGCACAATTCTCTTGACCTAGATGTTTGAAAATCTTTGAAGAAAATAACTTGAATTGGGTATTCAGAAACTAGTATGGATTGCCTCATTAAAGAGAAATATGACCCATTTTTGTTTTTTTAAATTTAAAGGGGATACTGAAAGTAGAAAAAGTTAATGTAGAAAAAAAACTAAAAGTGCTTTGCAATTAAGTATTATTGGATAGTGCACACATTCTGTTATAAATGCATTCAGGAAAAACATTGATATTTTCATTTCTTCATTTGTATGTTCACCCAACCACACATAAAGCTATACAGATATACGTGTCTGAAAGATCAATTCCTAACATCTGTACCTTTCCAACAATATCTGACCATTAGGGAGCTACAACTGCCTTGTAGTTGCTGGGGAAACAATGACAACTCAAGCCAGGAATCAATTAAACTAAGGAGACTATTCCATATCTTTGTTTTCTGGGAAGAGAACAGGTGTTTAATAATTTACATAAATTATGCAAAATCTAAAGCATTTACAGTAACTAGACACTTAGCAACAGACATGAATGAAGAAGTAAATTGGCCGGTGATGTTCAGTATTAGAGCGGTGCCTGCTAGCACTGCTCTGGTTATGGGTCTGTCAGCATTTCCATTATAAATGCTATTTTTTCAGGGATTTATATTTGTCTTAAGAATCTGCCTTAGTGTTGTAGTTTTTAAAGATCAGAGTAAATAAAGCCCTTGACTGGTAATGTATCTTATTTGTAAACAAAGTATTCTGTGCGTGTGGAAAGTTTTTTGAATTATATTTAAGTTACTGAAATAAGATAGTAACAGAATTTAAAATTAACCTTTTTTTTTTTTAGCTAAAACTCAAAAGTGACTCCAATTGAAAAACGTGTTCTGAAGATTACTTATGCTAAGTTTAGTAGGGAATACAACAAATGAAGTGCAGTATCTGCCTAAAATAAACAGTTAACCTAGTTGAGGAATAAAACATAGACCCTTCTAACAATAAATGAAAACGACAGCTGTTTATTTAACTACATTTTGTGCTGACACAGCAAAATATTGTTGAATTGTTTGTCAGTGTAAAATCTACTATTTCAGTATTGTGGGGGTTTTTTGTTATTTTTTTACTCCTTGTAAATAACTTTCAATTAGCTTGCCATTACACAGACTTTTAAAGCTCAACTGCACAATTATATGTGCTGCTGAATTCTTGCCAGGTATGTGGGGGCCTTAAAAATCCTTAGGTAAATAAATACTTAGAAATAAGACCCTTTTTTTTTCTTGATATGATACCCAAGGGGTTTAAAATTCCTTTAACTTTACCTGTTTTCAACAGGTTAAACATATTCCATGGTCCTGGGAATTTTAAACTTGTTTGGCAAAGGTGAAACCCCAGTTAGATTCAACTATTTACCTACTCTGTACCTGTACCTGTGGAGCTAAACAGAGCTGAAGGAAAGCACACCATCCTGACAACTAGCCTCATTTTAAATTTATGACTAGGAACCTCAAGAGTGTATTTAATACAGCCAGCCATCACACAATGCCCTGCCTCTTCATTTTCTTCCTCTGATAACTCTTTCCCATTTCTCTTTTTCATCCTCAACACCTCTTCTCTTGCCTCCTTCTTCATCGAGAAAATTAAAGCTTTCAGATGGTAATCTCCCCCCGCCCCCAACTAACCTCCTACACTGCCTCTGCCCCCACACACTTTGCTTTCTGACTTGGTTCTGCAAATGAATAACATTGCGTCTACTTAAGCCAATCTTTCTCTATGGATACTAGATTCAGCCCCCTCTTACCTCCTCAAAGCAATAGCTAGAGCAGCTCTCCCTTCTAGCTCCTACGTCATCATATTTTTCAGACTCTACAGGAAATTGTTGTTACAATATACCTATAAAATTATTTCTGCCATAAGAAATCCAAAACCTTCCTTTTGATTCCTTATCGACCACCAGCTTCTTTTGCAGTAACACTCAAGAATTGCTCTAGTTACTGCCACCTAGTCCCCCATTCCTAGTCTCTGTGTTCTCCATTAAATGTAGTTAGATAGATCTTTAGAGTCTACTATTCCGCCAAAATTGCTCTCATCCCTGTCACTGTGGCCATCTTGCTGCCAAGTCTAATAGCCAATGCCGAGTCCTAACTGCAACTCTCAGAAGGCATTTGATCCAATTGGCCATTCCCTTGTTCTTGATATGTCCTTCATCTGGTTTTTACCACACCACATTCTCTTGGGTCCCCTCCAACTTCAGGTCTTTGCATTATTGCTGGTTCTACCTTTCCCCCCCCTAACCTCTGTGTTGGAATGATCAGTTCTTGATCACTTCTCTATCTATTCTCACTCTTTTGCTGATCTTATCCAGGCTTCCAAAGCCATCATACTTGTGCCCAAATTTATGTCTCCAGCCCTGAATCCTGTCCTAAACCCCAGACTCATATATCCAACTGCCAACCCAATTTCTCCCTCTGGTTATCTAATAGATGACTGAAATTCAGCATGTCCAGAACAAAATTCCCGGTCTTGTTCTAATATTTAATATTCTCACAGCCTTTTCCATTTCAATTCATGACAACGTATTACTTGTACTTGTTCAGGCCGAAAATTATGAAATCATATCTGATTACTTTGTAATTCTCCCACCACACAAAAAATCCATTTCACTTTATCTTCAAAAATGTATTCATAATGTGACCACTTTTCATCACTACTACATTTCAACTGCTATCACTGTTGAATAAAGGGTCAAGCCACCATTATTTCTTACCTGAATTACTGCAATAGCCTCCTAACTGACTTCTATGTTTGTCCACTTAAATCAATTCACAACACACAGCCAGATGGATTTTAAAAAAAGTAATTCAGATGATGCCATTCTTCTGCTTGAAACACTGCATGAATTCTTATTGGATATAGGGCAAAGCTAAAGTCCTTAAAATGGATGACGAGATCCTAAATAACTTGCCCTTCTCAACCATCTTCTTTTAATCTTTCACTTTCTCACTGTTCTCTAACCATACCAGCCTACTTGTTGTTCCTGGAAAATACTATCAGTTCACCTGTAGTAGGGCCTTTTCATTGACTGTTTCTTCTGTTTCAATGCTCTTCTAATACTTACTCACATAGCTCACGCCTTCCTCTCCTTTGAGCCTTTGCTCTATCTCACTCTTTCAATGGGGCCTACCTGACCCCTAGTGAATACTATGACCTGGAACTTTTAATCCTCTATTTTACTTTTTCTCTTAACATAGAACTTGTCATCTTTTAATATGACATGTAATTACCCCATTTATTTTTTGTTATTATGGATCTGTTTACCCCAAGAGAATGTTTAAGCTCTATGAGGATAAAGGTCTTCATCATATTAACTGATGCATTCATAATTTCTGGGTACAGTATCAGTCACTCAGATATCAAATAGATACTTGTTTGCATGAATTATGAAACCAACAAAGACATTGGATCAGCCAGTGTTCGGGATACTACGTGGTGAGAATGAGGTAGCCTAGAAATGCCAGAAAGCATCCTTCTGCTCATCTTTTCTTCTCTCAAGAAAGAGCTTGCCTAAGAAAAATACCCATGTGGGAGAGCACTAAAACAGGAGAAGTGCTTCTGAGGGTATTCTGTGAGCCCAACCCTGAGCTGTACAAAAAGCCAGGCATCTCCAGAGTGACCTGAGATAAGTGAAAATCTAACACTTTTCTCCTGCATCTTCTCCTCCCTCCTTCCCTTCTGTTTCTTGTCATCCGGTCCCCCCCTTCTTCCTTTTTGAGCTTGAGAGAAATTTTCATCACTTTTGATAAAAATAATTTTCAAAAAGGTAAAATTATGACTAGCATAGAAATACAAACATAAATGTGTATTCAACTCTTTAATGAAAAAGCTGCTGAGGCATTACAACCAACTCAAAGAAGAACTCCCGAAGAACAAACACATTTGTAGATTGGGAATTTGAAATGAATGTGTAAATGGAGGCAAAACTAGCTTCTTCCGCAGTGGAGAAAGGAAGTCAATGGAACCTATCCTGGACAGAACAGAACTTGAATGTGCATGGACAAGAATTATCTTGCATTTATATTAGTTATGTGCAATTTAGAGTTGTAAAATAGGTCCTATAGAATCAGAATCAGATTATCCAGTGGAATGTACTGTAGGCGACATAGTTTTCCATTGAAGCACACATTTTTTCTATACTTCCAAACATATCTTTGAATACATTTCACACAGATAAAACAAACAAATTGATTTTACAATGAAAACCATGGATTAATACTTATATTGAAATCTATTACTGCTGTAACAAATTAGCACAAATGTAGTGGTTTAAAACAGCACAAATTTATTATTTTTCAGTTCTAGAGGTTATAATTCTAATGTGGGTCTCACTAGGCTAAGTCAAGGTATTGGCAGGGTTGTGGTGTTTTTCTTTATTTCTGGAAGTTCTAGGAGAGAATCCACTTTCCTGACTATTCCAGATTCTAGAAGCTGCCGGCACTTTTTGGCTTGTGGTCTCCTCCTTGGTCTTCAAAGCTAACAGCACTTTAAAATCTCTCTCTGGCCCGGCCAGCATGGCTCAGTGGTTGAGCGTCGACCTAGGATCCAGGCCCCCATATTTGTTTCTATACAATGCAGGCTTTCACTTTAGTTTCTTCTGCTTTAATAAAAAAACAACACTCACCTCACTTGCACCTTTGAGACATACACATAAAAACTAATTGTAGCCTGGCTGGTGTGGCTCAGCTGTTGAGCATCAACCTTTGATCCCGGGCTGCGGGCTCCATCCTCAGTTGTGCAGGAGGCAGCCGATCCATGTCTCTCTTGTCATTGATGTTTCTATCTCTCTCTCTACCTCTCCCTTCCTCTTTCTGAAATCAATAAAGATATGTCTTCCTTTCTCTGTCCAAACTCCTTATTTGTTCTACTTTTTTCTCCAATCAAATGGAAACTTTTAGAAGAATAATCTAACCTTAAAGGTGTAACTGAATAGGGTTTTTGTTTTCTTTTTTTAAATATATCTTTACTGATTTCAGAGAGAGGAAAGGAGAGGGAGAGAGAGAGATAGAAGCATCAATGATGAGAGGGTCACTGATTGGCTGCCTCCTGCATGCTCCCTACTGAGAATCAAGCCCAAAACCCAGGCAAGTGCCCTGACCGAGAATTGAACCCTGATCGCCTGGATCCTAGGTCTACACTCATCTGGTGAGCCGCGCCAGGCCGAGCGGGTTTTTGTTTTCTTACTTACTCTTTTTACCTCTTTCCTAATTATTCTATCCCACAAAATTTGAACACCACCCTGAAGGAAAACCAGAGAGTAAAGAGATTGGATAAAAATACTATCTTGGCCCTGGGTTTATATATTCTTCTAGTTCTTTCTCTGGGTATAGCTTGAAGTCCTGTAGTGCTTATGTCATAGGATAGCACTGGGGCTTTGTTGGAGGCCCTATAGCACTTAGCAGGTAGGATCCTTGGGAAAGATGCTAAGGATCTTATTGTTTGTTGTACTGGCTGCATATTAATTCCATGAAAGCAGGGGCATGTTAGTTCTGTTGACTGTAGTTTTTCTGGATCCTTTTGCTTGGCATGTGGATTTTGAATTAGGGGTCTGCTTAAATATTCTGTGACTTGTCAAAGCTGAGATGTTGAGAATGTTTCCAACATCTTCATTTGTAAAGTGAGATAAAAGGACTTACCTTGAAAGATTATTGCGAGACTCTAATGGGATAGCACACACAGGATGCCTGCCATCAAACACAACAGCTGTTTCACAGTAATCATCAGTTTCCTTCCTATCCAAATCTTAAGGTTGCTTCTAAAAGATGTAATAATATAGTTTTTAAAGTTAATTAAAATATGAGAGATACAAGAGCATCCCTCTAGGTATGGAAGTATTTTTGTTTATTTCTTAAAATCTCCAGTGTTCTCTGGCGAGTTTTAGGGGGAAAAGCCAGAAATGTCTGAGTGGTAAGCACCATATGCTCTGCTGGCTTTTTTTTTTTTTCTTTTTCAAAAGATATCTCTTATCACATTACTGCAAAGCCCACTTCAAAATGCTGCATAAAGCCTTTTGCAGTCTGTAATGAATTGTTTAAAAGGGGTTTAAATAAGCTATTAAAAACAGGAGTTCATTGAGTTGAATAAAAGTTATCCTTGGAAATGTGGATTCTACTAAAAAAAAAATCTACATGGAAGTGTTTACTGGTAAAGCTTGCCTGATTATTCCCACCTGATGTGTCTCACCCCATGGTCACCACAGGGAAGGTTATATAATGTGCATTGGTTTGAAAACACATAATCCATTCTCCTTTGCTACAGTGCTTGTATTTCATGCTGATACATTCAGCTAAAAGCCTGTCTGCTGTATCAAGCTCTTTATTGTGGCTGACTTGATGGTCTGGGAAAGGAAAAAGGACATTAGTGTCTCTTTTTTTGCTCTCTTGGATACCTTTTAGAATAATCTCTTTTCAGTAATGGACAAATAACTTTAAGTATATACGTGTGTGTATGTATGACACATGTTTTTTTTCTTTGATATCTGTCCGAGGGAATATCCAATTAATGGAACAGTATATTCTCTCCTAAGGAATGAGGTATGTATTTGTCCTTACCTATAATATCTGATTGTTATCATTCCTACATCTTTTTTATTTGTTTTTGCTTTCCATATCCACCTGGGCAGAAATCTTGCCTTTTGCCAATCTTGCATTGCCCAGACAATACTTCTTTGGAGGGATCTAGCAATTAAAGGTCTTCCTTGACTTGTATTAAAATAAAATTTTAATGTGGTAGAATATGTAGATCAGAATAAATTCAGTTGCCACTCAGCCAGTTAGAAAATGTTTGAGCATGCCATTGATTGTTCAAGATTGTGGTAGTATTGATTCCGTTTTGGCAGCTCTTGCCAATTGGAAATGTTACAGATGCGGCTGTCAGAGATATGATACGGTCTTACTCAGTAATATTACAGACATAATACAAAATGTTAAGTTGTATAGATAATAAAAATCTACAGTCTTAAATTAGTTGAGTAATGTCTCTAGAAATACAGTTTATTTGTTTGGAACCTCCAGCAAGAGAGCTCAAGTCCTCATATAGGCTTCTTTTTAAGAATGAGTTTCCATTATCTGAAAATTAATGGAGACTATGAGTTTTAGTGTATGACACACATGAAGTGATGAAGAAGAGAAGATGCCTACGGAGCCAGCCTGGTGAACTATATCAACCACGGTAGTCAGTCGAGCTAGGATGTTACAGACAGATCATGTTCACTTCTGGAATTTATTCCAAGCATTGGGCAATAGATTTGGGAAGGGAACCAGGCACTATTTACACTTTATCAGCAAAGAGAGAGAAAGAGTTCCAAGCATGCTATTTCACATAGTAAACTTTGCCAAGCCATCTTTTCAATCTTCTCAGGGAATATAGAATCACTGTGATGACATATTCATGGGTTATTCTCTCTAGGTTACATAATTTCTTTATAAAAAAAAGAGTTTCTACATAAAGCACATTGCTTTTGACATTGGTGGAGATGAGGGCTTCTTATATTGTTTATATTATTTGTTACTAGATTTTATGATATTCTCCCCCCTTTCTCTTGACAGTGTGTTAGCCTGTATATCCTTCCTACTGGATATGCAGTAAGTTTGAGGATACGCACTTTATCAATTATTTTCTTGGTGTTTTTCTTTCTTTCTTTATTCAGTTTCCCAAGTTGGTACAGTGCTCCGGGTAGAGGAGATGCACAAAATGTTTTTCACTGTATAAATCTATTGTGCCTGGCTTGACATATCTTTACATGTTGGAAGCTGTCAAATACTACTTATAAAGGCCTTCCCTGTCACAGTCATTGTTGCATCCAGCAGTCAAGACACGCTTATTTTAAACATTAAGAAGTCCTTCTTGCTTGATGGGTATAAATATGATGTGCTGAAGATTTTAGTTTGGGCATTTGGCATCCATTTGTATGAAAGTCCTTTTTTACAGTGTTATCTTTTTAGAATATGTTACATCCCATAGATTATTCATTGCATTTGTGTCCATAGTCCCTAGAGACTTCCTAGCGCGTACTTCATAAGCATTCATGCAATAAGACCTATTGCTTAAACACAGTAACAGACTTTTCTGGCATACTCAAGCATATCACAAATGACTTCATGTAAGTTCCTATAATTGTATTTTTGTATAATTTCGAGCCACAGAGTGTAAATTTTACATGAACTTTCTGAAAAACATGGAGAGCTTCAAATCCCTAATTTTTTTCTTTAGAAAGAGGTTCCGTCAATACTCATTCAAGTTGGAAGAGAGAGAATATAAACAGATGGCTGTGGCAAGCAGCACACTGCAATGGAGAAGCAGCACACAGGTACTACTGAATACGACATTTGGTATTCCATAACAGTCTGGAAAATTAATTTTAAATCAGGCTTCAAAATCATAATAAAGAGCAACTTATATATTATTCATTTCTTTATTCCGAGGGCTAATGTTCAGAGTGTTGAGTACAATTTATGCTGAAAGAAGGCAAAGAAAATGTGATTTTCAATTAAACACATAAAGTGTGTTTAAAAACCGCTGGCATGACCTTAGTTATTTTTCTAGGATCTCCAAATGACTTTTTCATCACCTTGAGACTTTTAGCCCCAAGGAGTGCTTAGAATTAAAAGAGAATATAAAGTTAAAGAATGCAAGGAAACTCTTTTAAAAGTTTTAATTTTCTGTTTTATGCAGACTTTGGTTGAATTTTTGAAGGTAATTAGTTGGTCAGATGCCAGAAGTGGTAAATATTTTATACTTGCTCATGGAAACAGGTAGCAGGAATGTCAAATTCGTACATATCATCAAAGCAGGCAATTATTATCTATGCTAATGTATAGATGGCTGCCTCCAAGGTTCACAGGCAATCAGACATTTTCTGAAGAGTTCAGCATATATTCCTATTTCTATTTGAAATAAGTATTGCCATTTGAATAAAAATTTTGATTTTTTTGTAGGGACTGTTGGGGAAATGGTAGTATTAAGATAGGAAGGGTGGTTGTTAACAATATTATTCCTTCGGGTTACCATTTCTGATTATCTTAGTGGTTTTGCAAGCAGAGGTTCTTTAAATTAATAGAATCTTTCAAATTGCATTCATTTTGCAAGAGAGGATAATTATATAAAGCCAAGAAATTAGAAAATGAGAAATAGCTTTATGAACATAGAAATTTCAGCACAGACATGAATCATTCTCAGGGCAGTCACTAATACTATGTGGATATATACTTGCTCTGTGTGTTTATGTGTTTGTGTGTTTGTGTGTGTGCATGTGTATGCATTTGCTTTAAAACATTTGAACACTTGGGGACTTGTTTTACAATTGTGAGCTCATAGTGGGTATATTTTCTTCCTCAAGATGATCTCTTTTAGGGACTCAGAGAATACATAAATACATAAAATAAAGAAATATTTTATGATGGGAATGATATGGATATTGATATCTAGTAGACCTATGCTGAATTCTTTCTCTGGCACTGACCAGTGAGGAAACTTTGTAACCAGTTAGTTAACCTCTGTAATCTTCATGGGTGAAATTAGTATAACAAAGAAAAGAGACCTCACAGAGCTGTTGTAAGGATTATTTAAACATTGTATATAACAATTCAAAGATGTCACCTATTTTTATTATTATGCTTTTATATATCAGTAGTAACATACATATGTGTGTCATTGATGTGTTAAAATGAAGGGGCTTCATTTTGATCAGGAGATTCTTATGGAAGGCCTTTTGAGCATAAGGTATAGTGATTAAAACCAAGATAATCTATTTTTCCAACGTGGTATGATTTTTGTAGGGTCATGGCATGGATTATTTTATTGGTGAGTCTCACAATATTCCTGAAATGAGAAAGCTAAGGAAAATCAAAATAACTTGCCTAAGATTGTGCAACTTCTTCATGGCAGATTAAGGATGAGAATGTAGTCTCTGACCTCAGGCCCAGGAGTCTTTTCCACTGTACTTCACTACCTCCCAAAGAAAGGGAAAATTCTCTGCTTCTGATTGAAAGTAAACATTCTTCTCCATTCTCCCCACTGTCTAAAATATTCCCTCATGTTATCCCTTTTGCGTTAAGTCCACTGCAGTAGACATATTAATGTTTATAGTAACATCTTACTAGCTTGACTTCTTCCTGTTCTTTCTGTCAAATTAAAGGCTAAACTTCACTAGGGGAAACCAAGTGTGTGAGACATAATTTAATTAAAGAAGACAGACATTTATTAAATGCTTATTCTGTGCAAAGAGACTGTACGTGGTGCAATGCTGGCACACTTGCATTCATATGCAACCCGTAGGTTCTACCCTTCATGCCTGGGAAAGAAAGACGTTCTCACCTGTTACCAGAAAGAAATCAGGGTCACTATTAATTGATTACGTGCACACACAGAGTCCAAAGGTTGTTGCAAAAACATTTCTTCACGTTTCAGGCCAAAGTACAGCAAAGCTGTGATGAGTGTCTGTAAGATCCACCACAATGGTCTCCTTCCCTCTTTCCTCATCACTCATGACTCCTTCATCTTTTCTCTCACTGTGTCTCCTCTTTAGGACCCAGCCTTCATTCTGGAAGCACACAGCTACATCATCTTCTAATGATGATGACAATAATCGACTTAGGACTTGCAGAATTTTTTAAAGAGAGATATCTAGTAGTCAAACATTTTTTAAAAATAATGGCACCTTCTTAAACCATGAGTATATTATTAAAGAGAGAAAACTATTTTTTTTTTTTAGGCTATACATTGTTAAGAATTTAAGAAGGAATAAAAATTGTTATGTTTGAATCATGACTCTTGTCACTATGAGCCCTGTGACCACAGCAAATTACTTAATGTCTTTGAGTCTCAGTTCTTTATCTGCAAAATGGAGATAATAAAGGGCCTTGCTCTTGTGGTTGCTGAGAGGTTATATGGGTTAATACATATAAGGTTCATAGAATATTGTCTGGTGCTTAAGAAATGTTTGATATATCTGTATTATTAATATTATGTTATTTTACAATTTGTATATTTTACCCAAACTTACTCATTACCATGTTCAAAAGGAAATAAAAGAATGCGGGAAAGAGAAACCTAGCATATGCATTCATACATGCATACATACACTAATTGATTAATTAAATGATTAAACAAAGTTCTGTGTTTATTCAGAAACATTTCAAGGTTTTGAATTCCCTTTCACCCACAACTGACATATCACACTCGGGCTTATATACAATGAACTAGAGGGTCCCTCAGGTGTCCATGAGTGTATCATTTTTCTTCCTTTCTCTCTTTTTCTTTTTTTAATTAAAAAAGATAGTACATTTCTACTATTTTATCACATACAAGTAGAGAAAAGAATATAAGGAATCCCCACAATAATGCTGTAGGATTGCAATTGATAGAATAACTAGTTTAATTTGGTGTAAGGGGTAAAGGAACACATGAGAATATTGAACATAAAGGGTGAATTGGAGTTTGTCAATTAGGTTGGAAAAGGGAATTTCAAGCTGAGAAATGATGACAATAAGTGAAGTCACAGGAATATGAAATACTTATGTTACATATTGGGGGTCACTAAATCATTGTATGTGTATTTTTTTTATTTGTGTTCTCTGGAAATACATCCTGAGACTGAGAATTGCCTGCAAAGGTTCATTGGGGAGTACAGTTAATACTTGAACAATATGGGGTTTCGGGCTCCTGATGCATGCAGTCAAAAATCTGTGCATAACTTTTGTCTCTACAGTTGAGGCTTCGCATCATGGATTAAAGCAACCACAGACGGAAAATAGTATTTTTCATCCATGGTTGGGAATCTGTGGTTGGGAAACCTCAGCTAGGAATGCAAAACTATTGTTTGCAATCTGTGGCTAGTTGAATCTGCAGATGCAAAACCCATGGAGCCCAGCCGGGCATGGCTCACCGGTTGAGCATTGACCTATGATCCAGGAGATCAAGGTTCAATTTGTCGGATCAGGGCACATGCCTGGGTTGTGGGCTCAATCCCCAGCCAGGGGTGTGCAGGAGGCAGCCAATCAATGACTCTCTCATCATTGATGTTTCAGTTCTCTCTCTCCCTCTCCCTTCCTCTCTCTGAAATCAATAAAGATATATGAAAAATACACACACACAAAAAAACAAACAAAAAACCACCAACAATCCATGGATAGGAAGGGCCAGGGTTGACTGTATTTATTGAAAAATGTTGAGTATAGTTTGATCTCATGTTGTTTAAGGGTCAACTATACTTTCAGAAGAGACACCTGGAAGGAAGTGAGGAAGGCAGGATTGGGCAGAAAAAAAGAATCAACCCTCAAAGCAATTACAACTGAGTCCTCAACCCATCTGGAACTAATACAGCCTTCAGAGTTATTTCTAATTGAGGTAAGAGGACCAGATATTTATGTCCCTGCATCAGCAGTCTTAGCTGGGAACTGTCTTTGGAAGGGGTAACCTTGGACAAAGACATCTTCTGTGGCCTAGAGTGGGGACCTTGTGGGCCATACTGTCTCTGTCACAGCTACTTAACTCTGTAGATATAGTGCAGGGGCAGCTATAGACAATATATAAACAAATGCATGGTTGTGTTCCAGTGAAACTTTACCTACTAAAACAGGCAGCTAAGTTGTGGGCCATAGTTTGCTAAACCCAGGCCCCAAGTAAAAATGGAGGGGCACAGCTCTGAGACATCAGCAGTTGACATTTCCAGAAGCTGGAGTATAGGTGCTTGAGAACATTTGGGCAGAGCACCGTAGATGTACCACAGTTCACCCCTACATTTCTACTTCCATTAAAGTATGCCATCACTTTTTCTAAGCTTCCACAGCCCATCATAACAGCATGTTGGCACCATATCCTAGG
This sequence comes from Miniopterus schreibersii, assembly GCF_964146895.1. Lineage (NCBI taxonomy): Eukaryota > Metazoa > Chordata > Mammalia > Chiroptera > Miniopteridae > Miniopterus > Miniopterus schreibersii. Next base: position 51,072,936 of record NC_138109.1, on the reverse strand, counting down.
GTCTTTGTCAGGGGTTCTCTGCAGTGGAAGAGAGATCTCATGTCAACAAACTTAGACAACTTGATGCTTTACCTCCCACCACCCACACTTCCTGATTTAGCATCTTGAGGGTCCAGTCTCAGGCAAACTCTCTGGACTCATGCTGGTACCTGCCAGCTAGGTTCTGCAGCTCTTTCAGCATTTAGTCTCTTCCTCTATACCAGGATCACAAATCCCCATTCAAAGTTGTGCTTGGATTTTACCATAATTATTGGTCTTGTTGTTGGGTGGGGCAGTAGGGCTAGATGCTGAGTGGGGTAAGCTTCTGGGCCCAGAGAAGAAGTTAATCTTTTCACTTGTCAGTAGCTCAAATGTCACCCCATCCACCACAGTTTAAGTTACATTAGCAATTTTCTTAGTCCTGATAAATACCATAACAAGAGGCAGTGGAAACAGTCAGTGTGGTACAAGTCTGAAAATGCCTAATCACTAGAAAACATGGTCATTGTATCTTTCTTTTTAGTGTGGTAGAAACTGGGAGCTAAAGGCAAAATAAAAATTAAAAGATTTTGCATATAAAGGAGGAAATCTCAGACAAGATCTGCTATAACAAACACTACTAGGTCTTTTCCAGTGTCACTGTTCTCCTTCCTTATTAAAATAACCCTGATTTTTATTCCACTCAGGATAGAGATATTTAAAAGCCTCCTTTGCAGCTATCTTAAGCTACATGTCTAAGTTCTGTCTAACAAGACATAAATGAAAGTGATATGTGAGACTTCCAGAATTCTCCAAAAAAGTCTGGAGGGTGGGATGCTCCATTTCACTTTCCTTACTCCTTAGAACACAGAAGTAATGGCTAGAGCTCTAACAGCTGTCTTATAAGAGGACTTAATCTTTGGGCTTAAATTTTCTCTGGAAATTTGATCATTACGGAGGACTTTAAAGTCAAGTTTACATTTTATTACTGGACTATCTCTAAGTTGACATTTTACTATTTTATTATTCTAATATTTTTATTTAACCTTATTACAGAAACTCTGGAATGGCTATTTTTGACAACATGTTTGGGCTTGAGAAATAGAGTACATTTTGAGCCTCAATATAAGTTGGGCTTTGGATTTGATGCACTTAATGTGCATCATTTTTAGATCAAAATCAGACCAGTCCCCAAATCAGTTGGGACTCAATTCTTAATTGCCCACCAGTGGTTACAAGAGGACACACAAAGGGAATAGTGTCGAAGGAACAGCCTCAGGAAGGTGGGGGGGCAATAGTGCCTGATAGACTCTTTTGTTCTCTTCTAAGTGGAATGTTCAGAGACCCCAAAAGTCCTTAAGTTTAATGATTAAGATTAGTTAGTTAAAATAACAAAAGCCTTAGAAACAATGTTGGGTACATTGGCCAGGCTTGCTCTCCACACCTGATGTTTCTTTTTAGGCTGATGCTTTATAAACATAACGCTCCTGAGTGTTCCCCTCCCTCTTTTTCACTGCCCCTAGTGGAGGTAGAGTGATTTATCTGAGGAGGAATAGAAGAGCAAAAGGCTACACATAGACCAACCCCTTGCTCTTTCCTTTCTCTTGTGAATAAGCTGTCTGAAGGACGCATATGTTCTTGTCACTGCTCTATGTGGTAGCTCAGTACTCTCTCTGCTTGGGTAGGCATACTTGGGAATTCCATTTCGGGAAGCCCACTTGCCTACAATATGATACAATCCCTGATATAAAACAACATACATTTTTTAAAAGTACATAATACATAAAGATTATATTGAGTTATAAAGTAAACATCTGTGTAACCATCACCAGATCAAGAAATAAAACATTGTCAGCACCTCTGTGTTTCCTTTCTGGATCTTAACTCCATCCCTACGACTAAAGATGCAGTTGTCTATATTTTAAATATGCTTTTCTTTATAGTTTTAACACACATGTGTGTATTGGTAAACACTATAGTTTTGCCTGTTTCTAGCCTTTATAAAATTGAATCTGTTATGGTTATGTTCACCCTAAATTTTGTATGTTGAAGTACTTGACCCTTATGCCTCAGAATGTGATATTATTTGGAGATAGTGTATTTACAGATATAGTCAAATTAAAATAAGGTAATTATAGTGGGCCCTAATTATCTCTTCCTTATAAAAAGAAGAAGAAATTTAAACACATATAGAAAGGAGAGGATGTGCAGACTCAGCGAGAAGAGCCATTTACAAGCCAAGAAGAGAGGCCTGGAAGAGATTCTTCCCTCACAGCTCTCAGAAGGAGCCAACCCTGCTGACACCTTGATCTCAGACTTCTAGCCTCCGTGACTGTGAGACAATATATTTTTGTTGTTTAAGCCATCTGGTCTGTGGTACTTTGTTTTGGCAGCCCTAGCAAACTAATATAGACTTATGCAATATGAACCCTTTGCCATCTGCCTTTTTGCCCTCAATTTTGTGGCATTCATCTATATTATTATGTGTAGTGGTTGGTTATTTTCATTGTGATGCTATATTTCATTGTATGAATATTATAAAATTATTTATCATCTTTATCTATTTTGTTATTAATGAATATTTCTTTTTCAGACACCAAGCTGTCAGTAAAAACTATTCTCCACTGATCTAAGTCCATATATGTTATAAACTTGAGCCACTTCTTTTCCACACAAAGTGAATGACTAGATTGACTGTTCAGTGATCTGCTCGTTGGGGAGATTTTCTCTCAACACTGTCTTTCTAAACCATGTCTGACAGAGGTTCTACGATAGCTGCTATTCTTGTTCAGCTTGCACCCACAGTCTGGGCTAACACATCTCTACTAGTCAAGGTTCTCTGGTTTCCAATAACATGTTCTCCGTTTCCATCTGAGATCTCAATAGAAGGACCTTTAACATCCGTGTTGCTACCAGAATTCTCTTTATAATGATACATGTATTCCATTACGTGATAGCTTTCTCTCTAGCTCCCCTCTTTTCTTTCTGATCTTTACAAAGTTTCCCTTATCATCCATATTTCTACCAACAAACTCTTCAAGGCAACCTAGGATTTTTCTAACATGCACCTCAAAACTCTTTCAGTAAAAACCAGTTCCAAAGCCACTTGCACATTTTTAGGTATTTTTTTCACAGCAGCACTCCACTTCTTGGGAGCAGAATCTATATTACTTTCCTAGAGTGGTCATAGCAAAGTACCACAAACTGAGTGATTCAAACAACAAAACTTTATTATCTCACAATTCTGGAGGCTAGAAGTCCGAGATCAAGGGGATAACAGGGTTTGTTTTTTTCTGAGGTCTCTCCTTGGCTTGCAGATGGCTGTCTTTTATCTTCAGGTTGTTTTCCCTCTGTACCTGTGTGTCCTAACCTCTTCTTATGAGGACACCAGTCATATTGGATTAAGGCCCACTCTAGTGACCTCATTTTAATTTAATTAATTCATATATGGTCACTTTCTGAGTTACTGGGATTTAGGACTTCAAAATGTAAGTCTTTCTGGGGGTGGGGGAGGTAGGAGCACAATTCAGCTCAAAACACCATCCATGAACCAAGTTCACAGATTTTCCTCCTTTTTTAGCTGATTATCAGGAACTTCCAAATGGCTGTGAGCTGGGAGAGGTTAGGCCATAAATGCCTTAGTTGGGCATTTAACTCTTTCAAAATATAGCTACTCTGTTAATTTCTGAGTTTGGTCCTCAGTTTTCTCCAACCCTATCAAGAGAGTTGATGAGGGCTTCTTTGTATGCAAGCCAAAAGGCCCTCTGGGTTTCACAACTGGCTTTGAATTGCCAGTTCATAGCCCACAGCTATTTGTTACATTTTTGTAGAGCATTAATGGTGCTTAGCAAGTTATTCAATACCTATAGCTACTGTTTTCTCCAAACATCTTCAAAACCTGATACAGGTGTATTCCTGTTCACCAGCATTCCATCTGCATTCACTGCCAATGAAATTTTTACAATGTGATCAACACCTGTACACCAGGGGCTGCCTGTGTACCGCCTACTACTCTTGATGGGGTTTTCATTGCCAGCTGGGCCGTGAATGAAATAGCCTCAAATCCTAATTTGTCAGATACATTCTCAGACCACTTCTAACACCAGCTGTTATAGGTTCATTTCTCCAGAAGGACATGCTGAGACAGAACTTGGCGTATGTAGTGCTTTTTAGGGACTAACAACTATAAAAGAAAAGTTGTAGCAGGATTGGACAGAGAAAAAAGCTATACTGAGATACAGGCCTGACAATGTCTGGGCAAACCTGGAAAGCAGGTTAGGAGCTTGTTGAAGGCCAAAATGGGTGGGCCTTAGGGCCCTCTGCAGCTGAAGCATATAGTGAGGGAGCCTATAACTAGGTGTTTGCTGACTTCCTGAGATGCCTCTGGGCGGTCCATCTTTCCTTGAGTGGTGGCAGATCTTCAAGACCAGCAAAGGTACATTTTCTTCTGAGTGTATATCTGGGTGATAGACTATGTGTACCTTTAAATTTTGCCCATAATGCCAAACTCTTCTAAATTGGTTGTGCTATTTACACCCTTATTAAGGTGTATGAGAGGTTTTAGTTGCCTCACTTCTCTCTTCCCACTTGATATTGTCTATTGTTTTCATTTCAGCTGCTTTGGTGGGTTTGTAATGATGTTATAATTTTCATTTTACTAATTGCTAGTGGATTTATGCTCTTTTTTATATGTTTACTAGCTACTTGGATAAATTCTTGGTTAAGCAGCTGTTCAAGGATTTGTCCATTTAAAAGGAAATTGTGTTGTATTCAGTATATAAGCCCTTTGTCAGTTATATATGTTGCAAGTATTCTTTTCCCCCCACTTTGAGGCATTTAATGGTATATTTTGAATAAGAGACATTTTATTCTTATGTAGTCCTATAGATAATACCGTTTAGTTTAGAAAACGTTTGCTACCCTAGAGTCATAAATATGTACTCCTGCGTTATCTGTGTACAGCATTTTGTTTTGCGGTAGATTTGCAACTCGGTGGAATGAATTGTTGCATATGATGTGAGATGGGGGAGTTTCTAGAAATCCTTTTCCACGTGTGCTACTTCTATCCCAGCACAATTAACTGAAGAGACTATGGATAATTTCCCTACTGCTCTGCAGTACAAACGCTTATCATTTGGAAAGGCTAGGTTTTGCCCTAGTAGTTTTCAAGCACAAAGCTCATTTCTCATTTATAAGGCTTTCCATTGTCAGGTGTGCCGGGTAAGGGCTGATAGGTCTCGGTGTCCTGTCCATGACCCCGACCATCCAGCATGTGCGCATGATGACCTTATGTGACGATGATCCAGCCTAATGCAACTGCGCCTGTGACATTAGCGAGCTACTTGCTATGGTCTATATGACCAGCACTGTACACAATAAAGGAGGGAATCCTTCTCTCAGTGTGGACCTCGGGCCTTCTTTATGCTGGGGATCTCGCCTCCGAAAACCCCTTGCAGCCTCCCTCCCCCGACATCCATCATGGCTGGGCTCTGGCTTTACACAGCCTCTATCTGGGACATTGCTGGTCCTTGTGGCACAGGAGACAGGAGAGAAGCATGCATAGAGGTATAAACCTTTTGCCCTAAAGCTCTCATATTTTATTGGCCAAAGCTAGTACATTGTCAACAGCACAACAATTTTGTGTACATATTGACTTCCTGCAGAAAGGGCCCGAAAATTTAGTGACTACTAATGCATTCTATCACACGCCTTTGCAATAAAACCAGTCTCTATGAACCTTGCGGCTTCTTACCTTTCTCGTCTTTTCCTTCAATCCTTGCATCAACATCTGACGGTCTTAATTACTGGAACTTTGTTTCCCGCCTTCTTCAAGAATGTCTTGTCTCTTCTTGACCTTTTGAATTTGTATTCTTTTTTAAATTTTAATTTGACAGATTTTACATGACAAAAAAGGGGCTTGGATTTTGATTGGGATTTTATTGGCTCTGTGGCCTTATGAAGTGAAACCATTCATTTGTTTCTTCTGCCTGGGTGAAATAATGAAACATCTACTTAAACTTAGCACATTCAAATAATGCATATTCCTTGGTAGTAAGCAAACAGGACAGTGTCCTAAGTACTGGGATTTACAGTGAATATGGGATTTCATCTTTCTTGGAGATCAGGGAGTTGGGAGAAAAGTTGCAAGAATTTGTCAGATTATTTAAGAGCAAGGGTTTGATGGCAGAATGCATCAAATTACTAATTTGAGTCCAACAAATATTTTTGATCATGTACTGAAAATACTTTGCTAGGTATTGTAGGAAGTATCAGAGTTGAATTTTAAGCTTTAGAAGGAACTTAACATTGAGCGCAAAAATGATAAATGCCTTGAAGAAACAGATGCTGTTATACATGAGTAAGAGTGAGAATTTCTGCTTCCTGCTATTGAATCAACTGTGGTGTAATGGAGGAACTAAAATTTGATGAGGGGCCCTGGAGCAAAATTAAGGAAAGGGTATAAGGGCATTCAAGATTTTTAATAGTAAAGATGACTCATCACTATTTTCCATTGATTTATAGGGCTTTTTTCAGGAGTTCTACACTAAATAATCTGGCCCTTTAATTGTGGCATTTATTTTCATTTCAGGTGAAAAATTCTGGGAAAAGTATAATAGCTGAATTTATTATAATGAGAACAAAATCTTGAAAGGATACATAATTAGGCATTTAAAATTTTGTTTGCTGAATTTCCAATCACACATTCAGAGAAAAACCCATTACAAGTGATTATGAGTTTAAAATTTTTTTCAGAGCTTTCTTACTTTAATTAATTTATTTTTTTGCTTTGGGAATTAATTGCAAAATCTTACATTAATAAAACATTAAGGGCAAACTTTCTAAATGTGTAAGTCAAAAAATTCCAAGTTATGTTTCCCTTAGAAACTATAAGTAATCTCTTTGTGCAAATAATAATGCAACAAAATTAATATGATATACCATTGTGTAGAATGAATATAAAAAGTGATTTATAGTCATTATATAGTAAACATCATTGCATCTAAAAATCTGGTGTTTTAAAGTCCTGATTTGAAATTTGAATGACTACTTAAGAAATTTTAGACTGTATTTTCATAAATTAATCACTTTATTTAACCTATTAAAAATCACCTGTTTATTTTTATTAGCATCCCAATAAATTTCATGTGTTTCTGAAATCTAATATACCATTGAGTATTTAAACAACTATTTTTTTCATTTATCTAAACATAACATAATAAAAGCAGTTTTTGCATTTGTCATAATGTTAAGCATTTGCAATTATATTTGAGGTGCATATATGGATAGTTCTATAACATAGCTGTTAAAAACATCTTGACTCAAAAACGAGAGTTATCTGTATTTAGGATGGCAGAATGAATCAAGTTCTTCAGTAATAGTTAAGTTATAGATCTATTTTCCACACACAATAATTGGAGGGCTTTGCTTTTATAGCTATTCTTTGCACAGTTATCCTGGCCAAATATTTTACCATTGTTTGTCTTGGTTTTAATAGGAGCTAGCAATGAATTATAGAAAATTCAGTAAAAATATATATCATCATGAATAAGCAAAAACTCAAATAAATCATATGGCCTACTGCAGGTCATCAATAAAATCATTTCTATACACAAACAAAATTCATTATTATTAATGCAAAATATTGTTAAAGCTAGAAATGGGGGGTACACATAAAAAAGGACCCATCAGGATAAAAGACAATAATCCTTTACTTAAAAATACTTAATTTTTGCTTTCTTGCCCTCTGTATTCTTGCCTGGTTTTTACTATATTATTTTTAATTTTTTTTTATAACTTCTTTTGGTTACTTATGCATGTCCCATTTCTACTTTCACCATAAATATGATTTAGATATAGCTTTTTCATGGATACTCTCAGGTTGCGAATGTTCTTTCATTTCTACTTTGAAAATGAAATCATGTATGAGTGTTACATTTTAAAAAAATTTTTTCCCCATCTATTAAGATGATTAAATTATATATTTTTATTTTATTAATATGGTGTATTAAATTAATAAATTTTCAGATGTTAAACCAACTTTGCATCCTAAAGATAAATCCTACTTGGCCATAGTGTGTAAATCTTTTATGTGTTCCTGAATTTATATGTTGCTGTAGTTTATTGAGAATATATTTTTATGTCAATATTCATGAAGTATGTTGATCTCCAATTTTCTTATGGATTTCGTCGCTGACTTTTGGTATCAGGATAATACTGAATTCACAGAATGAGTTGCAGAGTGTTGCCTCTTATCTTCTTTTGGAAGAGTTTATAAAGGATTGGTATTAATTCTTTAAATACTTGCTAGAATTCCTTGGTCAAGCCATTTGGGCCTGAGCTTTTCTGTAAGAGAACATATATTTTCAGTTATCTTAAGTATATGTCTAGGAGCGGGTTTGCTGGTCCTATGCTAATTCTATGCTTAAATTTTTGAGGCACTTAGAAACTGTTGTTGCAGTGGCAGATTATTGATTTTCAGTCTTTTTACCTTTTATTGGCAATTAAAGATATCAAGTTTTCCTAGGCTCTGCTTTAGTTGTATACCATAATTGATATATTGTTTTAATATTCACTCATTTTGAAAATCAAATTTCCCTTCTCATTTTTTCATTGGTCCATGAGTTCTTTGTGTCTTGTTTGGTTTCTTAATACCTGCAGATTTTCCCAATTTCTTTCTGCTGTCAATATCTAATATGTTTAAAAGGTATATATTTCCACTCTAATAAATTATTTCAATACTTTTAGATTTATTTTGACTTTTTTTTATAGCCTAACATATTGTTTACCTTCGAGATGTTTATGTATGCCTGAAAAGATGTGGATTTTGCTGTTGGGTGAAGTGTTCAGTACATCAGTTAGGTCCAATGGTTGATAATGTTTTCCTAGTCTTCTATACCTTTGATAATTTTCTCTCTAGCTTTTCTATCAATTAATAAGAGTGAATACTGAGGTCTCCATCTATTGTTATATTGTCTAGTTCTCTCAGGTTGTGTCAGTTTTTGCTTCATGCATTTGTGGTTGTATTATTAGATGTGTATATATTTATAATTGTTATATTTCTGATTAATGAATCTATTATTATAAAATGTCCCATTTTGGCTCTAGAAAAAGCTTTGTTTTAATATCTATTTGCCTGATATTAGTATAGCGACTCCAAATCCCTGTGGTTATTGTTTGCATGGTATATCTGTTTTGTTTCTCCTCTTTCAACCTATTTATGTCATTAATCTGAAGAATGTCTCCTGTAGACTGGTGATAGCTTATGTATTTTTCAGCCTGACAATCTATGCCTTCTTTGGAATGTTTAATCTAGTCACATTTATTGTAATTATAATGATTATGTCTCTCATTTTGCTATTTTTCTTCTATATGTGTCATATCTTTTTTGTTCTGTTCTTCCTTTATTATCTTGTTAGATGTTAAATAGAAATTTTCTAGTGCACTCCATAGTACAGTAGAATGGTACAATATATAAATATACTAATATATGTATATAAGTTGCTTTTTTTGGCTATCTTATTATACATATTTAACTATTTTCTTAGTGGTTTCTGTAGGAGTCAAAATATTAATCCCATTTATCATATACTACTTTGGATCAATGCTAATTTAATGAAAGACTAATTAAATTAAGTGCTAATTTAAGTAAAATATAGAAACTTTACTCCAACACAGTTACACAATCTCTTCTATTGTTTATGAGAGCATAGTTATATATATTAACTTTTGTATTTATAGGCCTAAAATACCATTTGTAAAATATTGTTTTAGGTAATTAAAAATAATTTAAGAGAATAAAAACTAACAAAATAAATATATACTGCCTTTTATATTAAACACAAAGTTATCTTTCCCAGTGTATTTTATTTCTTTGTGTGAATTTATGTTACTATCTGATACAATTTTTTTTTTAATCTAAAGGAATTCTTGTAGTATTTTTTATAAGGCATGTCTGCTAACAAGAAATTCTCTCAGTTTTTGTATACCTATGAATGATTTTATTTCACTTTCATTCAACAAAGAATGCTGGGTATGGAATCATTAACTGATAGCTGTGTGCGCGTGTGTGTGAACGCACACGTGTGTGTGTGGTTCCTCTCTATGTGATCAGCTGTTTTCCTCTTGCTGCTTTCAAGACTTTCTCCTTTTGTTTTTTCATTCATCAAATATTTATTGAGTGCATCCTATGTTTTAGATTCTGTGCTAAGTACAGAGCATTATTTATTTATTTTCTTTATTTTATTTTTATTTTATTTTCCATCACCATTTATCCCCCCATACCCTATTCCACCACCACCCCACAATCACCACTACCACACTTTTGTCCATGTCCATGAGTTCTTTCTGTTTTTTTTCTTTTTTGCTCAATCCCACCCCCCAACCAGAGCTGCCTGCCTGCCCTCTATCAATGAGTCTGTCTCTATTTTGCTTGTTAATTAAGTTTGTTCAATAAATTCCTTATATGAGTGAAATCATATGGTACCTGTCCTCCTACTGGCATAGTTCACCCAGCAAAACGTTCTCCAGGCCCATCCATGCTGTTGCACAGGGTAATATTTTCTTCCCTTTTAGGGCTGAGCAATTTTCCATAGTGTAAATGGAAAACCATAGTTGTTTTATTCACTCATCTACTAATGGACACCTGACCTGGGTTGCCTCATTGGCTATTGTAAATAATGCCACAGTGAACATAGGGGTGCGTATATTATTTTGAATTAGTGTTTTGTGTTTTTTTGGATAAATTCCTAGAAGTTCTATGGTGGGATATCACCTTATGCCTGTCAGAATGGCTATCATCAATAAATCAACAAACAATAAGTGTTGGCAGGATGTGGAGAAAAAGGAAACCTAGTGCACTGTTGGTGGGTTGAGGATTGGTGCAGTCCCTGTGGAAGGCAGCATGGAGTTACATCAAGAAATTAAAAATGAAACTGCCTTATGACCCAAGATTTTCTCTTCGATTTTGACTTTGAACAGTTAGATTTCAGGTGTGTATGTATGTACCTTTTAAAATTTATCAAACCTGGAGTTTGTTGAGTGTTTGAATATATATGTTAATAGTTTTCAATAAACATTAAGTTTTTGAGCATTGTTTTTTAAAATATTCTTTCTGGCCCTTTTCTTTGTTCTTTCTGTGCCTCCCACTTTGCACATATTGATGTGTTTTATGGTATTGTACAGGTATTTGAGGCTCTGTTTTTTTCTCATACTACCTTTTTTTAGACTAGATAATTTTTAGTCTTCTGTCTTCAAACTTGTTGATTCTCTTGACTGCTATTTTTCCCCCTATCCATGTATCGTATTTTCCTGTTTCTTTGCATGCTTTGCATTTTAGCTGCAAACTTGGAAACTGTTTTTGTAGCAAATCTAGATTCTAATTCCCCCTCTTCCCAGGGGTGGTTGTTATTTTTTGTTTGTTTTGTTTTTTTAGTGACTTGCAAGGACCGGTTCTGTAGTCTGTTTCTTTCTCAGTGGGTGTCCATTGATGTCTGTTCAGGTTTTTCTTTTATTTCAAGCCTGACATCTTAAAGATGAATCAGCATAGTTCCATGGTCAGACAGTTATTGATCAAAACTGCTTACACACCTTGAGCCAAATACATTTTGCATCCTTTGCCAGTGGATTTGTGTGTGGATTAGGGAATGCATTAGAAGTGCAAGCAGTTTACAAGTATGCCCTAGCTTTTACTTTTTGCTAGGCCATCTCATGTCTCTTCTCTGCATCAGGTCTCACATATAGTCACAGAAAAATAGATACTAAGGGAAATCTCTGGTGTCTCCTGAGCACGCATACACCTTTGTACATTCATGAATCTGTATCAGGACCCAATATGGTTGCCTCATTCTTTGGATATATGTGTTAAAATTCTAGGTTCTAGCCAACAAAGTTATGTGAACACGTATTAAGACCCAATATAGTTATTTTATTCTTTGAATACATGTATTACATTTCTGGCTAGTCTACTAGTCTATTGTCTGACTCAAGGGTATCAAAACTTCTGACTAGTTGTGATGTTGGTCTCTCTTGAATCATTGCCACCAAGATTAGTATTGCTTTGACAGCACCCCTGGGGATATGTTTTGTTCTAAATTAAGTCCTCTCCCTCTGACAGCAGGGGTTTCTCACAGCTTGCCTCACTCTGGTTGAACCACTGAGCCAATGGAGCTGAGAGTATGGGTGGGATAGGAGCAATCTCAGGCTAAAACACCACAGAGTCCCACTGTTTTTATGTGAATATCAGTAGTTTTTCTTGATTTAAAGCATCTATTTGTTGCATGTCTTTGGTTGATTTTTCAGGGAGCATGAATTGTTTTTGAGAGATTTGTGCAGTTTTATCATTATTTTTTGTGGGGATAATTTACTGAGCTTCTGTCCTAGGAGTTCTACTTTGATATCATTTTTATCAGAAGAAGTAAAAGTTTCTTCAGAAGCCCATTGTAACATATAATTATATACATCAATGAATGAAATTGTGTCATGTGGCTCGTTTTTGGTACAAGGGAAAACGGGGGGAGAAGGCAGGGAAGTAATTAGTTTGGTAGCCTCTATAGTGAAGGCCATCAAATGAGAAAATGTATATCTGGAAATGGGTTTGGGGTTAGACAATAATATTTGTCACATTAGTCTAACTACTATTACCTTAAGTAGGAAATACAAATAGTCTTTTTAACACTTTATAGCACCATTCCAAAGGCAATTGGACATTAATTTCACTAGGACTAGAGTTCAAAAGTTTAGAGAAAAAGAAGTCTAGTTATTTTGTAAGGTGTACACTCTATGATGTTAAACTATATGGTTTTTACTCTAGGTTTTTCCATGTACTATTGTTGTAACCTTGATTACATAACTGCTCTATTCTTCAATTTTTCCATATGTCAAATGTGAGTAATAATTGTAGTAAGACTTAAGTGCCTGTAAAGAACTTTGCCCAGGGTCTAGTACACAGCTAATGTTTAGCAAAGGTTAGCTTCCTGTGCTAAGAAGGCACTTTTGGAAACCCAATTCAGCCTAACATGGGACTTTTCCTTTGTTCCCACAGAGTATTTTCCAACAATAAAACTAGAAGGGAGAATGCTTTAATTCCATATTAGCCACGGAGTTCTCTGGAGACTGGCTATATAGGCTAATACATGTAGAGAAATGCCTGGATCTTATGTATGGCACTGAAACTAGGCAAGCTACTAACGGATGTTGCAGCTAAACTCCCTTTACCTTGGGATTGAGTAATGGAACCAACAACTAGGGCTTGGAACTTTATACAAGGGTTAGAGAGATTATGGTAGATTAGTTACTATTTAGGCTCTGAGATGGGGAGGAAGAAGAGAAATGTACTGATAGAAAAACGTTACATAAAAAAAAAACAAAAAAACACCTGGCAGCTTTAGTTACAATATGTGTATATACATATCATACACATATAGTATATATTTCTCATGGTGATCAAATTCTAAATAGGTTTCTGAATATTATAAAATAACAGTTCACTTATGAGTAATTGGAAAGGAAATGAAAAAAATAAATGAGACTACATGAATATACTGAGTAACTTCCAGTAAGAAAAATAAATCAGCATGTGCCATAATGCAATTTTATTTTTAGTCAGCCAAAAATAATTGATAAAATTAGTTATAGTGACAATAAAAGTCTTTAAAATATCATACCCTTTGTATTCATGATAAATTAATGATCACTGGAGATATCTACAAGTAATTATAAAAAATATTTTCATAAGATATAGCAAATATTTTGGTCATGTTTTAGAAAAGAAAAAATATATAGTGACACAGCCCAGCCCAGAAATTTATCACAAGGGACCAGAACTTTTTGATGAATCAGGAATGGAAATAAAGCTACTTTCACTATAGCTTCATTTAAACATGAAGCAGTGGGGACCTTTTTCTGTTCTGAATACTGCAAGTACCACAGTTCTTGCCAAATTTTCCACCTACTGCTTAGTATCTCATTATTTCTCCAGAGAAGCAACGGCTAAATATATCATTGTTGATGATATAGACTGTGTGAATAAATATACTCTTTTAAGCAGGGAGGGCGGGATGAGGGCAGGTGTACTGTGTGCACACTGGGATGACAGTGATGGTGTTTTATAACTGGTCTCCTCTGAAATGTAGTTCACTGTTCATGCTATGTATCTCTTTCACATCCCCAGTTTCATTCCTGAAAATTGCTGACCACCTTTCCATTGCTTCTTTCCTACCTCATAATAGCTGAACTATAACTGCTGTGTTTCCTGATTACCTGAAACTGAGATCAGGATTGGTACCTAATAAATCCTGAAACTCTGTACCAGCATTGTGTAGCCAGATGGCAATTTCAGAAAAGCTAGTCAAAACCTATGAGAGGTAAAAATGTACAGACTTTTCAGCAAAATTCATTACAAGGAAAAAAGTCCTTAGTAAGACACACATCGATTGTGTCATGTTGCTGCAGTTTCATTGTGTAGGTATGGTAAAGGTGTAATTCTCTCTTAGACAAGTTGAGTGGGGAATTGAGAAAGGTCCTATTCACTCTTAGGTGACCCTTTAAGATTGAATGGGGGTACAGAGCAGCTATGAAGAAAAAGCAAAGAGATGACAACTGAGGCTAAAGTTGCAGAATGGAATAGGAGGAATGGAAATGATGAGAAAGGCTGAGCGACAAAATTCCTAGATGTTAAGACAGTATCATACTTCAAGCCTAAGATGTGTTGTTGAGTAAACATACCTGGTTCCAAAGCATCTTGTAATGCTATCGACTTGAATGCAGTATTAAGACCTTTGCATGGAGGGACACTTGGGGACTGGGAAATTCATTTGAAGATTTCTGCTGCCCTGTGAATTCTGTGTAGGCGTATGCTATTTTATAATTTGAACCTGAGATAAAGAATACATTTAAGATTCTATTCTATTTTCTCCATATATAGGCTACATGTGTAGCAGGATAACAATACACTAAAGACCAGCAGAATATGGTGGTTAAGTGTCGGACTCTGGAGCCAGCCTATGTTTGAATGTGTGATCCATCGGCAAGTCACTCTGCCTCTCTCCGCTTCAGTGGCCTCATCGTTCATTTAGGAATAAAGATAGTATATAGCAGGGCTGTCCTAGGATATGCTTTATCTCTAGTTCCAAGTTAAAAAAATATACAAATAACCCAGCAAAGGGCTTTAATTTGTTCAATGAGCAGGAAACAAATTTACTACTGTCAGGAATGTGGGCTATGATTGAGTCAATTAAAAAAAGTGCCTACATCTAGATTAATCAACTGGGCAGTGGTATGGTCTATAAATGAATGGCAACTCTAAATCAAATTCCAAGGTTAGGATGGGGGAACATTCCCCATAATGATTGGGGTGCCGATCCTGTTACTGGAAAAAATAATGAGCTTCTACTCCAAGGCTTTGGGGTGATTAATCTCAGTGTTCTGAGGAAATGTGCATTCTTTCTGCATATTTCTGATGTGAGCTTGGGTGTGTGAGTGGCTTAAGAGTCACAATCAGTGGCATCCCTTATCTTAAGGCTGTCATTCTCTTTATCAGACACCATTTGTTTTCTCCTACTTTACTTATTAGAAATACAATTATAAAGTGAATCTGGAAATGCAATAATCATTTTTTCTAGTAAAATTATTCTTAGCTCTCCCAACACAATAGTATGGTGTTTGGTATAGATCTGTGTTCACCACAACAAATTACTATTTTCAGTCGATTAAATATGTTTAGATTTTACACAGACTTAACCTAATAATCCAGTTTCCACAATTTTTTTTTTAACAATGTTTATACCTCAAAGTGACTCATTGTAAAGCTGGTTGCATTTCTCTGCGGACGTGGTGTTATAATTGAGAGATAAATTATTGATTAAGAACTTATGATAAAAATATGTCATAAAAGCAAATATCAAGTTAATAAACTGCTATGTTAAAATAATTATCTTTCAAATAATCCAATCTTTATGGCATAAGCCTTTTTTTATCAGTACTCATTGAATATTCAAGAGACTGTATTATGTGTAGACATACACACATACAACCATAGTAAATTGTGTAACAACTTAGACTTAAAACCACTTGTAATATATATGCAGATTTACTCTTAAATTATAATAATTTTGTTTTATCTTAAACCTAATTAATAAAATCATTCTTCAAATATTTATTGGTTGACAGTTAAGTTTCAGGCACTTTTTAAAGAACCTAACATGATAAAATGAAAACTATTGCTCACATTTTTCCCTGTACCCGAGGAACTCAGAGACAAATATACAAGTGCAAGTAGAACTCAAAGACAGGGCATCAGCCATAATGGAAGGTATATACACATATTTTTGGAGGGTAAGTGTGTCTTTGAACAAGGTTCATCTAATTATTTTTACTCTCAATTTTTTCATGGTAAATAAAGAAATTTCAATATCTTACTGGCTTAGGATATGTCTCAGAATTCTGAAACTTTCTTTGTCATTTGTTCACAATTTTCATGACTTTTAATACTCAATAAAAAGTCATAAAAATACTTGTTCCATCATTAGTATGGGCATCTAATAAAAAAGCTCCAGAACATTTTTGCTAGAATGGCTAATACAAACAAAACATAGAATACTTCTGAGCTAGGGAATTAAGGGAAGAGCAGAAAGATAAACAGAAGGATCCAGCCATCCAACTAGTGCGAATATATCCTAAGAAGCCCAAAACACCAATCAGAAAGAATATATGCTGCCCTATGTTCATAGAAGTGTTATTTACAACAGCTAAGATCTGGAAACAGCCCAAGTGCCCATCAGTAAGTGAGTGGATAAAAAAAGCTGTGGCACATTTACACCACGGAATACTATCAGCTGTAAAAAAAGAAGAATCTCTCACCCTTTGAGACAGCATGGATGAACCTGGAGATTATTAGGCTAAGCAAAATAAGCAAGTCAGAGAAGACAAGTAGTACATGATCTCACTCATATGTGGAATCTAATTAACAAAATAAACTGACAAAATAGGTCCAGAGATGTGGAAGCATGGAACAGAGTGATGAATCTCAGAGAGAAGAGGGGAGGGAGGGCAGGAAGAGATTAACCAAATAACTTATATGCATACATGCATAGCCCATGGACACAGACTATAGTGAAAGCGTGGGGTGGGGTGGGAGCTGGGTGAAGGGGACAAATGGTGAAAAACAGGGGACATCTGTAATAATCTCAACAAAAATAAATTAAAAGAGGGGACACCTGTGACAGAGTAGCAAAAACATGATCTTCTATGTTCTTCTGTGTCTAAAAGGGTTAATTTGTAAATAGATGATTTCTAGAGAGAATTTTTTTCCCCCATGGCTCACCCTCTGCTGAGTTTTTGGTATCCTGTCTGGGTTTTTGGTATTAGATCAAAACATTAATGGCCACGGGTGGGTCTTGTAGGAGGAAATGTAAATTATGATTGTTATGTTATCTGCCTATTCTGCTATAATATATCCCTTTGAATTAGGAGAAATGCAATATTGACATGAGCTAATTTTGAATTGTACACATTTAAAAATGATAAATTTCAGCATTATTGTGTGTTCAATAATCAAATTATTTTACACAGGTGATTTTACTCATGGATAGACACATTCAGATAATTGAACAAAGTAGAATGTGTACATAAGGCTATAGTTTTAAGTTACCACTCAGAGTGTAGGCCAGCCTCTCTGTGCAGGTACTTGAGGGTGGTTATGTTTCCAGTTCATCCATTTGGTGTTTAAAAGCATACACAACATTGCCAGGAGTGATGTTGAAGGAGAGCCTTTAAAGCACTAATGAATGATTCAATTAAGCGGGACATGGTTTGTAGGTATTAAAAAGCATATTCAAATTAGTTAACACATTATCATCTGTTTAAAACATTTTTACAGCTAAAATTTGATAATTTTATGATTCACTGTGGAAGAAAAACCTTTCTCACTATTTATTCAACAAGCTTTGTTGAGTGCTTACTATGTGCCAAGAACTATTCTCCTCATGAGATAAGACATCATTCTGTCCTTAAAGATGTTACATTTACTACAGTGAAATGAATTTTTAAAATGTATATTTACTGTTATCTTTCATGAATTCCTCTAGGTAATCGGTTTTGTGGAGATTTTTTGTACCACTAAACTCTACTTCTTTATCTGACCTTTCCTGCCTTTCACTACTTTCTCTCATACTACTGGAAAGTTCTTAACAACTATGTCTTTACAAAGTTATAGTAAACATTAAAATATATATATATATATTTTCCAATAAAAAGATATTTGAGTGTCAATACTCCATTGGACGTGCATGGGCAAAACTTGGAAAAGGCCACATAGGCAGTTTTATCCCTACCTTGGGATAATTGTTCTCTTGTGTCTCTGTTGGCAGTTGTCCTACCTCCAGCAGCTCAGGATGAAATTGTTTAATTGTGTCTTTTCAAGAAGAACAGAGGCCTTCCAGCAACCTGCTTGGTATATTCTCCACCCAATGTGCACACATGGCAGGAATCCACTCTAATTTTGTCAGGAGAGAGAAACGAGTCACATCATGTATGTCATCAGCCTTATTGTTTCCTGTTCTACCTAACTTTTTGATTCTTGGCTAGCACACAGTTCTCCCATGAGGTCCTCCAAATGCCTCCTGTGTCTTTCAGATCATTTTACTATCATACTTCCACCTGCCACATCAAACCTCTAATTTTTAGATCTTGAGCAACAAATACATCTGCAGAGCAGTTCATCTCAAAGTTTGGCCAGTACGATAATGATCTAGAGAGTTTTTAAAACACCAAGTCCTGAGCTTAGTCCCAGAGACTCTGATTCAGAGTATTAGTGTGGGAGCAGGGGGTTGAATTGGATTTCTAACAACCACCCAGATCATGCTCATCCATGGACCATACCTTCAGCAGCACTGAAAAGGAGTGATTAAGATGTTAAAATACAAATATTTAAAGGAGCCAGAAAAGAAGTGACCAGCTTTACTTGGTGTTTTTAGAAAGGAGTCAGAGAAGAGCAACTGCTTAAGCTGAGTCATGAGCAATGATGACCTCCTGTTCAGGTACATGATACAGATAAGTGGACATGTCTGAAAGACGGGCATTCTAGTAGGTTAGGCAGGGTAAGCATGGGATGAAAGTGTTCATTATGGAAATGAAAAGAAGTTTGCATGACTGGAATATATAATATATGGGATAGCAGTGGCAAGGAAAGGGGGAGATGAGGCCAGAGCAGAAGACAGGGGCCACCATATCAGGAATGATGTCCTGTTATATGTTTAAATAGTTCTTTAGGTAATGTAGGAAATGAAATAATATAAGCATTACCTTTTAGAAAGATTAGTTGGCAATAGTATGCAAGATGAATCAAGGAGATCCAGTCATGCAAGAGGAATCAATGTGATCCAAGATTGGATGTAGAAGAAACAAGAAAATGACTGCAGTAATCCAGTTGAGTGTTGGTGAGGGCTTGAATTAGAGTAGTAAGCAGCAGTGTAGAGAGTGATAAACTGGATAGGAGAACCACTAAGGTGATTGACTTAAAGGCAAACAATTTGGTTTAAAATATCTCCCTTGTCTTAAAGACATTGACACAATTAATTGAGATGGCAAGATAATTATTGCAGGAGAAATAACATGTTGATGGCAAGTGGGAAGAGATACCTGAGTTGATGGGTTCTGTTTTGGCAATGTGGAGATGTGAAGTATAGACCTCAGTAAAATAGTCTGAACTGGAAATACAAGTTTTGTAGTCATCTTTCAGTCATTGTATAACTGTCTTTTGGAATAATGGGATTAAAGGAGATCACCCTAGGAGAATATAAAGAACATGATAAGTTCCTAGGGGAGAAAATCTAAGGTAGATTAATAGCTATAAAGAATAGGCAGAGAAAGGAGATCTAATCATGGATACCAAAAACATTTAATCAAAGAGGTAATAGGAGAACTGAAGAGGCATTGTTAGGTAATCCAAAGGAAGAGAAGCTCAGAGATGCAAAAAACCTAAGAGATGCAGAAGGCTCAGACACCAAATACAATGGATATTGAAAGAAGTCTATTGGATTTGACAGTGAGGAGATCATTGGTGAATCTGGTAAGATTTCTTTCAGGGAAGTATTTAACATGGAAACCTTATTTGGAGAACAAACTTTTCTGTAGGAAAGAGCTATTTAGAAAGAAAAAAAAAAAAATCAGAAACTATCTTTCCTTGATTAAATAATACTTTGAATCAGCACAATGGAATAAAAATTGATGCCAGTAGATAACCAAGATTAGGAACCAGTCAGAGGCCAACAAAAGGACCCCATGAGCTTAATGTGGGAGACTGAAAGGAAGAACTAAATCATGAAGGGGGAGTTGACTGCTGGATAGGAACCCCCAGTAAGCAAGAGCTATTTCTCAAGCCATTCCAAACACATCCGGCTAAAAGTATGTGATCAAAGCTTCTGAGAACCATGTCTCAGAAGTTTTGCAACCAAAACTTGGCAATCAGTAGTTGAAAACTACATTTATTGTCTAAAAAACCACCCATGAGTAGTTTGACATTTATTATACATAAGAGAATGCACAACCTTGATCTGAACCAAAAGATGGGACAACAAAAACCATTTGCAATAATTTCAATCAAGTTTCTCCAAACATGAAACTACTGAGTGATAGTGCCAACTCCAATAAATAATCTCTTGAGTTCATTGCATTTTTAAAACACTCTGTTCCCGATTTTATGTACATGTGCATGTTTCACTGTGAAGAAACCCATATTCCTAACTGCTTAAAGTGGCTTTACTTTACTATGTATGCTAACCATGTTAGAATATTTACACTAACTTTTATAGTTGCTTTTTAAGAATTATTCATTATGAAATATAATGGATAAGAAAATGACTTTTAGGGAGTGCCTTGACAATGAATGCAGGTCTGAGAAATGCATAATAGCAAATCGTTCAAGAGACATAGATTGAAGACCCAGTGAGAAATACAGAGTGAAAGAAATATCATATCCTTATTAAAGAATATTATATCTTCATTGAAAATATAATTATTATATTCTTATTGAGGAAAGAAGAGAATGTGGAGAAATTTGTTTAATTAGCTTTAATTGTGCAATATCCTGGTTCAACAATTCATCACCTACATTGTTCACTGCAGTGTTTCTTAATCAGGGTTCTGAAGATTTCTAGTAGTCTTTTAGATGTTAATAGATGCTCCTTTAAAAAAAGAGATGTTACCTAAAATAGCCCCTGTGTATGTATATTAGGTTGCAAGGGCTGCTGTAACAAAGTACCACAAGCTAGGTGGCTTAAACCCACAGAAATGTTCTTTCTTATAGTTTGGGAGACTAGAAGTCTAAGATCAAGTGTTGGAAAGGTTGACTCCTTCTGAGGTCTCTCTCCTTGCCTTGTACATGACCTCTTTATACTTATGTGTTCACATCAGCTTCCTTCCTTACATCTCTGGGCCCAAATTTTCTCTTCCTTTCAGGACACCAGTCAGGTTGGATCAGGGTCCATTCTACTGACCTCATTGTAATTTAATTACCTCTGTAAAGACTCTATTTGTCAGTACAATCACATTTTGAGGTGCTGGATGTAAGGACTTTATCATGTAAATTTTTGAGGAGGCACAATTTATCCCATAGGACATTGCTGCATAACAATATTACAACAAATTTTGTTACTTAACACAGTTATTAGAGTTTCTCTGGATCAGGAATCTGAGCATAGTTCAGCTGGGTCTCCTACAAGACTGAAATCAAAGTATCTCTCAGGGCTATGGTTTCATCTGGAGGCTCTGCTGGGAGGATCTTCCTCTAAGCTCATGCCATGGTTGTCAGAATTTAGTTCCTTGTAGCCTGTTGGGTAGAGTACCTCAGTTTCTTGCTGGTGTCTTCAGAGGCCACTTTATGTACCTTGCCACATGAGTCATCCAACATGGTCAACTTGCTTTTCCAAAACCAGCAAGAGAGAATGTCCCCTAGCAAAACTGATATTACAGACTTATGTAGAGTAGCCATGGAAGTGACATCCTATCACCTTTGTCATAATTTACTTATTTTTAAATATATGTTTATTGATTTCAGAGAGGAAGAGAGAAGGAGAGAGAAAAAAATATCAATTATGAGATAAAATCATTGATTGGCTGCCTCCTGCATGCCCCCTACTGGGGATCAATCCTGCAACCCAGGCATGTGCCTTGACTGGGAATCAAACCTCAATCTCCTGGATCCTAGGTCGATCTATGCTCAACCACTGAGCAACACCGGCCAAGCTATCATAATTTATTGGTTAGAAGTGAGTCATATGTCCTGCCTGCACTCAAGAGGTGGGGATTACACAAAGACCTGAATGACAGGATGTAGGGATCATGGGGGACACCTTAGATTCCTTCTACCACAATTCTCCCTTAGAGAGTTACAATCTTTTAAACACATTAAAAGTGTTGGGAACATTATATGGGAATACCCTATTAGACTACTAGGATAAAGTGTATCCCTTATCTCAGCATATAAGACTTTCAACAATTTGCTTCCACCTTACTTTTCTAGGATGATGTCATTATATATCCCTTATGTAACATGTAACTGTATACTGTAGAGTTCACTCAGTTCCCATTCAGGGGACATGTCTGGTTTGTAGGCTCAATCCCCAGTAGGGGGCATGCAGGAGGCAAAAGATCAGTGACTCTCATCATTGATGTTTCTATCTCTCTCTCTCCCTCTCCCTTCCTCTCTCAGAAATCAATAAAAAACATATTTTAAAAAAATTTTACTAGCTGAACAAACATTTCTTGCATCTCTAGCTGGGCTTATGTATTCCTTTACTTATTCATTTCTTCAACAAATAATTATTTGAGAATATGGTAAGATGCTAGCCATGGAATTTATAGCAATGAAGAAATCAGATTTGGTCCTGTTTTTTTTGGAATTTACCTTTTAAAAGAGGACACAGACATAAAAAGTAAAGAAGAATTATATAACTACAGATATAGACATGTAGGCAAATAATAGGGTGTTCTTAGAAACAAAAATGGTAGGAGCTTATTTTGTTTGGGATGGACAAGAAAGACCCAGAGGAAGTTACTCTGAGCCCTCAAAGTGGAAGGAAAAGTAAGATGACAATTTCAGGCAGAGAAAAGCCAAAGTCCCTGAGTTGGGACAGAGTTTGGCATTCATGGGAGCTGATGTAGGGCTGATGTAGTTGAAATATAATGAGCATGCAGTAAATGTAGACAGATCCGCAGGACCCTGGTAGTTACAGGCTGTGAAGGCCACTTAAAAGTTTTATATTTATGCTAAGTGCAATGGGCAACCAGTAAAGAACTTTGAGAAGGAATACAACACTGTCAGATCTGTGGTTTCAAAATACCACTCATGTTGTTCTTTGTGAATGGACTGAATATGGATAATGAAGCAGAGAGGGCAATTCACATAAAGCTTTTAGTGTATATCTAGAAATTAGTTGAAGGTAGCATGGTTTAGACCAAATTCAGTATACTAAGGCCTGTGGATTCAAACCTACCTGTGACCTGCTTCATATGACCCATAAATTATAAATGGCTTTTACCTTTTTTAAGTTTGTAAAAAATGAAGAATATATGAAAGACTCTGTATGGACCACAAAACCTAAAATATTCGCTACAGGGACTTTCACAAAACAGTTTGCTGACCCTTGATCTAGACAAATAGTAATAGTGGATATGTAAAGATGTAGATAGAGTTCAGATATAGCCAGATGAAGAGAACTTGGTAATGGATTAGATGTGAAGGAGAGGATTTGAAGGAAATATTTAAGTTCCGAGTTGAACAACAGTGTTGATGGAGATGACATTATATAAAATTTAAAAGACTAAAAGGGGAATGATTTGTAGGGAGGGAAAATGAAGAGTTTTCTTTGGATACTGTGGTATACAATATGTTCCATACAATCTGTGTGTTCCATGCAATCTGTGTGTTCCATACCTTTTCACCTCCATTACTATTTTGGAGAAAGTTTTCTGCATTATAAATTCTGCCTCCCTAAGATAGAAATCAAAAAATACCATTCCTGGCTTTCTTTACAACTTGATGTTATGTCCATCAATCGCATAAGCTCATGAAGGAGGTCCATTGGCTCTTGAGGAAATTCTGCTAATGGACTCCATTAGCTTCAGCTATTGAGAGTGGACGGTTGTTTCAAGATCATCTTCCTGGGTTTGCACATAAGAGCTGGAAGCCAGTTTTGAAAACCTAAGTTTATGGCAGTCATGCAAACAGTAGCTTCCAGAGTTTGATAGCGGCAGCTGCTGTGGTTTTCTGAACAGGGCAGTCTTATTTTGTGGTTCTGGTGATTTTCGCTGGAAATTTAGCCTTGAACCTGGTTTTCAAGCCTTCCCAATAATTCTGTGAGCTTTTCAATATCCTATTTAAAATTCTTTTTTGATTTCTCAACCAGAGTCAGTTTCTGTTGCTTCCAACTAAGAACCATGACTGATAAAGACATTTAATTTGATACGCCTGTGGGACATTCACTTCAAGACATTAAATAGAGCATTAGCTATACAAGTTTGAAGCTCAAAGGAGAAGTCTTGGCTGGAAAGAGAAATTTGGGAATTGTTGGACTATAAATGTTATTTAAAACTACAGGAATGGATAATACTGTTTAGTAATAGAATATAAAGTGGTGACTTAGGATTAGAAATGGAACAAATTCAACATGTAGAAGGTGGACTAAGAAGAAAGATTAGTTTTTTATCTTTCTGAGGTCCCATAACATTTCATGCCTATGATACTTAATACATTCTGCCTCATATTATAGCTATTTGTTTAAATAGGTATGAAATAATGAACATAATTAACCCCATTTTAGTCCCTTGAAGGAAATGGCTGTGTAGTTTTCTTCATGTTTCTTCCAGTAGAAGACACAATGGTTGATACTGAATAGGCATTCTGTATATTTTTAAATTTGAAATTAATTTTATAACTTTAATCCCTCCTCAGGTTTTAAAAAAATGTATGGTTAGAAGCAAGCTAATTTTGAAACAATTGCTTTCTTTTGTGGGTTGTCCTTGGTCCGTTGGCAACTTTATAAAAACTCATTGTATCATTGTAGACCTCTTCTCAACCATAGGGTGGGCAATTATTAAACTTTTTTTTCTTTCAGAATGCTCTTTGGAAGGGGAAATTGTTGACTCAACTTTCTTTGATCTTCTATCATGTATATATAATGAACTCTTATTTCTTCTAGAAAGATGCCAGACATCAGACAGTTCTCCAGGGTATGAAATATTCTAAACTGATGATTATTTAGATATTTAAGTTACTCTTACCTCCATTTTATCTCTATTTTAAGAAGGCACATTAATGTTAATGTCATTTTTGTTTATTTAAATTTCCTATTAAAATCTTTATAACACACTTTTTGCTGGATAGTAGGTATAATGTTGGAAAAGTCAGATTCTTCTATTTCATTCACTTAGTATTTGCAATGATTTATGCATATGTCAGAAAGTTATCTTAGCTATTAACTCATTTAAAGTCAATTACATAGCCCAGCTGGTGTGGCTCAACCTGTGAACCAGGATCTCAATGTTCAGTTCCCAGTCAGGGCACATGCCCAGGTTGTGGGCTCAATTCTCAGTAGGGGTCATGCAGGAAGCAGCCGATCAATGACTTTATCTCATCATTGATGTTTCTATCTCTCTCCCCCTCTCCCCGTCTCTCTCTGAAATCAATAATATATATATCAATTACATAAATACTATGAGCCAAGCACTGCACAGTTTTAGGAATACCAAGATAAATAAAGAAGGCTCACAAAGAATTCATTCAATGTAAATAGCACTGGAAGGTGTTTGATTTCTGTGACTTATCTATTATCACCTCCAATAGTCCTATTTATTAACTATATTTTATAAAATCTCAATTGTGTACCCTTCATTTAATATGAATTTATATGTGGAACAAATCTTTTCCTAATGTTCTTGAAACTCCATCTCTTTGTTCTACTAGAGAGTAATTTACAGCTGAGCTTCTGAAGTTCATTATAAAATAGGCAGTTCACTTAAAATACCAGTTTGATACTGTTCCTAGGGCCTGATCTCCCTCACAGTTTTCTGAACATTTGGCTCCTTGTGGATCCTCTCCAGTCAAAATGGGGAATTTGGCTAAGTTATTGCCTGGTAAATGGATCAATCCTTTTGTCCCCCTATGCTAAAGGTTGTCGAAGAACTTTCATATTTGTTGTCTCATGTGATACTAGAAAGCATGTAAAAGTTAGGTCAGGTAGGTACTATTATCTCAATTAACATGGCTAGTGACATGGCTAGTGACTTGCTTTGTTGGAAGCAGAAATATGATCTTCAATTTTTCATTCATTATCTTTTTTCCTCTATATTTCATAAACTAAATAAACTAAAGAAAATAATTGTGCTAAGGAATTAATACCTATTAAGGACTTTAGCTGTGATACAAAAACCAGAGATTGTGGGTTGGGAAATTACTTTGAAATTTTAGAATATTTAGACATGAAATTTGGATTATTTAATGGATACTTATTATAATTATTTTTTCAAAAGGTACACATATAGCAAATTATTATGGATTGAGTATATAGGAAACTGTGACAATGCATATGGAGACTTTGAGAAGTACTGGAGACTTATCCAAATAACACTTGACAAGGGGGTACCCTTTGCTACTGGAGGGATATAACTATTCTAACAGTATTCTTCTTGCATATCTAATTATAGTATTATATAGTGAAAAACTCATCAGACAAGTGATATTTCTGCTTAAAATCCTTAGATGGCTCCTGTTTCTTCTTTAGATTTCTCTAGTACACTTAAAGATTTTACTAAGTATGTTTAAGTCAATGCTTGTGGCTATGGTGAGGATATATACAGAGGGGAATCACTAGTCTGCCAGATAGTATTTAAAGTCTTTAACAGAGCTGTCCTGACTGATATCCTCTGCCCATACTGGCACTTAAGTTTCATGTTCTGCCTTTTCCGTCAAGGTCTTTATGTTTTAGCTGCACCTATTTGCTCTTTCTCGAATTAATGGCTCAAATAGACATCAGCCACTTCTATGTCAAGACTCAACTGTTACTACCTTGTGAGAACTTTTCTTAACTTCTCTCTCCCTGAACCCTGAGCATTTATATCTCCTCCTATATCCCTAAAATTTTACCTAATGCCTTAAAAAAGTAAATTTACCTGTAAATATTTCATGAATGAATGAATGCATTTGACTAAAGTGAGAATGCTAGTTAATGTCTGCTGGAAAGGAAACCAGTTAGGGGGTTTACTAATTTTGTCCCTGCTTATAAATCTCAATCCTTGAGTATGAAATTCTAGCTTGATGGCAGCACACGAAAGCTGTATGCATAGTAAGTAAATCCTTATTTTTAAAACCTTTTATTTCATACCAAGACCAAGACCATGAATTAGCTTTTTGATAGGGGTTGTGCAAATTTGCTTGTTAAACACTGTGGGTTTTTGTTTTTTTGTGTTTTTTTTTGTATGTGTATGTGTGTTTTATCTGGAGAAATAAACATTTTAAAATCTCTATATACTATTTAGAAGATAATGATTCATTGCTTCAACATTTCCCTTGCTTATGTGTTGAAACTCTCAACATTTTTACCCCAAAGAATAGAATGGGCCACATTATTATTATCTATTCAGTAACTGCTCAAGTGAACTATTTACCATGTTGAAGTCAAAATCTTGTCTTCTAGATTCAAAAACACAACTAACTCCTGGACCTTTGGGAAATGCAGACAAATAAATAAATAAATAATAAATAAAAATAATATAATTACATTGGGAACAAGTTTCCTACCCAAAGTGTCAAACTGCTCTCCACCCTTTACACATAGGTCAACTGGCATGATTATTAGTAATAATGCTTCATAATATGTATTTTAATATTTTTTTCTAAGGAGATAAAATTGCTTTACACACATTAATTTCCTACTCCAATTGTATGAAATAAAAAGGAGTGGGGTCTTTTTATGCTCACATTAAAGTATTATTCCTGCTCTCAGAGATAGCAACTCAAGTCCAAGGAAGTTAAGCAACTTGCCCAAGGTCATGCACTATGTCAACTGCAGATTTAGATCTTTTTATTCCGAACTCCTCTATTTTCTCCTTTAAATTGCATTGCCGTCAGAAACGGTCCCTTTAGGCTTCACTGCATAGTACACTGACCCATATGAGGGTTGAATTTTATTAAGTAGCACAAGGTTAAGCCCTTTACAAAAGAGGCCCTGAGTCAACAGGGATGCATTGCATCCCTGATCGTCCAAGGTCTGCTCCATATGAATGAACTGTCAGTATAATTTCATAAGTCATTGTACTTTCAGGTTTACAAACAGCATTCCCTTATTTACTGGTGAATGGTGGGCATATGAATTTTGCTAAGTCATAGCAATGAGAAAAAAAAAAGATTCTACTGTCAGCAGAATTAATTTATTTCCGAGCTGCATTCCTATCCTACCCTAACACTCTGTACCTTTTTATTAGTATATAAAAGAAAGGGAACAAACCAAGCAGCTTGAATCTTCTAAATCAATAACAAACATTATTTGAATAATACATTGAGCAGCTGTAATGCTAGTGTAACTGTTCCGCCCTGGGGCTGCAGCCATTACACCAGAAGAATGACAGTCCTAAGCCAAAACAGTATTTTGAAAGGCATTTCACTGTCAGTTTGTTTCCAAAAGTATTTCTTACTCTAATGAAACTTAACATAACTTGATGAAAGAATTAAATTCTCATCTATAATGGAAAAGCCAAAAACAGGAATATCATTGGGATATTCTCGTTCTATACCCAAATAATCGACGTTTAGCTGGGGGCAAGTTAAAAACAAGTGCCAGTAATGTGATGGTAGGACATTTTAGGAAGAATATGGAACATGTTGCTAGACTATGGCTTCAGCCAAAGGTTAGGGATGAGCTTCTGGACGTGGAGTCTGTTTCTCAGCCTTGTAACTCGATAGGACAGCCTCCCACAATCTCTCATTCTGCTCCAAGCAATCTTGGACTCCTTGGGTAATTAATTCTTTTCACTGAAATATGCTGTTCAAGCCCCGCTATGTATTTTTGCCTATGTTTAGAACTCCTGGAGAGCAGCAGAGAATAAGCCACTGTCCCAATGGTGAGAGCCTTTCTTCAAAGATAAATATATCCTCTGTTTTATGTTTTGTTTAAATTGGACAAGAACAGTCCAACAAAGCCTGCACAGTGTCGGTGTTTAAGATCGAGTTGTTATGATATTTACAAAACATAAAAATAAAAAATGGGCGAGGAAGAAAAAGCCACGCACAGCAGAAATCATGAACCTTATTATGTGACTGCCTCCGATTTACCAACTGATTTAAAGTCTTTTTTAAAGCATGTATTTGTAGAACTTGGAAGCTCAACACAAATTGTAAGTAGACTGTAATGAACTCCTGATGTAAGAAATCATTAATGGAAATATCATCTGATTCTAAAATCCTACATTATAATTATTTTTAACACGTGGTATACTTACAAAAAAGTCTAGAGATTACAGATAAGAAGAGAATATGAAATACAAATCATGACATTTATAGTCTCTTGATATTTTTCTGATTTCTCTATACATTTTTCTGTAATTATATTTCATAAATGCCTTAAAAGTTACAATTAGATATTAGTCTTTATTTTTTTCAATTCATCCTTCTATTATGTAACATTTTTTTATGATTACTTTATGTAGTTTTACTTTAATAAATGCAAATGAATTCTGGATTATGTATAGCTGGCTATTAATCAGAAATTTGTTGTAAATTTAGTGCTTAAGAGTGCCACTAGCTTTGTGGGTATGGATGAGCTCCAGAACCACTCTGTGCCTCAGCTTTCTTGTTTGTACAATGGAGAAAATAACAGTATGTATCTCAGAGCTGTTGTGAAAATTAAATGAATTTATCTGAAGTAAGTGCTCTGTGTTTGACACATTACAAGTACCATATGAGTTAGCTTTGGTTTGTAGCATCATCTAGGTGTTTTTCAGACTTTCTCTTTTGTAATTAGCCTCTTTCATCTCTTTACTTTAGGCTTTTATTTTTTAAACAATTTACCTAACTCTTTAAATGAATGTTAGTAGTGGAAAGAACACTGGATTGGGAGGCCGGAAAACTGTTTCTTACACTAGTTCTGAACATATCACTTACTTGTTAGAGTTGCTTGAGATTTTTCACTTCGCCACTTCAGGATTTTAATTTCCTTATTTAAAAAAAAAAGTGATAAATTAGATTAATACTTTCAAAGCATTTATAAATCAATCTGTAAATTAAAAATCAAATAAAGGGCCAACCCAGCCAGTGGTTAAGTTGTTATTTTATCAAGGAAGCACATTATGAAAAGAACTACAGTACACTATCACTAGGATTTCATTTGAAAAAGAACTTTTTCACGCCTCAAAAAAAGGGAAGAAACATATTTTTAAAATAAAGAGAAGTCCTTTTTATTAAATAAATTTAACTTA
This sequence comes from Miniopterus schreibersii, assembly GCF_964146895.1. Lineage (NCBI taxonomy): Eukaryota > Metazoa > Chordata > Mammalia > Chiroptera > Miniopteridae > Miniopterus > Miniopterus schreibersii. The sequence continues at coordinate 51,042,519 of NC_138109.1, read as the reverse complement.
ATGAAAAACTCATGTGACAGAGTAATAAAGTAGAAATATTTCAGTATTAGTTTCAGGGGAGGATTCAAGACAGTCAGTGCCACATTACAAGCTGAGTTATGAGACCACCATGAAGCACTTGCAAAAGAAATTATGGAGCCCAATTTTGTGAATCTAAACATTCTCAGCTTCTTTGCAAGTATGAAAGTTATCAAAAGTAGAGATAAGAAGGGTGCTCTTGGAAAAAGCTAGGCTGTTAAGTCCCATTCCACTTCCTTATGGGAGATTTTTGGGAGTGTGGGGTGTCTGACCCTTATGTCAGACACTAGGGAAAAATATTAAACTGAACCACTTAGAGTTTGAAATGTGTAACCCAGAGCTGGAGGGGCATAATCGACTGCCAACTATAAATGCCTAAGACACCAAAAGAAGAGTAGACCATGGCAGAGATGCCCTCACTGGGTACACGCATCCCCCAGGGAGTAAATGAAGGGAAAGCTTCCCCAATGCCAGGTCAGGCTGTAGACGATTCCTGCAGCCAGCTGGGAGAGAGCCATCAGAGGGCCACCTTAAGCCCTATCCAAGGGGTTGCTATGACTCCAGCATCGCAGAGTGAGGTAAAAGGCTGAAGAAAGAATGCAAGTAAGGAGCAGAAAGGGACACCTTTGACCTCAGCTAGGGAAGTGCAGTTGAAAGTTTAAAGATGAGAATATTTGAGCTAATTTGTGACTATTCCCCGTTAGGCAAATGGGTCAAATTAAACATCTGACTGGCCCAGAAGGGACTCCAATCATACATCATAGCAGATTTAAAAAATATATTTTCCTTTTTTTCTCCTTCCCATAGGAGTTAGATGATATCAGTGAACCAAATGGAGAAAGAGGGACATAAAAAGTTAGGGATGGGAAAAGAAATGCCAATTATAATCTTCCCCCTCAATGCAGGGGCTTAGCATGAGCCAGGTCCAAGGTGGTAAGGACAGAAGGACCTCTCTTTAAATAACATGTGCATTTTTTTTAATCATAGCTATACATAAAATGAATAATTGAGCAGTGATTGTTTTCACTAAATGAAAGTAAGCAGAGGCCCATGGGAGTTAACCTAAATTTCACCCACAGGCAAAAAAGAAAGAAGTCTAAAGAGTACATCCTAAAAGCATGAATCTTTGAAAGTAAAATGGGATAATACATCTCACAAGTCATGCGTTTCAACAGAGCTCTTGCATTCACTGCAATGCCCTTCTTGGTTGGTTGGTTATATTTATTTATAGATTTTGCTGCCAGCTCTCACGATGAACATTAGTGAACTGGGGAACCAGTAAACTAGATGAGATTTGTGAAAACTTTGCCAGACATAAATGCAAGAGATTATGTGGAAAACAAATTTGTAAATTTTAATTCATGTTCTGAGACTACGCTATCACTGTTTAGCTTTAATTAAAGAGCAAAATGAAGGATTCCAAGGTGGCTGCAGAGTAGCTGGGAGATGCATCCACTTGCTCCCAGCTTCAAACTGGATTTGCAGCTAAATTACAGGGCAATCAACTTGAAAAACAAACTGAAGTATAGGTGATATGAAATACTGTAACCAAGGAGCACAGGAGGAGCCAGTAGAGACTGGTGAGAAGGGCGGAATGAGAAAAGGTAGAGGCCCCTCGTGCAGGGGCAGCTGAGAAGTGGGAGGGATATCAGGGCTGCAAAACTCCCTCCCCCTAGGAGCGTGGGGCCTCAACCCCAGGCAGGGATCCCCAACCCAGAGCAACAGAGACAGGAAGAGGAGCCCACTAGCATTGCGTGGTGGGAATCAGTGTGCGTTCTGTCTGCCTGGGAGACTCAGGCCATGTCATCCCAGGGAAGGGACACTCCCATCGTTGCAGCACTAACCTGGAGAGATGAGATTGTACCACTGGGCCCCACTGATCATCTACTACATAAGGCCACCCAGAAAAACTGGGAGTCATAGTAGTTCTATCTAATACATAGAAACACAAAGAGGCAGCCAAAATGGGGAGAAAAAAAACAGGCCCAAAATAAAAGAACAGGAGGAACCTCCAGAAAAAGAGCTAAATGAAATAGAGGCAAGGAAATGGTCAGATATGGAGTTCAAAGAAATGGTCATAAGGATGCTCAAAGAACTTAGTGAGAACTTCAACAGCATAAAGAAGACATAGAAACCATGAAAAACGATTGGAAATGAAGAATGTCATTTCATAAACCTCACTTAGGTGCTTATCTGCAAGTTCTCCTAAAACTCTAGGTGTCATCAGAGATATAATTTTAATTTTGCACGACAAGAGAGAAGATAATTTGGAATAAGGAACTTGTGCTCACCCCTGATGGTTTCTAAAGTTAGGTTAGTCTGAGAATTAGCAAAGGAAACTAACATCAGTTAAATGACTACCATGTCCCAGGAGGTATGCTAAGTGTTTTACATATTAAACTTCAAGTAATACAAGGAACTCTGGTAATGGGAATTATTAACCTGATTAGTAAAACAAATGAGGAAATTGACACTAATATATTTAAGTTAACCTTCTCAAGGTCATAGACTTACTGAACGACAGAACTAGAATTTTAAATCAAGTTTAACCTCTGAATCCCCTCGCTTTTCACTATACCTTGTGAAAACTTCCACATATTTTCTTTATATATAAAAATTTAAATTGGGTATGTTGGAAAGATTTCTACATTATGCAACCCGTTTCATCCAATTAAAGCACTGGGTTCATGACATTTTTACCTAGTCCTCTTGCCTCTAATTTTAAACCTTCTAGAAATTCTGAGTCCTTAATTCTTACTAGCAGGTATTTAAACCATCATTGTTGATACCTGTATTTAGACTAACCTACTACATTATTTACTTCTTAAGGCAGTAACTGCCTCCTTCACTTTGTGTTCCAGGGCTTAACACAGTGCCTAAAAACTACTAAGTGTTCTATAAATATTTGTTAATTTTAAAAATAATTGATAGCAAACAATGCCTTCTTTCTATTAAATAAACAAACAAAAAAACAAAAACAAAAAACAAAGAAAATTTGAGACTGAAATTTTTCCTGAAAGAAAGGGCTTTTGAGCCAATATATTATCCAGAGAAAGGGCCAGGACCTGGGGCATGCAGTTTAAACCAGCAGCACCAAGGGGAGATGGAGAAGACAAACATGTCCATCATTCTGGGGTTGACAGGGCCCTTTTACAGGATGAATTTGAGGAAGGAAGGCGGAAGTTGTTTTGAAAGAATTTACATTGACTATAGATAAGGGAGCCAGGAAAGGGTAAATCAGGGAAAGTTCTGGAATAGGTGAATTGTCACTAAGGAAGAAACACTTGATGCTTCTGGATTGTTGTGGACAACAGTCTGGGAGGTTCACACAGGACAAAGTGGCCTCTGGTGGTCAGCTATTCTTTCTAGGTAAAAGCTGAAACAGCTGACTGAAAGTTGCTTCAAAGTTTCAACATACATTCAAGAATGCAGGCCGCCTTTTGTCTGTCTCCCTGCAGGGCTGCTAACTGATTAACTTCCGTTGTCTCTTCCTCCTACCCCACAACCTGCTGTAATGTAGGACATCTCAAAATTTTTCTCTTGTCAATTCATTCATTCATTCATTCATTCAACACATATTTATTAAGAACTTGCTAAGTTCTAAACACTGTTGATTACTTCAATGGAGAGCAAGCTAGAGATGGTTCCAGCTAAATAGAGTTTGTAGCTTAGTGGGGAAGACTTAGGGTTTAGCAAAAGCAATAAAGAATGGTAAGTGCTCACAGTGGAGAAATCGTGAGTGTTGTGGGAGCACAGAACAGGAGTCTCCCATGGTCTGGGTGTTTGTGAGTGGGGAGAGTGGGATGAGGTCAGGGTGGTTTTCTTCCTTACACTTTGCATTTAAAGTTTGAATGTAGTATGGAATAAAGCAGCGTTATCCTTCTGCTATTTCTTAAATGGGGAAGCAAAAAATATATAACATCCACTGAAAATGGAGCTAGTTCCAACCTAGGTCATCTAGAACCAGAATGAAAACTAGACAGTTGGCCCGGCTGGTGTGGTTCAGCGGTTAAACATAGACCTATGATCCAGGAAATTGAATTTCGATTCCCAGTCAGGGCACATGCCCAGGTTGCAGTTGAGGGCTCAGTCCCCAGTGGGGGGCATGCAGGAGGCAGCCGGTCAATGACTCTCTCATCATTGATGTTTCTATTTCTCTCTCCCTCTCCCTTCCTCTCCTGAAATCAATTAAATCATATTTTTTAAAAAAAGAAAAAAGTAGATGGCTGTAGCAATAGTTTAGGTGGTCAGGCCATCAAGGAAACTACCATTGAAAATATATGGCCCAATTGTCAGAATACCTACACTCAGGATGACTCCCTGCCTTTCCTCATGTCATACCTGCTCATGCATTTGCTGGCCTGTTACCTTTGTCAGAAATGATCTCTGATTTTCCTGTCTTAATTCAAGACCTGTGTCCTGTGAGAAATCAATCTTCCCTGACTTCTCCAGAAAGAGCTATTGCCTCTTTCTTTTATGAACCTTTGTATTTTGTACCTTCATTTTAGCACCTTGTGCACTGAACTAAACTTGGTTTACATTCCTTTTGTTATAAGAATTTTGCTGCTTGAAGGTAGCAGTCATTTCTTTTTCCTGTCTCCTCAATACCTAGCACAGCGCTTATATTACAGTAATCTGTATAGTTGCTGAATTTTTCAATGTAAAATATCCCTAATGAAAGTTGAAATTTTATATTGCTTCTACAAATATCCCACCTACACAGAATCAGACATGGGTATGTTTGAGTTATGACATTTTCCAAGTTTTTTATCTGGCTATTTGGGACCATGGACATGTGTTTCTTTTTAATTTATTTTTAAAGAATTACAGCATATTGAAAAATTAATAACATGGGTTCTTGACTTGGAGTGCCAGGATCTGGTGCTCAGCTCTATCCGGTGTAGCCTTTGCAGTTTGAACTCCTCTCTGCCATGGTTTCTTCACCTGTAAAGTGGATATAAAAATTGTTGCCCTAGTAGGATGGTCCACATTAAATCGTGGGGAGGTAATCCATAGAAAATGCTTTGCATGGTCCTTTAAATAGAGTACAATGGGTGTGAAAAATCATGATTTCCATTTCATAGTTTAGTATTTCTAAATTCTAGTATAACAGCTTTTATGTGTTGGGTTTTCTGGGAGTAAAAGCTAAAATGGAGTTTGGAGGATGGTAGGTATCAGATTCTCACCTGTAAAGGGAATAGGAAGAAGCAGTTAGGGGCAGGCACTGTAAGCGACAGTGCAGGCCAAGAAAGCCTCTGCCACCTGGCGAGGAGCTTGGAGGGCAACATTGTGAGGCAGAGTCTGCCTTTAGGCAGAGCCCACGGGCGCATTTAGCCCACCTCGCTCAGTACCAGATGCAGCTTTCTCTGGAAGGAGGGCAGGGCCTTGGGCGAGGTGTCTTCCTGTAAGGGACTCTGAAGTTGCTGACACCCCGAGGCTCTCTGCCACCTCACTCTCTTCAGCCCATTGAAGAAGGATCTGAGAAGCTAGCAGCAGTAAAATCTCTGTATTGACCACGGGATCACACATGACATAATATGCTGTGAATGAAAGGCACATTGCATTTAGACAATGAATTTCAGAAGTCTTTCAATTCGTTGACATAACGTTCCAATCCTTTATTCATTTTTTTATTCTGATGTTTCTTGTCCTGTCTACAGAGAGATGCCTGTCTAAAAACCTTTTCTTCCTTTACAAGAATAATCACTAACCAGAATCCAAGCAAGAATGTATTTCTAGGTCTGACACTACCTGTGATGCCATATAAAGTATTTTCAGTGAACAAAAACCCAAACAACAATTAGCATTTTATTTCACTAATTTGCTTTTTCCCCCAGTTTCCTTTCCATTATTTTTCTTTCCTCCACTTTTATTTTCTTCTTTCCTTCCTTCCTTCTCTCTCTTACAGCTCCTCCCATAATTCTACTGGACTAGTTTCCAATTTATACAATTTTTTTTTAGTTTATTTTCTCACAGAAACAAATATCCAAACGCTCCATTTTTGTTCCTGAGTTATGTTGACTCTCAGTAAAATTGTATTTGTGTTTCACTTTTATTCATTTAGCATTAAGTTTGTCATGGTCCTGCTTCAAGTGACCTTGGGGCTTCTGGTAACTGAATTTCTTTCAAGGTTCCTTTCAACAGCAGCAGAGATTTTTTGGGGCTTTTTTGGCCCCCAAACAAACAAAAGAAAAACTATGTACAAAGACATTAACAGACAGGTCTGGAGATCAAATCTTTTTCTGTGCTGCACTGATATTTTGGAGAGTTTAGGGTAAATTATTCAAGGTTGCTTTCTACTCTGATCTAACTTTTTTTTTAATGTTATCAAGCTTTTTAGTAAATTTTTCTATAATCGATGCCCAAAGAATGTATTTTTAAAGGCTCTATGTGGATGTATGGTTTTGATTGGATTGCATAGATTAAATCTATAAACTATTTTTTAGGGTAGAAATATCATGAAAGTGATTTCAATACCCCCAGAGGCTAATTTTTTTCTTAATATTTGCAAGCTGGAAGTAAATTGCAAGCACATCCTTACCCTGATTTCAGTGCTCTTCTCTGAAAACATAGTATTTGGTGTATTTATTTTGCAAGTCAGAAATATAGGGCTCAATTTATAAATATATATATTTTTAAATTTAAATCATGGAGATTAAAAAAATAAAAAGGAAATGTATAAAACCTCTTTCTCCTAGAAGAGCTGCAAAAAATTACTCCTTGAAACATTGGACTGCAAGAAACATTTGCATTTAGTAAGCTGCATTATTTATAGAGGTAGAACTGCAAGCTCTCATCCCCATCTAGTAGTTTATTTTAAATCTATAAGATTTACAAAACAAAAGTAAGAGAAACATGTGTTGAGCAATAAATAAATACTATTAGTGAGCTTCTGTATTCTGTTAGCATTACACCATTTTCATCATTTTTGACACAAATATGTGTTTTGAGGGAGGGAAAAGCACATTTCGCAGATAACTGGTTAAGCAAGGGATGAAAACCTGGTAACAAAAAGGGAGGAAAATGGTTTTGATTTCATTATGCTTAAGGTCATCTGCAGGTCATGTTTAACACAGATTCTATTTTCATATATTTTAATAAAATCTGTATAGGAAATTTCAGTAACAGCTGTGGAAAGAATTTGATCTAAAGAAGCAAAACCAGTGACACTTTAACATGAACCTTCTAGAGATGGATAAGCAAACAAGACAAAAACAGAATGTCTTCTCCAAATTAGAAGGCAGAAGTTGGCTCCTGATCTAAAGAAATATTTGATTGTGGTGGGCTGGTTAACAACATGTCCTAGGCACAGAATTACACCAAGGATAGTAAATTAAATGCCAATATGTGTATTTTATTTAGGAATATTCACTATAGTTGGGGAGAAAGAGTTAAGTGTCAGGTTGCCTTGTCCTTGTAATTTTTAAAGATAGTGTGGCAGGAATTGAAGTTGTACCGATCACTACCCGTTTCTTCTTTCTTTTCACACTTGCCCAGAGTGAGGGCACCTACCCCTTTATACCTTTGCTGTCATTCTTAGAATAGACTGCTGGTCTGGGTCTTGCCTAAAACGCTCTCTCCAATCCTGTTCTCTATTAAGAAACCTATTGCATCTCTTTCTGTAATATCTTAGGATGCCAGGAAGAGTGTAATTGTAACTTCAAGCACAATTCAGGCTCTAAAGATGAAATCGCTCACATTTCACTTAGACACAGCACTGAGAATGGGCATTGAGAATCGGCATTTCCCCCCATGGGTGGTATTCTCCTCATTTCTCTAATTTGCACAGCTATTTTCTCTTGCGTCGTGTGAAATGTAAAATAATTCAAAGAACGTTCTGAGCGAGCAGCAGAATGTCTGCAGCCCGACCGCACGGGTGAGTGTGTAATCGTTGGCCTGATACACAGATAGGGCATTATGGGCCTTGTTAAGGTTTGTGTCAGGTCCCTGCAATAATTACTGAAGGCCTAATTCAGACCAGCTTTCCTCCGCAAAATTAAATAAAAGAGGTACTGGATACACCATACATCTGAGGGATTAGTCAGCTCTCTTTGCACAGCGGTGACCTTTGCATCCCCTCTATTAACGAGTGGGAAAGATTGAACTGCACTGCACGTGCCCTTGTATTTTCCGGCCATTATTTAAAACATGTCAAAATGAGTTCAGCAACTCTTCAGTCATTCTTAACCTCACCTGTTCCTCAATCAAGCATTGCAAGCCCCACCTTTTCTTTCTTTTTAATCAAAGCCAGAGCTATTTGGAGTTTTTATCGTGCATAATTCCGTAGGAGACTTGGAGCTGCGTCCCACTTGAAGTTCTGTAAAATCACTGTACTGCTTGTCAGCCAGGAAGTGAATGTATACACTGATACTTGCCACGGAGGTCACACCGTGTCTAGTATTTTGTGATTTAATTGCCTGCCCACTGAACATAGGCTTGAATCTGTTAGAGAAAAGACGGATGTAGACTTGATGAGGTAGTCTTTTACCCTCCACATCATATTTCACTTAAGTGGTAGTCAACAGGCAGCCCTAATTGGCAGGCAAATCAGAACTCTGTTGACTGTAGCTAAACGCATATTGCCTAATTGTATAATTCACATAACTTCACGCAGAATCCAAGGTATGAATGCGCTTCCTAAGGATGGAATCACTGAACATAAATCAGTGACTTTCCCCCCCCCTCAAATTGGAAAAGTTCATGCATTCATTGGCATGTGACTTCATGGGTCAGTTAAATACTAGATTTCAGAGTTAATTAGGTTAATGGACATATAAGCACTATAACAGACATGGAAACAGTTATTTTAATGTTTCATAAATGTGGCTTTTGGTTTGTTTTCCAAAGTTACAAATTTTTTAATGTTTGTTTGTATAAATATGTTATTCTTTTTTTTCTTATTCTCTTGTCTTTATACTAATTTGTTAACCTCATGTGCACTAAAGAACATTAATACTTGGCTAATATACTTATCTTTGAAATTTTTAACTTAGAGGATTATTTAATATATTTTTAAAGTTTTTAAGCCTTGTTTTAAATGATTAGTTGATACTTAGTATTCACAGAATTGTTGGATATTATCTAATTGAACTTCTCACTCAAAAGTATCTCCCTTATAGCATCCTTATTAGATACTTACCTAATCTCAACCTTCCAGTTGGTAGGAACTCAGTCTTTTTCTGGGCAGTCTATTATATTTATTGTCATCTCGAAAAGTATTATAGTTCTTCATATTAAGTCAATATCTGCTTCTTTGCACCTTCTCTTCACTGGTATAATTCTGTCATTGAGAATCTCAGAGACTAAATCTAATATCTTTCCAATGACAACCATTTGAATACTTGCAGTCAGATGTCATGTTCTATTTTTGGTTCTTCAACCTAAAAATCCCAGTTACTTTAGCCGAGCTGTAGAAGATGCACCTTTATGGAGACCTCAGGATGCTGGCCCTTGGAAAATTTCCAGTTCTGTTTACGGCCTTCAACATAGAACAACCTGCTCAAAGTGTAGCATAAATAAACTAAAGTACACTGAGTCTATAATTTTATTGTATGCCTATGATAGTTCAATTAATTTAAGCTACTTCATATTATTTGGTTGAGAAACTTATTGCATAATTGGTCAATTCTAAGGTAAAATAGAAATATACTTCAAGATATTTCTCCTCTAATTTGCTGACAATATTTTTAAAAATTCAGGACTAATTTGTTCATGGAAATTTCAAACTTTAATTTCAACTCATTGAGATATTTTGTACCTTTATCCTGTCTTACAATGTAACAACTCTCTATTTCAACTTTATATTACTTATAAATTTGATAAAAGTTTATTTTGTCTTTAGCCACACTTTATGTGTGTGTGCACATAAATATATATATAAGCTATATCTCCTCTCCCCACTTTATCCCCCGCATTACTCACTAATACAGGATTTGTCTACACAAGAATTCTTGTAAGACACAGATGATAGAAATACAGTTTATAATAAGAATTATAAGCATGGTGAAAATTCACAAGAGAAAGGGAAGGGGGCAGATTTTCTAATGCTTTTGAAATGTTTTACCTCATTTAATAAAAACTTAAAAAATAAAAACTTTCAAAAGAAGGAGTTATTCCCATTTGCAAGCATGAAAAAATAAGGTCCAGAGAGTTAAATAGCTTGCCAGTAATTGCTAAGTTTCTAAGTGGTTAATATGGAATTAAAGCAGTGTTGCATAATCTCATGCGTAATCTATTTCACCAAGGCTTTTTGAATAAGTGTTGCACCAATCAGGGTGATTTTGATAAATAAGAATGAGGGGCACTCAAAACAAAGAATATGGTAAAACCAAAAGAAACAAAGTGTACAGTGTAGCAATGACCAGGTGTCTGCATATAAAGGGAAGCTGTGGGTGATGAGATTAGAGTTTGTTTTCATCCAGAATATGGGTCAGCAGTCTACATGTAGGAGTACTTTGGAGCAATTTCCTGGCAATTGAGGCCCCAACAAACTATATTAGAAATTGCTGGTATTAAATGATTAATATGTTAAACAGGCTCACGAATGGATAACTAGCCTGGTGGCAGTCCACTAGAGACCTCCTTTGAGTAGGCACCAAATAAGCTACTCTGTCAAGTAGCTGCATTTACTTTACATAGTTTGTGGGAAGAAAGAGTTACTGGGTTTCTTTTGCACCCCATGTTTTATGCTTTTCTTGGGGGTTAAAAAAGATCACAAGATCATGTTCTAGTAAAGAGGGACAGAAGTGGGGGAAGCTTGCTAATTTAAATACAGTGCAGTTTCCATTGCAAAATATTTATGGACAGGTGCTAAGAAAGGGCTGAATTCAGTTACATGTGAACAGTGTTTTAAACGTTAGTACAATAGGATGAAAACTTAAAGAATCTAGTAATAGTGAACAGTAGGAGCAAAAGCACACTGGGGTGAAAGAGCATGCTGTATTCAGTATTGCTTGAGTATGAATTATAAAGGGAAGTATAGAAAGGATTGGCAAGAGTCTGAAGAGCCAAGCAGGGGTCAGATTTCAGAAGGCCTTGGATGCCATGCTTAGGAACTTAGATTTTGCCCTGCGATTGCTTCGGGGGGGAAGAGAGTAACACAGAGGAGCAACTTCTATCATTACAGATATATCCATTAATACCACAGTGTTAATGTTGGATATTGGGAACGAGAGAGTAGAGAATGCCAAACTAGTAAATGTACTTTGGTTAAATTTATTTTCTTGTAAGAAACAAAGTCTAGTTTAGCTAATGGTGGCTTTCACATGGGTACATATGTAAGAACAGGAACTGGAATAGGTATTGTGGTAGACCTGACTGTTAAGAGTTTACAGAAATGCCTCACTTTTAGTGTAACTCGGCTTTCCTGCTGTGTCTTATTCAGTATGCATTTGAGTGCGTCTAATCTTGCCTCCAGAGAGCCTATCACCTTCTACTTTCTTTATCCCCTGTGTCATGCTCTCTCTATACTTGTAACATTGGACTACTCATAACTTTAGTTTAACAACAGACTAGCACATCTGTTTTGGTTGTTCCTACATTGGAGATCTTTTAGTTTCTGCTCCTCTAGCTTTCCGGATGATTTTCTTCATATTTTACAGTTTCTTTACATTGGTAACCTGGATGACCCAGTTCGAACATAGCTTTTCACATTAGCTGCCTCATGTGTTTTTTGTCCTTAGGTTGTACACTCCTGCCAAGCCCAATCAATTATAGCCAGAGGAAATGAGGTTATATACATTACTACATAGAGCTGCCACTTTATAGGGACAGTTTCCCTTAGAAAAAGTGATGATATGATAAACATAACTAACCTTCTTCGGAATGTGTTGTGATAATGTAAGTAACAGAGTAAAGACTATAAATGATGTGGCAATGGATATGTAGTCAAGAACTATTTAGAAACTAAACGTCTAAGTGTTTATATTCAATTAGCTTGATGATGAGAGAAAAAGAGGAATCAACATAGATTCCAGCGATTCTGAATGGGGTGACTTATTTGACGGTAGGCAAACCATTGAGATTGAAAAGCATGGAGGAAACCTCTTTTGTTAAGTGAGCACAGAGAAAATCACGTGTACAGTTTTGAAAATCACGTGTACATATTAAACTTTTGTTGTCTGTGGGTCATACAGACAGATGAGGCTATGATTCTCCCATGAAGTCAGTCCTAGAGCGAGATATTAGAGGGCATGAACACATCAGTAGACTTTCGCCCAAACTATAAGTGTGAATAATATTGCCATCTGAGAAGAACAAAAACTCTACAAGCTTGAGGGTAATAACATTGCAAAGGTTGACAGAGAAGGAATATGATACTGGGCTTGCAGAGGAACTGTTAGGGATGTTAAAGCAACAAGAACAAATTACAGCATGGTGTTAGGAAACTTGAAAACAACAACACACACACAAAAGAAGTCTTAAGAAAATTCCTCAACTCTATAAAAGAAGCAAAAAAAGTCAAGTAAGATAACTGATAAGTGTGTGTGTGTGTATATATATATATATATATATATATATATATATATATAGGAATTAGATGTCTTTGATGGAGATAGCAGGAAGAGTTTTATAGATATGTTGGGGTCAGAATAAAATTGTTGGTTGCTGAGTAGGTACATGATGAAGGCTTGAAAACATAAATGTGGATCACTCTTTTGAGATCTTTGATGGGAAAGGAAGAAAACAATTATATAGGAATGTGTCATCCAGAAATATTATTTTTATTTTGCATTATTATGATTTTTTGGTTGAGAGAAATTAGGACATGTTTATAGGCTGAGAGGAAAGATCCAAATGTTAAGCACAATTCAAGTAATTGAACTAGGATACAAAAGGAAAAATAGTGAGGCCTAGAAAGGTGTTGGGGGAAGAAAGAATCACAAAGCAGAGAGGGAGGGGTAGCCGACATGAGAATGCATTATCAGGTTGGCTGTACTGTGGGTGAACAATTTCTGATTCATGTGAGAGTATGAGAAGCTGGATGAAATGCATCTTAGAATGTGAGTATTTCTCAATTGGTTCCTAGAGCCCTGTGGTCAATGTTTTGCCTCATACAGTGTTAATTCCTTGAAATGCTAGGTTGTGCCCGTGGGGTGCCAAGTGAAGTTTTAAAACATCCCACAAGGTGGAGTCTACAGAAAAATTCAACAGTGGGGGGTGGGAGTTCATGTGGTGGACTCAAGGGGATGTGCATATGAGTGAAAATGGTGTGAGCCCCAGCAGAGCTAATCGTTACAGCCATTGCTAGAAAGAGAAATAGGTGAACAGTATCTGAAGTCCTGTGTTGTGAGTCTAGGATAAAGAAAGAAAGACAGTGGAGTTAGATGTTAAAGTCCTTGATGACAGTTGACACACAGCCCCAATTTTTTAAACCTTATTTCTAAGATTAATGTAAGAAATAACAATAGATTTCTTATTTTAAGCCAACTAAGTATTTTCCAGTATGCACTGGGCTACCTACTATTAACCAAACCTATCAAACAGGACAGGGTATTAACTTACTTTGTCTTACTCCTCTGGATGTCCCTGATTTTTATTAATGATCTCTTTATATTCTTAGTGTATGGAAACCATTTGGTTAACAACTATATCACATTGTTTTTCCACAGAAACATAAGTTTCTCATAATAGTTGCTCATAATTTCAAGGATCCCCCATTTTCCCCTTGTTTGAAAATTTGGATATCTGCCTTTCTATGTTGTTTTTAATATGACTCTCATTCTCTATAATTACTCAGTCTCTGCAGTAGTGCTGAGATAATTCTTGCTATTATTTAGTCTCCTGGAAGTTGTTGTTTTTAATCTGAAAAATAAATGAATTTAAAATCATTAGGCACTTTCTTCCTATCTTTCTATCAATCCTGGGGTCCAGTGGCTTCTCAGGAATCTTTGTGGACTATATATTACAAAATAAAAGAGCAGCTCAATTAAACATATCATGTTTCCTTTTTAACTTGGACTCTAAACTAGTGTTTACCTTTTTAGTTCTTATAAAAATGTATTAATTTTCTTGAACCAAAATATATGCTTTCAAACTAAACATGCACCTTTGAATGCTATTTTAATAAACTTATATCAGTCATATATGTTAGGACAAATTTATTAAAAAATGAGAAATAATAGTTTTAATTGCATTATCAAAATCATCTCATTCTGATAAGTCCCCCTGAGATGCTTCCAATAACTATACTTCAAATAACTATCTTGCAATGATGACTCTCATGTGGTAAGCGAGCCATATGTATATGTAGGATCTTCTCTTTATCCTGAGAGAGTAAATAAGCCCAGATTTTCTTTCAAGATCAGTTATATTTAAAGAGATGGATTCACCAAGCCCTCTGTTTTAGAAGCCAAGCAATGGAATTTAAATGAAAGGAGGGAAAAGTGGGCTTCAGTAAAATCCACCTGCTTGGCTGACCATATCCACTACGGGTGTTGAAGTGTGTCCATCTGTTCATTCTTTGAGAAGAGACTATGTCCACTTTAGGATGCATGGACTGCTGAGAAGCAAGTTTTAAAAAGTGCATCTTCATTTTATAGAGGACTGCAAATTACAATAAGTTTGTAAATGATGTCTTAAGTTTAAATTCAGAGCAGACTCAGAAGTCAGCATGTTTTATAATATAAGCATTTAGGTACTAGCGGTTTAGATTTATTACTCACCCCATTGTCTGCTGCAAAGACTGAGAGGATTGATGAAGCTCTTTTATTAGCAGCGCTACATATTGAGTGCTCTTCCGAAGCCTCCTTTTATCACACTTTAAAAATCATTCTCTAATTTAACAACAATATTAAAGAGCTCTTTTATTCAGTCCAATTACATGGAAGCACACTCATTTTTTTAAGGGGTTAATCTTTCGGGATGAAACAGATTATCAGCTTTTGAACCAATTTAAGTAGAATCTCCAGAAACAAAGCCAGGACAAATAATTATTGGCAGTTCACAGAAGGCATCCTGTGCCCACCGCGCTGCTGGATTCCGTTAAAGCCGGCTTGCTTGTCTTAATGGGAAACACCTGTGGTCCGGGACGTACAAAGGCAAATCAAACTAACTGTGCTTTGAGACACTCAAACTAAATTATGGAAATAAAAATCTCCCTGTCTCAGCATCACCAGCGTCCCTCTTTCCCTTGAAACAGATATTAAAAAGAGGCTGTTTTGAAAGTGTTTATTTCCCCGAGGCATTCCAGAACTCTAATCATTGTCAACAAACGTGTCAGCCAGAAGACAAGGCCCCCAGGCGCCACGGCCACTATTTCAGTGGCCCATTAAACAATTGTAAAAGAGCGAGGTTGTAAAAATCTATGCAAATTCTTTTCATTTCCAACTTGGAAAATTATTTGTGTATCAAAGAGGCATTGAAGGTATTTTTTCTTCCACTTATCCCAGGTCAGACTGTTTTTAAAGGAGAGTTTACTTATTTATTTTTGAAAAGGCTGGAGAAGTTCTGAGTCCAGAGTGTGATCCTATGGAAGGGCGGTGATGTCTACGAGATGCTTTATAATAAATATAACCAAAATGGAAAGTTTCTGCATTAACAGACGCTCACAGGGAAAATCCAAAGATGAAAAGGAGACCTTTGAAACACTGCATGCAGGACCAGGAGGAAAGAAGAGGTTTCCTTGTTAGGGTAGAAGTGATGTGATCATTTGCCAGAAGGTAAAGTTGCTTTTTTTCTTTCTTCTTTTTCTGGAAGAAAAGCCCTCAAATTGGACATTGTGCGATGCAGTTTATTTTCAGAGCAGAGACATTTTCCTGAGGCTGTGAAAATTTCTTGATTTTCCACAACTTGATTATTTCTCTGGACAGAAATGAGAAAATGGAAAGAGAATAGAATATCATACCTGAAGAAAGGTTTATGAAGTCAAATGCCCTTAGAGAAAGGTGGAGAGCATGGCTGATATACAATATAAATTAAGCCATCCAGGTGTTTGAAAATCTTTTTTTTTTTCCAGATTTTTTTTTCTCTTGAATCTTACTACCATATTATCATGGCACTCTGGCTAAAGGTTATTCTATAGCATGAGTTAATGTGGTTTAATAAATTATTTCCAATGATACTGCAGGGAATTGACTTAGACCTATGGCCCAGAAAATGTGTTTTAGTATTACTGATAGGTTGACACAGCAAGAGAATTTTTGGTAAAAATAATGCACATTTAAAATTGTTATGGGTGATAAGGACAGCATCAAGAAAAAGAGTAACAGTCCCATCTGCAGTGACCAATGCTAGGTATTATCCATATTTTAAATATTTTCCAATGAATGCATCAAACATGGCATTTCATTTTTTTCATTTCCAGTGAAGGTGGACATCACTTTTCATTTAAAATTAACAGTTGGTAAGAATTAAGAAAATAATATACTGACCACGAGGAAACAATATTCACTTAACTTTTGTGATAAGATTACTAACTTGCAGTATCAAGGAACTCTGAATAATGTTTCCAAGAATTCAACAGTTTTTTGTAGCATCTATGTTGAATTTAATAATAATGGTTTGTGATTTGAATGATTAATTCACTGAATAGGCACTGCTAGCAAAAAGCAATACACCCAATGTTCTAGTGATTACAAGAGCTGTGCAAAACAACAATATTGGTAATTTGGCATTTATTTTATGCAGTACAAAAAAAGTTCCATGTTTATCTTAAAATATTGAAAAAACATTTATATATTCTCAACATAAAAAGTGAGCATTAAAATAAAAAATAAAACAATGGGTATTAAATGATGCATTCTTCTTTAGAACAGTTTTACAGATTAATAGAATCTAAGTGTTATTAAAAAAAAAAACTTAACACCTCATAAACAGACACAATTTAACCATGAAAAATTGAAAAAAATTAAATGTTATTTAAGCTTATTTTAAGACTCTTTCAAAACATAAAATGCATCCATGATATTATCATTGAGTCCAAAATGTACATTTGTGTAAATTTTTCATGTTGTCGATAAACTGTTTAGAAATCTGTACTTGCCTGGGGAATGTAAAGAGATATTTATGAGCTCACTGCAAATAGTTTGTTCTGATTTCTTCATTGTCAATAAATCTCATCTCTTATTTGATGACATTGAGAAATCTTTTTTGAAAAGGCCTCCTGCTTTTTTGGCAGGGATGGATGGTGACCTGTAGGTTGGCTTTCAAAGAAACCATTTCTGGTTTGTCCCAATCTTCTTTAGTGTCATGAGGTATATGTGAAAATTCTGACCTGGAATTACCTGTATTGTTTTGAAAATTGTCATGTTTATATTCCACTTATTTAGAAAGCATTTGAAACATGGTATAAACTACACTTGGCAAGTAAGCTTTGCTTTGCTTCTTGTTGTTTCCTTCCTCTTCTTGAGTATTTTGAGTTACTGAATAGCTCCTCTACTCAAAAAAGTTTAATGCAGTGCATGAATCTCTGAGACCATCTCAAGACATAAATCTTCAGATTTTAAATATCAAAAAAATGAATGTTTCACACCTACTGCTACCTGCAAATAGCATCTTCAGCACTTTGGAAGAGCTAGATTCTCCGTTGGTGGCTGAGTGCAACACTGAACCATCCTCTTAATAGCTGCGGCAGATAATTCTTTGTTCAGTTCTGGTGACATTAAAATAAAGCAGCCTTCTATATAAGGACTCTGAAATCTGCTAAAGTTTTGTGATGACCCAAACCTGGGAAAGAGAAAAAAAATATGTTTCTGAGTTGCGATTAAATGTACTCCCTCTAGATTAGACTTTAAATCTCAAATCAAGGGGAAACTGGATAAGTTTAGATGTAAATAATCAGATATTTAGAAATCAGTTTCATGAGTACATAATGGTGTTAGCAATTGACATAAAAAATATTGAGAGAGCTACAAAGGGATAAAACTAATCCAACAACTATTTAGTTATTGACATATCATGGCCAATTGCAGAGCACAGAATTCCATTGTATTCTTTTTTTCCAGATTACATTACCTTAGTTTATGTTGTCATTGCTGACACCAAGATACACCAGACTGGTAACTTCCTGGACGGCCAGTCAATGAGAGGTGTTAAAAAATCTATTCTTTGGAAATAGCCAGAAATATGGTTCTAGTTAACTCTGGTTTGCACCAGTAACTGCTAACATAACTGTCAAAAAAGAAAATGATCCAGCACCAGAGCATGTAAGAAATCTCTTATTTGAATCTGAACGTGTGACAGAAAGAAAAAAAAAGTTATTTAAAACCTCCCATTGCTTTCTAAGACTGGTGAGTTGTGCTAACTATAGGGTCTTTTGTTTGTTGAGCATTCACACACAAGATTGCCATCTCCATCCTAATGGTCTCTGGCACTCTTAAAAACAGTAGTGGGCAGTGGGTGTAGGGTGTTGGAGATTGAAGCAAAACAGAACTAAGTTACTTTGACTGAAAAAATGGAGAGGGATTTGGGAAGTACAAGGTATGAATGAAAAATCAGAGGTTGAGAAAAGGAGAGTTAGTAGCTAGGAAAGCTGAATAAATTTAAGAGGAGAGAGAGGAAAACTGATGTCAGCAAGGCCAACAGAAGGCTTGTCTAATTGGGAAACTGCAAGAAAAACACCGATGTGTTCAGCTTATATTCTTTCTCTCATTCCAACAAATAAATCTTTAGAAAATGAAACATTGCTTCTTCATGAGTAGAGGTTATTTTGGGGAGAGCTCAAAGAAAAAGACAACAGACATATATTATTTCCAAATATCAAGAACAGTATATACAATTTACATGTATTTACAATAAGTGTTTTTCTGTTTCATGAAATAAGAGTTGACCAATACTTAAAAGAATCAGTTGGGTGACAATAGGTGTGCCTGGAGCAACTGGTTCTTATGGTCACAGGGCAACAGGTAGACTATTGATAAACTAGAACACTCTCAAAAGAGGGTCATGCTAGATGAGAGCAAATATCAAAGTGAAACACTTCCAGGTCTGAAAGGAAGAAATAGAGGTCTATTCAGGGAAGGACAGTGTCAGTGTAGGCTTTGTGTCACCCTATCTTGCTGTAGAAGGCAGAACCGGGGCAAAGAGAGGTTAGTGGTAGCAAAGTGAGACTGATTTTAATATAAGAGAAAAACTTTTCTAATAACTGGACATAGCCAAAAATAAAAGGAGTTTGGGAGTTGGCTGAAACCATTCAAGTGCATACTAGGTATTCTTTTCTTGGTGGTTATATTAGACTTACCTGGACCACATAGCCTCATGGTGCAGGTAGAATTCGATGACCGCACCTTGAGTTGTCTTTTCACTAAGTAGTGACTTTGATCAATTCCTTTGAACTGTGGTTCAGTTTGGAGGAAATATATCACGTATCTTTGACTTCTATAAATAAATAAAACATTAGATTCTCACCTTTTCAACCAGCGATCATCCTTTTGATAATCACAAATTTCCAAAATTGAACTCAGTGCTCACATGATTTGAACCATAATTCACAATGAAATAGACATAAAATATGATTTGAGTCACCACTGACTAGTATAACTCAGAGGAAAGAACAAAAAAAATTTGATTTTGAAATAGAACTTCAGAATTTTGAAAATCAAGTTTATCCTTAGAAATCTATGTTGAGGGGGGAGCAAGAGAAAGCAAGAGGTAACAAAGACAGAAGAAAGGGGAGAGGCAAAGAAGCGATAAGAACAGGGCAGGAGCAAGTGTGCAAATGTGTGTGTTCAATTTCCCATTCCATCGCCTTTCAGCAGAAGGACTGGAAGAGCAGGGAGAGAAAAGGGTTTGTTTTTTAAACGTGTGCAGTTATGGAGAAAAGGCCACGGCGTGCCAAAATGTTGAAAAAAAGCAGCCCCTGAACTCTGGCTGGAAGGATTATGAAATTCCAAAAATACACCAGCCTGTGAGAACTACCACCTACATTTGCAATGTTTTACAAGTTAAAAATGTCACAGTGCATAAAAATAGTGTTTTTTTTTTTCACCCCAGTGGACTGGTGGTTGGTGGTTTAACTTGAGAAACAGATTGCTGTGGTCGTCTGAATAGCGTGAATATTCATTCACAGCATGGAAATAAAATGAAAAATGGCTTTCATCAGACTTTCCTTGTGTCCAGGAAACATATACAGTCTTCTGTTTCCCTCAAAGTCTTTTTAGGGAGTAAAAAAGGAAATATCTTGGTTTTCAGAAATGCTTGTAATCAGTCCTCTCAAGTCCAAAGTGATTGTGTCATTTTTTTGGTTATGATTACACAGAGGTCGTGTGTGTGTGTGTGAGTGTGTGTGTGTGTGTGTGTGTGTGTGTATGTGTGGTGTGTGTTAAACTAAGCTGGCTAGAGAAAGTAAAATATAAAACAATGCCACACAATTTCTGAAGAATAGGCTGATTCCTGGAGATATGCTGTGAAACCTGAACAGGCTTACTTTAAAGGGTTTAGTTTTTCTGTGTTCAGCACAGTAGCTCACTGTTGAAAAACCCCAGCTTTGATCACTTATCCACAAACAAAGGGGCTCTCTTCCAAGCTCCTTGTGCTCTGTGTTTAGAGCGCTCGCATTTTCTCTGGTGGATCTTCTGCTTCACAGTCCTGGGGCATTAGTAAACACCAAAAATGTCCCAAACATATGGCTAACCACAAGATTTCCATGTGGGGTCTGGCTTTGAGTGTATCTGATGATTACACATTTCAAATAGAAACCCAGCTGGTGATTCCCTGAGCCTAGCAGGTCTCCATTTGGCTCCAAATGAGCTGGGAGTGGATTTTCCTGTTTGAGGATTACCAATTTCTGTAATGGCCCGGCTTCTGTTCCTGTGACCCTTTGGTCACCTCCACATCCTGGGCATCAAACTGCAGTGACAGTTCTTTCCATCCTTCAGGAGCTTCAGCAGCCCAGCGGAGGCCAGGTGGGCCCACAGGACCAGGTGAAAATGACCCATTGGTAGAAACAGAAACACATTTTTAAATAGGCTCATATGTTCAATTCACCACCGAAGGTTTTTATTTCCTCCTTGAACGCTTTTTTTTTTTTTTTTTTAACTTGTGGTTTTCCTTTTAACCTTGACGTTGGTTCACATAATAACAAAATTATTGATAATGGAGAGTTGAAGGACTCATTTTTTATTTTGCATTTTATCAGAGTGAAAGCTAAGAAACTCTTTGAAGTCTTTAAAACATCTGGGGCAGCATAAATGTTTCCACATAGTGTAACTTGGTAACAAGTTATCTTTCTTTATCCCTCTTTTTTTTTCTCACTTTGTCTTTGAAGATATAGTTCTTTCTTCCGGGAATATTCTTCTACTCCTTTTGCCAAATCCCTTGGAAAAGCCTATCAAAACAGATGCTCCAGAGTTGACTGTGTCCCTTTTATGTGTTCTCATAGACCCTTGTCCTTTTAAAATATAGATGCTATTACAATTGTAATTAAGTAATTTAGTGTGTAATAATAAAGCAGGGGTTATCTGTTTAAAATTTGTCTTCTCCACTAGACAACACTCTAAGTAGGCTAGGATGGTGTCAAGTTTGTTTCATGTGTATTAATGGTGAGCAGAGTACCTGACTTATGCTGCAAGCACTCAATCAATATTTGTTGAATAATAATAAAGAAAAGGAATGAATATATGAATAGATGAGAGGGAGGGAAGGAGGGAAGGAGGGAAAGAAACCAGTAACCTTTTTCTCAAATTTCTAGATTATGACAAGGCATTTTTTAAAGTGACTTTTTGAGTCAAGTCAATGAACCTTCCATACTTGACAAAACTGGGTTGGGCAACGGTAAACCACATGTAGGATAAAGAGACATGAGGTCTTATTTTTCTCAGAGTTCCTTCTTTTCCCTACACATCATACTCACTGTGTCCCAGCTTAGTCTTTAGCTTTTACTTTGGTAGCTCCGAGTAAGCAGGAAAGAGGGGGAAATGACAGCTGAACACTGGCAGTTAGGAGATGAGTCTCGGGCTAGAAGAGAGCGGGAGGTGAGCAGAGGTGACTTCCAAGGCTGAACAGCCAGGCTTGGCTTTCAAGAAGTTGGAGCTGGTTGAAGTTGTTAGGGAGACAATTTTTTTCCTCTACTCTTCTAGGTTCTTTGACTGGTCTAATAATCCAGTTAATATAAGCCAGACTAACAGAAGAAAAATGTAATTATATAGGGGGGTGGGGCCACACCCCTAAGAATTTGAGACCCCAGCCAAGTCGGGCAGGTGAGGCTTCTGTGCTCTCCTGGGCTAGGGAATGGCAAAGACACCTGGGGCTTCTAAGGGGCAGGGTAATTCGCCTAAAGGCAGAGTTAGTCATTGGATGCTTGTTCTGCTGTAAGATAGGTCATTCAGATAAAAAGATAAAAGTTATTTCTGGTGACATCTCTTTTTCTAGGTTAGGCCCCCTATATAAATTATTTTAGGTAGTTAAAGGTGAGGTAAAAGTTTTCTTTAGTCTGCTGCATCCTGATTTTCTTCAGCTCAAAATAATCCATGTGCCAATGTGGCAAATTTTGAGAGGAGGGTAGTTTTGAACCCCTTCAAAGTAGAATCTCTTCATTTTCAACAAATGTCTCCTCTACTCAGGGCTGTTCTTTTCTCCAAGGTTCTTTATTTAAATTTCCAGCTCCAGTGTTTGCCTACGTACCTTCCTAAAAAAACAGTTCTTCTTCTGGATTATTGTTCCTTCTTTCAAAGTATCTGCGATATGTCTGAATACCAAAGGGCCTAGTCTTTCTAGAGGGCATAGGAAAGGAACTTAGGCTTTATAATCTGAGCATCTGATTTTGTGTCTGTGTGTGTGAGTGTGAGTGTGTGTGTATGTGTGTGTGTGTGTGATAAGGTATTGAAATAATTCATAAATCTTTATACAAATTTTTCACTTTTCCCCTTTTTCTGTTAACTTGGTGAATAAATAATACCTAAAACATTACTATATGGCTATGTTTTATGCTATCTCCAGTCTTCTACAGGCAAAGCTTTAAAGCCAAGTTATTTTTAACAACAAAGCAACAACAGCTACTGTTTACTAAGGGCTTGCTGTGTCTAGGTGAATTAACTAGCATTAATGAAATATAACTAATTATTTTCTATTACACAGACTTGGAAACATACTCAAAGGTCACATGGCTACATTTCAAATCCAGATCTGAGTTTAAACATCATCTTCTTAAATTTATATCCTAAATGAAATTTTACTATTTTTTTAAAAAATCATTAATTTGCTAAGAATTTGACAGTTAAGAATTTTGTGAGGAAATATTAAAAGGTATTTGAGTATTGTGGACAGGCTTCCAAAAAGTTTTTAAATTTAGACTCGTGTTTAAAAAACTACATATGAACCAAGTTTGCATATAATTTCATGGGTTTTATGAACTGCCTTAAGCCAGTCCATG
This sequence comes from Miniopterus schreibersii, assembly GCF_964146895.1. NCBI lineage: Eukaryota > Metazoa > Chordata > Mammalia > Chiroptera > Miniopteridae > Miniopterus > Miniopterus schreibersii. The sequence goes on along the minus strand of NC_138109.1, from coordinate 51,019,196 downwards.
GATCTTTGGCTTACTAACCCTTGCATAAGCTATTATGAGCCCCATGGCATGCAGTTCCTTTGCAGTACTCAGGTAGCTTGGAGCTCCCAGGTCAGACAAAAGGCAGCTCCATGTGCCTTATGTACAGCTAACCAGGATTTTCATCAGCAGCACTGTTGACATATTAAGGCTGTATAATTGTTGTTTCGTCTATCCTGTGCATTGTAGGTACCGCGATCCATGTCCCCTCCACCCACTAGATGCCAGGAATTGCTGACCCTTTTTTGTGAAACTATAAGTGTCCCCAAAATTGCCTCATGTCTCCTGGAGGTGATATTCTCTCAGCCCCCAACCCCTGTTGAAAACCCCTGAACTAGGCTCACCTGAGTGTTAAGGCAATCTGATTAAGCAGGCGCCTTCCACCACGGATGCTTGGAGTTTCTGGGTTTGAGAATGTTTGTGTTTATTGAGCCTTAATGCTTGTCTTGGCAGCTGCCAAGCTCATTGTTTTGTTTCTGCCTCCAGTGGCAGACTAGGTAGGGACAAGTGGGGGGTGGGGCACGCGTGTGCTCAAAAATACTTCCAGCTCACATTTCACCACTTAGAGGTTCATTTTAGTTAACAAACCTCTGAGAATGTAACCACTCCCCCACGTGAATTTAAAACCATATTTGCAACTAATTGTGATTTTCCTAATTGGGCCTTGACCAAAAAAAAATATATATATATATATTGAGTCTTTGAAAGCACTAGGTTTAGATTCAAGCCACGGAGAAGTTAGGAGTATTGTATTCTAGAACCTAAGATCACTGGGTATCTGAGGGGATGGGATCTGGAAGACCACTGTGGTAGACATCACTTATTTTGTAGTCCTGGGTAGTGTTCTTCCTGAAGAAATGATTTACAGGGAAAGAGTCGTGATTAGTTCCACCATCTCCTTCCCCCTTCTGCATCCCTCAGGTTTCTGTTTCCTCTTAGTACAGAAGGGGGCGTGCGGAGGCGATAAACAGCAGTGTGCAGTAGAAATAACTGAACATGTTATGTGAATTAATCTCATTTAGTATTCACCTCAACCCCTTAAGTGAAATTTTACAGTTGGTATTACTGACTCTCAGGGATGTTAAAGAACTTGTCAAATTTCAAACATTGATTAACTGTTAGAATAAGGATCTGAACTGAGGTCTGAGTCCATAGCTCCTGCTGTCTTCCCTGACTCCTCTTATTCCTTCCTTGACAATATTCTTGAGGGTAATATTTGATAAATGAACACGTCAGTTTATATATAGAATGTAAAATGTAAGAGATAAATCCCCATGAACCACTACTCAATGTTTAAGGCATTGCCAAGGTAATTGGAGCTACTTCTGTAGTCTTCCCTATTCCAACCCCTCCTCTAGAAAGATACCATTATTTTATTGTTCCTCATTGCCTCACCTTTAAATGTATATATGTATATATTATATATATGTATATATAATATTTGTATATATGTATATATAATATATATGTATATATAATATCTATATATATTCAAAAACAGCTAGAAATTGTGGGCATGAGCCATTCAAACACATGGGTGTGGTAAATGGAATCACCAACTCCCTATAACTAAAAGTTGCTCAGTTCTAAATAAAGTTCTTATCCCTGAGCAAGTACCAGAAAATGACATACAACATGGTACCACTTTTGGAAAAAAATCCATAAGAAAGAAAACTGAATATTTGGTCTCTAGGATTCATCCAGGTTTAACATGCAGCTAAGGGTCATTCGCTGTTATTGCTCTAAAATATACTATCCTTCTAAGATGCATATTTATTTTTTCGCTTTTTCCCATCAATGGATAATTGTGCCCTTCTCAGTTTTTCTTCCTATGATGAATAATGCAGCTATTTGTGCACGTTTTTCTTGGTTCAAGAAATATCCTCCAAGGTATGCATCTTCTGTAAGGCTTCCCCCTGGAGGTGGTATTGCTGGATCACAGACTGAAGAATGTATCGCTACAGGTGCTGCCAGGCTGTCTCCACGAGAACTTCTGTCCATTTATTCTCCCCCCAAGAATACCTGAGAGTCTGTGTCGATGTGCATCCTTCCAGCCGGTATTTCAGACACTTTGCCAACCCAGGATTGTAAAGTGCCTCATTATGCTCTTAGTTTGTATTTTTCTGATTTCTAATGAACTTGAGCATCTTTCTGTACATTTATTTACCATTTGAGTTCCCTTTTCTGTGAAATAACTGCCCATATTTTCGGCTGTTTGCGATTTTTTCTTTTTCTTATTGACTTGTAGGGGTCTTAACTATTTTGGATTATTATACTTTGCCCTGTTTATGTTTTACAAATATGTTATCCCAGTTTGTGGCTTGTTTTAAGTAATGGCCATGACTCCTGCTTTCTACATCTTATCTCCGCCAGAAGAGCAGGACTTTCATTCAAATTTATCTTGTTTAATCTTTTTCTTTATCCATGACAATTATAGAACACCGATTAGCGTATTTCTCTTTTTCTGGGCTTTTCTAACCTTCACTGGTGCTCAGCTATAATCTATAGTAAGTATAAAAAGTCTTCACTCTGTCAAAGAGTCAGAACTAAAGGTGTGCTGGAAATATGTGCATTTTAGAGAAAGCAAAGTAAGGGGTGAAGCCAGAGTCCCTGGGTTTATATAGCCAGATAGCAGCGACTGGGCAATTAACTTTTAGAGGCAAGACCAGATGCATGAGGTAGAAATTGGTCTCTTTTGTAGAATGAGACTTGTAACAGGTAAATTGTTTGCACCACTCCCTTCTTATAACTCCTTATTTCAGAGACTAAGTCAACTGGCTTTATCTCCCCTAAATATATGTTCATCTGCACCCCCCTCAACTCCAGTGCTGGAATTCTAATAATTCAAAATTGATTAGAGCTAGGAAACTAACTCCCCAGGTAACCAGTTTTTGTGGCCTTTGCTCACTAACTTATAAGTGCCAAATCTGAGAAAAAGAGTCTGGTTAAATTAATTTACACCTTAGAGATAGAAGCTTTATTTGGGGCTTGGAGAATTCCACTAAAATGAAATTTCACTTACATGTATGAGAATGGCTTCTGGGAAGGAAAGAAGAGCAACGTTTATAATTCCACCCAAATAGAAAACTTGGGCTATAGCTACTGCTTATTGAAGAGCGGAGGCACTTGTGTCTTCCCTGAATTTTGAAAAACTGTCTGTTCTGTCCAACTATTCCTGTTTTCCTTCAGATTAAGCTAGGAATACTTTAACTGGCTAGGAAAAAGAAATGTTGGGTATAGTCATTTACATGCTTGCCCAGTATCCATCTAAAACCCACATGGCACAATAATAATTTCAGATACTGTTAAACATGCATGGAATTATCTTGTTTCATTTGAGTGTAATAGTTAAATAAAAGATTTGGGGGAAAACTGTTGAACTGCAATGTTGAAAGAGCTGGGTTCAAATCTGAGCTTTGTCTCCAGCTTTGTGACTGGGGTCAACTTCTTTTGAGTTTTGATTTCATGGTGTTTAAAATGGGCCTGACACCTCACTCCCAGTGGCGCAGTGAAGATAAGGAGAGACTAGTATGTAAAGTCTGGTACCAAGTAGATGCTCAAAATGATAATTATAATTTACTTGGTACTGACTTCCTTATTTTTTAATCAATAATATTTAGGCTTTCTTAAAGTGTTTTTTTTTCCTTCATTACATAAAGCTATAACTATCTAATCTTTCTGCCCTGATTATGCAAATAAGGCAATTTTCAAATAAAATGCTAGACCCTTTTAAAGCTAGGATGGATGGGATTATAATTCTTTAAAATATAAAGTAACTTTTTTTCTTTTACTAATCTCTGTGGGAAACATTACTGAGAGTGTTTGCTGAGGAAAATGAAAGTGTTTTTAATAGGTCCTTTAAGGTTTACAGAAATGACTGATGATTGTTTAAGTGCCAAATCTTAGAGAATTAGCTGAAATATAATGCAATCAATCATTTTACCAACATTTATTACGATACCATGGAAAGAGCATGAGCTTTGGAATCACATAGGACTGGGTTTGAATCTTGCTTCTGTTATTTTCTGTTTATTCAAACTTGAACATATTTCACTCTTTGAATCACATTTTTTTGTGCCTGTGACATGGAGCAAATTGGAAATGCTTAAAATAATGCTTATGAAATCTATAGTACAAAACTTGGAAAAATATAGGCTTTTAATATATAGCAGTTGCCATGATAATACTAATAATGATATTGGATAAACGTGGAAGTATAATGTTAGGACAAGATAATAAAATATAACAATTTTCTTTAAGCTATTGGAGATATTGTTCCAGCAAAGAGATAATTGAGGTATAATTGGACACATGATAGGATAAATCTATGTACCTAAGAACAGAATGTTGTAAAATCATGGAGGATACAGTTATGAACTGAGGAATTGGGTGCAAAAGGATGGAATTTGATGGGTAGAAAGCAAGGAAGGCTATTATTGGCAGTGGAATTGCATTTTTAAAGGCAGTAGGGTGAGGAATATTAAGTGCAGGGAACAGCAAATCATTTAACATGGCTTAGCAAACTCTCGAATTTTACCTCCCAGATTGTAGTATATGTAAAGACTACCTGGAAAAGTCCTTAAGCATGCAGTTCTGTGGGCATCTCCTTAGAGAATTATGGTTCAGTACTTGTGTGGAGTAGTTCCAGGTCTACAATTTTATAAAAAATAAGCACTCAAGGTGTTTTGTATAAGAGGTCTTCTGGTGACCCTTTTAAATAAAAACACCTAGTAAGATGTGAAATACAAATTGAAGGCATTTGAGTCAGGGAGTCAAATTAGGACATTATTAGCAACGTGCCAGCGAGAGAGAATCAGACTGTGCCACAGGAAAGGACTTACAAGATATTAAGAACATAAAATATAATAAAACTTAGTGACATGTTAACTATAGAAAGTGAGGGAAAATTCAGCTTTGAGAAAAGTTTTTCACTCTGTGAAACGACATTCTCAAACAAATGAGAGCCTGATCCTCATTTTCCATCCATCCATTTATTGTCTTCTAAATTAATATTTACCTCATTTGGTCCAATGTGAAAAAACAAATTGATTGGAATTTCAATAATCATGTATATTAAGGGAGACTGGACTAGAGTCAACTTTAAATTATTAGAAGTAGTATCCATTCCTTTCCTTACAGAGAAACCAGCATCATCTTTTTGAATGATTTTGTTTTCTTCTAATGCATCCAAGCATGTTGAGGAAGACTTTGAGAAGTGGTTAATCCTTCCCTTTTATTTATTAGTTTGTTTTTATTGTAAGACTCCTCCTCACTTATATTTCTTCTTCTCTACATCCCATACACCCCATTCTGCCCTTTTTAAGGAAGGCTTATAATTACTATATTGATGCTTCCACACAGCAATGCTTTCACTTGCATTTCATGTTTGTGGGTCATCCCCTTTGAAATGCAAATATAATGCAAATGATATACTAAAGATTCATTACCAATTCAAACCTAGGTTGGATGAGTTTATAAATCTTTTCCCATAGGCTACTAGATAAAATACCTTCTTACATATCATGTAAGGACTCACTGGACGCAAATGGTAAAAGGGGGTCTAGAGTTGTGCTTTGTCAAAGAAGGGGTAGAAATTTTGCTCGTCCCCTGTATAGGGTTCTAGTGCCATTACCACCAGACACCATGATGGCCATTAAACATATTAAAAATATACCAACCTCCCTAGCTAGGGAAAAGCAAATTGAAACAATAGCATGCCAGATTATAAAAATAAAGCCAAAATCATACCAGATATGCAAAAGTAAGCAGTATTGCTACCATTTCAGTCCTGTTAAGAAGAGCTTGTTTCAACAGTGCTGGTGGGAATGTAGGTACCAACAACTATTTTGGAAAGTAATTCTTTAGCGTCTATTAAAATTTAAATATGGACATATCTGTGAAATAGCATTTCTACATTTAGGAAATGTTAATAAAAATATTAAATGACCAATATGGAAGACTATATATATATATATATAAATATTTACATTATTGTTTCTAGTGGCTCCCAGACTGGAAGCATCTTGAGTGTGTATTACTGGAAGAATGGTTAAAAAGTTAGAGCCCATGTCCACATAGTCAGCCATTAGAAAATGAGTTGGAGCTATATGTGTTGATTCAAGGGAATTTCCATGATATTAAGTGCAAAGAGAAAGATGCAGAGTTCAGGATATAGAATGTTCTGGTCTTTGTGATAATCAAGATTTGGAAAGACAACTACCAAGCTCTCATAACTGTTTTTACATGAAAGGGGTAAGATTGTGTACTGTTAGTATTTTTATGCAACTGTATATTGCTAATGTTAACATGAAAAAATGTAACAGAATATAGAGGATGAGTTTTGATAAGAAAAGTAGAATCTACTGATGATAGTTTTCAGTATAGATAGCTTGTTACAGATGACCCACATATGCAAAATTAAGACTCAAGTTCGCATATCAAAAGTTGGCAATTTTATTTTGGCGTGAGCAATATTTGATGGTGCCAAGAACTAGAAATACGTGTTTCTTAATCAATTATTTTTGCAATGATTATTTTTCCTTAAAGTTAAAGCCTTTCTTACAAAAAATGGGATTATTGCCAAGAAAGCTGAAATTTTGAACAGAAATTCCAGGAAGCCAGAAGTCTCTGGGTAATGTATGAGTCACAGGGAAGGAATCTATTACTATCTAGACAAAGCTTTTCTCTAACAACATAAGCAGGGCAATAGGTCATGGGCAGTCGATTACTTTGTTTGTAATGACATAAGTAAATATTAACAAGACCACTCGCTTCAGAATAATTGATGACTTGTTAAAAAGGAATAATTATAAACTTATTATTCAGAGTTTTAAGAGGTCGATTTTACCTTCCCCTTTTATTCTTCTTTCAACCAGTCCTTTCTCAGATCTTTAAAGAAATATTTCTGGGAAGTCAAGAAAGTAAGTGGCTTCCAAATGAGGAGCTTTTATACCCAGGGAAGGTAAATGTGCTGTGAACTGAGAAATTCTTATTGTCATCATTTAATTTTATAATTAACATCTAGATTAGAATGCTTTCTCACAAAACCCCATTGATCTGAATTTTACTTGACCATCATGTCACAGCTTTTCATTTACGTATATATTTCATTCAGCATATAATTATGGATCACTATATTTAGAGATGTACTGGAAACAAGGAACAAGACAGAGAAAGTCTCTACCCTCATGGAAACTGCCTTGTATCACAGTGGTTATCAAACTTGTGTACCTGCATTCAGACTCAAGAACATGATTTCAGAATTTCTGCCCCCTATTAATTCACTTTATTCTCTTTAGCTGATATTTTAGAATTTACATCATATTGGACATAATATGCAATCTGGAATTTTCACATATATTTGATAATATCTCAATTATTTTATTTGCCTATTTATTTTTTAAAGTTTTCTATTTGATAATGAAGAAAGTGAAGCTTAGATGGGTTAAGTATCATTAATTTAATTCATTTATTTATTCAGTCAAAAAATAACGAGTGTTTACAAAGTCGGGCTCTGTGCTAGTTCTAAGCAAAAGTTACAGCCCCTCTAGGGGAGAACAGGAAAGAAAACCAGCAGTTAAATGCTATGAGGTAGGGCCAGATTTATGGGTATGAATCTGGTCACACAGGGCCCTGTGCTCAGAAAACCCTGGGCTTCGTTTAATGCTGTGCTCTCACTGTCTGGAAATTCTTAATCATTTTATTTACACACTGTACTTTGTATGTGATGTGCACTGGGACGATAGTGTGTGTGTGTGATGCAGGAGTGATGCGCGATGTTTTGTCTGCTGTCATTCCTGGCCACCTCATTGGCATATAGTGATTGTGACAACCATGAGCACAGAATTCCGGTGGGTTAATTACGGGTAAGGGCTCAACAAGCCTAAAAAATAGTACAAGGTAACTGTGTTACGTATATCATGACTAAGTGAGAGTTTCTAGAGGCCTGCAAGGCCCCCTATTTTGTTCATGCCAGAACTTGCTTCAAACACAGAAAGAAGGCAGTGATGTTCTAAGAAACATAAATGCTGACGGAAGCCAAATCGTATCCCTTTTCTCATATTACTTCCCTGTGTTAGCCAACTGCTTACTGGACTATGTTGAGTCAGAAGGAAAGAAAGGTAGGGCAACCATAGTTTCTTTTCCCGTCAGTTCTTCCATATTCATCAGTAAGATGGAGGTAGACAATATTAGTAGAATTTGTGTGTATCAAAAAGCATATTTAAAAAACAGATAGTTTTGCTTGGTGTTTTCATTGTTCTGTTAACAAAATACATAAGCATGCACAAGCTATGAAATACAAAATATGTAATTTCAGTAATCACATGTATGACTTAAATGCTTCTGTATTTTCCCTTAAAACTGGTATAGTACAACTTAGGAGAATCGTAAAATGCATTTTTAGAGGCTTCGTCAATAGAAGTAGAGAGCCTAAAATGAGGGAATTAACCCAGGAGGTCACAGAACAATGGAGCTGAGTCCACTAGTCATATTATATGGGGGACATTATATTTTTAAAAAACATGTCAAATGAGCATTTGAAAAAAAAGGAGATATTTTATCTGTAGAAAGATATTAGGGTACATGCTAACTGCTTTAGCTGTTTAAAGGGATTGTATATGGAAAATAGATAAATTTATTTTTGTGTGACTCAAGTAAGTGTATGACTTCTGAAAGGAAGTCAGGGAGATTCCATCTTTTTTTTTTAACTCCTCCCCAGAGAATATTTTTTCCCTTGCTTTTCAGAGAGAGTAGAAGAGGGGAGAGAGACAGAGAGACATGGATTGGTTGCCTCCCACACACGCCCTGACTAGGACCCGGGATCGAGCCTGCAACCCAGGCATGTGCCCCTGATGGAAACTGAACCTGAGACACCCCAGTCTGCGGGCTGACTCTCTCACCACTGAGCCAAACCGGCCAGGGCCAGAGGCCACCTTTATACCAATAGAAGGAACACATTAATTGCAACTCTTAAAAGCAGACTGGACACTTTTTCAGGAAGTGAATTCACTTGCACTTCCAGTAGGAAGATACTGGAAATTCAAGTTACCATTGTAAAAAAAAGTTCTTTACTGAGGGACAGGCTGAATTAGATAACCTCTCAGCCTCCTCCCAAGTTGCAACATATTTTAAGAATCAAATTAAGACCTGGAATTAAGCATTGTGTGAGTGATGACTACACAGCTAATAAGCCAATATCTTTGCCATAATATAAGCTTTATTACCTAAATATATCATTGGAATATACCTTTTTTACCTTCTGTGGCATCTGTAGATTATTATTCATAGCCTACCATGTATTTTAACTATGGATACTTATTTGAAAAACATTTTTTTGAACTAAATTAAAAACAATTTTATAAAATAATTGAAATATATGGAAAGATGTTATTGTGATGTTTAGACTCTTCTGTTTCCTTTCCATATATTTGCATCTATTACATTTTTTTTCTGTGTAGTTCTGACATTATTTTATATCATAAAATATAACCTTAGATTAACATTTAAAAAGTCTAAAATATAATTCATTGGGTTTTTTTTTGGAAAACAGTAATAATAAAATAAAATAATTTTCCCCATTTTTTTTTCTTTGTATAGCTTGCTATTATGCTGTGATATTAGACCCTGGGATAAGTGCTAGAGCTGGCTGGATTTGATCAAAGCCCTTTTTGTCATTTTCATCTCCTAAAAATCTCAACAGATATGGTCAAAGACTAGGCAGCTGAATTTATCTGTTTTGTTCCAACATCTTTTGTACAGAAAGTTTCATGCTTCAAAAGTCAAATAGATAGAGTAGAAAACAAGAATATAATCCATCTTAATGTAAATGTAATTTTGACTTATAGTTTCTTCCATAGAAACTAAAAATCACAGATATAGTCACTCAAATTGGACCAAATTCTAAGGTAAACCTTAATTTTAAATGGGGATGCTACGTTCATTCTCTCCAGAGCTCATGTACCAGCTCTAGGCAGATATTTGAAAGTTGGCATTCATCCAGAAACTAAAACGTGAAGGAAACAAAGAAACAAAAAATGAACAAACAAAAACAAAGTTCTTGAAAAGGAGTCTACACTACACTTGCTGCTTCATAATTGTAAACCACAGTAATGCATGTGCCCATGTGTGATTGCTAAGTTTTATTTTTCTCAAATGACAAGTTATAAGAAATATCTATGCTAGGCAGTTACCTCTTTCCAACAGAGGTAGGATACAGAGGCAGCTAGTGGAACAAAAGCATTTGGCCTGAGGCCTATTACTATTGGTAAACCACAATTTCTTGCACTGCCACTATAATTTAAATTAAGTAGAAGCCAGGCTTATAAACTCACATTATGACCCAAACTTTATGGCCCTTTTATATCTCCTGGGCTCTGATCACAATGAAACTTTCTCCATCTGAAGCAATTTAATACAAACATTCCTTTGGCAGACTATAAAATGTGATTTTTCAGTCAACCTTTTATAGGTATGTTGGGTGCATAATGTATGCCCAGTTGGAAAAGGAAAAAAATAAGAAACAATGACAACGTAAGCGTTGAAACATATGTGTTGTGCTCCTATAAAACAGATTTGCACATGAAAAAAATACTGAGAGATCTTCCTGTGCAATTTTTTTTTTTTCTCTGCAGAAGGCAGATGAACAAACTTTTGGCTGAACATTTCAGTCTGTTAAAGAGTAACTCTTAAAAGCTCAACAATTAGAAATTTTCTAGCACTCAAAGTCATTTTATATATTGTCTGTCTCCCAGCCCCAGCAAAACTTTCTCTTTGCACGTGGAGAATTCCTCTTTTGCCGGTGAGTCTAATTCTAAGCAATAACCCATGAACATTTAAGTTGAATAAAGAACAAGAAAATAGCAGTTTTCACCTCATAATTTTATTATAATAGGTAAGCTAAAAATAATGCCAGATGTTTTCAGGGACTGTGCCATTAAAAATATACTGGGAAAAACAGAGTACTGAAAGTAAGTTGTTAAAATATGGTGGAGAGACAGGTGCAGGATTTGAGCAGGGAGAATTTGGCTAAAAAGAAATGTCTGGGTTCCATATTTGCCGTGTAAACACCCAGAAATATGCATTCATGGTGAAATTATCAGAAATCAAAGGCATTAAGTACAATGGCTAGTTGGGTTTAGAGTGGTGATATGAAAGTGCCACCATCAGTTACAGTCTTTCAAATGACATATTTCAAATTATTTGTAAAGGCAATGGAGGGAATGATGTTGCCAGTCAATTCAACTTTCTCTCACCAATTCTTTCCCTACTTTTCTCTTAGGTCCTAAAGTAAAGAGACAGGTTGTATTTGCATGTGTGTTAGAGAGAATTGCTCTGGACCTAAAATTGGGAGGCAAAGGCAACAATGATAGGTATTGGAACACCCATTTGAATCTCAGTACTTGGGATAGTTTTAAAGAGTCAGTTACTACAGAAAAAAACACACAAAAACCAGTTTAAAAGTGAGACATTTAATATTGAAACAAAGGAAGCCAAGTAAATTGGTGAAAAACTTCAGCTGGTAACATATGAACACTGTGTCCATCGCCCCTGGCAAGAGAGGCTGACTGATGATGTGTAGATAAATGGCGTTCCATTCTGAATTTTGTCTGCTAAATATATTCATAATCTCTTTGTTCCATTTGTCTTCCACTGTAGCTGCACTGTCACTAATGGCCTTTCTGCATTTGAGTGGTATAGCATGTGTTTACAACTGCACTGGGTGATACTGAACCCAAACCCAAGGAGACGGAAAGAGGGCCCCTTGCAGAATGGCCTTCAGTAGATTGCCCCATTGTGGGGCCGAAGCATTGCTAATGCGCCCTGTTCTGGCATTTGCAAATTGTAGCTGTACTGAAATAAAAATCATATTTTTTTTCATTTCTCTTAAGTAAAAATAAAAATGGGTGGGAAATGCATAGGAGTAGCTACAATGAAAAGCTCATGAGTAAGATTTAATGAACCTTTTGCCCACATTTAAAATATTCTGTAATATTGTCACTTTAAGAACCAAGTTATTATACTCTAACCTTGTTCTGTGATTTATTTGAGCTGCTTTCCTTTATCTTTCTATTTAAGTATCTTATTCCACATCCTGTCAATGAAAATTTACAGGTTGGTAGCTACATGTTGAAAATGAATCCCGATTTTCCAACTGTATTGCATGTGTACTGATTTCCTTTTTAACAAGAAATACTTCAGTTTTTACAGTTTCTTTTACTGAGAAATTATCCAAATGCTACTATGTCTGAGGTAATTAGTCCTTGCTTTTTCTAGAAAAGCAACCCTTATGAAAAATCATAATTTTTCTTATAATGGTGCTCCTAAAAATGCTTTTCTACGCTGCTCCCAACTGATGCTTAATGTTCTGTTTCATGATGGAAAAATATGAATTGTTGCAATCCCATAAAATAATGAGGCTAAAAAAATATCCACAGCACTCAAAATTGACTTACAAAAAAATGTCTACTCTTTCCATCTTCAAGTTACACACACACACACACACACAAATCTTAGCAATGAAATTCAATTTGGAAACAAAATGGAAAAGAAAAATAAAATTGAAAAATAACAGTCAATAGACTTCTTTTTCTCCCACTATGCGTATATCCCAAAAGTACTACTTGGGGAACTGAGTAATTTCAAAAGCATTTTCCAGAGGGAGAGACAGATTCTTTTGCCTTCCAGGTTGGTACAACTACTTTTAGTTTTATAAGTTACTGAAAAGTCACAGGCACTCAAATTAACAAATGGATATGGGCTTCACACATGGACATTACCTCTTGAAATTTAATCCAATTGGCACCAAATTAATGCCTTGAATGAGATTATTGTATTCAAATGGCAGATGTTAATAAAATAACACTGACAGTAGTAAGTAGAAGACAAATATCTGGGGAAAAAAGGTCATCTTGAGAATAGCTATAGGCCTGACCCTGTTTTAAGACTATGAAACATGCATGCAGGGTCCTACGTTTGCCCTAGCTTCACCACATTGACGATCACCTAATCCAGTATTTTAAAGTGGCCCGTATGAGGAGAGTTTCCAAGGTGTAAGGTAATGTTTTAATTATGTTGGTGGGGCTATTTCTTTTTACACGATCCATTTTCTTTTAAATGGTACCTAAAAGGAAGGAGAAAAGAAAAAAAATAGGGGATTTAGGGAGTAATTCCTAGAGAAAGCTGACTTCTGTAAGAGTAGGTTTTAGGATAATTTCTTCCTAAATATGTTTCTTTTGTCATATTTGTAGTATTTTTTTGTAAGTTGAGTATTTTCCTGTATTTTGTTCATAACAGTTACAATAATATTTAATATTTTTTCTAGCAACAAAAGAAATATAAATTCTAGCAAATTTAGAATGAAGAAAAGTATACAGATGAAAATCAATGACTGCTTATAAATAATATTTTGTTGTTTATAATAAAAGTAAATTCAGATTCAGTTCACTTTATGTGAGGCACTGTACTAACCACCTTAAAAGCTGTATCTGATTCTTAGGAATGCTTTTAGTATGACACAATTTTTATTTCCATGAGATAAAAAATTTAACATTTTTGTAAGAAAACTTCACAGATTTTTTTCAGTGCATGTCAATTTATACAAATATGAAAGCACACTCAAATTTTATTTTATCACAGTTGGCATCATACTTTCTATGATGTTTTGTAACTTTTCAAAACAAATATTTTGTAAACATTTCATCATGTTATTAAATACTTTTTACAGCATCACTTTTAGTGTTTAGTTTTCTTTGGATGCCACAATTTTTAAACTAATTCCTATTATTTGACATTGAATTTTTCCTCATGGTAAATAAAATAAAATTATATAATTATACCTAGATTCATAATTATTTATACACATTTCAATATTAAACTATCTACTTTTTATCACCAGGAGCACTTTAAATCTCATGGGACATTATTCTTTTAAATATTGGGGGGAAAAAATGCCCCTAGTATATTTGACTCTTTTTTCTTCAGAAATTTCTCCTTGATTAATATAAATTGTTCTCATATTGTTTGTACTATTTCACCACATTTTTGAAAATTTTGAGTCAATTTTGAAAATTATTTATTTTTTCAGAAAATCATTTTATTTAAAATGTATTAGTTTCTATTAGGGAGTAAAATACTCTATTTTTAAAGAACCTCTATTTCTGGCCTCTTTCTTATTTCTAATTTTGTGACCTTTAGCAATATCCTTCATCATTAGGTTTGGCAAAGTGGAATTTTGACTTCTAGTGGCTCTGAACAAATGCAAAGAATAATTATTTACTGTTAACAAATAGTGGGGGCTGTTACCTGTTTATAGTAAAGGAAGGCAACCATTAGACCTGTGACCAGCGCTAGTTGTCATGGAGCTGGTTCTGATCAGAATTATCACCTAGGTCCTCCTTTGAGACACAGAATATGGCTGTGCCTGGAGGTCTCAGAGCATTTAACCCACCTGTGTGGGGAATGGAATCAACTTTTAGTATATACTTAATATCCTGGGAAGGATTAAAGTTAGTTTGTTATGTTACTGTATATTTTACTGAGAATTTTAATATTAGTTTCTAACCAGGAAATCCAATGAGGCCTCAGCTAATTGTGACTTTAGCTTAACTAATTAATTAATTAACTTACTCATCAAAGATTTTTCAGCATCTACTATGTACCATTTGTTGGGAACATTAAAGTAAAGGAAATGTAATCTTTGTTTTCAAAAAGCTTATAGGCCAATGAAAAGGATAGGCATAGATATTTATAAGGCAAGGTGAAAAGAGTCACAATTGGAATATACACAAAATGCTATGGAAGCAGAAAGCGTATTCCTCTTAGAGAAGTCATAGAGGAGTTGATAGAAGTAGTGAAACAAATTAGAATATGAGCCATTTACCTTCAATGTGGTACTTAAGGAAGGGGAAAGTTACAGAGACTCCAAAGATCTGGCTGTGAATGCAGACTGTACTGGGAGACCTAACAGGATTTATATTTAATGGAATACAGAGGGTCGATTCCAACATTTGGACTTTATCACATGGGCCAAAGCAAGGCAGAAGAGAATCATTAATAGTAGCTTCCGATTCCCATTCAGAACGAGTCTAGCTCAGGAACTCTGCCTTGTTCATTGTCACACTCTCTTTAGAAAAAAAAGTGTCTGGCACATATGAGGCGTGCAGTCCATAAATGTTGATTGAATGAAATTCATCTTCAATTATGGACCATTATCTAAAGACAGAAGGTCACACTGTGTATGAGAGCAGTTTGGCATATCTGCTGATAAGTTTCAGTGCTCAAATAGATACACTGAGAGGAACCAACATCATTTGATGTGAGAATAATTCCCATAAATTTAATTATATTCACAGTCTACATCCATCATATCATAATTTATTCTTTTCACAAGTGAATCAATAAAAGGCTTAAAGAATTTATTATACTACACATGACTGTGGCTTTATAAAGAACTTTTAAAGTATTGACTCATGCTAAAGTCTTTCCAAGAATTAGTAAGTTACATACAACCCTGCCACTGCACTGATAAATAGGAACACGGTAAGGAAGATTTTGGGAGTCAAAGTTAACAGAAATAATATTTTATATATGAGGTTGTTGATGTTCTTTTTTGACTCTGGAATCCCAAATAATTAGAAAAGCAATGTGATCATCTTTTCTTGCATATCTGTTTCTCTGCTTGTATGAGAAATATGAAATAAAAGATAAAAATAAAGTTATATCGGATTTCTTTAGGTAATCAAACTTTTATGAGGTGTATATGGATCGACTCTCTTCATTGATGGTATAGTAAGATAATAGGATACTTCAGAATGAGTTTATGATAGGAATCAAAAACTGTCTGAAATTTTAACTGAATAGGGGGAGCTTATAGTTTTGGGTTGTATGTATGTGTTTTTGTAGTCAAATTCTTTGAAAAACTGCTGAATATATGATAAATAGAATCACATTTATTTAAATATTACATTAAAGAGAAGTATCGTTCCTTGATCTGTCGTGTACAAGTAGAAATATTTCTAGTGTTTTCGCATAGTTTGACATGGTTTTTATGAGGCAGGGAGTAAAGGGGGAGGAACAGGAGTGGCTTGAAAGAAATGGACTAGCCTACAATGGGGACCAGTTTGTTTATTTTAATTAGGTGATAGGGAGAGTTATTTTATTTTAAATTTAACAAGGAGTTAGGAGGCTATTTTGAAATTTATTCTTACCCCACTCCCCATATCATTAGTCTTCACCCTCCTTTACAAAACCACACAGATTTATAGCTCATAAATTATATTTTCTCTCAGATTTATTATAAAATGCTTTTTTAATCCTGAAGAGAAAAGTAAGGTGATATGTGTTTTAAATAAAATAAAAATTTGTCTTTGGGCTAACTTGCAGGTTAGCAATTCAGGAGACTATAAAAAAATCCATAGCTGTGGTTTATATAAGCAAACCAATCTGCTTCCTGAGTGGATATGCAACTGTTAAAGCTGTAGCTCAGTGTATTAAATAGTGTTTGGAAAAGGCCCCCTGGTTATTTGCAAACCATGTTTAGATTTAAACTTAATATTTTCAGCTCAAGAGAAAGGGATCATCATAAACTCATCTCATCTGTCAAACAGACGAAACACAAGGGAATCCTGGTACTAGGAGAGTGAAGATTTGGGCACCGGCTGCCAAAGGTGATAAGAATGAAAGCAGATTTGAAGACATTTTAATACAGCTTAATTTAAAATTTAAAGTCATTAGTGAAGGGTTAGTATCACTCATAGGCTATAAATAAAGAGAGGAGAGGTTCTGGACATGGCGGGGCTTGCTGTAGGTCATCTCTGATAGAGGCTTGCTTGCACTACATGCGTGTAGTACTTCTAATTTGCAAATACTAGAACAAAAGGTATTTTGCCAAAGTTTTGACTTTTTGAAATCCCAATTAAGATAACTAATTAAATAGGAGTGTAACATCTCAAGCACATCTGCAGCAGCGACTTGAGTCACTGCCGTATGAGAATATATGTGGTAACCAAAAGTAATATTAAACCTCAGTTAACAAATTTTTACCAAAAAAATCTAATGAGTGCTGATTAAATCAGATATAAGTGCAAGATGTAATAAAGCATGATAGTTTTTCATATAAATATATGCTCCACTTACAGGAACCCACCGGTATATGCATTAAAATGTTGTGTTCATTCTGAATTATTTAAATCACAGAACCTTAGAGCTAGGAAGTGCCACCAGGGATCAGCTAATCTAGTATGTATTCTGGATGTCTTAAGGGACAGATAGTTACCAATTCTTTTCTTACATTTCTCCTGGCATGAAGACTCAAGAAATAGTTCCATTCTTGTGGCTACAAATAACTCATTATTTCCAAATTACACTTATTCTAAATTTGTTAACCAGTTTAAAAAGTGAATATATGCATTTTCAGTAATGAGTATCTTGATGGAAGTGTTTTAAAGACACAATAATATCATTCAAATGAAGAAAATAAAAGCAAAAAAATTTCCCCCCTTAGTTCTGGTTAAAGAGATCTCTTAATTTGTACATGTTAGATTTAGATATGTTAATAAAAAATTCATGTATGGCCAAAGGGAAGAGAAAAATAATGTAGCATAATAGCTAGTATTTATAAAAATAATATTCTAGTCACTGTTCTAAGCTCCTCAGATAAAATAATTTATTTCACTTTCAGAAACATCTAGGAGAAAGATGCTTATTATTATTATACTTTGTACTGGTGAAGATATTGTGGCACAGAGAATTTAATTGCTGAAATCATCACATCTAATAAGTGGTAGAGTCAAATTTCTGATCCAGCTCCTTTGAGTCCCGAGCTCCTGCTCTGACCACCTGCAGCACAACAACCTCAAGGAGTTTGGACAGGAGTCAATTAGGTTATTCCTACAGAGAAGTGCCTCTTGTATAATAAATGTTCCATAAATATTAATTTATAAGATTATAATAATGATGTGATGATTAGAGTTTGTGATCCCTTATAAATTCCATTTTTGGATAGTGTGATATAAACCTAGAGATCTCAGAAGTACATATATGGCCACATTTGGCAATAACTTTGTTGTTTTTTTTCTTCCATTACTGTGTAAAACTCTCTCCCATTTGTTAATAAGTCAACAACATTTATAGAACATCTGTATTATGTGGAAAGGATGCTCACAGAAAATGCTTTGTCTTAGAGAAGCTTGTATTTGATTTCATAAGTCAGAATATTCTACTTGCGTAAAAGATCAAGTACTTTAAAATCAACATGAAACAATTGCAAATTAATTTAGTGCCAACTGCACATACGTAATAATTCACATTTGTATTGCTTGTACGAATATAGAACTCACATTTGTATGATATTATAGTCTCCAAAGTACTCTCACATTCATAATCTCATTTGATCCCCAACCATCTTTAGCTACTTAAATATTCTGTTGAGCTGCAGACATATTTTCAATGGCTTCTAGACATCTCTACTGGTAAATTCCATATTCTACTTTTTCTCAGCCTTTTCAAAATCAGGCAGCTTACTTTTTTTTTTTTTTTTTTTGTTAAAACTCAGCACTTTTTCCTCTACTTTCTTTCTCAACTGCAAAATGGTGTTGATAGTACTTTTTACTACCTTATAAAGTTTACACATTTCTTCCACTTTGGGGAAGACAGGTAATATGTTTAATTTACCTCTGTATCCCAGCACCTAGTACAGTGCCTACCTCATACTTGATGAATATTTGTGGGACAAAATAAATCCCAATTTTACAGGAGAAGAAACTGAGGCTGAGGGAAATTGCCTAGTGTGTTGAAACAAAGTGATTTGAAAGTGTAGGCAGAGAAAGTAAGGAAAAAGCAGATCATCAGTTTTATTATGAAAATGTATCTGAAACACACAAGTCAACATGCAATATATCCTCTTGACAAGAAAAAAAATTCAGAGATGCTCTAAATTAAATTACAGTAGGCTGAAGAATGAGAGAAGAAGACAGAACAGTTAACCTGTTGATAGCTGGGGGCCAGCTGACAAAAGCCCGTTCCCATTCCTGAGAGTACGTTAGAGTTTTCAGTCAATACCCAGGCATCTACTAGTACCTACTAGCCAACCGCTGGATGGGCTGTGGCATCCTGCATATGCACGAACGTTTAGGACTACTGCCTGTAACTAATCAAAAATAGCAAATATTTCTTAATTACAGACTGTGCTCCAATCATAGAACTTACCCGCTCTAACTTATTCTGCCTTCCTTGAATGTAACTATCATAAATTCTTTCAAAACAGCTTACATCTTTCTTCCCCATAACAATGTATAAAAGTGCTCCTTAACTCTGGGATGACAGACATGATGTCTTTGCCACCTAGAGTTGCTGCTGGTGATTTAGGCTTCATGGCCCAGGACTTGGTTCTCTGGGACCTAATGGGCCCTTTCTTTTAAAAAGTCTTTCGGCTATGGAAGTTTAAGTTTTTTGTTTAGCACTCTATTGTTGCCACACCTCTTTCTCTCTGTATAGCCAAGATGCCCATCAGAGAGCAATGCCAGCCCTGCTCAAGGCCTTGTAGTAATCACCTACCACAATGATGTTTTCAAGGCTTTGAGCAGCGATTTTCAACCGTTTTCATTTTATGGCACTCATAAACTAATCACTAAAATTCCACGACACACCAAAAAATATAATTTTTTGCTGATCCGGCAAAAACAAAACAGCAGAAGAAACCTATAATTTTGATTCATTCACAATGAACAGCTATTGTTTGTTGACTTTGTCATTTTTTATTTGACAATCTAAAGGAAAAGAGGTCAGTGCCTTTAACTAAATAGTTAGGTATTGCATGTTTTAAAAATTCTGTGACACACTGGTTGAAAAATCACACTGCTTTAGAGAAATAACAATTATGGCTAGTTTTTAAAAATACTTTGAGATTTATGTTTTAAATAGAAACAGAATTAATCAAGTAACTTGTCTTCAAATATTTATACATATCTCTACTTAAAAACACCACTTTGTATTATAGATTACAAACACCACAGAAGATACAACTCAGTAAATTTTGAGGAAAACTAAGATTTACTTTGGCAAT
The DNA here is from genome assembly GCF_964146895.1 of Miniopterus schreibersii. Classification (NCBI taxonomy): domain Eukaryota; kingdom Metazoa; phylum Chordata; class Mammalia; order Chiroptera; family Miniopteridae; genus Miniopterus; species Miniopterus schreibersii. The sequence continues at coordinate 50,999,119 of NC_138109.1, read as the reverse complement.
GACCCTCTAAATTTTATAGAGAAATGTCAAATTCCTGTTTTGCTAAAGGCAGAGCAGGGGGATTTTCCATGGAAGTCTTTGCTGAGCTTTACTCCCAAATGGGAATGTGAACTACAATTAAGAGTTTCTATAACTGGGTTTAATTCCTCACTAGAGGGTTTTTTTTCTTAATTTCAGCTAAGAAGGGGATCTATTAATCCTTTCCCTAATGAGATAGATTTCATCCTGCCCTGCCGTGTACACAAAAAGAAGCCCTGGTATAAAACTCTTCTTAGCTCTATTCTCATTTTTATGGAGGAAGATAATTTCTAGGTAATAAAGTTTTAACCAAAAGCAAATCTGATGTCTTGTTTTAATGTTCCAAGTGTCTGGTTGTTTTTGAAGACCGATTGACTCCCCAGAAAACTCACAAAATGTCTCTAAATAACTTTTGGCTTCAGGACCATAATGTTTAACTTGGTTTTTTTGAACTGTTATGTCAGATGATGTACACTGACCTTTGGGAGTGAAAAATACTAGCTTAAATCTCACCCCATGTGCCTGGGAACCCTGTGCCATTCCTAATATCTCTGGGTGTTCTCATGGAGATAGTTGTCTCCTATTTTTCTAGGTCTCTTCTGGCTCTGACTTCCTTCATTTTCTGAAATACCGCAGTTATATATCAACAAGTTATAGAGAATGTCCTGTGATTTTCTCTCTCTCTCTTTTTTTTTTTTCCTGAACAATAAATACAATGACTTAATTTCTTCCCAAAGTATTATTCACAAAAAAAAATGTGTGTATCTTGCACACAAAGATTTGAGGTGATAGAGTTTACAGAATAGCATTATGTAGCATAAGAGTAAATACTGAGCATTAGATACTCTCTTCCTGTTGCCTCTGGGCCTCACTGCCTTTCTGTTTCTCAGAACCTGGCTGTGATGGTTGATTTTATGTGTCAAATTGGCTAGGCCATGGTGCGGAGTTGTTTGGTCAAGCATTTGTCCAGATGCAGCTGTGAAGGTATTTAGAATCAGTTGACTTTAAGTAGATTACCTTTCATGATGAGGGTGTCCCTTGGTCAATAAGAACAAAAACTGAGGTTTCCTGGAGGAGAAGGAATTCTGCTGCAATATTGTAACTTAGAAATCCTGCCTGAGTTCCCAGCCTGCTGGCCTGCACTACAGACTTTACACTCAAGACTGCTGCTTTCCCTCTTAGCTGAATTTCCAAGCCTACAGGTTTTGGACTTGACAGAGCTATAATCATGTGAGTTAATTCCTTAAAATAAATCTCTTTGTATACACACATTTTCTTTTTGTTCTGGTTTTCTGTCAAACTCTAACCAATGTATATTTCTTCTACAACTCTTACCCATAACTCAGTTTTCCTTACTTTTCAGTGTAGTGTAAATTGCTTTTCTCATTCCTACTCCGTTCTTTGCCTACTCTCTTTTTTTTTTAAAAAAAATTATATTATATTAGTTACCAGTGTACAGCATAGTAATTAGACATTTATGTAACTTGTGAATTGATCACCCCTTCCCATCTGGTGACCATCAATTTATTCTCTTTATCTAATAGTTTGTATATCTATGAGCTTGCATATCAGAAAACTCATTGCTTTGTGCCTTGTGCTTGACAATAAACTATTAGTTTCAGGACCCATGAGGTGTAGTGATATAAGATAACTTTCAGAGACTTTGATATTTCATCTGTCTCTTTGTGCTTCACCAGTCTCTGTGTGCTCTCTATAGGAAGCTCTACGGGGCTTGTTCATCTGTGACTTAAATATGCCACCTACCTCAGAAGGTAAATGTATCAACAGAATTAAAATATCTTTACCTCTATTGCATATCTAAATACGTTCCAATAAATAATCCCTATAAAGCAACTAAGCCCAGTATCTTCTACTGCTCTAGATTCCTGATTTCTTCTTCACAACCAAGATTGTCATAACTTAGAAAAGTTTATTAATGTATAGTGGAAAGAACTTAGATGTGTTCATCTGGGATATATTCATAGATATATTCATCTGGGATATTGGCCTATAATTTTCTTTTCTTTCGTTGTCTTTGTCTGACTTTGGTATCAAATATTGCTGGCCTTATAGAAGTTATTATTTGTTTTGATGAGGTTTCATGAGTCACTTAAACTTTCATTATTCTTTTTCAATCTTTTTAAAATTCTTGCTAATCTGGAAAATTTCAAATGAACTGTTTATATGTTTGCTGATTTTCTCTTCTGCTTTATCTATTCTGTTGTTGAACCCCTCTATTGATTATTTTTTAGTTCAGTTACTGTATTCTTTACCTCAAATATTTCTGTTTGATCCTTTAAAGGTTTTTTTTCCTATTTTTGTTGAAATTCGTACTTTGTTTATACATTGGTCTCCTGAACTCATTGAGCATTTTTTCATGGTGGTTATTTTGAATTCTCTGTCAGGTAATTCATATATTAATTTCATTAGGTCCATTTTCTGGAGCTTTATCTTGTTTTTTTTGTCTGTTTGGATTATATATGTTTCTTCATTTTCCTTGCCTCTTTATTTTGGTATTTACAAATTAGAAAAAAACAACAAAAAACCTGCTACCACTCCTCCACTAAAGAGAGGACATCAGAGAAACAGTCATTCAACCAACATATGAGTTTCACGTGTATGACACTCAGCACATGGTAGGATGTGGTAAAGAATAAGCAGATTAGACAAACGCCCAACATTGTAGAGTTTAGTGAGAAAAGGCTGACACATAAATGGAGGATTACTATGTGGTGTGATAAATGCTTTATTGAGGTGTTAGCTGTGTGCTATTTGAGAACAGAGGTTAGACACTTAACCAAGAATAAGTGGTTAAAAAAGGGTTCGGGGTAATATATAAGCTGTGCATTGAAGGAAATATGAGATATTATGTGTGGCAAAGTAGGAAAAGAAATAATTTAGCTTGTGGAAAGATGTTGTGGGAAGGTTTAGAGGTGTGAAACTTCTGAAAAATTGAAAAAAAAATCTGGATAGTCGATAAAGCCAAATGTTAGTAGTTATGAGATAAAAAAAAGTAGAGACCTTAGAGGGTCTTTCATGCCATACTAAGGAGTTTGAATTTTTCTTAAGAACTCTAGGGATTTATCAAAGTGACTTGATCAGATTTGACTTTTATAAAGATCACCCTGCTTACTGAGTAGGGCATAGATTGGAAGGTGAAAAGATTGCAGGAAACGAGGTTGGTTTATAGGTATTTTCAGTAACTGAAGTACAAAATGATAAGGTCTGGTTTAATAATTTGTAATGGGACTGTTCAGGAGATGGATTTTGGAGATACTGCATACAAATTATATACATGTAGAAAATTAGGAAGAGGGAAGAGACACAAAGTGTTTAAAGAAGGCCATAGGATAATTGAAATAATTATATCGCCCAACCAAAGCTTTAAATTTGTTATCTTTCACATGAAATATTAGAACTCTTCATTTTAGTTCAGCCATAGCAGCCACACTCTGACAATATTTAACACTTGTGTCTTTATTGCCTAGTTTGATTTGAGATTTATATATATGCATATATGAATTCGTTAAATGTATATATGCTATCATGGTTGGTTTGGGTATGGGAGTTACAAATTAGAGTCCGGCTCTAATCTAATGTGCAATTATAATAGCATATGATTTTGAGGAATGTAAAGAAAATGCAGAATTTAAGTGTTTGGAAACCAAACAAACATACCGAAGAAGAATTAGCAAGCACTATTTTGCTAATCCTTTGTAGTGCAGACTCAGTAGAATGAATAAGAAAATGGAAGTATAGAGAGTCAGATCCTAGTCACAGCTTTGCTAAAGCGATGTCTAATGCTAAGCAGGTGACATTAATTTCTAGAACACAGTTTCTCTATCCCTAAAGTAATGAGGTTAGGCTAGAGGTTTTTTAAAACTAACTCCTGCTTTAAAAGTTCCTCTAAGGGTTTCCTGAATAAATGGATTTACTGGTGCCACCAGCACCCTAAATACTGGAAGAGGGGCAAATATTTCTGGCATTAACGTGTACAAAAATCAACATTACATGTCATTATATCAAAAATATTACATATAATTATATACAAAGTGAACATAATTTGGATAAAGAACAAGGGTTTTTATAGTTGGACCTGAGCTACAGAACAGCCTTTTAGTACACGTTGATCTCTCTGTCCATTCTTTAGCATTCATTTAGAACTACTTTACAAGGTAATTTGAAGCACTCAATTTTAAGTATAAAAATTCTTGCCTTCTTGACTTTAAACAATAACAGACATAAGCACACAAGCCTGATGTAAATTAGAAACATATGTAAAGTGACAACACAATGTAGATAAAAAATGTACTCATTAAACAGGATAAAGAGTAATACTATATATGACCCCTTACATAATTTTATGAGGAGAAAATCAATAATATATAATCATATAAAGAGTACTATATTTAGGTAATGTTATTAGTTTTCAGATTCTGAGATCTAGATGCTACATCCACGTAAATAGGCACAGGGCTAAATTTGATGCAAACACATGTGCTGCGACTATAATAGATAGGGATTTGTTCCCATTGTTCATCTGAAATAGGAAAACAATAATTAGGCATTCACAGAAAAACTTTTTTTTTTTTTAAATATATATCTTTATTGATTTCAGAGAGAGGAAGGGAGAGGGAGAGAGAGAGAGAGAAACATCAATGATGAGAGAGCCATTGATCAGCTGCCTAGCCTGCAACCCGGGCATGTGTCCTGACCGGGAATCGAACCCTGATCGCCTGGATCCTAGGTCGACGCTCAACTGCTGAGCCACGCCCGGCCGGGCACAGAAAAACCTTTTTTAAAAAGTCAAGCTTATCTAACTGATTGGGTGAGTCTGAATCCTTGTTCAAATATTTTCCAGTTAAGACCATCTTAGGGAAATTACTTCATCTTTTGGGGCCTTATTTCCACCTGTCAAGGAAGATAACAGCATCCAGCTTTAAAGTCTGTTGTAAAGATTTAATTATATAATTCAATGCTGCATTACCTAAGATTCTTAATTGTAATGAACAGAAAACCTGTTCAAATTGACTTAAAATCTAAATGAAATTTATAATTTTAAATAACTGGAAAGTATAACCGATGAACTCAAGTTCAACATATATAATCAGGAATCTGTATTTCATTCTTTTTTATTTCTGTTTTGGCTTTACTCTCTGTCAGTCTCCCTCTTTGAAATGACAGAGGGAGATACCCACAATCACCACTGAGCATTTTTTTAACTAACAATTCTAATTAAAGTAAAATGCTGTGTTCCCCAATAATTGGAGCAGGTTTCTGGAACTAACTTGCTTGCCTGAGTTAGGGAGCCAGGAACCAGTTACTGATTCATACGATTGCTTGGGCAGAGAAACTCCTGTGCTCAGAATGAGCAGGAGTGGTCTGTTGGTAATAGGAATGCATTTTGTGAACTTCCTACTATAGGGAGTGTGGTTAATCAAAGACTTCAGTTCCTATGCTTTGAAACCCATTACTGAATTTGTACCAACACTATACCTCTCACCAGCTGCTCATAGTCAATGACCCAATGTGGTGGGGATGCCAAGGACAGACCCATTCCTAGGAGAGTCATGCCTACTGTGTTAGCTAAGAATGGGTCAGGGACTCTCACACAGCTCTGTTGAATCTGCCACTACACAGCTGACTATGACACATATACTCAAAATTCTCTCCCTCTCTTCTTCACTCTGTGTTCAGACTTGCATTTCAATCTGATGACTTAGTCATTCTTTAAATTTCCCTATTTGCTCTCACAAAGGTATTCTAACAAAATCCTTGTACATTTAATTCTGTTTTGGCATTTGCTTTTCAGACTACCCAGATTTATATAGATGGCTACAGAATGGGGAAAAAAATAGGGTCCCATTTCACGGTTAAGCTATTTATGTTCTGAGAATGCAAAAGCAATAGATGGAATTGCCTACAAAGGTATATTAATCCATAAACTAGTCAATAATAGGCATTATTGTTTTGAGTTTTACTCTATATATTTATATAACAGTAACCTACTCTAAATTGGAATCTGCAGTTCATTCCAGCATTCCAGTGGAATGACTGTAATAAGTACTTAAGACGATATTTGGTCCTTTGCCAGGTGGTTCAGTTGGTTGAAGCATTGTCCAGTACACCAAAATGTTGCTGGTTCAGTCCCCTTTCAGAACCTGTAAGGGAGGCAATGGATTGATGTTTTCTCTCTCACCTCAATGTTTCTCTCTCTCTCTCTCTTTCTCTCTTTACTCCCTCTCTCCCTTTCTCTCTAAAATCAATAAACATATCCCCAGGTGAGGATTTAAAAAAAAAAAAAAAAAAAAAAGAATATCTTTGGTATGTCCTTGAAGAAAAAAATAGCATCATTCTATCTCTGAATGCATCTAAAATTATTGTAAAGATTGTCAATGATCATCGAGGACAGTGATTTTCAGACCAGGAAATGCGTGAGAATTGCCTGAGAATTGTCCTGAATGCAGGTCATATCTAGACCTACTGAGTAAAATTTCTCAACAAAAGTCTGGTTGTGTGTAGTTTGAAAAAAATTTCCATGCAATTTCAATACATAATTATGGCCAAGAGCTCATGGCCAAATGGACATCTTTATGTTCCAAGTGAAGAAACTAAGAACTCAAGAATTCTAAAGGGACTTGCCCGAGGGCATGTCTATGAAGTGATTACATTAGAAGTAAAATTCTGTTAAATCCCGAGTCCTCATTCACTGCTCTTTTCTCTTCAAAATGATTAAAACAGGCCCTAGCTCATGCCTCATCTTCCTCCTCCTCCTTGTGCTCTTGCCTCCTGAATCACTGGTCTGTTTTCATTTGCAACTTCTATAAATCCCCTTCTCTTTAGGGCTTTTGAAGAAACCATTTCTACTATATGGAACATATTTTATTCCCTTCTTTTTTACAAAATGAATAAATTTTATATTATGGACTGTCCTAGACTTCAGCAAATTCTGCATTGATGAAAAAAATGTGTCCTAACTAGGCAATTTCTTAATGAGGAAAATCATTTTAACTGCAAAAGAACATTTGTCTTACTTCTCACACCTTGATATCCCATTTCCCTTCCTCCCTAGGAAGTCAGAACTAGATCAGTAGATCAGATGTTTATCCATCTGAGGACACATTTCAAGATCCTAAAATAAGGAGAAACTACACATATTTAAGTGTTAGGCATATATGAATGTGTAAGTTTTGCTGTTGTGCATTTATTGTCTTTTCCCTTTTCTTCTATTTCTTTTCCTTTTCAAAGACAAATATGGAATGACCAGCCTACACCAGTGCCACTTAAAGTTTGGTCTTAGGACAGCATCAGTACAACCTGGGGAACTAATAGAAATGCAGAGCTTCAGGTCCCATTCCTGATTTTGCACCAAGGCTATACCTCTCAGCAGCTGCTCATAGTCAATGACCCAGTCTCAGAATCTCTGGGGCTGGAAACCAGGACTCTGTTTAATCAGCTCTCAGATGATGCTTATGGACACCAAAGTTTGAAAAGCACTGGTGTGGTGTTAAAGGAAAATAAAGCTGAATATGTTATTCAGTAGTACTATAGCAGAACAGAGAGTAACTTCAGTGGCACCTCAGCTCAACTCAGGTGATTTTCTATTTTAAAGGAAGAATGAGGGAAGTGAAAAATTAGAAAAATTGACAAGAGGATTGGTCAGCATGATTAGGTAGTCAGGGTTTGCTAAATGGGGATGATCTTCAGAACAGGGGGGCTAGTTTTGCAAATTAGACCAAGGTGTCCAAAAGAGTTAGGCCCTTACCCTTCTACAGAACTGAGAGGTAAGAGAACAAACTATATTTCCCTGGAGGTTTGCATTTCATAGACATAGCTCCAAGGTCCATGAGGAGACAGTTTTGGGTGGTAGAAGATATACCTTTCAAAGGGGCAGAGAAAGCATTCATAATTACAAACTTTCTAAAGGGATTTCTCTAAGAGGAGGTTTAAGAACCTACTGTCAGGTTTTTGCTGGAACAAACAGTAAGTTCCTTTGGCAATGTTGAGCTACCTTAGATATTTTAAAAGGGGCAGGGATCATTCTAGGAGCACAGCCTTGAGCTGATAGGAACTATGCTAGTGTTTGTGCTAGTCTCAGTGGGGGGATAGACAAAATATTTGTTCTGAGAGTCACAGTTCTTATAGACCAAGGTTCAGACCCAGTTGAGAGGAGAGCTTAGAGGAGTCTGACTAGAATGTGGTAATCGAGACTTTTTCACTTGTATTGGCTTGGGGATTCATAACTTAAACAGCTGAAGATGCCAACTTTCAATAAGATTTATAACAACTTAATAAATGGCTACCTAAACAGTAAATATCAAACATGGAAGAAGATATACAGAAACATATTTTATTTTTGAAAACAGACAACCTACAAAGATAAAAATTATGGTGGCATCATGTTTATTTTCACACAAAAAGTGCTCAAAGACAATATATAAAAAAGTCTTTGGTTTATGAGAAAAACTTGACTATCAATAAAGATAAATTTTTAAAAAATCATCACTGGACCAAACAATAATATATCAAAAGGCAATAGAATAATATTTTAAGAGATAAGTATAATGACTCAGGAAATTTATATCTACCCCAGATTTTATTTATTTATTTATTTATTTATTTATTTATTTATTTATTTATTTATTTATTTAAAACATATCTTTATTGATTTCAGAGAGAAGGAAGGAGGGGGAGAGAGATAGAAACATCAATGACGAGAGAGTCACTGATCGGCTGCCTAGCCTGCAACCCGGGCATGTGCCCTGACCGGGAATCTAACCCCGATCTCCTGGATCCTAGGTCGATGCTCAACCGCTGAGCCACGCCAGGCTGGGCTTTACCCCAGATTTTTTAAAAAATTTTTGAAAAAAAATTTGGAGAAGAGATTTAGTTGTCTGAACTCATGTGTAAGGAAAATGTACTTAAAATAAATAGCCATGATAAATGTATTCAGCAATAGTTGAAATTAATACCTAAATAAATATAGTCAGAATGATTATGAAATCAGGTGCAAATATAAAAAAAATATTTATACGAAGAGATAAAGAAATGATGATGATGGTGACGATGATGATGATAAATCTCTACATAAAATTCAGGTCACCCCAAGAAAATTTGGAAGATGTAGGGTGGGTAGGAAAACTTTTTAAAAAGCTATAATCTCTCATCTTTAATAGGCTGTGGTATAAACATGTATACACACTATACACTTATGTATAAGATATGTATATCTTTATTTTTATTTTTATAATTGGTGGAAGCATATAGGTCCATGGATGCCTGGTAAATACATGTACTTGAAAATGAGGTGCTGATGGTCTTTACCACTGTCACAGATTTTGATTACAATTTCCCTATTTTCTTATTCCAACCCCAGTTCCATCTGGCCAGCAGATTTGCTCAACAACTTCACAGACTATTTGCATCTCAATTGTGTTGTCTGATTCAAGTTGGAGAGTCAGAATGTGAGAGTGCCATTTATTCTACCCACCTGTAGCTAACTCACTAATTTCTAAAGTACCTTTTAAGGACATTATGTTGATTGGAAAGTTTTCCTAGGTTACCCTTAGAGAAACAAGGACCACTGAGAATTTCCTATAAACATGTTCAGGTGTGACCTCCCTCAGTTTTTCCCTTTCAAAGGAAAGGACAGAAGGTGGAAAGAGAAAAACATGCTACCTGATCCGTGCCCTGCATGCTCCTTTCCTCTGCCTCCTCCTCACCTCAGACACTCTTCTTTTCCTGTGTGCTGTATGGTGGGAAATTTTCTATCTGTGACTTTCGAAACTTCCCCCTTTTCTTGGGAAATAAGCCCAAGTAAACTTAATGGTAGTTGAAGAATAAGGTTATTGGGGAAATGAAATTTATGTTCAATGTTTTTTAAAATGTTATTTCTATGACATTAAATTATTCTAAATAAAAATAAAGTAATTCCTCAAAATTCATCTTAATATCATAAATAAAAATATATAAAATGTTCCTTATTAATAAGTTCAAAGAGGAAACCATATTATCTTGATATATGATGAAAGAGCCTATAATAACATTCAGCACATAATATATATTTCAGCAGCCATTTTCTACTGGCAAAATGACAGAAACACTCTTATTAAATGAGAATCAGAAAAACATATCTGACATAAGTACAACTCTAAAGTTGTAAACATGCTCACCAATGCAATTATATAAAGAAATATAAAAGAAGTTAAAAATATTAGAACAGAGGTGGTGATATATTTATTTATAATCTAATTATTCATTTGAGAAAACACATAGGAATTAATTGAAAACGGTTGTTAGTAAGATAATACAGAAAGTTACCTAGTTGAAAAGCAAATATGTAAAATTATCCCATACAGAGACAATTATTACTAGCTATAAGATAATTGAAAAATAGATCACTACCCATAGAAACAGCAATTATCTTAAAACCACAATTCACTTTAATAAGAAATATAAAACTGTCTGATGAAACCTTTAAAATTTGACTGCAGACATAAAAAGAAGTCTTGAACAAATAAGGATACTTTTGTATACTATATTTAAAGGAAGTACAAGTAGAGTTGAAATACTCTAAGAGATAGAAATAGAAAATAGATGAGCTAATGCTTGCTAGGGCAAATCAGAAAGAGAAGACTTCTCAAAGGAAATAATGCTTGCATTGAAATTTGAAAAATAAGAATTTTCCATGTATAAAGGGTAGAAAAAGGATTATCAGAAAGAAGAAATAGCTTATATAAGGCAACATTACCTTAAGGAGCACTTAATGTTTGGAGAGTAATAATTAGTTGGGTATAGATGAAACAAAATATTTGGAGGGGAAATATGGACATGAAGCATTTTGTTTTCATTATTTTTTTGAGGGGTGGAAAGTGCATGCAAATTATGTGTGATATAAAACAAATATTATTTATTTTTTCAACTCTTTTAGTTAATTTCTAGATATTACTTATTAAATAGTAAGTATATAACATATTGTGAAATTGCCTAAAGAGATTCAATTTAAAGTTTGTATTGTAGAGTACCTCTTTTAGGTGAAACGAACTTGGAATTAGAACCTAGATCTTTTTCATTTATAAAGTATTTGTAATTTATTTTACAATAAGTAATATTCAAGTTAAAGTATGTCTTGATTAAAATTTTGCATTTATTATTTTTCAGTAGAGTTTTAAAAATATTTTTACATGATACTATTCTGCATTATTTCTCAGTAACAAAAAGTTGAATTCAATGCTGACGTTAGAGTTTGCCAGAATTACACTTGAGAATTAAAACATTATTAGCCTGTTAAAGAAGTATTAAGTGTTAAGCCTCTCAAAAAGCTAATTTAAAAATTATTGCTTTGTATCTGAGGCAAAATTTATTTCAAAAGATCTCCTTCTACAGTTAGTAACATAATGAAATACAGTTAAAATTAAAGTATTAGGTATATAGTAAGTCCCTTAATAAAATATTTTTTTTGTTCTTCAGTTATTAATATTTAATATTTCTATAAAATTCTATAGAAATTGATTTCAAAATGACTGAAAATAAGGTAAAAGAAAATCACAACAGTGTTTATATATCTGACCATAGAAACAAAGATGCTTATTAATTCATTACATGTGTCCTCAAATTTGTTGAGGAAAATATTAAAATATTTTTAGATTTTTATTTAATTGATAAATAAGATGTTTGTGTGTCTCCCTGTTGAGTCTGGCAAAGCAAATGTCACATGAAGAAATGTAAACACAGGTATAGATTTATAATCAAATATGATGAGTTCCGATATTTACAGAGATTTAATGTATTCCTTTGTAAAACAAAATTCTAATAATTTTACTGGAACTCTTGATTTACTTACACCCACTAGCTAAAAGTCATGCATCTCATTATAGCCTCTTTTTTTGTCTACTTTTTTGGCTTTTTGTTTTTTTCTATGTGGAATTCAAGTATATTTTCAAACTTCTATGCTATATTAGAGCAATTGGTAAATTCTAGCAACTCCTTTCCCTTTCATTATCTTTTCACTTGCTCCCCAAACTTGAACAACATATACATTTTAAATGGCTTGTCTTCTTTCCCACAATTATTTTTTAACGTGTTATGGTTGGTTGGCTATTAACAATTAGGCATTTCTCCTCTTTGACCCTATGTGTCTCTGTGGATATAGTAGAGAGCTATACTTCCCCTAACCATAACATCCAATTCAGGGAAACACAAAGTATTGTAAATTCTAATTTGTCCCTCTGGAGACAATATTTTTATTGAACTTTCTGGCAATTCTATCTAGACACAGAATATATTTTTTCTTCTGCATTTATGTGCTGTATAATTCATGTCCTTGCAATTTATGATTCCTAATTCTCCCTTTGAAGCTTTCTATCTCATCTTAAAAACTCCAATTTTTAAGGAGTATTGCAGAATTTGAAAATAATCTCAAATAAGGGCTTTTGTTCAACTAAACTGTCAATTTCTAGATTTATGTTTATTCATTTTTTAAAACACAGCAGCTAAAATAGTTCCTAACATATATTGGGAATTTAATATTTGTTAATAAATTAATAAAAGAAACAAATATTTGAACAGTGGTCATGAAATCAAACCAATAAAGTAAAACGATTTTTGAAATATTAAAACTTTGACCTGAACATAAACTTCTACTCATTCGATATATTCCCCTTTAGATGGTTTCTTTCCTGCTCTTTTTTTTTTTTTTTTAGCTGCTCATAGCTGCTATCTATGAGCATCCATTTTGTATTCATGGAGATTTATGGGATTTACAGAGTCACAGAAGCACATCTATCATTACTGACTAATTCTAGTGTCTGACAATTTAGATAAGAAAATTATTCATTAGAGCTATACTAAACCCCACAGTTCAGAGAGCAAGCGTGATTAACCTAATCATCAGAAAACTTGGATTTGAGCCCCAGTTCTGAAAATTACTAGCCATGGGATTTTTTAGCAAATCCTTTGATCTCTCTGAACATTGGTTTCTAAATCTCTAAAATGGGAATAATAATGCCTATTCCATCTCAGTGATATGCAAATGAAGGATGCACATGCAAATCAATGAAACAAATTATTCCAGCCTTTTACACTCAGGCATTGTCCCACAGCAACTGAATCATAAGAATTTTCAAATCCTAATGATATTTTTCCACATACGGGCATACCTTGTTTCATTGCCCTTGGCTCCATTGTGCTTTTTACAAATTGAAGGCGAGACCCTCCACCAGCAACAAGAATATGACTTTCTTTGTTGTGATACTTGCTTTATGATGGTGGTCTGAAACCAAACTCACAATATCTCTGAGGCATTTATTTCCATTTCTTCCCATCCCTCTTACTGTGTCTACATTGTTTCAGGCCTTTGTCATGTCTTATTTGCATTACTACAATATCTAATGCATACTTTTCTATTTATAATTTTCCCACCTGTATAAATGTTACCCTGCCTCTTACCTTCTCTAAATCCTTTAGTAAAATTTTGGGCAACATAGACTGGCTTACCCAGCTTCTCTCTCTACCTACTTCCAATGTCCATTCTACCTTGCTTGATTCCACCGTAAAGACTATAAAACTGAACTACACATAGCAGAGCTGTACTGGGTGGGTGTGAGGAGCGCTTTCTCTTCTTGCTTCTTATGTTGAACAAATACATGGGCCCCCCAAAGACTTATGGTCAAGAGGAAAACCAAGAGAAGGCAGGGGTATGGTCTCTGGTGTAGGTGAATTGTGGAACCAGTTCCAGCAAAATACTACCCTTGTTTTTTAATTAGGTAAAAATAATAGGCTTCTATTTGTTGAAGTTGGGCATTTGACTGTTTTTTTTTCCAGTTTTAATTGATGTCCTCTATGGCCTTCAGGATAAAATTCAAACTTTTTTGTTTGACGTGCAAAACCTTTTATGGTGTTTCCTGTAGTGTATCTTTTCCGGCTTCCAAAGTTACATTATCCATGCTAAGATCCTTGCACTTCTCCAGGTTCTTGAACATACCTGTGCCACTGAAATGTTCTTCCTTTTGGAAAATGTTCTTTCCTTTGGCAGATTGTCCTTTTTCCCAGTTTTTCTCAGATGTCACTTAATATCCTTTAAGAATTTGGTTAGATATTTTATTCTTTAGGAGCTGGATGCATGAACAAGCCTACGTGAAGGTAATCTCACGAGATACACCTGAAAGGAAATGAGGACAGCAAAATTGGGTGGAAAGAAAAACTGTTTTTCAAAAAACAATTGAAACTGAGCCCTCCGTCAATCCAGTGAGTAGTTGTGAATCTGGGATGGCTCTTCAGAGTTGCCCAAATGGAGCCCAGGCTTTAAATCCCACATGACCGTGGGCCAAACAGTTCCGAGCATCTAAAGGCAGTTCCCAATAATGCAGGCATCTGTGAATGCTTTCTCAGGGGCCACGTATTCCAGCAGCCAGGCACTGAGTATGTTAAACTTGAGGGGGTGTGGGCGGAGCAGCACAGCACCCATGCCCTGCTCCTCGTGCTCCCACTGGCAGTGGTGTGCTCGTCAATGTAACTGTTTATTGATTTTCCTTCAGTAGATTGCGAGCTCCTTGAGGAAAGAGATCACTTATTCTCTATTACACTCTCTGTTCCCAGCACAGTCCGGGTGTTTGGAATGTACACAGGTTGAACGAAAGTATCATCCTATAAATGTGCATAGAAACAGACTCATAGGTACGAAGAACAAACTGACAGCTGTCAGAGGGGAGGAAGGTTGGGGGGCTGGGTGAAAAAGGTGAAGGAATTAAGCAAAAAACAATGCTCCTAGGCATAGACAACATGTGGTGATTATCTTACCAGAGGTAAATGGGGGTGGGTGGAGGTAGAGAAGGTAAAGGGGGGTAAATGCTGATGGGAAGAGACTTGACTTGGGGTGATGAACACGCAGTACAATATACAGATGATGTGTTATATAACTGTATGCCTGAAACCTATATAATTTTATTAACTAATGTCACCCCAGTAAATTCAATTTTACAAAGGTACATAGGATTATTATTTTTTGGAAGAAATGTTAACATTTTAAAAATGAAGAGGAATAGATAATAATGATAAATAAAGATTACATATTTCTGAATATTACCTTCTAACATCACTTAATGTTCCAAAGAGAAACTTTGCAGTGCATATTTAAGAAGGTCGACATTTAGAACTTGAATTAAAAATAAAATAAAGTTGAAGACTAGTAATCTGCCTTATTAATGTCATAGTATTTGTGAAAATTCCACGTATTTCAGCAGTGGAGTGACAGTTCACCAGATGAATTAGAGCACCATGTAATTATCCTTAAGTAATGCAAACTAAGATCCCATATGAGTCGTGATAGTGGCATATAATGATAGTGTCATCTATCCATTTAGGGTACAGCATGCCATCAGAGTAGATGAGATGAATCCTAAATGGGTGGGTAATGCTCCATATTACAAATTTAACAGATTATGACATCAGGCTGATACCCAATCCATCTGTTAGCTGTGCAGGACAGAGGACATATTGTTATGGTGATTAGGCCAGGTGGTTCTTCATTTAATAGCACAGCTGTGCTAAACTTCCACTCAGAAACTTAAAACCATGTGAAACATTTCTTGTTTGGGGTCACACTGACAAGAAAGAGCAGCAGCTGGGATATATTCTTAGCAAGTTCTGTGTGGAGATTCTTTAGTTGAAATTAAAAAGAAAAACCTTTGTAATATGTTATGAGGAATGGAGATTTAACGTCTAGGTCCTGTTGCTTGCTTCCAGATTATTATATGGCATAAATTTTGAAATTCTGATCACTTCATTCAGTTATGCAAAGCCAAATGCAGCAATGACATATGTAGAATCTGTTATTCAATAAAATATTGAAACAATTCATATAAAGTATTTCAGTTCCTGGGACACAGTATCTCTTAATAAATGTTAGCTATTAATTCCATCATTCTGAATGTTATGAATTTCTAATTTTTGAGTCTCCTATCCACACACTATTTCATCCTTAGTTATTTAATTTAGCCATTCTGAAAATAGCTGTGTCATACGTATTCATATGCATGGCTACATATACATATATGAAATCAAGAAACCTCTCCACCTATATTTTGCTTTCTGATTAAGAGATGAGGCTGTTTTTGCTTTGATTAGTTGGATCACAGATTAATGACAGTCATCCAAAAGTTGACGTTGTGTGAATTGTTAGCAGCGTACTCCCTGCAGAGGTATGAAGCCCCATGGATCTCAGAGGAGAGTTCAGGCTGGGTTTCAGTATCCCCTTATCTTTCTGGAAGGCAGCCTTACCCAGTGCCAAACTGCATTATCTTAATTGATACTACTTGTTAATAGAATAAGCTGTCTGCTTGAAGCAAATTTGGAAACACAAAAGCAAGAAATCAGTGGTAAACTTTTCATAATAAAATTTACTCCTGCCCAGTTAGGGATATGAGGATTAGAAGTGTCAAATCAATAAAAAAATTAATGGTTTCACTTGCTCCTTTACTTAGACATGTTAACCATGAAGGCACAAAACGGCCTCTTCTACTTTTTAGATCTCTGTCCTGAAAGAGATGTTCCCTGCAATTTCATATGACCATATCATATTTAAAAAGGACATTTTATTAAATTATTTTAAAGATGAGCAAGAAAAGAACCAGATGCCTCACAAAGCAGTATGCCTACCCTGCAATTTATAATATAGGATTTCCATTAAATTATTTACAAGTAATCCAGAAGATCAAAAGCATGCAGTAAATTGTGATTTTGCTGAGATGTTCAGGACTGGTTGCTGAGACCAGTCAAGCAACTTCATCTCCACATAGCTTTTTGTACATTACTCTTCCATATGTGGAATAGTTCTCATAAGATGATGAAAACAAACAAGAGCTATCAGTGTGTGTGTGTGTGTGTGTGTGTGTGTGTGTGTGTATGAGAGAGAGAGAGAGAGAGAGAGAGAGAGAGAGATCCAATTAAAAGCAAATTCAAAATGCTAGTGCTATAAGAAGTGAAGTAATATACAAAAGTGGTGCTTCGTATTGTTAAGAAAAATATCTAAAAACTTTAAAATAAGGCAAAAGCATGACTGCATATATTTCAGTATCATATAGAACATTCTCCATCAGGGCTTTCCAATGAGTATTTATTTTATTCCCCAGGAGTCTGTGCCTCTGTTTGATGTTCTATTAATTAGGAGCTATATTTTGCTATATTTTACACTAACTTGTGGATTTTGACCTGCAGAAATGCAAATGGTTTTGTCATGTATAGAAATACATACTAATTTTTACTGTTGTACTGCCATGTAGGATATTAACCAGTTTTATCTCTTAGCTGAACAATCTTATTTCACCCTGACTTTCCTTATTAGCTGTATTCTGTTTCTCAAACACTCTTTGAATCAGTGTTGCCACCTTGCTGTTCCCTCATTCATGAGTTGAATAAGTCTTTGGTCTTATTCAACACAAATAGTGTATTCACTCACTATTTGTATGAAAATCATGCTTTAAGCTTTTTGAAAATTATGCTTTAACACTAAGAATATCCTTTGTGGGGCGGGGGGGGGGGATGAACACCTCCCCCTGCTGCATAATCCTCTATCTTGCTGTTAAGCATAATATAAAAATAAATGCATTACATTATCAATGCTTAACTTTAGAATAGTGAATTAGTAACATTTTATTAAGTAGCCCTTAAATCCATTAATGAAGATTTTCAATATGTGAACAATGCAAATTATTAAAATGCAAGTTTTTCCTTCCAAATGTTGACAATCCTTTTGAAATAAACTTTATGTCTGTTCTCCATTGGTGTAGATATCAGTATGATGTCTTTACAGTGTACACAATAATGTATTATATAGGGAGAATTAATTTAGAATAAGTATATATTCACCAACAGGAGCAAATTTGTAGCCTTCATGCTCTAGACCAGGAGAATTAGGAAAATATTGCTCAATGGCAAGCAGCCGAAGTAATTTAATTACAAATTTACAAAGTAACATTTAAAAATTGATTTGAATGTTAAACCCTATTGAAGTATATATAGCATATATTTTTCTATGTCTACAAGTGGTATTTTTTAAATGGAGTTCTGAAATGTCATCTGTACTTTTGTAATTCTCATGCAGAGTTTTTGAAATTCTATTCCAGTCTATCATTCCTTAAAAAATTAAAAAAAACAAAACTTTTTGTTAGCTTGAAAAAAAAGATCAGTTTCAGTAATGTCTTATAGCCTGTAGTTAATCATTAAAAACCTACTGTGTTGCCCTGGCTGGTGTGGTTCGGTTGGTAGGAGTGTCATCCTGTACACCGAAAGGCTGAGGGTTGATTCCCCACCAGGGAGCATACCTTGGTTACATGTTCGATCTCCAGTTGGTACATACATGTGTAGGTAACCATTAATGTTTCTCTCTCACATGGATATTTCTCTCTCTCTCTCTCTCTCTCTCTCCGCCTTCCCCTCTCTGAAAAATATTCTTGAGTGAGGATTTAAAAAAAAAACCCAAACCTACAAAATGTCGCTAACTATTGTTAATAAAGTGGAGGCCAGTATCATTGTCTGAAAGGCTTCATGAAGGAAGTGGGATAGGAGCTTGGCCTTGGAAGGTGGCAGAGATTTGAATGGACACAATGTAGAAAGAGGACATTTGTAAGGTCGGTAAAGGGAGCAAAGGCATGTTAGCAGGAATATGTATTATTGTGTTGGACAAAAAGTGAGCAACACAAATTGTTAAAATTGAATATTTATGTAGGGCAGAAATGGCCACTGTATTTCACCCTCTTCGTGAACTCTTAGTAATTGTGGTAAGTACCTGAAATCTTGTGTGAAGAAAGGGTATGGGATTGACTTCAGGCTCAGAAGGAAAGACAGTAGTTATCTCCTAGAGGTATCTGCCATTAGCTCAGGAACTGGCCTCCAGAGAGAGGGAGGTGGTGATAGGACTAGGGGACCAAGTATACAGGGTTTGGTTAGTCCTGTGTTGGGCAAACTGACAGCAGCACTGGGATAAACTAAAACTCAGCTTCCCCAATTCTGCTACTTCTACGTGCAGTAATAGCAGATTGTTAGTGAAGCTATTGATTCAACATCTATTGTCTTCTTAGTTTACTGTATATGTTCCTCTTGCTTTTTGAAAAATTGTAATCTTAAATACTGTACACAAACCTGCTCCTCTCAAGCTCTAAGGTGGATTGTTAATGTGACAAAACATTGAAGTTACAAAGAAACATCCCAAGACCTTTTCATTTGTAGAAACAAGAATCTGCAATAAGGAATGGAGTCTTAAGAGATGAAAAGAAAGTCATATAAACAGCAGTGGCTTTTATAATTTAATGAAAAATAATTGTATAAAATTATCAACTTTTAATGGGCAAATTATGAGGCACTGACTTTGAGATAGGTATAATCCTATTACAGGAAAAAATTCCTAAAATAATTTTACATACTTTCCTAGTAATTGAATGCTCTGGTAAATATATAAAAATGACAGTTTCTTAGGACTCTAATAAGCATATTTATTTAATTGGTGTCTTAGTCTCATAGATTAACATTAGTGTTGGTAATACTGTTCATCCTATTTCAAATGAAACCATTACATATTCTCATTATAATGAATTTGAAGTATTCTAGAAAACACAGGAAAGAAATTTCTGCCTTCTGTTTTTCCACAGTTGAAAGCATAGGCTTTGTTTTAACTAATAATAGAAAATAAAATTTATTTTTAATTTAGATATTTAAATAAAAATACTTTAACAATAATTAAATTTATACTATACATGGAAAATTTAATGCCCATTCAAAAATAATCAGCTGTTCCTCTTATAGAACCGGGCCTAATATAGTTTTAGACTTTTAATATGATCCATTATCTTTGGAATTAAGAACTTCTGGGAATAAAATTTTATTTTAAAAAATAATATTGAATAAATGAAACCTCTTCTACTACTCTAATGTCATTATGTCAAAAACATACTCACCATTGTAAACAAACACACATACACACACACACAAAATGCATATATACCTCAACATATTTCATCATTAAGAAATGGGTAGTGCTCTGCGTATTTGTCTACAACTTGCTTTTTAGAGAGCAATTTATCAAAGACATGTTTCAAGGCTAGTATTTATAGATCTATCACATTAATGTAAATGGCCAAATACTATTTATTTATTAAGAACTTTTAACTATTTAGACACTTCCCAAATGATAGGCATTTGTCTTGTTTCCCATTCTTTCTCAGGTCAGTGCTGCAGTGAATGCTTTCCTAGCTGTCTCTTGGCAGAAACATGATTGTTTATCTATAATAGAACTTGGAAGATAAATTTTTGGATCTAGCAATTAAAACCAAATTGACCTCAGTGGAAATGCGATTTTAATCAAAACTACACTACAGAACTCATTTTCTCACACCTTTGCCAACATTGTACCTCATTACACTTTTTAAGTTATTTAAGCCTTATGAAAAAAATATAGTTTGAATTTACCTTTCTCTGAATATTAATGAGGTGGAGTTATAGCAAAGATTTTACCCACATTCTCTTATTTTTTTTAACTTTTTAACAATATGTCTGTGATCATATGGCAGTATTAAAATATTCAGTAGCTATATCTGTGAATTTGTTTCTTTAGATATTTATACCTTTTCCCCTTATATCTCTTTAAATACTTTCTTTACTAAAAATTATAAATATATTTAATTTGATATTAAATATTTTGAATAATTTTTATACATTTAGTTTAAGTATCTGTGAGGAAAACTTTTGGCATATTTTGTGTATATTGCACAGTGGATAGTCACTGTCACAAAAGGGGTTGACCCCCAATAAGTTGTTTTTAAAATACCAACTTCATCATTTTCAAACTCAGTGGGACTTTTTCCCCTAGCCTAGCCTATTCACCAGTACTAAAATAGTATTATGGCATGTCTTTAACAGATAAAATGGGACATTCCTGATATTCTTCTGTATAAATAATTTTCTTGCTATTCTCATTTTATATTCCAGGCAATTGTGTCATCAATTTATCAACCTAGGAAGTATTCCTTTAATGTTTTGTTCGGGATTGCACTGAATTAGTAGGTTATTTTGATAATCTGTTATGTTTCTAAAATAGTGTCTTTCCTTTCAAGGTTATATGTTTCTCTTTTTATTCAGGTTTTATAGATTACTTTATTGAGGTTTGTACAATTTTTTTTTATTAAATTCAGGATTTTTTTTTGTTTGTTTTTCTTTTTCTATTTGGAATTAAATCATGTTCATCATTCTGTTTTGGATAGAAGCTGTAACAGGAGACACGACTTATTCCTAAGTTTATAAGAATCCTTTTAATGTTTTATTCTTACTCATTGATTTTCTTTACTTCACATTCTACCAAACTCCCCTTAAAATAAATTTTCTATAGACCCTTTGTGTGTGTGTGTGTGTGTGTGTGTGTGTGTGTGTGCGCACACGCATGCGCACATGCATCTTTGTATACAGAAAAGGCACATGTTGGTGGTTTTAACTTTAAAATAAGTTTTTAATTTTAACAATACATTTTAAAAAAGCACTTTATTGAGGTTTGATTAACTTTTTTTAAACATTTATTTAAATGGTCATATAATGTTATACATTTAAACTTTGAATCAAAACTTTTAATGTTGAGCCCTCCTTGATATAAATTGTACTTGCTTACGTATGACTATTGTAATTTTCTAATATTTTAAATTTTTGTACATATGATTATATGTGAGGTTTATCTATATTTTATTTGTGTGTAATAATTTTTAATTCCATTGTAGATGTTGGTTTTCTGCCTTTGAATGATGCATTGGAAATCTTTGTGTTTTTTTCTATTCTCTTAATTAGTGTTTGAAGTTAGTCCACCTTAGTGAATTTACATTTTTCTTTTAAACTTCCATTTAATTTGGATTTTTCAAATTTATAAGTATTGAATAGTATATAATATAGATTTAATTTTATGATCAAGCCCACTTCTGTCTTGTTTCATTAAGTTCTACCTTATGTCTTTATTAATTCCTTACTTCTACTTGTTTGGGTTAATTTGGCTATTCTTGTTATAGCTTTTTGAACTAAAAGCTTATTTTGATTTTTTTTCAGTCTTGCTTGTTTCTGCAACAATGCATTTATGATTACACAGTTGCCTCTGACAAACATTCTGGTTACAATGATGGGTTTTGTTATGAGTCTTCTCATTTTCATTCTTTTTAAAATAGAATATAATTTCCATTTATGTTTTCCTTTTGATCTAAGGGTTATTTAGGTAGTTATTTTTTGGTTTCCAAATGTATTCAGCTATTTTTTTATATGCTTTCTCTCTTTGTCAACATCTGTTATATTCATATTGTTCAAAGAAAGTGGCCTCTGTGATTTCTAGGTTTTAGAATTTACTGAGAGGGGTGTTTTTTCCCCTTCAATATGGTTAAATTTATTTTTCTAATTTATGTTTGAAAAAAATCTGTATACACACTTAACTATATGACATAAGCCAAGTTAATTATATTTTAAATTCTTGGTATTCTTAACAACTTTCAACCCAATTTTTTACCCATCTTAGATTTTTATTAGTTTTCCACTACAATTATAGGTTTGCCAATTCCTTCTAATATGTATATTTTTATTATAATTCTTCCCTCCCTTCTTGTAATAAGTTTACACATTTCCACACTTATGACCTTGTTCTTACTTCATCCAAAGAGGGGAAGTACACATTCTTAGCCATGTGACTTGCTTTTGAAAGGGGTTTTAAATGCTGGGTACAAAGATAGTAAAATTGTATGATTTGGGTTGAGATTCTGTGCATCTGCTCTCTGACTGAGAATATTATGCATCAGTTGACTATCAGACACATTACCTTGAAACATAAAATAGAGTTGTTGAAAGACCTTGATATTTTGTAGTTTTTTTTGATGTAGCATTATTGCAAAAGAAATATGATTAAACCCACAATTCATCACAGGATTGAATTGCTAATATGAAAACTAAAATTACATGACATTGGCTTTGGGTAAGAGGACAGAAAATGATGAAATTGTTCTGGGAGGGTGGTGAACTGGTGAACTTTGTTATACAATGGTGCAACAGGTGGTAAAGCTATCACCTATGATAATCCAGAAGGTAAAAAATGAACCTCATGACCTTGTAGTGTTGGAAAAAGAGGCTTCCTGGCAGAATGTTTATAGTATAAGTTGGTTGTGATGAACTGCATTTTAAAGGGTGTCTTAAAAAGAATGATGGATTTGGATTATGGCATGTGAAGTTGATTTAAATCAGATATATTTTCCAAAAAGGAAGGAAGAAGATAAGGGGTATCGCAAAGAGAACACAATGAGAACTACGCCAGTGGGGAGAGCTGGGTCTATGAAGGGAACATGCCCTGCCTCAGAAGAGGAGGGTCTGGCAATCTTTTCTCAGCACTATTTCTGAATTGTTATGAACCAGTTACTTTTGTTTGTCTCCCTTTTCTCCTCTTTGTTTTGTTAGCCTGTCCATTTCATCATTGTATGCTGAATACATAGAAGGCAGGCTATTCATCTACTTTAGTTCATAATTCTCTAGATCAAAAGGAGCCACATTTGAACCTTAGATCATTAGGCCTTGTATTTTGAGCCAGTTGTCATATTTGATAGACTTTTGGGGCATTTCAGAGTAAATGGGATGTATTTTGTGAGTAAGAGCTAAGTGAATAATTGTGGGAAGATGCCTTACTGATCATAGATCCATAGTTCTATGGATTTTTATCTACAGGCATAAAAAATTTAATAGTGAAATATAGTGAAGGCCATTGGCCTATCTCAAATAATGTATATTCATTTCTTCTTAAGCCTAAATCATATTTCTGGACACTAAATGTATTGCAGAAACATTAACTGAAGATAGTTATTAAATAATAGACATTAGTAAGGTGAAAGAACAGGAGGGGATTAACTAACATGTTCTTGTAAAGACAATAAATTGAATAGACATTTAATGAAATTAGAAGTACATAATCTTTTCTAATGGGAATTTTATAGAAGTCAGATCCATATGAAGAAGATGATCCCATTATAAACACAAGAAAACACTTTATTACTCTGCTTGTGGAGACTGGTGACCAGACAAACTAGAAAGTAAAAGGATTTTTAAAAATCTAAAAATTCTTGAGATTGGGAATGGTTACCTCATCACATTATGAAAAACTATCTCCATTACTTTCTTTGCCATAGTTTTCTTTCCACATAAGAACTTACTTGTGTTTTGACATTTATTTAAAAGTGAATTCACAAAGACTTGTAGAATAATCACAATGAGAAAAGTGCCGAATGATTTTACGAGGCAATAATCCAGTTCTCTTATTGTAAAACTCTAACCAGCCTTCAGCCTTATAGCTTATTCATTTGGGAACTAGATTATTGCCTCATAAAACAGCTCGGTGCTCCTATTATGGCTTAAATATAATTGTGTTTAAAGACCTTGTTGATTCCATTTAACAAAATTAGTTTTTATCTTATTTCATCAAAAGAATGGCCTCTAATAACCTTGATAATATTTTGATGTTTTCTGAATTATGTTTTCAAGAATAGATTTTTTTTTTAAGTATAATTTTTACTGGAAAAATTTTCTAATCTTTCTTTGTTTATTATCATAATTAACTATCTTTTTTCCCCTGAGATAATTAATTTAACTTGGTAAGAAGCTAATTATTTTCTTATTTCAACTAATACAATAAAAACAACTAATTTTCCTATCTTGCACATTCATCAACAGTGAAAAGTTGAGATTCAGTGATATGCATTTAATGTAATACATTCTAATGTTAGACAATTTTAGATCTGAATCCAGGTTTTAGTACTTTCAAGAACTGTGAACAAGGTTGAGTTTTTAATATTCTAAGCCTTAGTTTCCCATTATTTAAAAAATGGGGATATTATAACAAAAATAGTTATCTCACAGGAAATTTAATGAGGATTAGATGGCATATGTTCAATTAGTACTTTTTCCTTATACATATTAGTTTTACCCTATTTTATATGTAAAATGTATGTATTATAGAGTTCAAACATACATATAAAAAAAAGATTCTAGATAGGAAAAATCAGAGAAGAAATATGGTCAAAATATATTTTTGTAGCAATTAAGGATTATGGGCTGCAGAACAGAAATAGAAAAAATAAATTATTTTCATAGGATAAGTTTCAATACTTTTTTTCTAACAAGTAAAGGGATAATTTGAGACTGAGTTAAAAATCACAGCAGAATATGGAGATGATGGCTGGATGTCCTCCAATATCCCTTAGTCAATTTTCTGTTAATTGTTGAGGCCCAGAAAATTTAGTTTTATGTCAAATATTACCACCATTAATCCTAGAGCAGCATTTTTATTTGTAAAAGTTATTGTATTGCAATTTAGCAGTGGCTTTGTATTTTATGAATGGCCATATGTGTCATTCTCTCTCCTGGGAACTGAAATATTCTCTTGGTGCTAATTCAGTGATTGGTCATCCCATTCTTAATACTTGACAATCACAACTGTAACTCATGTGATTCAGACATTTTTTTTTTTTTTTGTACTCAAGTGTATTTTCCTTCAGTCAAATTTAAATATAGTAAATTATATAAGTTCTAATTTTCCACAGGAGCCTATGTATTAGTTAGGAACCAATCTTTAATTTCTTTTAAAGTGAAAATTGTAGACTCTGATAACTCCATAAAAGTCATTCACCTAACACTTAGTGTTAAGTAACCATTCCATATCTCTAAGTACAAGAAATGTTAATTGTCAGTTTATCTTATATATATCAAAAACATATTGGAGTATCTGGAGTGTTGTTTGGTCTAATAAATTTAGTGCAATTCATAAGTACTTAAAAATAAAATTCCTAGCATATGGTGGTTATTAGGTTAAGATCACAAAGTATAAAAGGTCTTGCTATTTTTGTCATTTTCACTAATGTTGATTTTCAGTTATACTTAGTAACTGAGTCACTATATATCTACTTAGCTTAATTTCTCCCCCACTCCCCAAAGTTTTTAAGGAAGAGATACTTCTGGGAGATATTTATAAATGAACACTATCATCCTCTACTTCCTAACTTGTGGGAAACTGGGAAAGGAGAAAGATTAGTGGTCATGAATATCATCAGTGACTCAAAGCAAAAAGAAAATAGGAACTAGATCATCTTACCCCAAAGTAAACACACAGTAACTTTTCTAATCAATTTTTACCATTTTTAGAAAATTGCTTTGATTATAAGCAAAAGAGAAACCAGAGTGAAAATTCTGCTTACTTCATTATGTTACACATTCCTCTTAGGTTTAGCACTACTAAAACTCTAAGGTTTTATGTTTTAACATTTTCTTGGTCCCTTGAAAAATGACGTCAGGGAAATTCACAGAACTTGTTGCAATCTTCTTCATAGGGGTATTGTGAAAATGCCCATTAACATTTATAGAGTGCCTTGAGCTCCTAAAAAGAAAGACATTACCTAAGAACAAAATAAATAATTTTAAAAGCAACATTTGAATAATTTAATTGTAAATGAATCAAACACATAGGCATTAAACTTATGTAAATACAAGTATGAAATTAAGCAATGAAGTACTTGGCCAAACCTGCCAAGTTTTATAAAATGGAAACATTTTAAACATGGTTTGATAGATATTATAAACCTACTATATATAGACAAATTTATTACCAGTCCTCAAAACTACAAATAAATATTTCATTTTGTATTCAAAGAACTATTCATATTTCTAATAATGATCCCAGAAATTATCAAGATAAACGTACAATGTTAAAGAGATATTTATTTCAAATCAAAATAAATTATTGCTTTGTTTTTACTAAGTATTGATTGCAAAGATAAGTTTGATTTTCTACCCATTCAACTGACATTTGATTACAGATAATGGTAGACTTTATTACACTTGTTAGACACACAATAAATATTTATTGAATAAATTTTGGAGTATAAATGCTGAAATCAGAAATTACAGGTTGGTTCAAATATCAATGGAGACAATATCTAGCCTTGGAATCTCAAACTTGACATTTAACTAGCCTCAGAAGACAGAGAACACAGGTGAAAATATAATGATTACAGAGTCTTGGTGGAATTCATCATTAATCAGCCTATGCAGAGACTCAAATTATATGATAGCCTTTTAAATGAAAATTGTTTCTTCTTACCTAAATTGACAAGGCTAAAGCAAGGCTGTAAATAGAAGATAAATTGTATTATATTCTTTGTTTCTCTTCTTAGTACTGCTCAAAATTATTGGAGTATATTTGAGAAATACAGCTTTGAAAAATCAGATTCCTGCTCTGAACTCACAAAAGTCAGTTTGGTTCTAAATAATGTACATCATTTTGTCTACTTAGAAATTGTAGGGTTGTTATTCCCAGGGTTGCTAAATTGTCAAGTTTACTACCTTGTCTTTGAAAGCATTCACATGAAAGAGACAGTGCCATAAGTAATAATTATCATAGCTTAAGATAAAGGTAAGAAGGAAGAAAAAAAAAATTAAATTCTAAACATGTATCGATCTCTGTGCTTTATAGATATTATCTTAAGTCATAGAAACCATCTAGTAAAGGTATTGCAAAACAGGAAATAAAGAGTCTGGCAATTTGAATAGCTTGTTTAAGATTACTTAAAATTACATGTAGATGACAGACCTAGAATTCACACCCAGGTCTGTGTGGCTGTGAATCTAATGCTATTCTCCTTATATTCTACTTCCGAAAGTTATAATCCATTTTCATGGCTTCTCAAAGTAGTTACCATAGCTGCAAAAATTGTCTTAAAAGTTATTACTTTTGTAGTTGCTAAAGAAATTGTAGATATTAGGTGTTTTCCATCGGCTTACCAACACAAAGAATTCACTTCCATATGTTAACTGATTAACTTGTTAGAAAGTGGGAGTGACTTAATTTTAGACTGACAAGTGTAGATTAATTGGCCCAACTGTATGTAGAGCTTTCCCTGATTTAGAAAGAGACCCAATCTTTATATTAAACTTTTTATTTCTTTGGAATATATTAGAAAAAATAGAAGGGAATGAGAGAGAACACCTAATAAAGCCACAAAATATTTACTTCAGTAACATATAACACCAGTAAGAACAAAATAGTTCTCAGGACAAAAAAAAAAGCAAAAAATATGGCTTATTTTAAGTAGGTCTTGGAAATACGTGTGCTTATCTCACTTCACTTTTAAAATGAAATAGGTGAAAAGAAGACTTCTAGTTGGATGGAGGTTTTAGGGTCAGGAGTGGGGAAATACATACACAGGGTGGGGCAGAGTAGGTGTACAGTTGTGAGTACAGGAAACAGAGTTCTTATATTCTTATATTCTTATTTATTAATTATTGTATTATTTTCCACAAGAACAACTATAAACCTACTTTTGTCCCACCCTGTAAAACTGGGTTTGCTAAATTCTCTCTTCATTTGTGCATCACTTCTACATGAAATCTTCTCATTTAGTCACTTGATTCCATTTTTTTCCCAGGTTTTGGGGGAAAAAGGCCAAAGAAGAGAGTGCGTGATCAAACCAGTCGATTCTCTTTCACTGTGCATGTTTCGTTACTTTGACAAATATATTTTTAAGTTATTTTATCTTTATACATGCTATTATAATTAACGTTCCAACAATCCAGTGAAGCATATTGTATCCTCATTTTACTGAAGAGTAAATAGGCTCTGAAGTTAATAGGACTAAGGTTAATAAGCTAGACAGCAGCAGATCTTAGATTTCAGTCCTGTTAGGTGTGATTTCCAAGCTGTGCTCTTGACTTGTACAGTTACTCTCATTTAAATAAACATTTCTAACCTAGGAGTGATACAATCAAGCTAAACAAGAATTTAGAAATACAGGCCAACAAAACTCTGTTGTTATGTTCTTTGGCTGGTAGCTTTTAGAATTTCAGAAGGGGCAAATAGCAGGAAAGAAATCAAGAATTCACATATGCTGACTTTTTGTGTTATAGTATACTGACACTATTATCTCCAATGTAAATGGGGAAATTAAGGACCAGAAAGTTCTCATCACCTATGTACTGTAATCTGGGACTTCAACAACAATCTTTCTCTTTGATGATAATACTGAATATGACTCAATATTTATCCTACCCCACCCACTTCTGATAAGAAAGAGTGTTAGCTGTCATCATCCTTTCCCATCTGTCTTTGCAAGCAAGCAAAGAAAGAATTTTTAGCTGTTAAGTTGAAAAGACAAATGAAAGAAGGGTCTATGGAAATGTCAATAGTCTTAAAGTTTGAGTCTAATTCATGAAAGTATAATACTGTGTGCTTTATAGCTTATTCTTCATTATTGTCTATCAATTTCCTTTGCTCTTTTTATTTCTTCCCAGATATGTGCTCTAATTAAATAAAAAATATTGATCAGATAGATGAGCATATATCTATATACAACTTATAGACCTGTATGTTAGAAAAGAGTAGACATTAGTGGAATGTTATTAAATTATCCCCGGTTCTTTTCAGGTAAGAATGGGAATTTCATCTATATGAAAAATCAAACAGATACCATCAATGATACAAAGAATATTCCATTTTAAATATGAAAATCCAAAGATAATCAGAAAATCTCTAAGCTAAAAAATTTTCCAGGCAAGAACAAATGTTTAAAGAGGGAAAAAAAATTGAGAGAGAAGAAAATTTTAGATGGCAGAGAAATCCTTGGTGTAAGACTTTGAAATAGTAGTTTATAATGTAACAAACAAACTTTAATAGGAATCATCCAGTTAAGCCACAGTCAAGAAATATCTAGAGCATGACATATTGTTATTCTGATGGTAGATGGATTAGGGTAGTAAGTACTAAACATCAGCTTAGTTGAGGAGACGTTTTACTCATTCTGATATTGGAAATCAGCAGGAATCACTCTTTTATTCATTCATTAAGCAATATTGGAGTGTGTTTTTTTTGTGCCGGGCAGTGTTCTAGGTGCTAGGAATATAGCAGTGAACAAGACAGATGAAAATCTTGGCCTTTAGAGAAGTAGCCTATACTTAGTCTGAAGTACAGGGAGGGGTGGAATTTATATCAAAGCATATTGGTTTATTTCTTTTTTTTTTTCTAGGCCCACTTAAGAAAATGTGTCCTTAATTCTTAAATCTATTTTTCTAAAATCAGTTGTTCTCATCTTCTCTCAACTAATCAAGGTTTTGTTTTTTTGAGATTTTTGAAACAACTATAGGACTTTTCTAGGTCTATTTATACTGTACAATGTAATCACACTACCTCCATTACCCCTCACCTGAACACTATAGATCAGAACAAATGGCCATTTTAGAAGAAAAATAAAACGACTGAATAGTAAACTTTCAATGAATCATTACCATAAATTCATGTAATTTTCTCACATTTGAAGACAGTGTTTCTTTGAAAAATAATACTAGGTATTCTCTGCAGTTTCTTGGTTTTCTATTTTAAGACACCAAGTCTTTTGTGAAATTCAATGTTTTGTGAACTTGCATTGAATGTAGCTTCTTGAAAAGGCCAAGGAGAAATTGTAAACTCCTTTTTGTGACATATTCCTGTTTCCATCAATGACCTCTTCATTGAGGAGAGAGAGAGGAAGGAAGAAAGAAAATGAGGTTTTCTCTGATGACAAGTCAATTTAAGAAAACCCTCTGATCAATGACTGTGCTTGGCTAAGGCAAGAGGTTTCTGGTTTCTTTTAAGGGAAAAAATGCCAACACATCGTTGATGGCTTGTAGTTCTTTGAAAGCGGGGATACATGTTCTCAATAAGCAATAGGAAAGTTAAGCTTGATTTTGCATAAGGACTTCATTTGCAAAGTATAAAAATATCCTCAGTGAAGTTAATAGCCAGGAGAGAGGAAGTGAAGCTCAAAAATTACATTTGAAAAATTTCATTAGGAAAGACATAATAATGAACATTGTCTTACTAGACAAAAGTTGACTTTACAATTAATAGCTAAACATTTTCTTTAAATACACATGACATTGTTTATTTCTTTGTTGAACCAATGAAAGGACTGATGTTGAAATTATACTATTATTATAAGATTTTTAAACCTGTTGCCTTTCTGAAGCTTTGAAGCCATGACATGAAGGATATTTGAATATGAATTTTTGTAAGATATAAAATATTAAGAAAAGGAATGTAATTTTTTTCTGCTTAACTCAGAAAAGCAAACTGCCTGTTAGATCAACATAGTGAGGATATGCAAGCATGTGAATAGGAGCTGTCATAGCTCTACCAGTGACAACCTCTTGTAGAACTAAACACTTTTACTCTGAGAAATCTAATTGCATTAATAATATTCTACACCCTTTCTCTACCATGCAATGAGCTCATACTTTCCTTTGTTCGCAGTGTTTTACAATCAGCTAAGTGAGTAACAGTAATTTGCTTTAATATAGTACTTCTCATCAAAGTATTTTAAAATGCTTTTGCAAAGAATTAAACTCAGAGTCCAGTAATGCATACGCTCTGTTATTATTCACATTGCAAAGTGAAGATGTAAAGAGCTTAAGTGGCTCTTCCCAGATCTATGGAAAAATCAGTCAAAGATTCATGAATTAATTGTAGGAATCCTGGCTCCTGGTTCATTGATCCAAAGCTGGACCTCATATTTATTAGGTAGACATGTTTGTCTTTAAAGGCTAACTAGAAGCATGCATTTCTTACAGTTCTGTGTTAGCTTAGTAATAAATAATAAAAAAGAATTGCCAGGGTAGTGCAAGGTTGAAGTACTAGATTTGTAACAAGTTTGACTATTGTTTTTTCAAATAAAATATACTTGGAAAAACAAGATCTTTTGTGTCTGTATTACCTTTCCTCAATTTAGTTGTTTGTTTATAAAAGAATATGCCTGCCAATGAACAAAAGGGCGGTCATTATTTTTCCTATTAAAAATGTAAATTTCTAGTTAAAGAAATAGATGAATAATCAATGAATTTTTCTTCTGCAGAAAAGGAATAAACAAGGATTTTTTTTGCCACTAATCCATTTAAGAATAAAATTAAGGGTCTACCTGTGAACACTCCCCTTAAAATGAGTTACTAAGGGCCTCGTGTGTGTGTGTGTGTGTGTGTGTGTGTGTGTGTGTGCGCGTGTGTGTGTATTACTTCTTGGAATATTACAGTCAATTCATACTTTAGCTGCATATTAATCTGTACTTATAAGATGAATATATATTCTTGCACAATATATTTTATTAAATCTAAAAAACTTACTTTTTAAAAATAAAAAACTTATATTTAGAAAATATAACAAACCTTTCATTTGCTAAGAATAATCTGAATATCTCATGCTGTGCTAAACATCTATTCAGAACATACCCCTGTTGGTTTAAATGTTGAAAGCTATGAGACTGTGATCCAGCAATTGTGCTCCTTGGTTTTTACCCAAAGGAGCTGAAAACTTAATGCCCATATAAAAACTTGCACACAAATGTATATAGCAGCTTTACCCATAATTTTCTAGGTTGGGAAGCAACCAAGATATTCTTCAGCGGGTAGTGGATAAATAAGCTGTGGTACATCCAGACACTGGAATATTATTCACATTAAAAATGATTTATTAATCTGTGAAAAGACATGGAGGGACTTTAAATGCATTACTATGCCTGTGAAAAAGCCAGTCTGAAAAAGCTACACATTGTTTGATTCCAACTATATAACACTGTGGAAAAGATAAAACTATGGAGACAATAAAAACAAAATCAGCAGTTGCCAGGAACGAGAGTGGGGAGAAATGACTAGGTAGAACACAGGGAATTTTTAGAGTATTGAAAACACTCTGTACGATATGATAATGGTGGCTACATACATTTGTCCAAACTCATTGTATGTGCAACACCAAGAGCAAACTGTGGACTTTAGATGGATGTGATGTGTCAATGTAGGTTCACCATTGGTAACAGATGAACCACCTGGTGAGTGATGTTGATAATGGAGAAGGCTATGCTTGGGTGGGGTGGGGAGTATATGAGAAGTCTCCCTACCTTCCTCTCAATTTTGTTGTAAACCTAAAACTGCTCTAAAAATATGAAGTCTTAAAAATCACACACAAAACCTCAAAGGTCCAGGTGGCCCACTTTAATGTATGGTATTTTGATATTTTTGTTTGTGGCATCCAAAATGAATATCCTAGACTGCCTGAGGTCAGACTCAGTGTACCTCTAAGGTTTTTTGGGTTTTCTGTTTTTCTCCTATGATGAACTCTATTCAGGACATTCATTTTTCTGAAATGGGCCCAAGAGGAGCACAGTCTTCATTTTAAGGAAACTGTACTCAGCGGCTCAATTATTTGGTAAATCACTTATATTTATTTCTGTACAACAGGGAATTTGGTAGAAATACCTGGATTGCATATACATTTTTTGAGGCCATAAAACAATGCTAAACTTTCCTTCTACAACATTTCCTATTTTAATCTAAGTGTTTCTTGTTTGCCTATTTTGTGAGCTATAGCAGGAAGGTATAAAGATATATTGCACCTAGTTCCTTCCCCCCAAAAATCCAACACATGGGGCAAATGAGAACCTAGGGTACAAGGTCAAAACCTGCATTCCATGAGACTGTCATATTCGATGTGGAGTGTAAGGGTAAAACCATGAAGCAAATACCATGTAGAGGTCTCTGCGTATGCAAAGCATGTTGGACAATAGAAGCAAATGCATGAGGCATCTAAACAAGCAAAGATATGCAAGTAAAACATACTCATTAAGACCTGTTTAAAATTATGCAATTTATTAAAAAATTTATTTGGTGCTTTTAATGTGCCAGATACCTCTCCAGAATACTAGAGTGAATGATTGGTATGCTCCTGTAGATGGATGAATAGTTTGGAGGAGCTGGGGAGATGGGTGTTGTACATTCCAGTGGCGATCAGTGAGAAGGCAAGTAGGTGTTGTGACTGTACATGCCAGGCTACCTGAGCTAGCCAGGAGAAGTCTGGAACGCTTCCCTGAGAATGCCGCTTTTAGGCCGAGATAAGAGAAAATGAAGAGAACTTTGCAGGTCTCCAGGAAGGATGGAGCCCTGTGCTTTGTAGGCGGTCAAGGGAGGCCAGAGCACAAAGTTGCTATTAACCTGGAGGAGGAGAGGAGGCGATGAGGCCTGAGGGGGTGATGAGGCTGGAGGGGGTGATGGAGGATCAGTGCCTTACCAAACTTGCCATGCACTCTGATCTTTCTGCAAAGGACAGTGGGGAAACAAGTAAAAAGTTGTAAGAAGAACAAGGTCAGATTTCAGTTTCTAAAAAGGTTACCCTGGCTGCTCTTGGACAATGGATGAGAAGAGGCAAAGCCTAGAAGGGGGAGGGCATTGAAGAGACTGTGAGGCGGCTAGGAGAGAGGCGGTGATGATTGTCATTAGATTCCTAGAAACATGATTTCTGGGCTACCCATTTACTTCTTGTTTTTTCCAGCATAAGTTTCTAAAATTAAGTAAAATATGCTTCTTTAGTAGCAAGTGAAATTTCCTGAAGAGATCTAAATAGGAGCTATGTATTAGCCAAATGTGTGGTCAGTGTATATTGATTGTGGGTCAGTCGAGCTCCCTGCCTGTCTGTGAGTTTTTATAATGGTCCAGGTAGTGCCTAAAGATTTCATGAATTGACTCCCAAGGAGTCAGAGAATGATTTTATGCCCTAGGGAGGAAGATGATATTAACATATTACCATGACCTGTGAACATTTTCAGTTAGATGACTCTTTCAAAGCTTTTAAAATTAAATAATGTATATTCCTTTTGTATTTCTACTGTCAGGAATAAAGCTTTGGCTTTAAACCTAAAATGTGTGTGTTTGATGAACTTAAAAAAATATTTTATTTTACACCCCAAAGCATACATAAATACATATAGTATGCTTCCAATTTTATTTTGATTATTTAATATAACAATGTAATTTCTTCTAGAGGATGATTTAACACTGTAATAAAATATCTTTCAAATAAAAATGCTATTCTATTTTTTATGAGAAGTTCTTTCATTTAAAACAAATTTGAGGTTGTTGAAAATATCTCACTCTTAGTTTACCAAACAACATTGCGATTGATTAGCGAACAGTTTAACTGTGGCAACAATATGAATCAGCTTAACATTTTTCCTCCCCTTCATTCATCTTGGAATGAGATAATGAGGCACGATTATGCTAGTAAAGATATCACTTTTAGTGGAATAATTCATCTGTGAATAGCCCCAGATTGCAAAAATTACAGCATCATTTAAGCATTATTTATGGTTAGTATGAGGTTACAGCTTTGGCACTATTCTCAGTGCATGGAAAAAAACTACTCATGGCAGAATATTTACTCATTTTATAGAAATGGATCAAGATGATTCATCTTTATAAAGTTAATTGAACCTGTTGAATAATATCACTAAATTAGTTTCTTTGTCAGTGAATATTATTTTTTAAATTAGGTGAACATTATCTATTAAATTAAATCTCTAAAGCTATCTAATCTATCTCCCATTTGCTAATGGAGTGTTCCTATGCAGCAGTGGCACCTATATTCTTTTTTCAAATATGTATAAACATAGATAATTACTAAATAGCATAAATTAATCTTATAGTACAGTCTTTTCAGTTTCAAATGTCCCCCTCTCTACAGGACCTTTTCATGCAAATGATCTGGTATACTTGGTAGCAAGTAATTACATATAACATAGCAACAACAGTGGAAGTTAAAAACAAAGTGCTCAGTTAATTATGAAAGATACAGAATTAGATACTTGAAATGTTATTTATGTAAATTAAAAACAAATGCACAGACTCCAGTAAGGTGGAATTAAATTGCAACATATCCAGACAATTTTCCAAATGTCTTCTTCCATTCATCTTCTCCTGAGAATTCTATTCACCACAGGAAGGTAGCTGCCTTTGGTCACTCTTTCTCTCTCCACTGATTAAAACTAAAACAGAAACAGAAGCCAAACAAGCACACAGAATGAAAATGATAATGTATCAACCACTGAAGAAATTAAACAGAGAGAAACCATATACAAACAACAAATAAATGTTCTGCTGCTCAAGATTTAGAATAACAGCATCTCGGGGATCATTAATTTTTACCAAAAGAAAAAAAAAAAGAAAGAAAGAAAGGAAAAGAGGGAAAAAAAGGAAAAGAAACTAATCAAATTAATTTAAGAAGAAAAGTATTTATTCCCACCTACTGAGCTTTAGAATTCCATATTCAGAACTCTATTCTGAAGGTTAAGTTAGTCAACAAGAATGATAGGCAGGGGAATAATAGTTGAGATTGGTGTTTAGTTGGTCTAAATTTAATAAATGGCTGTAATTTATTTTGTAATCATACATATATTGACTATCTACTCTAGGTAAATTTGAAAATACAATTTAGAAAAAAATAGGAGAGAAAAGAAAAACATAAAAAGAGGGAAAAAACCCTGTGGTTAGCTATTGTCTGCTGTATTGCCCTGAGGAACTTGGGTAGATTCAACATAACAGTGAAAAAATAGAACATATACTATGCATTACCATGCAGCAAGAACTTTCTTAAAGATCTTACAGTGGATTTCTGAGTGCTAACATCATCCTGTTCCTAATTCCTGGCCAGCTATTCAGACCCTCACTTCGATAAGGCTCAAAGGGAAGCACTGAAGGCCATGTCCACTCTTGTATGTTTGGTTTTGAGTATGGTCTTTGGCCCACTTTTCTGTTAGTTTGGAAATGCTTCAAAGTGATAGCAACATGAGATATCACTCCTGCCAGCTTTTGATCTAATCTTTTATGATGGTCAGCTGAGCCCTGGTACTCAAAGCCCAGTTCCTAGCTTAGGTGAATTTGAAGACTTGTCCTCCGGATCCTAGTTGTGTTAAGCAGGGTCAGGAAAACAGAACCAATCATCGGTGTATAAAATAAGGTATTGGCTCATGTAATCATGGAGGCTGACAAGTCCCAAGATCTATAGTCAGCAAGCTGGAGACCCAGGAGAGCCAATAGTGAAGTTCCAGTCCCATTCTGAAAGCCTGAGAACCAGAGGAACTGATGGTGCAGTTCCAGCCAGAAGGTTGACAGGCTCAAGACCCAGGAAATGCTTGGAAGACCCGATGCTTCAGCCTGAGTCTGAAGACAGAGAAGAGTTGATGTCTCAGTTCTAAGACACTTGGGCAGGAGGAATTCTCTCTTACTCGGTCAGCCTTTTTGTTCTTTCCAGTCCTTCAAATTATTGGATGGGGCCTACTCACAGTAGAGGACAACTTGCTTAATTCAGTTTACTGATTTAAATGTTAATCTTATTCAGAACCATCCAGAATAATGTTTGGCCAGATAGCTGGGCACCCCATGGCCCAGTCCAACTGACACATAAAATTAACTATTATACTGGTTTTCTTGACTGAGTATAGACTTGACTTTAAGATTTCCCCTTATCTCTCACATGGTCCATTACATATTCTCCTTTGATCTTTCCCATTGGCATATAAAACTATTTTAATGTTTACCATCTTTCCAAGATCCTGCCTTGACCCCACATCTCCCTTATGCTTTTGTACTATTTCTCTACTCCTATAAAAGTTGAGAAAGAAGTGTCCTTAATAACTTCATTTATGCGGTCCCATTTTTGCACCTTCTGCCAAATAATCAGTCTTTTTTTTTTTTTTTTTTTTTTTGGCGTTGCACTCATAATCCCTATCAACTTGCAATCGTTTTTTGTTCTTCAACCTTTCATAACTTCTCAGTAGCATTTGGTATGATTGACCTCTGTCTCTCCTTAGAACCCTTGTCTTCTTTTGGCTCCCTTGGCACCTCACCCTCCTTCATTTCTCCTTCTCCAGGGCTTGTTCCTTCCTCACAGTTATTTTATTGGCTTTTCTTATTTTTCTACTTTTATTCTTTCTTGAGGTCTTGAATGATCTTATTCAGACTGCTGGTTTTAAATGCCACCTGAGCACTAATTATTAGGGTCACTACTTTATCATACTTCTAGCTTAGGAAATTTATAAAACTCTTCTGTACTCACATATATTCATCTGTATATTCATATGATAGGAACTAACTCACACAGTTTTTATAAGGATTGAATGGGTTAATGTGTGCAAATATTTCAAACTATGGTGAAAAGTAAGCACAAAATAACAGTAAATGTATATCCATGAGTACATGTCAGTGTATTCATTCATTTCTAGTAAAATAAATCCCTGTGGCTTTTTGTTTGTTTTGCCTTTCTAATTCTTCAATGGATCTTTCCTCCTTCTCTTCTCAATGGGTACATTTATACATTGACAATGATGTGGAGAAGCAGTACACTGTCATGGAAAAGAGCATGACTTGGAACCAAACAAAGTAATTTCTAAGTAGGTATTCACAGTCAATAAGCTGTGTGACCTTGGGGAAGTTACTTCAACTTTCTCAGCTTCAGTTGCCTCATCTACATGAAGGTTATTAAACTAATAGCAATACCTATTTTATGGGGTGAAAATAATTCAGTTGCTTGATATGTGTAAAGCACTTAGAACAGTGTCAATGAAAAAATCACTGTGGGTCAGATATAATTATTTTACCATTATATGTGGTGAATCACATATAATTATATTTTTCATTGATGAAAGTGTTTGTGATTATCCTGTTTTCCCCTTGGATCATAAACTCATTGAAAACCAAGCAATATCAATAACTTTTATTACACAGAGCCCTCTCACAGTTATCTATATAGTTGTTAGAAACAATCTTAGTAATTCTTTCTAATGAATAATCTGCCAGGCAGATGGTATATATACATCTTTCAGTTTAGTAAAAAAATTCTATATGACCTTGTATTACAGAAATATCTTATAAATAGTAGCTTATAATCAAAAGACAACTAATGCCTTTATGTAAGTAGAGTGACTACGTTTATGAATTAGGATTCTTTATAAATTTGTATATGAATAGATTTAAACTAAGTATGGACATAGGCTATAAAATTAGGAGAAAAAGTGGATGAGTGTATTTTTCAGAAAGGAAAAATACAAGATTATGAATTCATTGTATACTAAATGCTTTCAAACCCTTATTCTAACTACTTTAATGAATGGGAATCCTAAGTAGTAATTAATGTGGGCATTCACACCATACTCTTTCTCATGTCATTTCTAATTTTCCTTTGCTGCCATAGAGATTAATTCTAGCTTGTGTAAAAGCCATGGCCTAAGTTCAACTGTAATTAATGTCCAAAGAGATATTTAAAAATTCACAATTAGAGAAGTGTTTCTATTCCTGCATCTAAACTAAGAGAATGTTTAGTTTTAACTAAGAGACATTAATGTCTCCCAGTAAAAATACATTTTGTTTCCATGTACTCTCAGTCTGTATTTATGTAAATAATAAAAGGGTTAGGATTTGTTAGAATTTTCTTAAATATTATCTTCTACAGCATGAGTATAATTTCACTATTAACTATGTTATACATACAATGTGTTTTATAACATTTTAGTAGTTTTTGTGATTGATAATAGTAAATACTGTATATGAATAAGATAAATTCATTTCTTTTATTCAAGTGTAGATAGAAATATGTATAGTTTTTAAAATTCCACTGTATGTAGGCATCTGTGACAAATATGACTAGAGCCTGAAGGGAAGGTGGATTTAAGAAGACAGTAAATAACTGAGATAAAATATATCACTAAATATATATATATATATATATATATATATATGCTTATATATGAATAGCAAAAAAATATTTATTCATTAGCTACTATGCAAGACACTCAAATTTAGGACCCGCTTGTTCTACTATTGTTTTAAGGTAATCAACAAGTACTTTAAGAATGCCACTTAGAGTTCAGTCACTGTTCTAGGTACTGGGGTTATTGAAGATAAAAATCCCTACCCTCAGGCTGCTTATGTACTAGGAGTAAAATAGGTAGATGATAAACCCATACATATAGAAAGCTTAATCAAATAAATGATTCAGGTACAATAAACAATAGGAAGATGGTGAAATGGTTATATTCACTTCAGAGGAACTGTATATATGTAGGAGAGTTCTTTATACTAGGCAGTCAGGGAGGGCCCCTCTGCCTTTATGCTCTTAGAAAACTCTGTGAAGAGCATATCAAGAAAAAGCATAAATAGAACTACTCTGAGACTGGGGGGAAAAAAAAAAAAAAGTGTATTCCAGAGACCAAAAGAGCAATGTGCCCAGAGCAAGTAAAGAAGGAAAAGAGTAGGTGGGATGACATTGAATAAAGATCAGATCATGTAGGGTCATAAATATCTTGGCAAGAAGTTAGACTTTATTTATTTTTTATAGTGGGATCTTGTTGGCAGAAATTTGATTACATTTAAAAGATTAGAAATAAAATTCTGGCTGCTGGATTGGTGATGGAAGAGCAAGAGTAGGAAGCAGAGAAATGGCAATTTTTTGGTGGTTGATGTAAACTGGGTCAGAGATGCTGGTGAATTAGATTAAAGATGTAATTACTAAGAGGTGGTCATATTTGGGATAATGTATTTTGAGGGAACTTATTAATAAATAAGATGGGAGTAAGTGAAAGAGAGGAGTCAAGTATGACTATCAGGGCTTTATTTTCTAATGGGGAAGGGTTGGAAATAGGAAACGTAAATATCTGGGCAGGGTGTAATAAACTCTTCTGTTTAGGCTGCATTCAGGTTGAGATGTTTATAGATACCACAGTAAAAATATCAAAAGGAAACTAAATACATGAGTTGGGAGATGAAGGAAGGCAAAACTGGAGTGATAAATTTATGAGTTGCCAACACATATAACATCATCAGAGTATATGAGATAACCTAGGGAGAAAGTTTGGCTAGTCAAGAGAGGAAAGCTAAAAATGAAGATATTGGCCATCCAAAATTTGGTGGTCTAGAAAAGAGGAAGAACCAGCAAAAAACACTGTGAACAAGAGGCTAGGGAAATAAGAGGTAAGCCAAGAGATTGAGGGATGAAATAAATCTAGAAAAGAAATATTTTGAAAAGGAATGAGTGGTAGATCATGCCAAGTAGTGTGAGAGGATGAGTTAGGTTGGCTTGGTATGATGCAATCTGCGCTGGACTCAATTAGAAACTTGGACTGTCCGGGCGTGGTTCAGAGGTTGAGAGTTGACCTAGGATCCAGGAGATCGGGGTTCGATTCCCGGTCAGGGCACATGCCCGGGTTGCAGGCTCGATCAATGCCTCTCTCATCATTGATGTTTCTATCCCTCTCTCTCCCTCTCCTTTCCTCTCTCTGAAATCAATAAAGATATATTAAAAAAAAAAAAAAGAAAGAAACTTGGGAGGCAAAAGCTTTACTGGAAATGATAATGAAGGCATTGACGATTTAGGAGATGGAAATGGTGAGTTGAGACAAATCTGAGAAGTTTGGCATTGAAGGAGAGCACAGAAATGGCAAATAAGAGGCCATAAAGTCATTCATTTATTTATTTAATAAAGTAAAATATGAAAAGTCTTTGTCTGCAAGAGCTGTTAGAGCATCCTCAGGCTTAGTTTAAGTGATCTAGATGTATAGGCAAATACCATTTTCTGCATATATTCTTTCCTAGACTCCTTGAACTTTCAGCTTGGTGTAGGATGATGACCCTTCTTCAGTTGAACACATTTACATAGCTGCATTTTTTTGCTAGAACTTTTGTTCAAGCACAGAATTTGTACTATATGCCAGTAACTGCACTATGCTTTGGAGATTCTAACATAAAAAATATGTAGTCTTAGTTATTAATGAGCTCTCAACATAGTTATTCCTCATTAAGTTCTTAGTTTGTGGTATTTTGGGGGTTGTAAAATTTAGTGCCATTTCAATTGTGTTACCACCTTTTGGGGGAAATATATCATTTGTTCAAGACAGATAAAATAAATTTATTTACATAATTACTTTGGAATTAAAATTAAAAATCAAAAACTTTCATAGTCAACTTTTCTGGAGAAAAGTATAAAGAACAAAAGCATCTGTAGTGTGTGTAAGTTGGCAAGTATCCTTGTCTGACACTTTCCAAATTGTTTTAGCAACGTTTGGCAGGAATCTATCACAAATTAAGGGTGATTAAAATTTTTCAGTATGTGAAAGCAGATGGAGAAGATGAATTGACAGAGAGAATGTTTCTTCCTAAGAAACTGGTTGGTAATAATAATTATCTTTAAAGAAAGCAAAAAAAAATCAGTATTCCCCACTGACTTTTTATTTATATTTGAGAACCTATCCTACTCAAAAAAGCCTTCAACTTAATTCAAAATTGGAAACTGATAAAGAGAAAAAAAATCTAAAAATTACTCTAGAACGATGCACACTGTACAAAGTGAAAAATATTCTGAACACTATAAAAACATAATTGTGTCATTAAAATGTCTGTTTGCTAAGGAGAATAATTCAATCGGCTGTTAATTGAAGAAAAAGCACATAATTGATAATGGCTTATTTTTCTTAGAGGTAAAATTTCTGTGCTCCTATAAAATAAGATGATTTTTCAAATCTTTTTTTTTAACTCCTGAGTAATCATATGGAAAATCATGGTAACTTGACAATAGGGCCACAACTTAGAGGAAGTAAACAGAAAATAAGCAAGTTGTTACTACTTAACAGTAATTCATTATAATACTTTATGCTTTATAACAATGCACTGCTGAGGAGTACTGAGCTTTAGAGTCAGAATGGCTAGGTTTCAATCGTGGGCCACTTAATTCTTTTAAATGGCTTTATCGCCTCAGTGCCCGCTACCTTCCCAATGCTGCCCCCAGGATCCCACCGCCCCCGCCTCGCCTCTCACCCGGGCTATTGAAATCACCTCCTAACTGGTTTCCCTGATTGGAATTTCCTTCCCTTCAGACAGTTCTGCAAATGGCAGGCAGGAGATCCTGCTCCTGTGAGTCAGGTCTCGAGGCTCTTCTGTTTAGACACTCCAGGCTTTTCCTGGTCTTCAGGACCCACTCGCCTCTGTCCCCACTTATGCCGCTGGTCTCGTGGTCTGTGCTCTCTTCCTTGCTCCTGCGCCTCCACTTCTGTTGGTCTCTTCTTCTCTGAACACGCCCGGGGGGCTCCCTGTGTCTGAGGCGTCTCCTCTGGGACCTCCTCAAGACTGTTTCCTCGGGACCTGCTGCCTCACTTCCCTGAGACCTTCTGTCAGGAAAGCTTTCCTAACCATCTTCTTTCAAACTGAAACCCTCCCTCGACACACC
This sequence comes from Miniopterus schreibersii, assembly GCF_964146895.1. Taxonomy (NCBI): domain Eukaryota; kingdom Metazoa; phylum Chordata; class Mammalia; order Chiroptera; family Miniopteridae; genus Miniopterus; species Miniopterus schreibersii. The sequence goes on along the minus strand of NC_138109.1, from coordinate 50,956,008 downwards.
CCTATCACCCTTTCCTAATTTATTACTTCTTTCTACAGCCTGTCATCTACCTGCTTTAATTATTTGTACTGTTTGTTTGTCATCCCTCACGACAAACAATGGAATGTCAGATCCATGACGACAGTGTTTTTCACCTCCACTGTTTAACAACCTGGCACAAGATAGGAGCAACACATATTTTTAAGTGGCTTGATAAATGGTAGGTAATATTATTGTTACTGGGAATTACTGTTCTCTTTGTTGCCTTGGACATTTACTGGCAGGTAAATCACTTAATATTGCCTTACCTGTAAAATGAAGCTCAAGACTCCAACTTTACTAGACTATTATGGGGATTAAACAAGATAAAAATATCTGCCTTCCAGGCTACTATCAGGGTTAACAGAACATTTACCAAGCACACTGCCTGGCAGATAAAAAGTGATGAATTAATGTTAATAAAATTTGCATCTGAATTAAGAGATTATGTTATGCAAATCCAGATATCATTTATTTTGGCCCTGATTTTGTATTTAGGAAAAGAAAATTGTATGAATTATTTTATGTGAGAAATTTTGTAGAGCATAGAAATTTACCCAATCATGTATTTGTTCCTCAATTCCTTATGCATACATATTTAGATAATTTCTATTTTTTAATTATGAAATATATATCTTGAGTATGCATGGATATGTTGCCAATGCTAATGCCCATAGGCCATCAGAAATACTCTTGTTGTCAGAGTCAGATGTTGCATATTGCTCTGAGGGAGATGGAGACCACACTCCACGGGAACCATGGCACATCTCAGTAAGAGGGTATTAGGAGGAACTTATACATTTCAGGCTTGTATTAAGTAATTCTAGGGGTGCAATAAGACAGTACTACTTGGGTTGGGTGCCTTCAGGAAGCAGAGACAATTCTGTGACTGAGTACCTTAATTTTAACCTAGTGGGTGAAAGGAAAGAAGTAAGACTAAAATTGTAATTGGAGAAGCAGCAGTAATCACTAATGTTAGCTTGAGGATGGGGGATATTTGGTAATTTTTGTGTGTCATTTGCACAACAATCTTTTTCTTGTTTGTGCTCAGCCATGACTACGGAGTGGCCTTGTTTATGTTTTACTTCATCATGGTCACACAGTGACCTTGTCTGGTGCTGGTGACTTGTGAGATTATTTATGTTCTACAGGAATACACCATGACCTCCAAGTAAAGGTTAGCTCTTAAAAATGCCAAGGCCTGAATGCTAGAACCAGACCAATTCCCAAATGTCATGGACTACTTCTCCCTTTCTCAGGCTTTGGACACATATGTACATATATTGGAACCTGGTTTTGTCTATTTCAATACCATATATATATATATATATATATATATATATATATATATATATATATACTTTTTTTTAAGAAGTGCTAAGCTACCCAAGTTTAGATCATTTTTCTTAAAATATATAATTCTTGGGGGGAAAATGTCAGCATAATTTTATATCCAAATTAATTAAAATTGATTTGTAATATTTTTTGGTAGAAATTGATAGCCATTAGGTAAATAATTATAAATGTCCAAATACAGCCTAACTACATAATATTTTGGCACAAACAAGGTTTGTCAGACATATCTGTAATGTATGTATCATTTTATTAAGAATACCTTATCACAGTTAAAGATAACATTTTTAGTAAAAGTAAGCAAATAACAATTACAATGAAAAATATTCTTATAATTTAGTCATAAAGAAACATTTAATTTCCTTAAGTTCCTTTTAAATATTATTGTAGCTTGCAAAAATCCACACCAGTTACTTTTTAGTTCTCTGTTAGAAGATTTGCATTCTAAAAATTATTATTTATGGCTATTACACTTACTAAAAAATAATTATGCCAGTTTATTTAAATGTAAATCAGCTGTTACTGCTTAAGTTGGTAGCTATTACACTTGTACCATTGTGTTTTTAAATCTTATTGGATTGCCTGGCTGGGCGTGGCTCAGTGGTTGAGCAATGACCTAGGATCCAGGAGATCAAAGTTCAATTCCCGGTCAGGGCACATGCCCAGGTTTAGGACTTGATCCCCAGTTGGGGGCGTGCAGAAGGCAGCCGGTCAATGATGACTCTCTCATCATTGATGTTTCTATCTCTCTCTCTCTCTCTCTCTCTCTCTCTCTCTCTCCCTTTCCCTTCCTCTCTCTGAAATCAATAAAGATATATTTAAAATAAATAAATAAATCTTATTGGGTGAGGTCATTATCAGGAAAAATGGCTCTCACATAATATACATAGATGGACAGACAGATAAATAGATAAAAAATAATACATAAATTTATAGGCTTTTAACTCTGAATGATCATCTAGCTAAATCCCTTTTTTGTAGGGAAAATGAGACACAGAGACAGACATTACATTTTGCTCTAGTCTAAGACATGCAGAGCTAAAATAAGGAACTGGAGTTTTGTAAAATTCAGAGCTAAGTCTTTTCCGCTGTGACACTTGTCTTCTCTCTTTGGGTTAAGTTGAAAATCCCTTGTGGATTTATCTTTCTTATGCAGCAATTCCCAGAAATTCAACATTTATTATTAGGGGGGCCCAGGAAGAAAAGTGAATAACATTGTCAAGCTCCTTTTATTTCACCACATTTTGCTAGTCAGAAAAAAAGCCTAGTGTACTAGATCACAAAATGCTCCAGTAAAGGTAGGCATAGGTGACTTTCTATTGCATGGTATAGAATGAGAGCTTCAAAAATGAATACTTCTGTTGATACCACTCCAGAGTCTATGCTCTTCTTCTTAATTATTATACAAATTCTTACTCAAATTAACACAGAAATAAAAGTTTTGGAGCCTTACAAACCTTTGATAAAGATCCTGGCTGTTTTAAGTTAAAACACTCTGATAAGTTCAGTAATTGCTTATTCTTTGTGGAGCATGTATTTGCTTCACAGTTAAGGAACCCATGTTCTGTTTAGTATAATTCCATGGCATGTTTTATTGTTTTATAAGGTGGGGTTTGGGGGACTAATTGAAAGTGGATTTAGAGTACAATACACTATCTTTAAAGTTCTATTTTATGCTATAAATTACTGCTTAACGAGAATTCTTCTAACAAATCAGTAAGAAAACAAGTATAAACAAACAAAATTCTTATGGATTTTATCATAATTTTAAGCTTGTCATCCTTTTTCTTTTAACAAGGCTTTTTTATAAGAGCTTTTAGACTCATAAATTTAGTTAGAAATTTCATGTGTTCTCCCCAAATCCCTTTTTAAAAATCCCATATACTAGCCCATGTGCAAGTGTGATACACTGCTAAATGAAACACTCAATTACAAGACTGTGTTTGCTGTGTGCCAATGTAGTCAATGTTTTTGCATTGGTGAGGCCATCCTTATTTAACACCTCATAAAAGAAAAGCCAGCCTCTTCCAAAAGAACAAATTTATTGTACACCAAGGATCTGTGTGTAAAAATGGTCTCCTACTGTATTTAAAGTACGTCTAATGCTTATACAGTACGTAAATACTGCAGATTCCATGTATGTTGGAAGTAAAGATGCAAATCACAAAACAATAAGTTCCTGGTTTATAACAAAGAACCTGAAGAAAACTTGAACAAATCATAATAGTCACTGAGATAGAGAATGAAAGTTTTTGTCATGCAAAGAAACAAATCATTGTGCTGTTGCAAGCATTTGTTTCCCTCAAGCCCCCTCATCTCTCTCTCTCGTTCTCTGTTCCTCTCTCCCACCCCACCCCTCTCTCTATTCTTCAGACACATCATCAACCTTAATGATAAAAGCCTTCCACAAAAACATTTCTTAAGCCTTAGGAGCAAACACCTCTTTGGCATCCTGGGAGAATATTCCACAAACATCATCAATCTCCTTCAGATCATGATTTACAACCTTTTCGTTTGGCCTACTTGAGCCATTTGTGAGCACGCCCCAACAGCGTCACACTGGGATTTTCCTCCACTTTGCCCTCTAAACACATAGCAACATAACTGTGCTACAGCCAGTTTGGAAGCAAGTGCTTAACAAAGGAATCAAGTGCAAACTACAGATATTAGGCTGTAAAAACACTTTTCAAAGCAGCTGCTTATTAACGCCTGGACTCTCCAGGAAAATGGAAAGAAAATAGCTCTTTCTGTGGAGGTTCAGCCAATATCTTCTATTTCATATGTTAATTGTCAGTGGCATTCATAAAGCCAAGTACTGATAACTTTAGGGCATAAAATTTGGGTTTTTCAAAAGAAAAATAAATCAAAGTCAGTGGAATAATTTGTACGGATGTATATTTCTCTTAAACAACAAAAACAACCTAGTATCTCAAGAATGGTTAACAGTTACCATCTTTCTGAACATTTTCCTTGCGACTCAGGAAAGGGGTCTGCACCACAGCTGAATTCACTTAGTGTATGCCTAAACCCACTCTTGCTGTGTGTGCTCACTAAAACAGATGCACATACATTATTAATTGTTGACTAACTTGCAATCATCATCAAGGGCAGAAAAACTATACCCCCATCAGGAAAACACACAAACATTATGATTACTTGAAAACATGGGAGGATCTTTAAGATGTCTATATTGAGTGAAATAGTAGCTACTGACTGACATGTCTAGCAATATTTATGAAGGAAGCTTTGCAAAACAAAATGTTTACTATAGCCAAGTGATGAAAACCAGAGGAATTCATGGAGCTGGGTACTTGATAGAAGAGTCAGAATTTGTATTCTTTCTCCCACCTCACCAAATAACGTGTATATATACAGAATGGGGGGAAGAGAATACAATAATGACACATAAATCTGGTCTTAACTGTAAGTCTTAGATTTTATTTTTATAGCTGGATTACATTATAGGAAGTGATGGTTTACAAACCCAATTAACTCAGGTGGTCTGGTGAAGCACAATCAGATCACAGGAGAACATCTATAGTAGGAAAATCAGATTCATGTTCATTATATAGGCAAAGGGGATTAGGTTTTTATTTTCCCTTCCTTGGTTTTTTATATGCTCTGTGGTATGGGCTGGATTGTTTTCAGTTTTAAGTATCAGGTTGCTGAATCAGAACCAACTATAGGTTTGGATGCTACACTCACTCCTACACTGCTGGTAGGATTTAAAATTGAAAAATTTTGGAAGGCAGTATTGAAATAGCTTTACTCTGCCTTAAAAATATCCATATACTTTGACAGAATAATGTAACCTTTCTGAATTCATACCAAGAACATAATCTGAAACTCACATAAAGATTTTTATAGAGAACTTCACTGTTTTATAGCTAAGATTTGAGACAAACACTCAATGATAAGAATAGTTAACTAAATTATGGCATACACATATGCTGGAATAATAATAAGCAATTAAATTATATATATGTGTAATCAATTATATATCATATAGTATAATGGGACATGCATGTTATAAGTTAAGTAATAAAAATCTACCCAAAACTTTTCATACAATGTGATCTTTATTAGAAAAATATACACTTAGAAAAATTATGGAAAGAAAACATTGAAATGTTTTCTCTCAGGGTGGGATTATTGATAATCCTAAATTATTTACTTATTATTTATACTCTTACTATGTTTTATTTATGAAGTTACAAAGACTCCTTTAGAATTGATGGTTATAGAAGGGAAAATATAGTATAGTCAACAAACGATTTCATTTTTCTGGGCTCAGAGTGCAATGACATTTCTCAGCTCCCGTGCATCAAGCGGGGACTTTGTTTCTGGTTCCCCTCCCGGCAGGTAGACAGAAGTGATCTATCACTTGCAGGCAAAGGCCCTCAGTATGCTGGGCCTTTTCCATGTGGGTGCTCTTTTATCTTCTGGACTGGAGAGTAGAGCAGCCCGGATCCCTCAGCTCCCACTTGGATCAGAGCTAAACAAGTGAGCTGTGCCATCCTCATCAACATCCTTATAAATATGGAGATTTTCAGGTTTATTGGTTACTTCAGCATTGCTTAGTAATTATTAGCTATTTTACTGAGCTACCACTCACTTGCTAATTTTCTTAACCTAATGATAAAAGTCACAGATATGTGAGCAATGCAAAACAGGAATATGTAAGATAGTTGCTACTTTTATTTGCCCTGATTATTTTATTTAGATCCATTTAAAGCTATGAAAAAAATATGGTTTGGAGAGTCTTAGCCCAGTTGTTTATCTCCTTACATACATTGGGAGCGGCAGGCTTCCAGATTTTATATTAATGGCAAAAATACATACACAAATACTCATATATATAAATGTTACCTGTACAAGATGCTTTCTTCAATGCAGGAAAACCTTTTCACACTTGCATGCATTTATACAGACTATTCCTTCAGCCTATAATTTCTCCTTCTCGGCATGACAAACACCTACTCATTTTTTATAACCAAATTCAGATGCCATGTCTCAATAAAGCCTCGTTCAATCCAGTCACCAACGTGTATGGACATCATTCTGCATAAGCTCTAGGTTCAGAAATATTTAATTTTTTATGTTCCCAAGTCTTAGCAAAGAGCCTAGCATAATATACATAACCATTAAATCTGATGTTGTTACTAAAATATTGTTTATTTGTAATGTTTGTTCTGTGTTCATCAATTCTATTAAAAAGTGACAGAAACATGAGTATTTCCCATTACTTGCTCCTCCTACCTAAGTTAGCTATAATTAAGATTCTTTACTTTGGGTTACTTTTAATTCTGCAATTTTAACATAATTCTCACTTTTTAAATTTGGCAACTGAGTTGCTGTTCAAAGAAGTGAACCTTATATTTGACCTTTTCTACTGGTTTAAGGTTAACTTTAACATTTTTAATGTTATATAAGTACTCTAATTTTTTTGCTAGTAAAATGCTAATATATAAATATTAGCCCTGCTGGGTGTGGCTCAGCGGTTGAGCATTGACCTAGGATCCAGGTGGTCGGGGTTCGATTCCCAGTTGGGACACATGCCTGGGTTGTGGGCTCGATCCCCAGTTGGGGGTGTGCAGGAGGCAGCCAATCAATGACTCTCTCAGAATTGACATCTCTATCTCTCTCTCCCTCTCCTTTCCTCTCTCTGAAATCAATAAAGTTATATTTAAAAAATAAAATAATGATAAATTAATAAATAAATATTAGCTTATTTGTGTGGTTTATGGACTACTATGTAGTCATTAAAAAGAATGTAGTAAACCCAGTTATACTATCTATTAAATTTTCTCTTATATATTTTGGAGTAAAAAAATAATGAGGGACTGTATTATATGTAGGTTTCAGATTTCTGCTTCCACTTAGGGTATAGAAAATCTTAGGAATATATTTCTTTCACCTAATAAAACAAAAAGCTAGATCATCTATAATATCTTACCTTACCAATCTTACCAGAATGCTGAGTTCACAAGGCAGTCAGACAAATGGAGTTCCAAGTCCCTCCCAGGAGATGGGATGCATGAACTCTTTTATCTCTGGCAGAACATGGAAGGAAGAGATAAAGCAAGTAAGTAATAAGGAAATATCTAAAATGTTAACATATTCTTAAAGGCCAAATGAAGGCTAGTGTGAAAGTTTAGAATCTCTAGGAGCCTCAGACAAAAATAAACAAGTCTGCTCTTATTAGAAAGCTCTTTTTCATGGCCCTTCATCCAGTAGTTATGGGAAAAATTGGGGAAAGAGCAGTGGAGTTGAGAAAGTTCCCCTTGATAGCAGATAGACAGAAAACTCTTCTCACATTCCCAGACCCTTCCTTATGTGAGACAAATCTGTCCCCACTATAACAGTATGTCAAGTACCTTAGTCAGCTTGAGCTACTACAACAAAATACCATTAACTAGGCAGCTTAAACAGCAGACATTTATTTCTCAGAATTCTGGAGGCTGCCAAGTGTGAGATCAGGGGGTGCCAGCAGGGGTCAGGTTCTAGTCAAGGCCTTTCCTGACTTTCAAGTGGCTGTCTTCTTTCTGTATTTTCACCTGGTGAAGAGAGGAAGCTCTCATGTCTCTTTCTCTTCTTCATAAGGGAACTAATCCCATTATGCAGGTTCTATCCTGATGACCTCATCTAAACCTGGTTACCTCCCAAAGGCTCCACTTCCTAATACCATTATATTGGGGCTTGAGGTGTCAACATGAATTTTGGGAGAACACACAGACATTCAATCCATAACATCAAGTAACATGGACAATAACATGCTACTGTGAAAGAGCAGGAAACTCTCTTGCTACTGGTTCTAGGTAAAGGTACTCTGCTCTGGAAGGAGGAATGGAAGCCAGATCAGTTCCCAGGGAAGAGGCGCGATACCCACTTGGGCACAGGATCTTGCACTGATATTAAGTGGATGTCTGCTGCTACTCAGCAAGGGGCAAGACATTTTCTACCACTCAAAACTACCTACAGACACAAGGCAAAATTTGGACTCTAAGATTGGGAGAGAAACAAGAATGCTGAGATCATTCCATCCTTGAACTACAGATTCACAGGACCTACCTAAGATGTGATTGTACTAAGATAACCAAGAATTTCCCATCCATCCCCCTCTTCACTCTTCACCAAAAAAACATTGACAGCCTGACAGAAAAAGAGGGATGACAGTTTCTAGGCATAAATGCTATTTACCTCAGTCTCTACTATTCTCTTCCACAATGTCGAACATTGAGAACATATGAAATATACAAAAGAGTAAGAAAGCAGCACATTGTCAGGAGATTAAGTAGTTCATGACTAAGGCTTTGAGATAACCCAAAAGTTGGATTAGGCCCGGCCGGGCGTAGCCCAGTGGTTGAGTGTCGACCTAGGATTCAGGCAATTGGGGTTGCATTCCCGGTCAGGGCACATGCCCAGGTTGCGGGCTCCATCAATGGCTCTCTCATCATTGATGTTTCTATCTCTCTCTCTCCCTCCCTCTCCTTTCCTCTCTCTGAAATCAATAAAGATATATTTAAAAAAAAAAAAAAAAGTTGGGTTAGGAACTTAAAAATAACTACAATTAATATTAAAGAATCTAAAAGGTGTGAGTATAATAATACCAATATCATTTGAACCAAGTTTTAAAAAATGAAAAATAGAAATTTTGATTAATAAATTGATGTTAATTGGTTAAAAATTTATTTTTTAAATTGTAATCCAAATTCTTCTTAGGGGGACAACTCTATTATTTAGGAAAATACTTTAGTAAGGTTATTGAGATTGGGTAATGTTTTAATGTATTAAGTTAGCCAGAGAAATAGTTGGGTAAATTGTACTTTATTTAAAATAAGCATGTATTTAGGCATGGGGGATACCTAAAAAGCAAGAGAAATAAAGGGATGTCTAGAAATGTGGAGGTGTGTAAAGAAAGAATGTTGAATATTTAACTGTAAGGCATAATTAGTTCTGTAACAATATGACTTCTTCCTCTCTTTACCTTCACAGAGTTCTAGTAAAGTTGACTTCATACACAACAGCTTTGTGTGATGTTTGGAGTGACATAAGGGAACAAATGAAAAATAGTAGAAAGAGGCATGGTTGAGAAAGAAGGAAATTGAGCAGAATCAGGAAGCAGTCTTTAGCAATAAGCAAGGGAATTCACAGAATCCTAGACTTCAGCTTTGTACAGTCTATAGAGCATGGGCTAGGGTTCAAAGCCAGCCTTTGTGGTAGTAAGGATAGGAAGACCCCACTAATATCTAAGTTGCATGACTCTGCCTAGAAAAAAGAAAAAATATTCATCCACGAGCAATACATAACTTGCATTGTGTTATTTTAAAATATATATTGAAATAATTTTTACCCAATTCTGTAATTCTCAAACAGATTTTTACACTCATGGAAAGAAAAGAAAATTACCATGAAGCTACACTATAAAACTGTAATTACCACTCTTGCATGTGGCTGCTCAGAATGGTATTCAGTAAAGCTCAGGAAAGAAAGTAAAAGAGTGTGGGAGAGAGTACACTTTCTGTGTATTTTTTAGGGCTGAGGGGAATATAACTTTAGAAAGCATTTCACTTGAGAAAAAAAAAAAAAAGTTTTACCCTGAATATCTTGTTAAAAAAAGAGTACTATCTTTTAATGGTTTTTATCTCAAGCGTTCTTTTTGTGAAAGGAATGTAGGACATTAAGTATAATATGTATTTCTATTAAACACTCCACTGGTCATCCTGAGTGTGAAACTTTCACTTTCTATTACTTTTATTATTGCAATAATTGTGTATTTCATTTTTAGAAATCAATCAAAATACTAAATGTTTAAATATTCAAAGTTTTTAAAGTCTTATCACAAACTAGGTGTTGTACTATACATTTTAAAAAGTCTTTTCCCAAACAGTTTCTAACAGCACTTGATTTTTGTTCCTCAATATAAGCTGTAAAATAATTATTATATGATATGAGCAGTTTTTTAATCTTCTTGTTTTCGTATGACTGGATTATAAGTTTTTTTCTGTGGATTATTATGTGATGTTCATAGACGTGATGTTTAATAAGTCTGACATATTTTGATTAGCAAATGCACTGTCATATATAAATATTCTATCATTAGGCCATTATGATATTTTTCTTCACCTTTTTCTCTGTAATGAACAGTGCATTTTTTAGTTAAGGTATTTTGGTTGCAAATAACAGAAGCCACATTGACTTAATTAAGCAAAATAAAGAAGAAAGAAAGTTTTAGGTATGTACATTTTACAATTCAAGAAAAAGTTAAATAAAGTTTTCAGTTAGGTCTGACACTAGGACAGTTCTGAGGCTTTCCATAGGAAATGTTTTCTCCTCTACTCCGCTATTGACATAAATTCTACTCCCAACTCTCAACCTCCTCTATGTCCTTCCATTTAGTTTACAAGAAGAAGAACATCTGATTGACTTCATTTGTGTCAGGTGTCTGCCTAACTCTAACAGCAATATATAAACCTGGCCCCTAGGGAGAGAGTCCCTGTTGTGAATTTGGACAAATAGTTCTAAGAAAAGGGCTGTGCAGACACCTCAATAATTGTCTTTGAGAATGTGATGAATAGTTTTGAGCATAAAACTTTCTCTGGATTTAGAATTATTTCCTTTAAGTAAATATCCACATATAGATTGTCTCAGTAATAAATATAAATCCCTGGAAGATTGATATTTTTATTTCCCTTTGTATTTCTTGCTGTAAACAAAATCCTTTGCTGATCTTATCTAAACCAATGCCTTCAACTACTATTTACAAGTAAGTAATTTTCCAACCAATACCTGGAGTTCCAGTCTTACTCCTGAACTCCAGACTCACATATTTGAGCTGTTTATTTATAATCTCCCAAAGAAAGTGCCATTGACACTTCCAACCATCAGAACTAAAATTAAACTCATAATGCTTTAGCCCAAACCTACATTTTCCTTCTATTACCTGAATTAAAATAATAAAGTCTTTAACGGCTCTCCAAAAAATTAAGATAAATTTCTTCTTCTACCTAGAGTGTCTAGTGTTTTTCTCATTACGTTCTATATTATCTTCTCTCCTACCACCACACACATACATGTGCGTCTTTCTGTATTTCTGCAATGAAAAGTCAAGCTTTCTTTTCCTTTTGTTCTCTCTACATTTCATTACCTCCCTGACTCATCAACCTCAACTCAGCTCAAGGGTTAACTTCTCAATTTCCCCCCTAGCTTATTGGTTAGTTAATTAATTAATTAATTAACTAACCCACTCTCCATTTCTGTAGTGCCTTGTATATAATTTATCATAGTGGCTGTTGAGTAGTTTACATAGATTTATTTGTTGTTGGTTTACATAGATATATTGCCACATACGTTATCTTTATTTAGGACTATATTTGTTTCATTACATGTTTGAATGCTTACTATTAAGGAAGTACCTAATATAGAGAAGTCACTCACTGTGTGTTGTGTGAAACATTTGGATGCATATTGCTAAATTTCTTCCAGAAAATCCTTTGATGTCTCCTAGTTATGCTGTTCCCTACTGCCCCCTTCTGAGAAGTGTCATAACTACATAGAAAAACAAATTCTGTCTAGAAAACAGTTTGAACCAGGGGCTGGGCAATATAGATAATCCAACAATGTTTAACCAAATATCATCGACTTAGAGAGTTTGAAGAAGAGAGAAAGATAGAAATAGGTTATGAGACATAGGTGCTGAAACCCCTTTCTGCAGGGTGTAATGCAAATAAAAAAGGAAACTTTCACTTTCCATTAATTACAATTATTTTGTATAGCACTGTAGTATTTTTTCTATTTTGAAAATTTAAGGGAGCCTCTACCTTGACCCCTTAGCCTTTCTGCCTCTGATGTTACTCTGTTTCTAGAAAAGAGATTGGCCAACTGTCTTGCATCTCAACAATTTTTGGGACAAGTCAGTGTGGATCCTAATATAAGCCTCACCATTTTTCTTAAGCTTAAAGAAGAATTTACATTTTTAGTAGCCAAAAATAAAAATGTAGTGGTTAAAGTAAACAAAAAGAAATAGGAAAAATAATGAAAGAATACTATGGATTTAGAAATAAAAATTATAGGAGAGAAAAGTTTTACATTTGTGTGTCACTAAAATGTCAGGGATCTCTGGACGCTAACAAACAGAAAAGGTAGCTACTAAGTACCTCCTATATCTAAAGTAAGATCCAGGCATTCTAAGGGAAGAAGATATAAAGTGTACCCACAATGATTTTCCAGTCCAGCAGAAATCCTAGGCGGTACATTAGTGGGGACAGGCAGGCTCCCCTTTCACCTAAATCTAGTGTGAATTTAGGGGTAGTGAATCTGTCAGTGGTCAACTATTAAAATCTACACAATAAATGTAAAGTTAAACAAGTGAATTGCTTTTAAATGAATAATTGAAGACCCCATAAGATTTATACTTTCTATATTGCTCTGATTATTGAATGATTATATGTACAACCAGAGAAAGAGAGTGTTTTTTGGTAGCTTAGGGTGATGAGAAGAGTAAGTTATTAATTGTACCTTCAAGTGGGAGAAGAAATCAAAAGAGCTCCGCTTTCAAGGTTGTGGCTTGTGCTTTGAAGAAGGAGTTGGACTTGCCTACAAGGTGTGATTGGGAAAGAGCAATCACAGCAAAGATACCAGCATATACAAAAGTAATGTGGACACTTAAGTTCCAAGGAAGCCGAAGGCCTGAAGGTTGTGCATCTCATCTCTACTGAATAGCTCACATCAGGAAGAGGTAGTCTACGGCCAGGACAGAAAAACAGTAGGGTGGCCTGTGAAAGCAGTGAATGCTAAGGCATTGGACTTGACCATGTGGGGCAATGGGTTAGTGTCAAAGCTTTAAAGAAAAAGAGTTAGATGATCAAGTTTGCAATTTAGAAAGGTCGCTCTCGCATCAGTGAAGCAAACAAGGACAAAGAGTGGGATGATGGGAGGAAGCTGAGGTGAGGGTAACTGTCAGGATTTCTTGGAAAAACAATTGAAAATGATTTCAAATTTTGTGATGTATAAAGCACTAGAATGCAGACATAACATAAAACCTATAAGTGAACAGGGTCAAGCATCATTTAAAAATATTTATGAATCTGCATGTAAATATTTTTAAGTAAACCATTTTTTAAAAAAAATACCACATCATTTATTAAAACATTTTTAAAATTTCAAGCAACCATCTATATAGAACATTCTTGACTAAAGTTATGCTTCATTAATGCTAGCTAGGAGTGTATTCATAGCATAATAACACTTAATTTCTCTTTAGAAATTAAACCAATTCTTCTTGTATAATGGAGTAATAATTCTAGATATTATTAATATCATAACAAGCCCAGGGCTAGTCAGTCTTCCAGTTTAACAGACTAGGGTCAGATTCTGATAAACACAATATTTTAATGTAATAAAGAACTATAAACATTTCATTTTCTTCAGCAAATATAAGTCCCCATAATTAATATGTTACACTATGACTATAATACATATTATACCCCAGGAACTGCTGTTGTAATTCAGATGCTGCTGGTTTCATAAAAAAATCCAATTGTAGTCATTTGATGAGACACAAACCTGTTTGTTCAACATCTATCAAGTGCAAGTTTCTACAGTTGATTCTAAAGATGTGAAGCCAGTGCAACAGTTTAATCTTTAGTAATTTTGGAAAATCAAAATCCACTTGATTTTCCTTCCTCTTTAAACCAGTACTTGCCATGCATTTTATTTTTTAAATTTATATTTTTAATTCTCACCCGAGGATATGTTTTTATTGATTTTTGCAGAGAGAGAGAGAGACATTGACGTGAGAGAAAAATCGATTGGTTACCACCTGTATGCACCCCCACTGGGAACTGAACCTGCAATCTAGGTATTTGCCCTGACTGGGAATCAAACTTGCACCCTTTTGGTGCACAGGATGATGCTCCAACCAACTGAGCCACCTGGCCAGACTGGCCGTGCGTTTTATTTGAAAACTAAGTATACAGTTTTAATTGCTCTTTTGCATCGCATCCTCCTACCCATTAATATTAAAATAATACATTGGTTTTTTGGTTACACATACCATATATAAGTGTTTTTTCTCTCCTCATTATTGAAAGAGTGGACATTCTGGCCACAAGGATTTTCAATGATAAAGGTTCTTGAGAAAGATTGTGGCTGTACGGTGCCTAGAAATAAACCATGAGGCCATAGTCCCCTCTTTCTGGAGCCTAATGGGAAAGATAAATAAATGTTTTATTGTGATCACCACATTTAAGAAAACATCAGATATGTTTTAAACTATCTATTCTGAGTCTAGAACTTTTTAGTTTGTCTAGAAATTGTTAAGAGGCTACTAAGACATAATCCCAAATCCTGTGGAGGTAATAAAATGAATGAGCAAGACACACACACACACACCTTCTGAAAATTGTAATGAATCTTAAAGTAAATGGACTTATTATAAATACAGTATGAATTTGAAGAAGCCAGAGATTATAGGAAATGGGGAATAAATTATTCAATGAATGGCATATGAATGCCCAGAAAAATAATATTGAAGAAAAACTCATCTCAAACTCAGCATTACTACACTTTATTATGAAAAAGATACTAGATGAGAATATCAGGCAATTTGGAATACCTAGGATACATAAAAGTGTAATTTCAGCTCAGTATTTGACTTTTTTTCATCATATACTGGTAGAAAATTTGGAGAGAGTAAGGGCATAATTAGACCTAGAAACTAGCTAAGTAAAATATTTCTAAAATGCTGATAATAAATTAATGTCAATGTAGAAGATTTCTAGTGATTTACCATGGGTATTATTTGACTTGTCTAGGTCACCATGTTTCATTAATATAGTTGATGAATATTCAGAGTATTCTTACTGAGTCTGTAAGTGACACACATATCAAAGGGATATCATAACTAGGATCCAAACACAAATTATAGCAGACATTATTTATTTATTTTTACAAGCTCCAACTTTTTATGACATTAAACTAAAATACATATTGGATTAGGCATCATATAAATGCCAAATTGTTATAAAAAGTTTATAAACACTTGCTCTCAATTTCTGTATTCATCTTATGGTCATGTAACATGTGGTCCATGGACCAGCATTGCTTTAGAGAATTATATTTCTATTTCTATATTCTGTGTCTACTGTAGCACCTTATGGGTTTTAGCAGGTTATTAGTTCTTGATAACTATATATAGCACCAAGTTATTTTTTTAGCCTGTATTTTTTTCCAATTTTATTTTATTTTATTTTATTTTATTTTTATATTTTCAATTACAGTTGACAAACAATATTATATGATTTTCAGGTGTATAGCATAGTGATTAGACATTTATATAACTTATGAAGTAATTCCCCCTGATAAGTCTAGCATCTGCCTGGAACCATACATAGTTATTACAATATTATTGACTACTTTACATCCCCGTGACTATTTTGTGACTGCCAATTTGTATATCTTAATCTTCTCACCGTTTTTAGCTTGTATTTTATAAGGTGAAATTTAACAGGAGTGAATCAAATACCCAGCAAAGGTCCCCTAACGCCAATTATACAAGTACAGGATGAAGGAAACATCATAGCAGCTTCTGTAAAAATATGTAAGGGTTGAATTTATAGGATTAATATAAGTTTTTGTGAGTTAATAGGAATCAATAATCAAATAGATATTAGAAGGTTTCATTGGAAAATTTTCACTGTAGTATTGTGTTTGTTTATGTGTACTTCAAAAAGAAAGACACAAAGGTCCATAGAGGGGGAAAAATCTGGGCCATTATAGAACTGAACAGAGTTCAAGAATTTAATAGCATAAAATGTATAGATGGATCTGGGAGAAAAAAATAAAACTAGAGACTAGAAGCCAGACCAGAGTTAGAAAATCAGAGGGAGCCAACAAAGAGTTTGAAATAAAAGAATAACATGATTAGTTTTTAATTATTTTAGAACAATTACTCTTGCAGCAATGAACAGGCAGCTTGCAAGCCCTGAAACCAGCCTGCAGCTTGAGAGGGATGGCAGAGAAAATAACAACGGGGAAGGACATGAGGAGACAAATCCAAGAGTAAGAAAAAGTCAAAACATATGGGTCTTGGGGATTACTTAGATATCCAGTGAGAGTTATACTTAATTTTTTCCTCTCCCCCCAGGAAGAAAAAATGTTAATGGGCAACTCACAGGAAAGGAAATAGATATGGCTATTAATTAAATTTATTTGTTATATTTAAGTTTACTTTTAATAATAAGATCTCCAAATTAAAACAAAATACCAATTTTGTCAGCTTTGAGAGTTCAGCAAGTACTGGATTCTGGTCAAATCTTGTAGATGAAGACATGAAGGTAGGAAACGGGGCCTGTCTGTGCCTCTCAGTAAACATGAAGGCCTTAAGTTATTTGAAAAAGATGGGTAACAGCACTGGCTAGGCCTCCTGCCAGTGTCTGTGTCGTGGGCGCTGAGCTCGAGAGTGGCTGCCGTGATCAGGCTGGGGAGCCTGCCTCATCCGGGGACACATTGGACTAAAGTATAAGGGTATTGATGAGAACAAAGCAGCAACAGCAACGACAAAAACCTTTGGGTCACTTGAAGCATCTGGGGAAAATTTCAAACTTGTCTTCCAGTGGGCTTCAGATGGACAATTTGGGCCCCGGGCACATGCTGTATTATTCCTGGGGACAGACAATTTTCAGTAGTCGAGTCCTCCCGGCCTCAGACTCAGGAAACCTTTACAGAAGCTGACTCTTTGGCTCCATTTCCTATAAATGATAATAACCCATGACGGGCAGGTATGGGGAGACGAGCGTGGATGTTCACAGATGAAGGGAGGAAAGGTTCGGCCAGCTTCTGGGAAGCACTGCTGCCAGAGGCGGAGAAGCCGTGACAACGGTGTTTATTCTCTTAGTCTCAATGAGTCCTCTCTCGCCATCTATTTTATAGTAACAAGAAGGCATGCAGTGATCAGTGGTGAAAGACATTCACTGGAATTTTATTTATAATTCCAGCCAAATATAAGAAACATTCTAAATAACCAACTATGGAGGAATGGTTACAGTGGTCAAAACAGAGGGATGATCACAGTAAAATACTATGCAGCTAAAATTTATATAAAAATCAGGTTCCCTAACAGAATATATAAAAAGTATACACTTATATTTAACACTTCAATATCATACATTAAAATACTAGCAGTGTTACATCTTGGCTATAGGATTATAGATGTTTAAAATTTAAAAGTTTTTCATTTTGTAACAATAAAAATTGTTTATATAATTGAGAAAAAAACTAACATTTTAAAATTCCAGATAGATCAAGCTTTATTATCTTAGATTATAATTCCCTGTTTCACAAAGTAAGTTTATCCTTTCCAATTTACAAATTTGGTTCTGAATGGAGAAGACAGAAGAACAAGGATAAGTTTAGACTTGACTTTGTCACTTTGTAATATTGCAGAATCTTCCCACAAGGATAAGTTTAGACTTGACTTTGTCACTTTGTAATATTGCAGAATCTTCCCACAGTAAGTCCTCTCGCAGTCAGTGCAGTGGTGGCTAGTGAATGAGACAAAGATTGCTGCAGAAAAACCACCCTTATCTGTAGCATTTGGGGATTTCTATGTTGTCAATACTCCTATTGTGGCTGATAGCAAACCACCATCATTTTAGCTTCCTTCTTGCAAATGATCTGATATTTAACAATTGGCCCTCCCCAGACATCATGAAGTAGCTCCAGCTCTTCACTGACAGATGCTCAAACAAGTTTGTTGAGCTAAACGAGGAATGTTTTGGTTGCCTTCTTCCTATGTCAAAAGATCTCTCCCTGTGGACTTAGCTTTTCTTATTCTATCATTATTACTTTATGTCATTTTTAAATTTTACTTTGGTTATGTGCCCTCTTCTTCAGTTTTTGGGGCATATGCTTTTATTTTCACTCATCTGAGTGGTGTCTTTAAGGAGAATCACATCTTTTCATTTTTCCACAGGTTTGTTTATAGACATACTATCAAAATCAATATTTACTAGCCTCCAGTCCTTCTCTCTTTTTCAAATCATTGGTTGTAAAATATGTTTAATTATTTCATAATTCAAAAAAATCTATCTAAAATTTAAGGTACTTTCTACCTGTTCTAGTGTTGATTTATATTTTTTAATTAAAATTATTTACTTGGGGTCTATTTTATACTATAAGTTGAGCGGTCACTTTTTCCAAGTTACTTCTTGTCACCAAGCATTTCTTTCTTTTTGGTAAACTCTACCCCTGAAGAATGTTCCTTCCACTTGGCCTTCAATTATTCATCTTCCATTTTGAATGTTTCTACTGCCTATAAACGTCTTCATGATCCTTTAACAAGACAAGTAGTTCCTTCAGTATGTTCATCATTTCTTAGTGCTCATGCATGCAAGTATTGCAAGTCTGCTGCTTATAAGTGAATTTCAAATTTTCCCTTACTGGCTCAGTAAGGAAAAGAATGGCATTGATTTTTTTGCATTCGTCATTATTTTTTAATTGTTTAGATATATTTTCTTCGTTTCTTGTTATTGTTCAAGTCTGATAAAAGGAAGGAATTTAATAACTCAAGTGTGTTACAGCATCATTAATTTCATTCCCCTACTTCTTAGAGGATCTATTTTTCTCTTCGCTTTTTTGCCTTTCACTTATATACCTGTAAAAGCCATTTAATTTTAATTAACGTCTTTAGCTATAATTATCTCATTTATCTTTTTTACCTATTTTTGGTTGTCATCTTTTCACTGTGGATATTAACTGATAAATTTTTCTTTTGTTTTTCCTCTTCATTTCAAAATGTAATCTTCTTGCTATTAGTTTATAAAGGCAATTATTCTAGCTATATTAAAATTGTAAAATATGTTTTAAAAGTTATTCTTTTAAAGAAGAATAGCCAAGGAATAATCAAGCCATAATACCTGCACCAAAGGTTACATGAAAACTATTTTTCTTTACTTTACGATCTACATAAAGAGGGCAGATAATGGGGTGGGGGAAGAGAGGTGAGTTTGCTTAGAATTTCAGGTTCTTCATTGATGTCTTGAGAAAAATTGTCTTGAATACTTCTCTCTGAAGAATATATGAACATTTTGAATTTATTTTCAGAAAGCTTGCCAATCATTATTAAAATCAAATTTTACTCAACTTTACAAATATAATTTCTCCATCTAATGGATGAAAGTGATATTTCCCTTGGAGAGGACTTCCAATTTCCCTATCAGAGGGAGATAATTCTCCACAGGTGTTTCCTGTTTCCCCACATCTTGTAAGCAGAAGCCCTTTGGACTATCTGACTGCCCTTTGGACTATCTTTTCAAGGATGTTTGTATAAAGAACAGCCTTAGGTGATAGTGATAGTATCTTCCTCTGGAGCAAAGGAAGGGCAGGCATTCTTTCTGTCCATTATAAAAGATGCGGGTTCCCTGTGCTTAGTATTTTCTCCTGTAATGAAACCTACTATAAGTGCAGGTACCACCTGTCCCTTTTTGCATTTCCCTGTGAGAACTGGGGTTAAAATAATCAGTGGAAAAAATGCTGTTAATCTTGTTACTTCTCTTGCTGTGAATAATGAAAGGTCTTTTGTCTCTGACCTAGAAATCTTGTGTCTTTCACCAGCATCCATGAAACTAGGACAGATTTACTTTGTAACTGGCAGGTAGGATAAAACATCTGCCCTTTGTCATTCCTCACACAAATAGTAAACTATCATTGGCTTTGGAATCATGCAGATAGCTGTATCAAAATTTCTAAACTTCCTAACATTATCTGATTACTTCTTGATGACTCTGCTCCTGTTCCATGAATAACCCAGGTTTTATTTTAACCACAAAGACTGAAGAAAAGGCAGAGATATTAAAAACTAATTGCAGTATGCATTGTTGCTATACAACAGCAATGTGATCAGGTAAATGCTGATTGAGAACCACAAAAATAAATGATTGAAGGGGAAGCTAAGGTCTCAGCTGTGTAACTCTAGGAATTAAAAGCCATACACAGGAACCCATAGTAATTCATAAAGCAGAAATGGGGTGCCTCACTTTTTATCTAAGATACAGAACTGCTTACAAGACTACAAAACGTTACCGCACTTCTATGGTGGAAAGGATAATGTGATCTTAACTGAGACGATATGTATCTTTTGTGTGAATTTCAAAAGTGCTACCCGTCTGGGAATATATAGCCCACTAATTTGGAGAGCTACATATGCCTCTGTGCAGGGACAGCCCTGCTTCAGGACTAAAGATTGGCAGTTTGGTCAGCGGAACTTGATGGTTTCCAAGCAGGACATCTTAGGGAACATCATAAAAGAAATGGAACAAAACAAAAAACACAATCTTGTGCAACAGCCATGCATTTTTTTTTTCATTTTATGTGTGCCTGTGACTTATTAATAGAATTGTTTCCATTTACTTAATATATACTGTGTGTCTGGCACTGTACTAAATAATTTAAATGAACTATCTAATTTTATTTTCAAAACAACTGTATGAAATAACCACTTAATAACTTCATTCTGCAAATGAAGAAATTAAGGTTTGGAAGGACCATTTAGAGTATAAGTAGCAAAGGCAGGACTCAAGCTCAGGTCCGTCCAAGTCTAAAACCATCACCCTGTTGCCTTAATATCTTCATTTTCAACCTGAAGGGAAAAGATGATAACCATGTTGTACCTATATTATGACCTTTATCCCCCCCCCCCCCTTTATTCCACTCTCTTTAATTAAAACTATATGATGATGTTAGGAACCAAATGCCAGAGTTTAACTTCAGTGTTAATCACTTTCTATTATGCTGGTTTTTTGTTATACGTTTATTCTGCTAGAAGGAAAAACTTTGCTGTTTCTGAAATTTAACGTTAACTATTTCTCATACTTACACATGATGTGCTATAACCACTTAGCGTTTGTAAAATTAAAAACACACACGCATATTTACATAAATTTTAATACGCTTAATTTTATGATATATTTTGCCATTTTTTTTCTGTATAAAGTGTCCCTGACTTCTTATAATCAAACCAAATTATCTCAATTAATTATTTTGATTTTTCTATTCTCATGTCTGGAGCAATATATCTTTTTGAATTCTCTGCTTCCCAGAATTCAGCAAAAGCTCATTAATTTTTTGGTCTCTTGAATAAAGAATTAATAATAACTTGGAAATTACATAGGCTCAAATGATCTATATTTTAAAGTTAGGGCATGTGTCATGGGTGCAACCTGGTTTTACTAAATCCACTGAGTTTTTCTTTATCTTCTCTATTTACCTCCACTTGCTTCTCTCGGAGAAAGGGAACAAGGACTCCTGCAGAGGAACTCTCCCCCTAAGCTGCCCTTCTGCAGCGAAGGAGAATTTAGGTTCTGAGGCACAGGCCCGGCCTAGACAGACACAAGCGATGAAGTGCTGCCTTGGGGATCACAACCCGCACAGCCTTTTATGTTCCTCAGTGCTCAGTCTTGCTCTTTCCTTTATAAGAATCGGCTTTTCTTTTGGCATTAACTTTTGTCAGCTACAAAAGAAAGACAATGGGTATAAATTATTAGAACATTGTGTTTAATAAACTTTCACTTAAAAATGCATTTAAAAATCTTTAGAATAATCGACTCGTAACCGAAATTTTTGCATCTTTAGTGACTGATTTATGTTCCAAATATTACATTTTTATTCTTCTAATTAGTTTTTAGATCATTGTTAATAACGGACTGTAGGAAAATTTAGAAATAAAATTCTACGGGCAAGTTTTTAGTCAAACATCAGTATCTATTGCTGTCATAGTGTTACATTTAATGGTGAAATAAGCCTTGACTTTTATTACTTGCATTTACATTCCTATTGTGATCGAATGTTAAGTTTTACTTCCAATGATTGTTTCAGTAGTGTCTGATCAATATCCAGGTGTTATCTCATTCAGTACAACATGGTATGCTATATGAAAAGAAGGCATTTCATAAATATTTAAAAAATATGAATAATTATATAGCAGCACAATTATTAAATCATCACATTTGAGGTATTTACTATTAAACCAAATTCCATTGGCTAAATACTTTAATAAAATTACCCTCTTTTGTTTGAGAGATGTATAGAAAATATCTCAAAAAATTTTCATGTGTAAAGATGCTGAATTTTGATTCATATTTATTAATTTTATGAGCCATAATATTCTCTAATGGTACTGGAAACCAAAAATATGCAATATTGTCATGGAGTTAAAGAATCTTCTAGTTGTGACAGCCACTGACTTAGCAAGCTGATTCTAGCAATAATTGAGTTTCTGTGCTTTTCTTTTAATTTCACTACCTGATGATACCTGAGACCGGTAGACTTTATTTCAGAATCCCATTAGGTACCATTATGAGATCCTATTTCCTGGGGTTTTAAAATCTAATTGTCAGTCAATGTATTACAGTAAGCCTAGCTTTCGTTTGATTCTCATGGCTCTACACGATGGGGGAAAAACAGAAAAGTATGTTCCATCATCCTGTCAAGGAGGTTTCTTAACAAATTACTTTTCCCTTCAAAAGAAAACACAGAGAGACTTTTTTTTTTTGTTGCTTTAACAATTCTCATAGTTCATATCTTCTTTTTTAGCTTTAAAGGGAACAAAACTGAAAACCCATATAGCACAGACATCCTGACAACTGATGTCCTTAAGATTTATGAAGAAATTTAAGTATTTAATAACTGTGTAAGAGTAAGCTGTGCTTCTTAAGGACATTTTAGATACATTCACAAAACTTTGCCTTGTCTAACAACAAAAGTATCCAACATATATATTTTGTTTGACCTCTAAGAACAATTGACTTAGAGTTTGAATATTCATTATTTTCTTTAGCTATTTCATGATGAAAGATGTCCTCTGCATTATTTTCTGCCATAACACTTCATAATGACTTTCTGGTTTTAGCTTATTGCTGGATTTTTTGTATTTTTAAACCTCACACATTTTCAGCACAATCAAATTATTGTCACATATTCATAAGTCTCACCGTTGCTATAAATCCAGAGTAAACAGCCCAAAGCTAGAGAAAAACTAAATTGCATAATAAATTAGCTAGTTTTTAAAAAAACAACAACAAACTCTGGATGTATGTACTTAAACTAGAATTACTTCACATCAAAATTATTTTGACAAAAATTAAAATGTGTCTGTGTGCGGGTTTAAGTCATAAATTTCTTACTACTTTTCATTCAGTGTAGCAACACTCCTCCAGTTGTTTTATGTAAAAGCTCACCAAAGATTGCAGAAAGAACAAACTGCTGCTTAAACATTATGACAGCATGATTGCTTATATATCACATTTCCTGTTAGACTAAGGAAGAAGAAATAAAGGCACAAATGTCTCCTTTCAAAATTATAAAGATCTTGGTCATTTGCTTTTACCTTGAATTGGAGGAACTAGTTTATAAATGGCCTCAAATTGATCTGTCACAACACCCAGAAGTGGTCTTGCTGCTGGTCGAGGACTTGGCGTGGCTCGGCTATTCTGCGGGTCATGTGTGCTGCAGCCTTGCTGTGATTTTCCCAGGTTTCAATAGTGCATTAGGTTACACAGCCATGAGATCGGCACTCAGTTCCTCTCAGACAGTCTGACATAGACTATCCTGATCTACAGTTACACTGTTCTCTAGCCACAGCACCAAGAGCAGCACATAAAAGCAAGATATGATGTGCAGTCTGGACGAGAGCTAGCCACAACAGAGGAACTCCACCCCTCCCTTGCTACATTTCCCATCTACCTTCACAGCCTTATAAAAACCACAAAAAGCTCAGACCAGGTCAATTTTTCCTGATGAAGGTAGAAATAGCTGAAAAAATAAGTTATATAATCAATAAAGCAGCAATTTGGAAAGGGAAAATCTGGGATGAAAAAATTGCCAGGGAAACTCCTAAACTAAATTTACAAACTTCCAATAATTCTTAGAATTTAGGAATGAGATTAAGTCATTGAGAAAAATGTTAATTGTATCAACATTTTGAACAATCACTTGTGCCAAGCACTGTTTTGCATTATATATATATATATATTTTTTTTTTTTCTTCTTTTTCTGTTAACTATGCATTGTAGGACATAACCTTCTCCATTTTCCAACTAAAATGACATTGTCAGAGATTATCAAGGTCA
Organism: Miniopterus schreibersii; assembly: GCF_964146895.1. Classification (NCBI taxonomy): domain Eukaryota; kingdom Metazoa; phylum Chordata; class Mammalia; order Chiroptera; family Miniopteridae; genus Miniopterus; species Miniopterus schreibersii. The sequence goes on along the minus strand of NC_138109.1, from coordinate 50,931,514 downwards.
TCTAATTAGTTAACAGCAAAAGTGGCTTTTAAACTCAGTTCTTAATGATTCCGAAACCTATGATTGCTATACTCCATAGCCCATGAAAGCACATAATCTTAGGTCTATGAAACACATAAGTGATAAGAATTCTAGATAAGGAAAATCAGAAGTTTAGGTTTTATTGTATGATTTCCTTTCAATTTTAATACCTCTCTCCTTACAGTACTTTTCATTGACTTGTTTGACTCCAAAGGCATTGATAAATGCTTAACCACAAGCATTTTATTGTATGCTTTGCTGAACTCATTCACTTTGGGCTGATGCCTTTGAAATATAAATAAAGTATAAATAGAATCAAAATATGCCATGAGTTCCTGTTTTACAAACAAAGATTTAGGACATCAGCATATCACATTATGAGAAAAAACAGAGATGAATATCAGATCAGACACCATCCTTTAAACTACAGAATGCAAATGATATTCAGCCACCGCTTTTCTTCAGTTATTAGGTCAAATATAAGAACTCATGTAAAGAGGACACATTTATATTAACACTTGTTGTCTTATGTCTACAAATTTAATTCTATTTTGATGGTACATAGTACACACATAACTTTATCTAAGGAGCAATTTCACCATTTGCAGTTATTTATTAACAAGTTGACCAGATAATTCATTGTCCAGGCTGGAATAATTTAAGAATGAATAGGGCTATGAATAGTATTCTGGAACAAAATATGTAAATGGAATGTATTGGGAAAATTTTGGTATAGAGTCATTCTGTTTATGAAATGCTTACTTTGTGTTTAAGATTGTTTTAGACACAATGGGAAGACATAATGAAATTAGAAGATGACCTCAACACTGGACAACATTGTTAGAGAAATAAAATGTACCAGTGGAACCTCTAGAAGATAATGCAAAAAAGTATATGATGAAATGTTAAACATAAGGTACTTTCTAAAAGTGCTAAAATGATTTCAGTAAAGTTCCTTGTGGGAAGGCTTAATGCCAAAGAAGATAATTTGCTGAGTATAGGAATCTGGATTAATACACACAAAAAAACTAAAATCTAGGTAGCATTTATTGATTACTTTCAACCGGTTTTCCTACCTACCACCCAATTAATAATTCCTCTAGGAAACAAACTGATAATAACAGATTTTAAAAGGTAAAGATTACAGAAGAAGCCTGGATTATTAGCATGGTTGAAAATACCTTGTACTTAAATTAGAAAGCAAATTAATAGCTTCAACAATTATGTCATCACTCTAAATGTATTTATCAAAATGTTTCTTTCTGTATTTGGTGAATTTGCCCTAGAGAAATTATACAGAAATACCATTGCCACAACATGCTGCTAACAAATCACCCCCAAACTCAGTTCTTGCAACTAGAATATATTTTCATTGGCTTGAGTTTGTAGGTTGACTGACAGCCGATCCACACAGGGCTTGGCTGGGCAGCTCTGCTTCAGGTCGGGTGTTGGCTAGACATGGGTGTAAGCTGTGGTTCAGATCAGTTCTTCCATTTTTGCTTGTTCTGCAGCCTAAGCAAAAGGTGCCACACCTGCCTCAGGCATATTATTTTCAAAGTAAAGCACTGGAACAGAAGTATAAACAAAACCAATATTTAAAGCTTCTACCTGTGTTATGTCCACTCAAACTGCATTGGCAAAATCCAGTTAGATAGTCAAGCCTGGCTTCTCCGGAGTGGAAAATATGTTCTACCTGCAGAGGAGTATGGGCATTTTTAGAACAATAATTTAAATTATCACAGGAATGTTCCACTAGGAAACTCTCCATCCAGATTGTCTTTAAATATGGTTTCTATATTGTCATTTCTGATTCTGATATTGATTCCCCAGAATTAATTATTTTGCCTCCCTCATGACAATGTAAAGGCAAGAAGGGTATCAATTTGAGGTTACATCTTTAAAAAGCTTTTACATTTGGGGGAAACTTTTAAAAAATGCATATTATTTCCATCATATGGGAGACCCCAGTCAAGATCTACAGAAACAAATTCCTGTTTAAATAAATAATTATTTATTCATTCAAAAATTTATCTTTGGGTATCTACTCAGTGCTAGGCACAGTTACTAATACAGGCTATAAAAACAAAGACATGAATATTTCCATTGAGCAGCCCAGAGTCTATATTGGTGGATGATGTATGAACAGGTACATCCTTAAAATACAATTTTAACTTGACAACAGTGATATCAGTAACTACAGATCTACAGAGGGGTTACCAGGGAACTTGACACTTTCTGGAAGTAAAGTGAGGTGGTTAGGTAATAGTGACTTTGAGTACAGGTGATATGAAGCAGGCTTCAAAACAATACCTAAAGACCCTCTTTCCTGCCTTCTTTTCAGGTAGCGTTGGAACCTTAAAATAACTGCTTAATTGTTCAGTAATATAATTCAATCTGGAGAGTTACTTTCCAAATATATTTTTATTGTTCCATTTAAATAATTTGCTCAGAACCAAATGGTTATTTAGGATAGAAATTACAGATTTCGTATAGTTACTTATACATACAGAGGCTGAATAATTTAAGATACTGGTTGTCAAAGCTGAGTGTGCCCTTAAAATTTACAGGGTAGCTCATTAAAGGAAATCTCCAGACCTACATTCTAAATATTCTGATAGAGTATTATGAGGTGATTCCCAGGAAATTGTATTGTTAACAATGGGCCTCTCTGTCCCCAGTCCCCATGTAAATTCAAGGGGGAAAATAACTTGTTTATAATGTGAATACATCACTTTATACCAGATCATCAGTGTTAATACTGCAATGGATTTACTTTGCAAAATTTTGGCTTATTATAATTCAACTTAATGATTTAGAATCAGATATTCAGTTTTGTTAATAGAGATAGAATTTCGTGGGGTCCAGGAGGACCCATTGAAGGTTACATGAAAGAAAAAAAAAAATAGCTAAATGACTACCCAGAGCAAGCAATCTTCTTAACTGAACAGCATATGTGTAACTTTCATATTTAAATATACTTGAGTAATTAAAATAAATCAAACTAAATCAAAATACATAAGTACAAGATAAAAAAATTGACTAAATCTATCATATAAAAAATGTTTAAAAGAGCAAAAGTAAGTGCTATAAATTGCAATATAAGATAAAACAGTTAAGAATGAGAGACCATAAAACTAAACACCACCAGATAAAACTTAAATTGGTGAAATTTTTGGGAAGGTAATTAGGTAAAAGTTATATATAAATCTAAGAATAAAGAAAGAAAAGACAAAAGGAGGAATATATTACTAAGACAGGACATAGCAAACTAAGACTTTTTTAAATACAGTGAAATAGATAAAGTCAAATAAAAATAAAAATAAAAAAAACAACTAGAAAAAGGACATAATGCTAAAATGAAGCTAAAATAATAATAAAGAATATGAAAAAACGAGAGTGAAAAGAGAAAAAAGTTAAAGAAGAAAAAAGTGAAAGGTAAAGAAAGTACTGATAGTATATATAAGAGCTAACATCTGCACGAAGTAGCAACAGGGCCTCACGTATCAGCTGCAGAAGCTCGAAAATATATACTCAGTTTTGGGGGTGATGTTTGGAGTCCCTAGAAACATGCCTTCAGGGTCAGGGCCCAGAAAGCAAACCTCTAGGCTTTTTGTGGTATCCCTCATACTACTGGAAATCAGCCTACTAAATTACCTGTAAGGAAAGGCCCAAACCAAACACTTGATTGCCACAGTTTTTAACTGCCTGCAACAAGACCACCCAAACTCTTCCAGCAGTCAGCACTGTGCTTATTTGAAGAAGTTCTTTTGCTTTGTGTACAAAAGGCCTCCATTTGATAAGAATGGGAGATTAGCACTTTCCTCTGCTAAATGGATAACTGAAGTATACCCCACTTACTAGACAGGATTCATTTACCTTTGAAAAAAGAGTGCTTTTTGTTTATCAGGAAATAAATTTTTGGGTGAAAATCCTAAATATTAATTGATAATACAATATTAATCACAGCCACTACCTATCTCAGATGATCTCTGACAATAATTTAAGTATAGAGATTGTCTTGTACTTTTGCCGCCCAGAGTTATTTACTTACTTAAACACTGCTATTCAGTAATATTAGCTGTTTTTATTTCTTCCCTTTCTTCATTTGTTCATTTACTAGACACACACTCACTGAGTACTAGCCATTTCTCAGAAAATACACTAGATGCTGGGACACAATGACAAACAGGATAAACCAGGCTGTCTAATGAAGCTTATCTACTGAAAGCATAGTCAGAGAATAATAAAAATAGTAAACTGTCATGTAGGGATATGTGCTATGGAAAGAACTGATAGTCTAGAGAGTAGCTACTAGAAGATCCAGAGCAGGCTTCACTGAGGATATGATTTTGAAGCTAAGCTGTGAGTCTCAACATGTTTCCCATTCATATATATATATATATATATGCGTTGCAAGCAGAGTCCTAAAAAGGGAATGAGCTTGACACTTTCTTGGAACCAAAGGACAGCCAATTTGTCAGAAGCAGAGTAGAAAAGCAGAGTAGTATGTGATGAAATTGGCAAGGTACTGGGGGCCATAAAAGGGCTTCTTAAATGTATTGAAAAGGTTGTGTTTTATTCTAGATACAACAGAAAGTTATTGGAGGATTTTAAACAGGGGACTGACATGAACTGATTTACAATAAAAATAAAAATCCCTCTTGCTGCTCTGTAGGAATGGGTGAGATAAGGCAAGAATAGAAGTTCAGTTTAGTCCCAAGGCTGCAGTTCAGGCAAAGAGGTCATCTGAGGTATATAGTTGGTATACAGTTGGAAGTAGAAGGGTCTAGATATGTCCCAGATGCCAAAGTCAATAGAGTTTTCTGATATTATAAAAAAAGTATTTTAAATCAGACAGATAAGTCAGACGATTGTTACTCTTACTGAGACTGGGGAGAACTGGAAAAAGAAAACTTTGTGGTAAGCATTTTGGAATATATAAGAAAGTTCCATTGGACAGATTATTTCTAACATATACAACATATCCAATATGTAGTAATTTGGGGTTCTGAGAATGGAGAAATTAGAGCTTGAATCGAAGATTTGGAAATTGTTGATTTGCTGATTCTTTAAAAGCTGCAGTTACTTGTTCAGCTCCTTGTCTGTTGTTGTTTTCTATATCATTTTTAGTAGAGTGTATTTTTTTGTAGTGATCCTTACAGAGTTAAGCCAGACCTATACATTTACACTATAATGATCCAGCTTCTGTAGTCATCATTAAGTTTGCTCATTCCTCTGACTCTCAAGTACCTATCTCACTGCTCTACATGTCTTGTGTTCCCAGAAACAGGGCTCTTCTATTATTTTATGAATACTCTCCCACCTTGCCTATTCTACCCCATTTTTTTTCTCATACCTTGTCTGCTAATGCTTCTAGTTCCCTGAGAGCTTCAGTTGGGTGATGAGATCACTCTTTGAAATCTAAACACAACAGTAAATTTCCTATCACAGTTTCTCCATTTCTAATAAGGAGATGCAATTATTATTGGTCTCAAGATTCATGTGAGATTGAGATATTTAAATGAGCCTTCAATATATATATATATAGATTATTATTTTCAATATCATTGTTACTGTCAAAATAGCTCTTGCTGTCCATCTTTTCAAAATTGGAAAAATAAAACACAATATTATCAAGAGCTTAATCTAGGGTGAAGTAATTGTGCATTTGTATTTACCTTGGTATATATAAGACTATTTTGATTAACTGAACTTAGCAAAAGGAAATTTAATGAAAGAATATTTAGGACTCTAAAAAAATTGACAGCAACTTGGGAGACAAGTGTTGGGGATGAGCAAGGATCATGGTGGCTCAGGTGGGAAAACTCAGAAGCAGAAGCTCAATAAAAATCCTGAAGCAAGTTAGCCTCTCCCAAGACTGCTGCTGTTGCTCTATAATTAATACTTCAAAATGTATTTGCTTGTCCTATTTCATCTAGGTCACTTCCAAACTTCTGGTAGGGAGAACTCGTTGACTAAGTTCCTCTGGGGTGGTAGGCAGGCAGATCTGACTACTTTGGTCACCTTCAACAGTATAGGAAATAAGCAAGTAATTGCCACTAGGAAAGGGTGTTGTCATTAAAGAGGGGAACAGACACTGGGTTACTAAAAACTTAAGTACTGCTGCAGCATTTTAGAGATAGGTCTCTTCTCCTTTTTTAAATTACCAGTCCTTTGGGAACTTATATATATATAAAATATATATTACATTTATATAATATATATATTCTGGACTTTGACATTTTAGAGATGTGGATTTCAGTCTTAGCTCTTGCATTTATCATTAATAAACATTATTTCATTGTTGCAAGATTTTAATGAAATCACACGTTAAAATACTGATACAATGCTTGGAAAATGTTCAATCAACAAAGATAATTATCAATGTTATTAATATAAATACAAAACAATATGTTTATCTCATTAATAAAAGGAAAGTAAAAAATGCATAATTTATTATTGATCATATAACACCTTAGTCACCAAATTAAAAAAAGAACTCATGACCATTAGGAATCCACTATTCTTTTAATACACATTTGTTCAAATATGTAAAATTCATTTTTAATTTAATTTAATTATTTTTTAATTTTTATTTTATTTTATTTCATTTCATTTATTTAATTTTATTTATCTTTATTGTTGAAAGTATTACAGATGTCCCCTTTTTTCCTCCATTGATTCTATATGCCCCAAAGTCCTCCCCGCCAGCCTTCTCCATACTATTGTTTGTGTCCATGGGATATGCATTTGTGCATATAAGTGCTTTGATTAATCTCTCCCCACCCACTCCCCTACCCAGCCTTCCCTCTGAGATTCATGTGTGTTCCATGCTTCTATGTCTCTAGATCTATTTTATTCATCAGTTAATTTTGTTCATTAGATTCCACATATGAACACTTTTTAATAAATACATTAGTTTTTAAATAACTAAATATCAGAAGTATTATTTGATACATTGGCTCAAAGTGCAATAGTTTATTATAGTAACTTCTCCTCATAGTTACTGCATTTTTATTTTAATACACTGTCAATACTAGAAAGTACTGTTCTCACAATCTTTCAAGCTAGGCAGTGGTCAGAAGATATACCCACCATTATTTTATTTTATTATTTTATTTTATATTTTATTTTTTAAATATATCTTTATTGATTTCAGAGAGAGGAAAGGAGAGGGAGAGGGAGAGATAGGAACATCAATGATGAGAATGTCATTGATCAGCCGCCCCGACTGGGGATTGAGTCCGCAACCATGGATGTGCCATGACCGGGAATCGAACCCCGATCACCTGGATCCTAGGTTGATGCTCAACCGCTGAGCCACACCCAGCTGGGCCACTCACCATTATTAATCAATAAAAGTTTCTGTCAATCTCAACCCTCAAATGTTCAATTGTATTCTCTCCAGCAAACCACAAAGCCCTTTTTGATATTAAAATATCTTTAATCTCATCAAAGGCTATTGCACAGTCCATTTCTTTAAGCTATTAATCTCATTATATAACCTCCCTGGCCAAGTCACTCACTTTAAAAGGACTTCACTTTTGCCATCCTTGTAAAGACCAAAGGCAAAGATGATAGCTCTCTCCAAACCTCAAAAGGGAAGGAAGTGATCTATTCTTTATTACACTTTATTATGTCCTTTTAAAAGTCTTATCATGTATTAGCAGTAATATTCATGACACTGGAGTACACTTACAATAGTCAGCTCTCATGGTTATCAAAAAGCTTCACGTTAGCATTTAATCAACTCTAAAAGCCATTCTTGCTGTGGATATTCCCAGTGCAAGGAACATTACCCATAAGCATTTTTTTTTTTTGCATGTTGAAGCAAATGACATAGAGGATGGAACATAGTTCTAGTAGGGATTTATCTGATTTTTAAAGGACATTCTAATTTCCATAACATCTTCTGCAGGGAGCCTTCTGAGTGGCCATTTAATCTATCAAATTTGGGAAAAACTTTAAAGTATTATCTTGCTCTCTGCAGTTAGGGCTTCTTTCAGGAAATGAGTATCTTGGTGTAGCTTCAAGCAGAGCAGCATGTGAAAGGCTGGGTCATGTAGCTGTAGTGGAAGCTTATTCCCTGCATGGTGGACACGGGGACATGAAAAGGTCCCTCAAACCCCAACCATCTCTTTCTGTGGTGATTGCACCACTGTTCTTTCTAATGGAATAGCTTCTCAGAAGCCTGTTTATTGAATCTATTTTAAGAAATTTGAATTTCTGAAAGAGGAGAAAGCCCTGGAACTTCTACTTCCATCCCACTAATCCCAGAAAATATGATCTCTGAAGAGCAGTTAAGCTATTACCAACATCTCGTTACTATTACTGTATTATTATTAGCCTAACATGAGGAGGGGCTCAATCAATGTTTCTGGTAAAATAAAACCTGTTTGTCAGCCTCGAGCTTACAATGCTGAAGGAAAAGGGTTCTCTGCTCCCCAAGTATCCAGTGGTTTTTGCTTTTCATCATGTGTGACACCTGGGATACCTTTGACACTTGGTGTAATCTATCCTTTCTCTCTTATTTTCTTTGTTTTCCACCTACAGTTGTGACCACTCTTCACCTACTTTACTAATTCCTTTTGTCCTTCTTAAATCTGTTTTGTGAATATTTGCCAAGCCCACAACCTCAAAAATAACAAAAACAAGAAAAAAAAAACCCACCTTTTCTTTCTCTACCTTCTTCAAATACTGCTTCTATGCCTGAGCTCCATCCTGGAACCTAACGTTATTTTGAACTTTAAGCTTGTAACTCCTACAAGAATGTTCCATTAGCACCTCACACACACATTAAACATGTGTACACAGTCAGTCTGGGTGTTTGTTCCTGGTTCTACCATGACTCTGACTCCATGTATTACATTACAGTACCTTATTATATTAACATTATAGGTGTTGTATAAAGACGCTGTATAAAGACTCATAGGGAACTAAGTCACTCAGTATAAAATAGACTTCTTTGGTATGCTTGATGTTTTTTATTTATTTGGTTTTCCGATGATCTGTGTCAGTATATTCTAAGAAGAACTAATGCTGATGAATATATACGTAGCTGCCAAACAGCTAAATTTCATTACGGTGTGCTTGGCAGCAAGCTAAGTGATTTACATACATTATCTTATTCAGTACCACACAACAGAGTCATAGCACAGTCGCTCTGGTAATTTTTCCTTACCTATATTGGAGCTAAAGAAATTGAGACTCAGAATGTTGGCATTGGATGTGGTCCAAGTACCTTGCCTTCACCCAGGATGGGCACATGAAAACTGAGTAAGACTGAGCATCTCCAGCACTAAGGGATAGGTGTTCAGAATTAAAATGAGTATCATTTAGAAAAAATAAAGACACATATTAGTTTTACACATGTGGTTTAATTTGGAAGGAAGACATTTTTGTAATTTCCCCTTTATGTAATAAAACTTTATACTATAAAATTTAATTTTATATAGTCTCTCTATTTACAGACAAGTATTACCAAATGAACTTGACATAGTGTTAAAATTTGCAAATTCAGGGAGCTTCAATTTAAAATACAAGATTACTTACTTTCTTCTCCTTACTTTGTTCTCTCTTTGTCCATTTTGCGCCCCTGGAATAGAGACTGACAATGAAAACTCAAAAACTGTGCTCTATAAAAAGGGTAGATATGCAAACATTAACCTCACTTAAATTTCTGAGTGATTTGGTGTTGAATTTCCCAACAGTAAATTTGCACCTAAAATTGATCAACTTCAGTGTCATCAACAGATGTCCCTAAAACCGTTAGCAACTAATGGATTGTTTAAAGGACCTTAATCGCTCATTAATCTAGTCAAAGCCCCATCAACTTCACCTTTGAAAACTGCACTTTCCTGTCATTAGAAAATTGAGTCTATTGTCCTTTAATTTTTAAATGACATGTATTTCAAGTCAATTAAGGCAGAAAGACCAATTATCTGGTGAACTCGTGACAACGAAGGCGTTTTGAATAGCTGATGAAAAAGATAGCTACAGCACAGAAGTCTCTGTTCTGATGACTCAGTAGAGGAAGCAAAAAGAAGTTGTTTGTAACCTTAATATAAATATGTTAGCTCCCAAAGGGCTATTAAGTCAGACGTGCATGTCTTCTTCCAGTGCCTCCCGGTGGTTTTTAATAATGAAAGCTTATATGTCAAGGCTTCTATCTTTTCTATACCTCTTTGAGGGGTTTAGAAATATTCATGGTTTTACAATTCTTTATTGCATCTTATTGTTAAACACTTTTATCTGTTTTTATTTATCATCCAATAGCCATGGTTAAAATATATAATTTTCTTTGTAACTGAAATATAACAACATTTATTTATAAAATTTGTTTTTAAGAAAAAATGAGAGACTTTTTCCATTCATGTTTCTATGTTATCTATAATGATACATTCTGGTCCACAATATGGTCAGATAAATGCACAGATTTCAGTGTGCAGTTTTTCAGAAGGCTACAGACATGGAATAGTTACTAATTGCCATAGTTACTAACACCCGCTTTGCTTAGCTACAGTTACTTGAATGCAAATATGTGGTGAAGAGGCATATTTGGCTATGTAAGGTAATCAAACTATATAATATATTCTTGAAGGTTTTACTGTATAATAAGTAGTCCTTTATTTTATTAATACTGATTTCACTTAACATGTTTTATTGGGGGAAAAATACCACAAGCTTTTTACTTAGAAACTAATCGCCTTGCATAGCATAGAGATAAGCAAAAAATGTTCTAGGTTTGATTTAGTACTGCCACATTATTGAACATTTAATTTAATTGAACTATTTTTTACCGGAGACTAATTTAAATAGGAGTCATTAGGGAATACCTTGTTAAATAAAATAACTTTTTCCCAATTTAAAAAAAAAAAAAGTAAAGTACAATTTAGATATAAGGAAAGTAGCCTTTTTTAGTGTAGGATTATACAAGTTTTGATAAGTGCATATGGTTGTATGACATCATTAAGATAAAGATAAAAATCAGAAATGAAAGAGCAGATGTAACAACTGGCACCAAAGAAATACAAAGTATTGTACAAAAATATTATGAACAGCTATATGCCAACAAATTAGACAATCTGGACAAAATGATTAAATTTCTAGAAGCATACAATCTTTCAAAACTGAATCAGGAAGAATCAGAGAATATGGACAAAGTACAACTAATGAAATTGAAGCAGTAATTAAAAAAACTCCCAATAAACAAAAGTCCTGGACAGGATGGCATCACTAGTGGATTTACCAAACATTCAAAGAAGAATTAACACCTATCCTTTTCAAATTATTCCAAAAAATTCAAGAGGATGGAAGATACCCAAGCTCATTTTATGAAGCCAGCATTCTCCTAATTCTAAAACCACACAAAAACACTACAAAGAAAGAAAATTATATCATTATCTCTGGTGAACATAGATGCTAAAATCCTCAAAAAATATTAGCAAACCAGATTCAGCAACACATTAAAAAGATCACACTCCATGATCAAGTGGGATTTATTCTGGGGATGCAAGGTTGGTACAATATCCACAAATCAATAAATGTGATAACCACATACACAAAATGAGGTACAAAAATCACATGATCATACCAATAGATGCAGAAAAAAGCACGTGATAAAATCCAGCACCCATGTATGATGAAAACTCTCAGCAAAGTGGGAATAGAGAGATCATACTTCAATGTAATGAAGGCCATGTATGACAAACCAAAAGCCAACATCCTACTTTATGGGCAAAAACTAAATGTTTCACTTAAAATTGGGAACAATACAAAGATGTCTGTTTTTACCACTCTTATTCAACATATTACTGAGAGTCCTAACCCCAGCAATCAGACAAGAAGAAAGAAAAGGCATCCAAATTGGAAAGGAAAAAGTAAGACTGTCATCATTTGCAGATGGCATGATACTATAGATAGAGAACCCTAAAGATTCTACCAAAAAGCTACTAGAACTGATAAATGAATTCAGTAAAATAGCAGGATACAAAATAAATACAATGGTGCCTCAGTTTTTTAATGTCATCCATTCTGGAAGACCGTTCAAGTTCTGAAACATTAAAAAAGCAAGGGATCAACAGCCGAAAACTAGGCCTCAGGATCTTGCACTCAGAGGAAGCCTTGTAGCATGTTTGACTTCCGAGGTGTGTTCAAAAACTGAAGCATTTAATTCCGGGTTTACGGCATTCATAAACCAAAATGTTGGTCAAACAAGATGTTCAAAAACCAAGGTACCACTGTATCCAGAAATCAATGGCATTTTTATACAACAATAATGAACTATAAGAAAGGGAAACTAAGAGAACAATCCCATTTACAATTGCATAAAAAAATACCTAGGAATAAGTTTAACCAAGGATGTAAAAAACCTGTACTTAGAAAATTATAAGACACTGAAGAAAGAAACTGAAGAAGATAGAAATAAGTGGAAGCATAGTCTGTGTTCATGGACAGGAAGAATTAACACCATAATTAAAATGTCCTTGTTACCCAAAGCAATCTATAGATTCTATGCAATTCCTATCAATGGCATATTTCACAGAACTAGAACAAATATTTCAAAAATTTATGTGAAACCACAAAAGACCCCAAATAGCCACAGCAATCTTGAGAAAGAAGAACATAGTTGGAGCAATCACACTACCTGATGTCAAACTATACTACAAGGTCATAGTAATTAAAACTGCATGCTACTGGCATAAAAACAGACATATAGATCAATGGAATAGAATAGAGAGCCTAGAAATAAACCCACACCTTTATAGGCAATTAATATCTGACAAAGGAGGCAAAAACCTACAATGGGGTAAAGATAGTCTATTCAATATATGGTATTAGGAAAATTGGACAGATATCTGCAAAAAAATTAATTTACACCATACACAAGAATAAACTCAAAACGAATTAAAGATTTAAATGCTAGACTCAAAACCATAAAACTCCTAGAAGAAAGCATAGGCGGTAAAATCTGAAATATTTTTCATAGCAATATTTTTATGCTATATCCCCTTGGGCAAGAGAAACAAACAAACAAAAACAAACAAAGGAGACTACATCAAACTAAAAAGTTACTGCGTAGCAAAGGAAACCCTTAACAAAATGAAGAGACAACCCACTGAATGGGAGAACATATTTGCCAATGTTCCATCTAATAAGGTGTTAATATCTAAAATTTATAAAGAACTTATAAAACTCACCACAAAAAAGAAAACCAAACAATTTAAATAAAAAAATGAGCCAAGGATCTGAATAGACACTTCTCCAAAAAGGACATACAGATTGCCAATAGACATATGAAAAGATGCTCGATGTTACTAATCATCAGAGAAATGCAACTTAAAACCATAATGAGATATCACTGTGCACTTGTCAGAATAGCTACTATCAATAAATCAACAAACAGCCAGTGTTGGTGAGGGTGTGGAGAAAAGAGAACCCTAGTGCACTGTTTGTGGGAATGCAGATTGGTGTAGTCATTGTGGAAAGCAGTATGGAGTTACCTCAAAAAATTGAAAATGGAAGTGCCTTGTGACCCAGCAGTTCCACTTCTGGGAATATATCTGAAGAAGCTTGAAACACTAATTTGAAAGAATATATGCACTCCCATGTTCATTGTAGCAATATATACAATAGCCAAGATTTAGAAGCAGCCCAAGTCTCCATCGATAGATGAGTGCATAAAAAAGCTGTGGTACATCTACACCATGGAATACTGCTCAGCCATAAAAAAGAAGGAAATCTTTGTGCCGCAGCATGGATGGACCTGGAAAACATTATTCTAAGTGAAAGAAGCTAGTCAGAAAAAGACAAGTACCATATGATTTCACTCACATGTGGAATCTAAGGAACAAAATAAACTAATAAACAAAATAGAAACACTAAATAGGTAGAGAACAGACTGACAGCTGTCAGAGGGAGCAGGTTGGGACCTGAGTGAAAAAGATGAAGGGATTATGAAAAAAAAAACAAATATAAATTTGTCCTTTTTTTTTTTTTTTCTGAGAGTCTATATCATCTTGAATTTATAAAAAGAAGAAAGGATAAGCCTAAAATTAACATTGTGCCCACAATAAATCTTTCCAGAAGATAAAAAATAAAATAACCATGATATAGAACACTTTGATTACATCAAAAATTTCTCCTTATCTGTACCATCTACTGATGAGACCAATAGAAGCGTTCTTTACCACTGTTACTGTATATTTCATCTCTAGCATTTCTATTATATTATTTTTTTTATAGTTTTCTATCTGATCATGTATTCATGTAAATGTTGTTCATCATTTCCACTGTAGGTTTCAAGTTATTAATTATATTTGTTTTTTTTTCATATCTGATAGTTCCAACAGCTTTTTATATTTGAATCTGACTTTGGTGGTTTGCTTTGTCTCTTGATAATGTATTGCTTTTCTAGGTTCCCATGTCTTGTAATTTTGGGATGAAATCCAGGCATCTTATATAAAATAGTGGAAAATAAGATAAATATTATTTATGCTTGGAAGTGCACACATCTTTTTCACAGTCTGTAGTGTCAAATGTTGAGTCAGTCTAGTCAGGAGTTGAGCTAACTTTCTGTTGTTGTTGCAATAGCTGCACCACAGGCTACAAATGTCTCTGAGTTGCTTTGTGTTTAGGTTGAAGAATGATCTTCCAGAGTTCCCCATTGCTATTCCAGCCTTTGATTTAGGTCTGTCCATTACACCTATCGTCGGAGAAGATTTCTTTCTGATGATATTTTTCCCAGGATTAGACTACTACTACTCTTTTCGTGTTACTTGCTAGGCTGGTGGTGGTGAGTGGTAAGGGGAATCTCTGCTGTTCTGGTCCAGCCTCAGTCTTACGCACGTGCTTAGCTCCTGGTCTCACAGATGGAATATTCTCAGTAATCCTACCCTTCTTCTAGCAGTAGAGAGTCTTGTTGTCTGGATTCAGGGTGTATTCCTGCCCCTACCCCAGGTTGAGGGCATTGTTTTGTCTCTTTCTTTTTCTTTATCTGTAATGGGTTTTCATCTATAGCCCAATGGTAAGAGCGTTTGTTATGCTAACCTTAGCAGCTTTGGGCCTTTGTTCCATGGGAGATATAAGGGAGAGGGATCCCAGTGAGGATTTGTATTTTTTCCAGAGTAGCTATTTTTCAACTCCTCCAGGCTTACATAATAAATGAGACTTTCTTTAGACTCTTGTCCTCCAACCATTTTCTTGTGAGCATAGAGTGAAGTCTATGGAAAAAAGCCTTTAAGTGGGTGTGAATTCCTCTTGTTTCTATAGCATTCCAAGTTTTATACTCACGCATGAACTATCACAGAGTCTTTAGCCATTTTTCAAAAATTTCAGCTGATTTTTTCTTATCAGCTTGTATGGCATTCAGCATCTGCTACAGGCAGGTAAATATTCCTATTCAGTTTCTCCTTGGAGATTCCTGTCATTTCAATTTTGGGTTATTTGATTGTCATGTAGCATCAGGTATCTGATGGATTCAATAAAATAAATGATCTTAAAAATTAACCAGCTTTATTTTTGTTGTTGTTAGTGCTGCATATCCAACACTTTTTCTATCTTTGTATACCCAAGCCAAAGCCAGTAGTAGCAATTTAATAAATTATGTAATTATAAGTCCTATCTGAGTTAGAAATGTGAGTGAAATGATATAAATATGTCAAGATAACTAGAAGAATTGTGTTATTTTATTTTGGATTATTTTATTTTGTGTATATGATTCTGTGTGAACATGTGAATGGGTGCTTAAGGGTACAAAATGTTGCATATAATGTAGAAAATATTCAATGAACTTATAAAATGAGAAAATAATGATATGCTTTTATTATAAAAGAGAGGCAACTCAATGAGTCTCTTTCATCTGACATAACAAAACTCCTAGTTTACATACCAGGACAATAATTTTCATACAAATACTTAAAAAGTTGGATTTTAGGATATAAAACACTAAACATTTGTAGTCCATGGGAACATGAGCTTATGGGAATTTTAAATAAAAAAATCACTATAAAAATCCTAATCTCAGTATTCATAATGCAGCATATATTGTTATTTTTAAATCAGCTCTGTGTTTTGAGCACTGTTTTTTATTTTCCTCCTTTCAAAAGAAGGTCCACTTGTTTTTCTGAGAAATTTAGTATGACATTTTCATTAAGGAAATAGGCATAACATTTTCCAAGATGGGTATTTGCTTTAAATATTTAACAATATTTTTAAAAACTGAAAAATTGGACAAATTAGTGCATTTCCATCATAAAAATGAAAAATATATATTCAAGTTATGTTGAAAACACTGATGACAGGAATAATTTGGGGCACACATGTTGGATGTACTTTCTTGCCATGGGTGGTTCTAATAAAAAATATTTAAATATGAACCTTCTGGTTTTTATTCCAGAAATGGAAATATCAGAATTAAATAGATTGTACTTTCTCCCTCATCTTATATATTACAAGATGTGTATAATGGGGCACAGCTTGGATTGGAATTTTTTCTTTTAATGAAAACAAAACTTTATTATTCAAAGAGAAAATATATACAATAGAATAAAAGAGAAATATGTTATACAATGAAAATTATGGACACTGAGATGAACAAATAAAGTTCTACTTCAGTTGTATAAACTTTTTATTGTAGTTTAATCAAGATCCAGAAAAGATCAGATATCACAAGTGTATAGCTTGATGAATTTTCATAGCTAAATAGTCTGGTCTAATTGCCTCTGAAACAAAATTCAAAAATAAAGCAAGCAAATACCCCAGATCATTAGCAACCCTACAAACGCTTCTTTCCCTTTCCATTCACTACCCCTGTGAGAGTAACCTCTATCCTGACTTCTAACAGCATAGATTATTTTTAATGTTTTTGTACTTTATATGAATGGAACCTTGGTATATATATCCTTTTCCAACTTATTTTGCTCAGTGTTATGTGTGTTAGATTTATCCATATTGTTCTATGTAGTTGAAAATATCCATCCTCGTTGTAGTGTGGTATTACATTTTGTGACTATAGCACACTTTACCCAATGATAGGAATTTGGGTAATTGCCAGTTTGGAGGAATTATGATAGTACTGCTATGAATATACTAATACACATCTTTGGCAAACATATGCACATTTTGTTAGGTATAAACCCAGGTGTAGAATTGTTGGGCCATCAGGTATACACAATTTTAGCTTTGGTAGATTCTGCCATATAGGCTTATAATGTGGTTTTACCAATTGGCACTCCCACCAGCAGGTTATGAGAGTTCCAGGTATTCCATATCCTGACTAACACTTTAGAATTTTCATCATTTTTCCTTTATTCTGGTGTGCATTTTATTGGTATCACATTGTGATTGTTTTATAAAATAGGTTTTTATTGATTTTTAGACAGAAAGGAAGGGGAGAGAAATAGAAACATCAATGAGAGAGAAACATTGATCAGCTGCCTCTGGCATATACCCCATTCAGGATCCAGCCTGCAACCTGGGCATGTGTCCTGACCGGGAACCAAATCAGTGACCTCTTGGTGCATGAGTCCAGCTCAACCACTGAACCACACTGTCTGGGCTCACATTGTGATTTTAATCTACATTGTCCTGATACATGATGAAGATTAGTATCTTTATATATATTTACATATATTTATTGGTATTTTGGATACCCTCTGGTGAAATGTCTTCTTAAATCTTTTGTCCATCAATTGGATAATTCATGTTTTTCTTATTGATTTGTTAGAGAACTTATATGTTCTAGAAACTAGTCTTTTGTCAGTTATATGTAGTGAAAATCTCATTATTCAAACTTATTTTCAGGCTATAAAAGTGAATTCTGACAAACAGACATTGTTAAGTTTAAGGCCATCTAATTTATCCATTTAAAAAAAATTGATTAGTACATTTTATGTCCTATTTGAGAATATTTGCCTATTTATTTCACAAAAATTTTCTTTTATTTTTGTCCTAAAAGCTTTATTGATTTAACTTTCACATTTAGATCTGCTTTTAATCTTTAATTGATTTTTGGTTATGTATGAAGTAGAAATCTAGCTACATTATTTTTCCATATAATGGACCCATATATGAAAAGATCATTCATATCTTAAAGCACCAGTGTCACCTTTGTCATTAATTAGTTGAGCATTTATGGATGGGTCTATTTTTAACTCTATTCAGATGGAGAACTTGTCTGTTATTGCATCAATAGCACATTGTCCATATTACTAAAACTTAGCTACTGATAAATGGAGTGTTTCAGTTATGTCTGACTTCTTCAAGATTGCCATAGTTAGTCTTAGCACTTTTCATTTCCATATAGATATTATAATATGATTCTCCATTTACGTACACACATATAAACACACCCTTGTTGACATTTTAATCGGAACTGCACTGAGTCTATCCATTAAGTTGGGAATAATTGACATTTTATAATTTTGAATTTTAAATCTATGGACATGTATTCATACTCATTTATTTATGTCTAATTTCTCTTATATTCCTTTGGAGTTTTGAGTCTAGAGTTGTAGCACATCTTTTGTTAGATTTATTTCAGCATATGATATATTTTGCTGCTACTGTAATTAACATTATTTAAAATTTAAACTTTACTTGCATTGTTAAAATATAGAAATACAATTTGTGTTTTGGCTCTGTACAGTCTCCTTGCTAAAGTCATTTATTAATTTTAAAACTGTGTCTGTAGATTCTTCTGAATTTTCAATGTAAACAACCATGTTATTTTTCGATAATACTATTTTAACTTATTTTATATAACCATTACATTGTTTGTATCTCCTTTTCCCCATGTCTTATTGTACTGGCTAGTTATAGAATAAAAAAAAATATTAAATAGAAGTAAGGATAGTTGCATCCTTGTTTTACTCCCAACTCTAAAAGAAAGTTTACAATAATTGAGTGTGATGATTGCATTTATATTTCTTGTAATAGCTCTTTCTTTGGCTTAATATGTTTACCCAACCAAGATACACTTAAATTTTCAGTGAATCCACTAGTTGAAAGTTGAAAGAGAAAGAACAGCAGATCAGGGGAAAATGGACAAAGAAAATATAATGGCTTCTTCCACTAGCATTTATCCTCCCCATGTAGAGAATTGGAAAGTGTAAAGAAAATAGAAAAGTAGAAACAAAAGATTCAAAGATGAGAAGAATTCTGAGTAGTAATTGACATTTTCTCAGAACTGTGGTGTCATGATGTGTAAAAGAAGATAAAGAAGACTTGGTTCTGTCACTTCTCCATATTTAAAACACTTGACTTTTCAAACAGCACCTATATTGTTAAGAATCACAATGGAGAAGTTTAATGTGTTGTAAAGAGACATACTTTACATAGTCTGTGCCTGTTACAAGGTGAGATCATTCTTTATATCCCATAATTTTATTTACCATTGCACTTTGATGCATACCACCATTGAAGGTATGTATTCATACCTTGAGATTTATATTTATCTTCTCAAGTCTTAAAACCATTAGACCAAAATTTAGATGCCCTATAATTATCTGAGAACTACAATATTTTTTGGTTGTTGTGTTCTGATCCACAGGTTATATTGTGGTATAAGCCAAAGATACATATTCTTTCATTAATTTTAAAATACTTGTTGAAATATATTATGTCCAAAAACTGTGATGGTAGATGGGAATACAAAGATAAAGAAAACACAACAGGTGCCTATTCACATGGAGCTTACTTTGTGGTGTAGACATCACAATATAATTTCAAAGTATCAAGACATTGTCACAAGGAGTCCTGGAAATGTGATGTTAGTAAATATTTAACAACTGGCTCTCTGGGGACAAAAACCTAAATTTGTAGCATTCACCAGTTCCCATAGTGTAAATACTCATCCCATAGCCAATTTTAAAACTGCCAATGATTTAACAATTTGCTCAAATATTCCTGAAACTATAAAAATCTCAAGTCAGTATGACCTGGCTCTAATAAATCATTACATTTAGGGAGTAGGAAAAAGCCACAGGTGAGAACCAAGCATTAACATAGTGTAAGGCCTAAGAATAGTTCACAGGATTTTTGTCCGTTGACTTTGTTGAAAATTGTATTATAGAAATCTAATCTAGTAGGAGGTGGTAGAGCAGATCTTACAGAAAAAGCTACATTAGATTTTAATTAGTTAATATAGTCATTCTCAAATTAGATCTTTCTTCATGGACTGAATTTATATAGAACAGAAAGTTTTAGACTAATTTTCCCTTTCCATTATGTCAGCTTTATTCAATTCACTAATAAAACTCCTTTTGGCAGAATTTGGGTACTGGCTCTGGCCTTCAGGATGATAACAACTCTGAAATATAACCTGGCCCAAGATTTTTCTGAAACAGGCTTATAGTAAGAAATATTTGCTGGCCTAAGGGGGAAATGTTAAAAAAATGAACAGAAATTTTTACCTAATACTGACTGCTCTGAGTACAAGGGAACCTAACATAGTCAGAAGGTGGGGTATGGAAATTAGTTATCTAATTAATAAAATTTTATTCATTCTTTCATTTAATATATATTGTGGGCCTAGTATATGCTATGCAAAATGAAAACAGTGAGGGAAAAAAGTAAATATGGTTAATGTGATCATAAAATGTAGTGTCTAGTCCTTTGAAGGAGGAAAATAAAACTAGGGCAAATAATCACAGAAGTAAATATATACTTTAAGAAGTATAAAATGTTATAAAAGGAAGGAGAAGGTAACAGGGGAGCTTACCTAATCTGTGTGTCAAAAAGGCTTTTCTAAAAAAGAATTCTTTTGTGGTGAGATCAAAAGATGTGTAAGAGCTCACTAAACCAAGAGTGGGTGGCAAAAGCATCCTCAGCATGGGTCACAGTACTTGAAGGCAAGAGAGGCAAAGAGGGATGTGTTCTTCAGAAGGCTGAAACAAAAAGATCAAGGAGGAAGGAAACAGGAGATAAGGCTGGAAATGTAGGCAAGGGCAGGGTAAAAGGTTTGGTAAAACATGTCAATAAACTTGAACTTTATGCTAACATCTATTAGAAGTTCTTTAAGGATTTGGCAAAAGAAATGATCAGACAGAAAAATATATGTTCCAGGTTCGCAGCACAACCTATTACTAAGTTACTTGGTTTAGTTTCCTAAAGTTTTTCATATTAGTAAGTGGTTGAATCTGCTCTATTGGGATTTGCGACTTAAGGCAGCTTTTGTAAAATTACCTTAAAGAGAATCACTGTAACCAACTCTCCCATTTAGAAAAAAATTTTACACTAATATTTGTGATCAAAAGCAATAGCAAAGATGAGATATTTACAAGTATCTTAACTATGCCTTCAAGTCTAATTCCTGAATACATTTACCACCCTCAATTTTTGTCCTTTATGCTGTTTTTACTGTCTCTCTAAAAGCACTTGGCTGAGTAAAATATAAATTAAGACTTCAAGTTTCATCACAACATCTTTGAGAGTAAAACTGTAAGTCTTAAGAGGAATTTGAATGTAGAGTATTTTCCTTGGCCCTATTAGGTGCTTTCTTTATGCAGATGAAATTACCCACACTGATGATACACGAGATGGTAGGGGAGGACCTGTGTCTAGTGCTGACATCTACTGTTATTCATACTGGTATTGTTTAAACTCTTGAGCTCTAAGTTTTATACTTATTCATTCATTTATTCAGTATTTATTGAATGCCTACTATGTGTCAGATGCTTGGGATATATCAGTGAATAAATCAGACAAACATAACAATCCTCATGGAATTTACTTACTAGGAGAAGAAGATGGATAATAACCAGTAAACATTATAAGTAAATGCAAACACATTAAAGAATCATAGATAGCATGCATTATAGAGTGTGATGGGAGAGGGTAAGTGCTGTGGAATAAAAAGACAGAACAAAGTAAGGTGAGCTGAGAGTGTGAGGAGTGAGGGGTGGGGGTGGGGTGGGGAAGGATGAATATTACACAGAATGGTCAGGATAAGTCTCCTTGGTAAGATGAGATTGGAACCAGGACTTGAATGAAGCTGTAGAGTGGATAAAAACGGTGTCTGGAGAAAGAGAATTCCAGGAAGAGGGAACAACTGAAGCTAGTGCCTGAGGCAGAGCATTCTTGTATATTCTAGAAATAACAAGAAAACAGTTTGGCTATAGGTGAGTGCGTGAGAGGTAGAGTAGAATAGCATAAGTCTGAAGGGAATGAGTATCCAGTACACGTAGGGCCTATTAAGCAATTGTATTGACTTTTGGCTTCACTCCCTGTGAGAGGGGGAGCCAAATACAACATTCTAGCTTCTCTGTTGATAAAAGACTTTAAGCAAGTAAGGGTAAAGACAAGGAGAACTTTGTAAGAGATGATGGTGGCCCAGACGAAGTGGTTGCAATAATTGGTGAAGGAGTAGGATTCTAATACATTTTGAAGGGCTACCCAAAAGTATTTGTGTTGTGGATGTGAGACAAAGAGGAGTCTAGGATAACTTTGTGTTTTGTTTTGTTTTTTACCTGAACCAACTGTAAAGTTGTCATTAACTCAGTTGGGGACAGTTGTAAGTAGCACAGATTTGGGGGAGAAATTATTAAGACTTGAAACATCCCAGAAGAGGAGTCATGAAGGCAGTTGATTCACAACTTTAGAATTTAGAAAAGAGGTCTGAAATGATGGTATGATTCTGAAAGTCATTAACATATGCTATTTAAAGCCATTCGACTAGATAAAATCACTAACGGAGCAAATAAAGACAGAAAAGAGGACAAAATACTGAGTTCAGGGAAATTCCATGTTAAGAGGTTGGGGAGAATATGAGAAAATGGCAGAGGATACTGAGGAGGAATGACCCAAAAGGGAGTTAGAAAACTAACAGTGTGCAGTGTCCTCGTATCCGATTTAAGGTAATTATTTAAGAAGAAGAGAGTAACCCACTGTGTTAACTATTGCTGATGGGACAAATAAAATGACTGGATTTAACAAGTTGGGTCATTACTAACCTTAACAAGAGCAGCTTCAGGGTAAGAGCCAGATTTCAGTGAGTTCATGGGATAATAGCAAGAGAGCTTATGGAAACAGTATTAAAATCATATGGTGTTTTCCCTTAACAAGGAGGAAATAAATGGTAGAAGCTTGAAGAGTGAGAGAGAGCAATAAAGAACATTGTTTTTCATTTATTTATTATTTTTATTATTGTAGTTTTTATTTTGTACAGATTCTTGAATTGATTGACCCATGAAAATAAAGTAGTGGTTAATTTAAAGAGGAGAATAATTATAACAATGAAGAATAGAATTATAGTCCCTTTTGCTCAAAAGCATAAAAATTACATTGACGATAAGTGACACAGTAAAGAGGTATATTTGTTACTTTTAAATATAGCACAAATATAGTACCCATAAAAATTATTCCTCATCTTTAATGCTTGTTACTTGAATTTTATGTTTTTATAATTTTGTTGGGACTTAATTATACATTACATTTAATTATTTTAAATAAGAAACATTTTATGACAAGAAAGGTAACAGTATGTTAATGGGTGGATAGCAGTAATACAATAAAAAAAGAAACATTAGTGATGTCAAAGAAATGGGCTAGAACGGCCCAAGAGAAATGTTGGAGTCAATGAAAGGCATGTAGTGCAAGGATTGTGAAAGGACTGGTTTATACAGAAATATGGATATTGATCTACAGGAACAGAAATGGAGGTATAAGGAGTAGGAACAGATGCTGCTAAGTGTGTTGATATGGTGCTGGGAATCTATAAACATTCTCTTCTGATTGCTTTGATTTTCTCAGTAAAATCAAAGGTCGTGAGATAAGAGAGGAAAAGTGAGAGAGTGTTTAGAGTATGAGAGAAGAGAGTTATAAAAATAGTCATCAAAGGTGACAAGGTGAAAAGGTATGGACTCTGTGCCAGGTGAAGGCCACCAGCAGAAGATAACGGGCTGTGGAGAGGTCAGAACGTTTATTCCCCCAGCTGCCTGATGCCACCCTGCAGACTGGCAGGGACTGTGTTCCTGTTGGATAGGCTTTCTACAGCTACAGTTTTCTCCTACCACTTACAGTCTATAGATGGTAACGGCTCACCATTGCCTGTTTGATCCCTTCTTGGTGTAGTTAAAGCAAAAATGGTGCCTACATTAAGTGTTTCTTAATTATCCTGTTAGGGTGTGCCATCTGTTTTCTATCTAAAAGAGTAATTAGTACCAGGAGTATTCCCAAGAAGGAAATCTTAAAATTAAGATCCTGGAATTTGGTGGTTTACATGTTTTAGTAGCACATGCTACCCTTCTTGCAGGGTGGGGCTGATACTGAGTAAGTGTTGGCATCTAAATTTTCAAAAATAATCATCAATAAAGAAACACGAGGAAGTGCCAATTGAAGGCGAGTTTTTGTGATCAAGTCTCTGTGGCATTTAGTACCATGGGTGAGAATGGGGATTAGAAAGACTGTAACATTGGATAGCTCCTCCGAAGTCCTAGAGAAACAAGAAAGAGAAAATACAACACTAATCGTCTTAGATGCCAATTTCAGTGCTCAGATGGAAATTTTAAAAAGTCGATTCTGAAGGATTTTTATCACTGTAGATATAGGATCAAGTCCAGGACCTAATTATAACCACAGTAGAATTACAGAACTAATTGAATGTGTAATTCTACCAGATCTCTATACTATGAAAAGGTAATGGTAGTGAAAGAGTGGAAGGCTGGGTCATGGGATGGGCACATTAGGGAAGAAACAGATAAACCAGAGAAATATGAATCCCCCAATACACCTGAAACTCTCTAGATAATGAAAGCAGCTCCTGTCTACATAAGCTGGCCCATTTGGCACTTAGTGGGATACCACTTATCCTCAGCCTAACTCCTGATCCTCTAGGGCTACATGTATAGGAAGAAGAGCTAGATGCCAACAGAGTTTAAAGTCGTGAAGTACAAGTATTAATTTGGAAGTGTCTTTCCACTGAAAGAGTTGTAGAATCTTGCCAGTTTGTATCAGTAAGAGTCTGAAGAGCACGAATGAGGGATTCTAAGATTGTTAGGCCAAGTAGCAAGAAATGTCAGACTAATATGGGTTAAATCTATTGAGTTCAAATGCACCCACTCAGCATTCATGATTCATCAGAAGTCAACAGTAATTGTATGCTTGGATGTTGAGCTAAAGGCAAGCCTACAGTCATAAAATGAGATGCAGGAGTTTGCAGGGCATACTGAACAGGAAAGGTATCCAAAAGCTCAAAGAACATTGGAATAAATTATGCAGAATCTGCTTAACAAGTTCCTAGCTTCAACTCTAGGGGAGCTGAGGGAATTCTTTTCTTGAAGCCTTCTTAGAAACTCTATGGTGACTGTCCTTTTGGAAGCTAGAGATGATGATGGTGGGAGATGGTGTTATGGAATTTTGCTTCCCAATTTTAATGGGAGTAGTGGAATCCTGATTTCCTAAAGTATTAGAGATGCTTACCTGTTAGCCAAAAAAAAAAAAAAAGGCCAATTATCTAATAAACTTCAGAGAGATAGAGTTTACAATCAGAGCACTACCGCAAACAGAAATATTAGCTAATTTATCACAGGATCTCTAGGAATAAAATTGGTGGGGAGGCTATTAAGATGCTGTTTGAAATATCTAAGTGGGAAAATTCTAGGTTTAGTGAGCAGAAAACTGACTATAATTGTTACAGGGAATTTATGGTGTCTTACTCAAGTTCTATATTTAAGCATTTCACAGAATTTAACATATTTGTTTATGGAATAAGCTGTGTGTATTTAAGGAAACATTTTTCAATGCAACACAAGTGAATCTTCCTCCACATTTTCTCCAGGGGGCAATGCAGCAATTAATGAAAGTGACTGTGTATGGGAGAAAGTAAAACTCGGCCTTTGGGTTTTAGTCACTGGTTCCAGGTTGATACTCCCCAGGAACTTGAAACACACTGGACAGATTTGGGGCTAATAGAGATCAGAAGACAGAGTTTTGGCCAAGTGAAACTCATGGTGATGGTTTTCCTCATCCCAGAATTAATAGTGAAAATAAGTATACTTAATATATAACAAAATACATTAGTTCCTCAAGGGTGAAATGTGTTAGCATGGCAGAAAGGGCTCAGTAGAAGCTACTGGAACATCCCATCTCCCTGTCATGTTCTAAAAGCAATACTGCATTCCTGAGGACATTTCAGAGATTAGTGTCACCATGAAAAAGTTGAAAATAACAGGAGTAATTATTCTTACTACATCCCCTTTTACCTCTCCTTTTTGGCAGGCACACAAGTCAGATAGATGGGTTTTACAAATTTAAGGAATCATGCAGTAAAAGCACTACAGTTCAGATGATGTATCCAGTCTCTGGCCCTAGTATGCAGCTTTAGATGCCACACTTTTGTTTTCTAACTTCAATTTATAGTAAATGTAATGAGCAACCATTTTGCCTTTACTCGGCAAAGAGAGCAATACATATTCACTGTCTTACCGGAAGATTATTTCTGATCTCCTGTTGTCTATCATAACAGTCCAGAGAAACCTTGATTTTTTTGGTTATGCTACAGATTAGTGGTTATTATACTGATGTTATTATGCTAATTGAACATACCAGGCAGGAAATAGCAAGAACCCCAAGAAGCCTAGTTACCTACATGGGAAACATGTTTCTAGAGGATGGGAGATAAACTCCAGAAGCCACCTGCCAAATCAGGTATGCAATGTGATCTCTGTGTGTATTCATTTAATATCTTCTGAAGTTTCCCTCCCTCTTTTTTTTTTTAATGCTTATCATTAAGAATAGGTTCAGGTGTATTGTAGCCTTTCCTAGAAATCGTTCTCTGATTTTACAGGTTACTCTTGTTACTCTTCCTTTGTACTTTTATTTTATTTTTGTACATATTATGATCAGTGTCCTTAATATATTATATTGTAACCCCTAGTCTCTGAAGTTTTCTCATCTCCAAGACTGGTGACCATGTTTATTTCATATTTGTATTATAAGAAACACAGTACCTGACATATAATAGGTTCTCAATAATACTTGTTAAAGGGTCAGTGAGTGAGCAGAAGAAAAAGGGTGAAGTGTGACCTTGGGAAATATTGAAAGGCAGGGGCAATTGAAATTCCTTGTCTCAGACTTTCTAAGGGTATTGGAAGGGGAAGTCACAGGATGTTGGGATGGTGCTGGTAGGCACAAGGACAGCTGTATGATAAATGGTGTTGAAAGCAAACCTCCCATGCTCTGTTTTGCCTGTAGGTAAGTTCTAATTTCTAGTGCAAAGGCTTTGGTGCAGTAGAGGATTCAATATATTCATCAGCAGAAGATGAGTAGAACTGAGAGAAGGAGACTATGTCTATGAGAATCAATATCCTAGTAATGTCAATATATATTCAACACACGTTTCTCAGCTGTTCCTGTCCCCAGGTATTTCTGAGCCTGGAGCAAAACTGTTTTTCAAGGCCTACTCCCAGCTTTAAGTGTCCTTGCTAAATGCTGAAGGCAGTTTAAAATTGAGCAATTAAAGATTCAAGAGAAATCATCATAAACATGTTAGAGATACTTACTGGCTGAGCTGTCCCTGTTTCTGTTAAACTCCAGATTTGATGTTCCCATGGGAAGCAATGCATGTAACTCCAGTAGTCCAGCACCTATTTTTTGGAAAAAAAGATACAATGACTTACCATGACTTATAACTCTTTAACTTAAATTCCATTATATAAACTTGTCTTCTGAAAAAATTCAGGGGAATGTATTTGTAGGGAAGCTTTATTTTTTTCCCCTCAAAAATGGTTTGACTATGATAATATGATTTAAGAAAAACATAAAATAGTTGGAAAAAAATCTGGAATAGAACATATGCATTCTAAAACAAATGCACGTTTTAAAACCTAGCATATAGGATATACTTAGTAAGTATTTGTTGAGTGTATAAATCCTGAATTAAATTCAGCAAAACTGGAAACTAATAAAACAATTGCTATTAACAGAAAACACTCCCCCTGCTTTCTCCAGATATCCATAACTGCCCATGGTGATACTAATGTGCAACAGGTCAATGTGCTGTACAAGTCAGGGTCTGTATTCAGCTATGAAATTACAGGTCATTTGTATACACCTAATGTCGTTTTAGGCACTTCCTCTTTGGGTGCTGAATTCAGGCCTGACAACTCTTTTAGCTCTTGTGCTGAACTGGCTTTGTTCTTGGATTGGCAGCATCTCAAGAATTTTTCCTACACTCTGCTTTGAAGTAAACATTCTGCTCTGAGAAGTATGGTGAGGAATGTTTCCTGGAAAACAATTTTCCACTTATTGCAGAGGATAATGGGTTATTTGTTGTCCTTCATTTTGCCAATCATCTACAATTGGGCAAGAAAATTGTACCTGCGATCGCTTCAGCATGCATGTATAACATTTCTTTAAAAACAAACAACAAAACTACCACAGATCAAGCATATTCTTTACACTAGAAAAATAAGTGAGTTACAGTCAACACCATACATGGGCACACTCTAGCCTTACAGCTATTGGTGACTTAACAATTAAGAGAATAGATGTGCAATGTTTGGATGACTGAGATACTAGTTTATCCACTTTCCTCTGAGTCAGGATATTGTCATTCTTTAAGCCTCCACGTTTTTCTTTATTTTTCTTCCTGAAATATCTGTTGCTACTTTACATTGCAAAATTAAGAATTAGCATAGCAGATTATTTTTAAAAGGTAATAAAAGCAAACATTTTGATTTTTTAGACAGCACTTTGGTATATGTAATTGATATATGGGTGAGCAAAAGAAGATGTGCATTTATTTATTTATTTATAATTTCTACACATTTTCACTGAATTCTTTTATATCATGATGTCAAGTAAAATGTTTTATTTCTATGCAAGGAAAGTAGTTATTGCTCTTTTCTAATTTTTTCTCTATCAAAACAGGAATTTTTTAAATTTGGGGGCTATAGCATGACTAATGATATGATAGAATAAATGACTGACAAGTGAGGAACTTTAAATGTCTCCTACATTTATCTCATTAACAGTTTCCTCTCTGTAGTCTAGTTCATTCCCACAGCAAGGATGCACTTTTCAAAATAGCTTTTTGGAAAACTTTTAGAAATTTCAATTTCAGAAGTGTTTGTAAATTACCTTGTAAATAATTACCAATTTTTTATTTTATTTACTCTGTACAACAGAGCAAAAGGAATACAGAAGAAATGAAAGAAATAAAGGAAATAATATATGTGCTAACTCTATATGGAATAATGTTTAATTTTTGAACAGGGAAATGGCACTTTATAAAACTTTTATAAATTAAGAATAGTTTAGATAATCCCTTAAATGTTTTGACCAAAATACTGTAATTGTTGTCTAAAATTTTATGTACAATTAAAAAAGCACTGCCAGTTAGACTTTACATAGCATTTTTTTATAGTTTGTAAATTTTATTTTATTATATTCAAAGAACTCTTTTTAGACTATGTAGACAGATTTTTTTAAATCATGTGTCAAAATTATATATGCAGATAAAGGAAAATAAGGAAAATAAATTGGTTAAGATAGTCCTAAAATTTCTTCATATTCAGAATCTGACATTCTCAAATAACTTTTGGCTCAGTCATCAATTTTTTTCTGCATTATATCATTTTGGTGGATTTTTAAAAGATTGCTCCATATTTTTGCTAGGATTTTCTCCCTGTTGATGCCCATTCTGTACATTTTGAGGCAGATGCACAGCTACATCTTGCCCATTGCCTGCTTCACAGTGATTCTAAGATACATTATGATTTTAGAATTGTTGAAAAATGAAACAAAATGTGACTCAGAATCAACTAGATTATAAGGTAACATGAGTAATCGATTGTGTCCTGACATATAAAATAATCGTAGCAAGGTCAACCTCATTATTTCAACCATCCTGCAATTGGAATATATTCTGGAAAATTTAGAGAGAAATAAAAGCAGTTCCAGGTAGAAGATGAAGGATTGTATGACTGAAGGTAATTAATATCTGATGGTGGAGGTTTGGGAAAATAAAGTGAAATATTCTACTCTTAACAGCCATGGGTTGGGCATCTAAAAATACTTTCCCATAGACTATTTTATGATTCTCTGCCATCCAATTTGTAATTTTATAGATGTCACTCTAAAATGCTCTACTTCTCTTAATTAAAATGCTAAATTGATCATGTCACAGCTAATTCATTCCAGTTGCTTAATTAAATCACAACTCATAAGTGACAATGTTTAAAAGAACAATAAATTGTATAAGAGATTGTCATTGAAAAATCTTTATAATAATCTGAAATCATGTTAAGAATATTATTTTTAATTTTATTATTTAATCCTAAAACTTGGCTGCATATAATCCAAAGCAAATTCAGTTGGGCTTGGCTTTGTCTTATATCAAGAAGAGCATATACTGTTATAAAGATAAAACATGACACGAACATTTATCTTAATAAGTGGTGTGTAAAGATTTGAAAGAACATCTCTCCACAAAAAAGTGCCTGAGATCATCATGCTTAATGTTTAATACATCTACCTAAATTATAAGCAAGTATTCACTTTGTCAAAATTTTTAAATCAAATTTAATTTCATTAGAAGACATCCATCATACAGTGACACTATATTATGTCTTCATTTGCGTTATTTCTAAAATGTTTATTTAAAAACACATTGTGTCTCACTCTGAATTAAATTATGACAGTTATAGCATCATTTTTCATTTTGCAGAGAATTGCAAATATAAAACATTTCTGTGTTATAGTCTAGATTACAGAAAATGTGATCATGTTTCAGACTTTGTTTAGGAAATAGCACTCAAACTCAGAAAACCAAAGAAGCAACAAGAAATTGGATGAAGAGAAAGACAGATATAATTCACACTGATGTGAACAAAAATAGAAGGGGTTGGGTAGACTCTGATTGATGTTCTAGAAACATCAAAAAATTTCAAGTTTGGAAACTGGTTTTTAAAATGCAAGGTGTCTGCCAATAGTATGTGAAAGTTAAAGCTATCTCTGCTGAGCATTTTTAATCAGTTATGGTGTTTCTTGAACTTGGCTACTCCAAATTTATAATTTTCTTTGAAGAAAGAAGCTTAAAGGCTCTCAGATAAAATGAAAATAATAATAGCATTTAAATTTAGAAATGTAAAAAATTCCTTTATTGGAATGCATTTCTTTTAAGAGTAAATTTTATAACTAAGGGACAAACATTCCATATACAAAATCTAATATTTAGTTGTTTTTATGTTTCTTGTGAATAAAAACTATATTACCAGGGGAAAAACGATGGTCTGTGATATAATGAAAACACTTATCTGATGGCAGATAAACCTTATAATCTTGGTATTTAAAGTTGTATATGATTCTGAATTATATTTAGGTAATACACTAAACAGAAATTTTAAAATTAAAATTTCCAAAGAGGCAACTCTTACAGCTGTTTAGAGATATTTTTTGAAAAAGAATACTTACTCCTTCAGCAATTCTTTCAAATTTAGAATCTCATTGGACATCCAAACACTGGTTTATTCTATGGCTTAAGCCATTTTTCAAATAGCTTCAGCCAAAACAAAACAAAACAAACAAACAAAAATATGGTCACCTTTTTCAGTATAGAAGAGAGTGAGATTCTCATTTTATAGAGCAGCTACTATAGGCTCAATATTTTTCTAATAGTATCTCATTTAATCCTTTCTAAGTTATACAGGTCATACACACACACAAATACACACATGTTTATGCGTGGGCAATTAATTTGCAGATAGAATTAGGTTGCTAATCAGCTGATGTTAAAGTAGGGACATTATTCTGGATTACCCAGTTAAACCCAATGCCCTTAAAAATGGGGGAAAAAAGAAGAAGGGTCCAAATAAAGTAAAAAGGAGGAACAATTGAAAGTATTAGAAGGATTCAATTTATTGTCGGTGCCTCTGGTGAAGGAAGGGAACAATGAGCCAAGACTGCAGATGGCCTCTAGAAGCCAGTAAAGGCCCTCAGTTGTCAGCCAGCAAGGACATGGAGATCTAAGTCCTAGTACAGCAATGAGCTGTATTCTGCCAACAACCTGAATAAGCAGGAAATGGGCCCTCCCATAGAACCTCCAGAAAGGAGGCCCTGCCCATGCTTTGAATTAATATTAACATATAACATATATAAATACGTAATGTATAGTATATAGTATAGTTTAATACTTTAATATTTTACACATATTTATATATAATTACACTGAATACTTCTCCATAGAAATTCATTTTAGAAATTAGAATTGAATTAAGTAAATGTTAAGGAATCTTTAACATATTATACCATGGGCTGATAGCAACATTGGAAATGTTTCAGAGCTAAGTGATGGTGATGCTTGGGGACATTAATAGTTCTAGATCACCACTAATGATGAAAATCACTATATAGAAGAAACCTGGAAAAATCACCAGTATATATATTTTTAAATTACCAATATTTTAAAAATATTAAGCTAAACATATATTTTAAAACATATAAATACATGAGATTTTTTACTTTTCTGAAAACTAAAATAGAAGTAACTCTTCTAAAAAAAACAAAACTTAGCTCTAATAAAGTAAGTATAAATCTATATATGAGTTAAACATCTTCATTACAGGACAGATAGAATAAATGGAATTTATCAAACTTAAACAAAAATATGTATGTAGCAATTATGTTTTTATAATTATATTTTTAATTTTTAACAGCTTTATGGCTGTATAATTTACACACAATAATCTGTACATACATAAGTATATAATTTGACAAGTTTTGACATGCATTTATACGTGATAAATGTTTAAACAATCGAGACCCAAAAGCCTCCTATGTAATCCTTTCATGCCCTCCCTCTCCTCCCCATTCCATTCCCAGGCAGCCACATATCTGTTTCCTGCCACCATGGATTTGTCTGTGGTTCCTGAAATTTTATATAAATAAAATCATAAAGTGTGTACTCCTTTTGTGGGGCTTCTTTCACTCAGTATAATTATAATTATTTTGAGACTCATCCATGTCCTAGTGTATCTAATTTCTCATTTCTTTTTATTGCTGCATAGTGTTCCATTGCATAGAAATAACATAAATATGTTACAGAAATGCCAATAGGAATACCTTCTGTTGATAGAAATTTGGGTTGTTTCCTCTTTTTGACTATGACAAACGAAGCAATGAACATTCATTTTAGTATAGACATATACTTTCATTTCCCTTGGGTATTTCCTAGACGTAAAAAAGCTGAATCATGTGAAAGGTGTAAATTTACCTGTTTTAGAAATTGCCAAACTGTTTTCCAAAGTGATTGAATTATTTTACATTTGCACCAGGTTTCTGAGAGATACAGTTACTCCACATCCTCACTAATATTTGGAGTGGCCAGTCTCTAATTTTAGTTAAATTTTTCATCTGTTTATCTTTGGTAAAGTGTATACTCAAATATTGTGCCCATTTATATCAGTTTGTTTTCTTGTTGTTTCACTGAGAGTTCTTTATATACTCTGAAGATGGGTCCTTTATCAGATACATGATTTAAAAATATTTTCTCCTGGTCTGTGGCTTGTCTTTTCATCCTTGTAAATAGTGATTCTCAATATACTGATGTTTCCAATTTTGATGAAGTATAATTTATCTTTTTTCTTTTCTGTATATATTTTTGATATGGTTTCTATATATTTGTTTTCCTATTTCTCCTATGGTTTCTTCTAGAAATTCTATGGTTTTAGGTTTTCATTTAGGTCTATGATCCATTTGGGGTTAAGTTTTCTATATAATACATGGTCGAGATCAAAGTTCTTTTTTGTTTTATTTTGATTTTTACATATGGACTTCCAAAATTCTTATAGCAGTATATTTTGGAAACCTATCTTTTCTTTATTGTATCAAAAATCAGTTTTTCTTATATGTGTGGGTCTGTTTCTAGATGCTCTATGATGTTCTTTGGTCTGTTTGTCTAAGTAAGCTAATTCAACACTGTTATTTTAGCTTTATAATTAGTCTAGAAATCAGGTTCTGTTAGTTTCCTCATTTTGTTTCTCTTTTCAAAGTTGTTTGGACTTTGCTAGCACATTTGAATTATCATATGAACTATAGCATCGACTTGTCAAGTTTGACAAAAACAAACAACACCCCAAAAACTGCTGTGCTTTTCATTAGTATCACATTTAATCAATCTAGGGAGGGTTGATATCTTAATAATATTGAGTCTTCTGATTCAAACATACCACTTTCTTTTTTTTTCTCTTAGCAGTGTTTTGAAAGTTTTAGTGTTTAGATCTTGTACATATTTGTCAGATTTTTGCTCAAGTATTTTACATTTTTTGATGCTGGTGCAAATGATATTTAAAAAAATGTTTCTGATTATTTCTATAATATATACATACAATTGGTTTTATATTGATACTGTGCCCTGCTAATAAACTTATTAATTTGTTGACTATTTTGTAGATTCTGTTAAATTTTCTATATAGGTGACCATGTCATCTTTGGATAGAGAAATTTTTACTTCTTTTCCAGGGGAAAGCATTCCATCTTTCATCATTAAGTATGATGTTAACTGTAGGCTTTCTGTAGATGCTTTTTATCAGGTTTAAGAAGTTACACTTTAATCCTAGTCTGCTATGAGTTTTCATCAGAAATATATCTTATATTTTGTCAGCTGCTTTCTTTGCATCTATGGATATGATCATATGGTTTAAAAATTTAGTTAATATTCTCAGTAATATTTATTTTTAATGTCAAACACATCTTGTATTTTCAATATACTCAATCTATCTCAACTTATATAATAGCTATAATGACTTTTCATTTCCTTGTCCATTAATTGCAACCTCTGTGTCTGCTCTGGATCAGGATCGATTGTTTTTTCTCATCATGGGAGTGTCGTATTTTCCTGCTTTGCATGGCTGGTTATGTTTCAATGGGTCTTAGTCACACTGCATTGTACCTTCTTGGCTGCTGGATATTTTTGAATTCTTATAATTATCCTTATATTTTTTTCTAGGATTCAGGTAAATTAATTGGAGATCGTTTTTCTTTTGGGTCTTGCTATAAAGATTTATTAGGTGGGACCAAAACTGTGTCCCACCCAATACCTAGAGCTCATACTACTAAGTAGTCTGTGCCCACATTTGTGAGTATTCTGTACAATGAGCTGTGAATGATGAGGTTTTCCTATGTGGCTGGTTGGGACAAACATGATTTCCAGTGCCTTTTGTGAGCATTAGAAACTGCCTCATTTAATCCTTTCAGATTGAGTTGGTACTCTCTCTCTCTCCCCCTTGGTACTCTGTCCTGAGATCTCTAGCTATGTTGGTCTTTCCAGACTCTCAATTTTCTTTATAGAATTCAGTCAGGGAGCCGGCCAGACTCTGCCCAAGTTCCCCCTCCTTGTGCCATGGCCTGGAAATTCTCTCAAGTCAGTAACCTGGGAATTCATAGGGCTCACCTCATTTTTTCTCATTTCCCTGGGATTACTGTCTTGCATTGTCTGATAAGACATAGTTGTAAGTATTTTTCTTGATTTGTATTTGTTTTAGGCAGAAGAGTACCTATTACTCTATTTTGGCTAGAAGCAAAAATGTGAATTAATTTTACAAACTCCACTGTGGATAATTTAATTCCACCTCATTATAGGATTCATCTATGTGCTGATTTTTTTTTCACAAGGAAGAAAATTTTCCAAGCTTTCACCTTTGTTTATATATGTCATCATCACTGAACATGGATTCCTTAAGGACACATGATTTGCTCTTTGTTTTTCTCCCTAGGATCTAACAAAATGCCTAGAATATAGTAGATTTTGATTGATGGCCTGCAGAAATAAAAGGTCAAATAAATACATGTTAAGGAAATAATTAAAAAGTAGAGTTTGGTGTGGAATTTTCATCTTTTATGCACCATATGCTTATGTCTCCCCACCCCCAATTCATAAGTTGAAGCCCTAGCCCCTAGTGTGGCTATATTTGGAGATGGAGCCTCTAGGAAGTAATTAAGGTTAAATTAGATCACTTTAGGATGGGCACTAATCCAGTAGGATTTGTGTCCTTATAAGACGAGACACTACAGAGCCTCCTCTGGCTCTCCACAGGCACACAAAGAAATCCCTGCTACCACATAGTAAGAAGATGGCCATCTACAAGCTAGGAAGAGATCTCCCACCTGAAGCTACCACAACACTTTGGTTTTATAGACTTTCAGTCTTCAGAACTCTGACAAAATAAATTTATGTTGTTTAAGTCACCCAGTCTATGGTATTTTGTTATGGCAGCCTGAGCACACTAAAGCACAGTCTAAACTGGGGAGATATTGAAAAATGCCCTTGGGGCTCACCTAAACAATCAAATCTTTTTAAGTCCTATTTAATGACTATAATGTATGAAAATGCAGTACTCCAAAACAGTTGTTTTTTATTTTATTTATTTATTTATTTGTTTATTTGTTTATTTGTTTATTTAACATGTGCCTCTTTTAATAATCACCTCTTCTTATTTCAATTAAATCACATTGAAGAAAAATATACTTCACTTTTTATTCAAAAAAGTTCTTAATAAAATAACTTAATCTGTCCCAGAATAGTAGTTTGTATATTGAACTCACTTCCTGTTGGCATCCCTGAATTTATGGAACCCTGTATCAGAAACTATGTGAAAGAGCCTAATCCTGGATGATAACTAACACATGGGTTATTTTGCTGTTTAACCTCTGGTAAAGATAGTTTGATATGTGCTTCTTAATTCTATTCAGATTGAGATATTTAAAATTTTTATTTGAACATTAACAAGGATACATATCTTAAGAAAATAAATGTCAGTTTTTAAATTGATAATGTGTAAACATGCCTCTGTTTTTTGTTTTTTTCCTTTTTGTTTTTTTGTCAAGACAATCTAGGATACATTTTATTTTAAACAGACTGTAGGAAATATGTGGACCCTCTGCTAGACTTGTATTAGAGCCCTGTGACTGAAACAAGCTTTAAAAAGTCTTCTAGCACTTCCTACTATTATTAGTTTCAAAATTAATTACTTGAAGAAAGAATTACTAGTCATACTAACAAATACCTTGTGTGTATATTCTTTTGAGTTTAAAAGCACTGAGAGTTCACAGAGCCCCATCAAAACAACCATTCACTTCATCCGTCAGATGTGCATAGTAAGTAACAGCCTCATTTTACAAATTGGCAGAGGCTAAGTGACATATCTGTGGCCACCCCGTTAAAAATTGGTGAGGTCAAGTTATAACTAAGAACATGCTCAGATCTTGTTCTCGTCTTAGGACTATATCATGGACACCTTAATTAATTAGCACTTGTCCTCTGGTTGAAAGGGCAGATTTATAGTTTGTACAATTACAAATCCAGGTTTATGATCTTCTCGGAAAGAAACCTATTACTCTCCATCTGACATTAAAAACACCACTCCACATTAAATTGGATAACATTTAAAATATTATTTTAGAAACAGAAAGGCAATTTTTTTTTTTCCTGAGAACATTGAAACTGTGGTCTTACATAGTTGTTTGCCAGAAAAGGAGACATTAGCTCCTTATGCCTGATGAGGTAAAGTTTTAAAAAGCTTTAAGACAACTTTGATAGTAATAAAAGTTATAGTATTGTAGAGTACTGTACTTCAGAAAGTTTTCTGAAAGAAATACCATTAGTAATGGACAAATACAACACATGGTTAGTGTCCCAAATGGAAGAAGATGGAAAGAGTAATGAGATATCCTAGAGGAACCTTCTTTTACTTATTAGTTCAGGAAATATATAGGCTTCAGTTGGGTTCTTGGCAGGGAGGAAAAGAGATATATCCTTTTTAATTCCCCTGATGCTATTGTGACACCATCTATAGTTTCTCTATTACAAAGAAATGCAATGTATCAAAGCTACACGGTACATGTTTTAAAGTAGATGGAAAACTGTCTAATGCAAAAAAACCCTACAGTTGTTTAAAAATTATTACTACTTTTTCACTTCTTCCATTATATCTTCACACAGTGATAGGTGCTGAGTTACACAGTAGTTGTAATTCATTTGAGGTCAGATTATCAGTCTGGGACAGTAGTTACAAATAAGAGCCATATTTTAGATGGCACGAAGCAAACACAGTGTGGCACTTTATCACTGTCATCCCAAAAGGAAGTTTCCTATTTTTCCCTTGATCAGTACCTGTCTGATACACTGTCTGGCACATGGTGAACACTAAACAAATGAGAACGATTATTCTTATTATCTACTTTCCCTAAATGAGATTTTCATCATTTCAACATTTCACACAGTCTCTTTAACTATTACGCATCCCTTGATTTCGTGAAAGCTTCAATTTTATGTGCCCTGGAAAAGACTCATTTCAGAACTAGACCAAGAAGACACAAGGCTACTAGGAAACCATTGTCATCCTTCTAGCAGCCAAGTGGAAAGATTTGTGACATAGTTTACCCATAAAGCTCGGGGGCAATTGACAGAAGACCTGTCAGACTAGAAAGGATCACTAGCAAAATCTTAAATCTCTGACAGTATTTCCCTAAATACTTTAGATATTTTATTACTCAAACTTGTTTACTATTTAACACAGGTCTTCAGATCACAAAACTGTAGAATATCTGAGGCTATACATTTTCTGAGAAAAACAATGTTTAAAACAATTCCTCTGAAAATAGGCTCTCTGATTCCTGTAGCATGCATGCAGGAACTGAGGTATGTGCGCTCTCAATGCATTACATCTGAGGGCCTCTTAACTTACCATTTCCCATACTGACATAGTTTAGTATGG
Source organism: Miniopterus schreibersii (assembly GCF_964146895.1). Lineage (NCBI taxonomy): Eukaryota > Metazoa > Chordata > Mammalia > Chiroptera > Miniopteridae > Miniopterus > Miniopterus schreibersii. Next base: position 50,892,785 of record NC_138109.1, on the reverse strand, counting down.
AAATGATGTTCTATGTTCAAATTAATTCCAGAATGGTTCATTAAACAAAGCAGAACACATTTTCTTTATTGCCTAATTTCTTAGAATCTTCGGTAGATAAATAGAAATGATTCTTGACTTAACAATGATTAAATTTAGGATTTTTTTTAAGATTTACAATTTGAATTTTATTATAAAAACTTGCAAGTATCTAAATACCATATTCTATTCTTAAATATTTTGTACCAGTAGAAGATACTTTTTATTAAAAATTTTTGAGCAGCATTGGTTAATAAAATTATATAGGTTTCAAGTATACGATTACGAGTTAGGGGTGGGGGTGGGGTAGTAAAGGGCAAAGCGGGTCAAATAATAGTGATGGAAGATTTGACTTTGGGTGGTAAACACACAACGCAATATACAAATGATGTATCATACAATTGAGGGTTTTTTGACACTAAGATGCTGCCAAAACATTACGTGTTCAGTAGAAAATACATCAAATTTTGATTGTTGAACTTTTCCTCATAGATTAGGTGCATTCATTGTATTTTCAACTTACAAAGGGTTTATCAGAACATAACCCTATTGCGAGCCATAGGGCACTGCTACATATTGTTAATCTCCTAGAAGAAGCACTAGAACATGTATCATTTGACAAGCACATTTGCCTGTTGAATATAATTTCCGGGTGCTTTAATAGCAACTACCTAAGAAACAGCAGTTGAGGATTTACTGTTTTAGCAAACAATCATGTTTGTGAATTTCTGTGAGTTAATTATAGTTCAAATATAAAAATATTTAACCAATGAATCAATACTAATAAGGGTGCAACTCAGGAAAAGGCATTTCATTACTTCTTAATTATTAGATTACATTATTAGATCTAAAAGAATATATAAGGGTTTATGAATAGTTTTATTTGATTTTAATTTTCCTGGAAAGGCCATAAAATTCCAGGTGAAAATTTTATAGTATCTAAGGTATTTGACGATTTGTAAAATATAAATTATATTTTAAAAAGTATTAAATAAATGAGGTTTGAGATATTTAAAATATCTTCTTATTTGGAGAGAAAACCTAAATTATAGATGAGATGCAGGATAATGAAATGAGGATAATGAAATGAAAATGATGCATTATGATGGCATTCGCCATGTTGCTTGCTCACCTGTAAAAGTCCTTAAAATAAACAATGAGAAATTGAATTACCCTACAATTCTCCAGCAAAAATGAAAAATAGAATAAACTGAAAGAGGTCTTTGTGGCCTGAAAGTGAACATGTGTCGATCTGATGTGGAGTTTATTATATGCAGGGTGAAATATGGTACCCATGATATATTTTCCACTGAAAAGGTTACAATTTAGGGCCTGCTTTTAGTTAGATGTTTCAAGGTTTAAAACAACATGGGAAGTTTGGCACTGAAAAATTCATAGATTAAAATGTTGAAAATAAGATCTAATAACAAATGCTTAAGAAGTCAGAGTTAGTTAACTTTGGGAACAGTGAGTGAAAGAGGGTAGACATGACTGTCTCCAGGGTGATTCTGACATAGTCCTTCTGAATGATACGGAACTATGCATACAAACATCACCAACATTGAAACAAGAGTAAGATACAATTTGGGAACAATTTTTAGATTAAAAAAAGAAGACCATGACTGTTGTCTAAAATGATGCTTCCAAAACAGGTGGTAACTAGTTATTACATTTAAATTCTATACTATCATTTTTAAAAAGCATACATGTATACAGACACATATATAACATGTTATATATATACACATATAACTCATGTGTATATATACACATATATACAGCTGTATATTTTCATACATATTATATATATTCAAAAGGAAATTAAAATTTATATGAGCTCCTACTTTAAATTTTTTTAGGAGTCATTATAGTAAGAATGTTTGATAATCTAATTTATGGACAACTCAACCCAAGGTTTTTTTTAATTTCTTTTAATTTATTTTACTTTTTAAAAAACTCACCTTTATTGTTGAAGGTATTACAGATGTTCTCTTTTTCCCCACCATTGATCCCCTCCACCAGGCATCCACCCCCACACCCCACCTCCAGGCCTTCTGCACACTATTGTCTGTGTCCATAGGTGATGCATATAAGTTCTTTGATTAAACTTCCCCACCACCACTCCCCATCTCTGCCTTCAGAAAACAGGCAGCAACATCTCAGACATCTCTTGTAGCAATATGTTTGCCAATACATCTAGGGCAAGGGAAACAAAGGAGAAAATAAACAAGTGGAACTACATCAAAATAAAACGCTTCTGAACAGAAAAAGAAACCATCAACAAAATGAAAAGGGAGCCCACTGTATGGGAGAACATATTTGCCAATGCATCTGATAAGGGGTTAATTTCCAAATTGTATAAGGAACTCATACAGCTTAACAAAAGGAAGACAAACAATCCAATTAAAAAATGGGCAAGGGATCTGAATAGACACTTCTCCAAAGAGGACATACAGATGACCAAGAGACATATGAAAAAATGCTCAAAGTCACTAATCATCAGAAAGATACAAATTAAAACCACAATGAGATATCACCTCATCCCTGTCAGAATGGCTGCCATCAACAAATCATCAAGTGACAAGTCTAGTGAAGGTGTGGAGAAAGGGGAACCCTAGTACACTGCTGGTGGGAATGCAGACTGGTGCAGCCACTATGGAAAACAGTGTAGAGGTTCCTCAAAAAATTAACTACGGAACTGCCATTTGACCCATTGATCCCACTTTGAGGAATATATCCTAAGAAACCCAAAACTCCAATTTGAAAGAATCTATGCACCCCTATGTTCATAGCAGCACAATTTACAATAGCTAAGATCTGGAAACAGCCCAAGTGCCCATCAGTAGACGAGTGGATAAGAAAGTCAACCCAAGTTTTCAATAATTAGTTTAGCAGTGGAAAATCAAATGAAACAGATAAGGGGAAGAGTTTTAATAAAGAGCAACAACAGTAGCAGTGACCAACTTTAATGTATGTTTTGCACATCAGGGCAGTGAAAGTATGTGGGTTTAGCCCAGACAGATTTGATTTTAAATCTGACTTTATTAACTTATTGGTAGTTATTTTATGAGGTTACATAATCTCTATGACCTTCCATTTCTTCTTATACTAAATGAGGGTAGTAATACATACAACTTTAGTACGGTTATTAAAAGAATCAAATATACTGTAAAGTACCTGGCTAATAATAGAAATAATAGCACTATTTATTGATAGTCTGTGAATTTTTATTTATTTTAGTATAGTTGATATATAATATTATATTAGTCATATTGGTTTCAGGTGTACAATGTAGTGATTTAACTTTTTTATACTTTGCAATGTGATCACCTCACTAATTCTTGTAATGGTCTTTCACTATGCAAACCTATCACAATATTATTGACCATATTCCCTTTCATCTGTATCACCCACCCCCTCAACTCCCTCCCATCTGGCAAGCATCCCTTTGGTTTCTGTTTCTATAAATCTGTTTCTGTTTTGCTTTGTTTGTTTGTTTGCTTTCGGCTTCACATATAAGTGAAACCAAATGGTATTATTTGTCCTTCTCTGACTTATTTCACCGAGCACAACACCCTCTAGGTCCATCCATGCTATTGCAAATGGCAAGATTTTATTCTCTTTATTGCTGCATAATATTATATATGTTATAACATATATATAACATATATAACATATAACATATATATAACACATATAACACACACACACACACACACACACATATATATATATATAAACATCATTCAGTCATCTGCTGATGGATACCTAGGATTCTTCCATATCTAGCTATTGTAAATAATATTGCAGTGAACAAGGGGTACATATATCTATTCAATTTAGTGTTTTGTGTTTTTTTTTTTAAATAAATACCAAGATGTGGAATTGCTGGATGGCACGGTAGATCTATTTTTAGGTTTTAGAAAAATTTCTGTACTGTTTTCTGTAGTGGCTATACCAGTTTGCAGTCTCATCAACAGTGCATAAGTGTTCCTTTTCACATCCTCACCATTTGTTAATTTTTGATTTTTTCGTAGTAGCCATGCTGACTGGTTTGAGGTGATATCTCATTGTGGTTCTGATTTTTCATTTCCCTGATGATTAGTGATGCTGAGCATCTTTTCATTTTCTGTTGGCCATCTGTATGTCTTCTTTGGAGAAATGTCACTTCAAGTCCTCTGTTCATTTTTTAAATCAGATTTTTAATATTTTTGTTGTTAAGTTGTAGGAGTTTCATATATATTTTGGATATCCAACCCTTACAGGATATATTGCAAATATATTCTCCCATTTTAGTAGATTGTCTTTTTGTTTTATTGATGGCTTTCTTCACTGTGCAGATACTTTTTCACTAGATGAAGTCTCATTTGTTTATTTTTGGCTTTTGTTTCCCTTGCTAAAGGGGATATTTTCAAAACGGTATTACTTAGCCTAATGTCAGCTAGTTTACTATGTTTCCTTCCAGGAGTTTTATAATTTTAGTCCTTATATTTAAGTCTTTAAATTATTTTAAGTTAATTTTTGTATATGGTGTAAGAGTGTGGTCCCGTTTTTTTTTTTTGCACGTGGCTGTCATGTTTTCCCAACCCCACTTGTTATTTCTAAATTGTATATTCTTGTCTCCTTTGTCACAAACTAGTTGATCATATAAGCTAGGTTTTATTTCTGAGCTATTCTGTTTCTTTGGTCTATGTGTTTGTTTTTGTGCCCAATTGCTTTGGCTATCTATAGTCTTTTGTGATTGTGTATATTTATATTCCCATTTTATTGCAAACAAAAATAATTTAAATGTCCTAGATGCTCCAAAATACCTATTGAATGAATACATTAATGAATTAGAAAATAATGGCTACAATAATTAAATTCCCTTTAAATGGATCTAAGAATGCACCTAATTCTATATTTTTCTTTAGCTAATGCTATATCAATGTGGTATTGCAGTATTTAAACATCATTATAAATATCCTAATTTTAACTTCTGGCAAACACTACTTAGGTATATAATCATAGTGTTAATTTTAACTTTACATTTAATGCTTCCTAATTTATTGCCATTGATACTAGCACTAATTTTCTACAGTATTTGACAATTTAAAACTATTATGATTTTAGAGGAAAAATTACCAACAAAAAAATCAGTTCCACCTTTTCAGCAGACTTCCATGTTAGTTAATAAAATGCTGGCAAGTATACTACATGACATTTTGAAATAAAAAACAAAGAAATTCCTCTATGGAGATACATTGCACATTTACAGTCCTAATTGAGATGTGTAAAGTTAATCATGAAATTATAATAGGAAGACAAGCAAGTCCTTTTTGGTTAAATTACTTTTGTAAAGAAGTTTTATATACAATGTAGTCTTTGCTAGAAAAAATAGATGATAAATTTTAAATAACTTTGTTTAAGAAACAAAGATTGGAATCTTGGAGAAGAACTATTTTAAAGAAGAGAAAGAAAATACGTTAGCTCCTGATTTTGTCCAAGTCACAAAATCCAAGAAAAGGAATCAGACTGAAGCATCTTTCTAACCTACAATCTAAGGCTGATGGAAAGCACATGAATGGTGATTACTGTGAAGAGATGACACCAAATGAAATAGAGACATCTGAAAGTACTCAAGCTCACACCACAATATGGTGGCATATGTAAATTCTATTGAGTCTTTGAAAGCAAATGATTAACTGCTTAAGCAGCACAGTAGCAAATGTTTTCCTCTCCCATAGTCCATGTTGAAATCTTCATGCTAATTAGTATTAAGGGCAAATGTCACATATGGATTTAAGTGGAAATTTCTGAAGGAAATAAAATACAGATTCTTTGTTTGACTGAAAATAGTTGGAGAGAAGCATAAGGGAACAAATCACCCTGTATGGAAATTGTTAAGGCAAAATCAATAGCTCTTTGGGGGACCATATTAATTTTGCCCAGGCTCATGTATAACACCTGGCATTTTTGTGAAACTGCAGTGCTAGCAGTATAGAGTCAATGAGAATATATGGGTGAAATAGCATGTTGGGGAGATCAGGGAATGGTAACAGATGTGGGCATAACCAAACTCTCACTAAAGTTTTACATGATGCACATAATCAGATTTTTCTTTATTTGTCTCATTATCCTTACATATCCCTCTTCACTTTTAAGTTCCTTTTATAAAAGTGCTTAGTAATTCTGTTTTTAATTAGTACTTTTTATTTTGGGCATAAATGTAAACTCATAGGAGCTCTTGAAAGGTATTGGCAAGAACTCATGAACATCACAATAAGTGAGGTGTATTTAATCTATATACAAGTATTATTGTATATTCAACAAAAACTCTATATTAAGAATTATATAAATTTAAAAGAAGTATGAGAGCTGTTTCCTTAAAGTGCTAGCAATTTAGTTGTGTATATAAGATAAAATGAACCTTCCATCTAAAAGCTGTAGCCAACACTTTTATGTACTCATTCCTCTCATTCATTCTATCAGAAAGTCCTCTTGGCATGACCTCCAAAATCTATTTTATGTGTTTTCATATCTTTGCCAACACTTCACTCGAAGATCACATCATTCTCTCCAGGACTAATGCCATAGTTTTCTAAAAGGACTCTATGTTGACTGTCCTCTTCTTCCTCAGTCCCCTCCTCTACACAATCCATTCTCTAGAAAAAGCAAGAATAAAAATTTTAAGATAAATCCCTCCCCTTCTGACATTCATCACTGACTTTCCACCAAACTTGGAATAAATCCAAACTCATAGTCATGGCCTTTATAACTTTAAATAATGGCCTCTTCCTATCTATTCAACCTCCCTTCATACCACTTTTACTTTCTCTCACTATGTATGAACCAAATGAATTGCCTTTCTGGGTCTGAATACAGTATGTTGGTAATTCCTCTAGAATCTTTACATTAGCTATATTCTTTAACTAGAATGCTCTTTTCTTAATGTGTACTTGGATGTCTCCTTCATGTAATGTTTAATCTCAGCTTAAACATTTTCTGCTCAGGTCAGTTTGTATTATTTAAATATTGCTAGCTAACAAATTATCCCATAACTTAGTTACTTTAAACAATAACAATTTATTGTATTATAGTTGTTGTGGGTCAGGAATATCTTAGAGTGGCTTAGTTGAGTGCCTCTGGCTCAGGGTCTCTCACAAGTTTACAGTCAAGGTATCAGCCAGTACTACAGCTTAACTCCAAGTTCCACTGGGGGAGAAATCACTTTCAAGCTTACTCATGTGGCTGTTGACAGGCCTCAGGTACTCACTGGGTGTTGGCCAGAGACCTTAGTTTCTCATTACATCAGCCTCTTCACAAGGCTTCTTAAACACGGTAGCTGGTGTTCCTCAGAGTGAGCCAGCAAAAGAGAGAGTTCTCTTCCTCCACAAGGTGAAAGTCATAGTATTTTTTTGTTCTAACCAAATCTCAGAGAAGTGGAATCACTTCTGCTGTATTGTCTTCATTAGAATCTAGTCAGGAAGTCTAACCCATGCTCAGGAGAAGGGATTATACAAGAGTGTGAACACTAGAAAGATGAGGATCACTTGGGGCCATCTTACAGGCTGCCTACATCAGTCTGTCCTAATGCACCTAGTGATTCACTCTTTCCACATGCAAAACACACCCCATGCCAAGGTTTCCAAAAAAGTCTACTGCTATCAGAGCAAGAGTTCAAAATCCAGAATCTCATCATTTAAATCTGTTATAGATGTGGATGAGGCTCCTCAAGAATAGCTAAAGTACAGCTAGCTACCTGGGTATGCTTCCCTTTGATGTGTGGAACTATGAAAATAAAAAGACAATATATGTTTCCCCACCCTCCACATACATTCAAAATACAATAGCAAGTCAGGTATAGTATAACTGCTATACATATCCATTGTAAAAAAATAACCACAAAGAAGTCACTGGTATGTAGCAATTCTAATGTCCAGTCAGGTAAATGCTGGACATTCATTGATTACTTATCTAAGCCTGAAAATAATTCTTTTTTTTTTTTTTAATTTTATTTTTGTTTAAAATATTACAGATGTCCCTTTTTCTCCCCAATGACTTGTTCCACCCCATCCCATCCCTCTCCCCAGTTCCTCTCCCCACCATTGTACGTGTCCTTGGGTTGTGTATATATGCACATAAATTCTTTACTCTCTCCCCCTCCACCCACCCGCCCTCCTCCATCCCTCTGACATTCGTCAGTCTCATCTATGCTTCCATGTCATTGAATCTATTCTGTTCATCAGTTTATTAGGTTCTTTAGATTCCACGTATAAGCGAGATCATGTGATGTTTGTCTTTCGCTGCCTGGCTTATTTCACTTAGCATAATTTTCTCTAGGTCCACCCATACTGTCCCAAAGGGCACACGATTCTTCTTTACAGCTGTTTAGTAATCCATGGTGTAAATGTCCCACAGCTTTTTTATCCACTCGTCTACTGACAGGCACTTGGGCTGTTTCCAGATCTTAGCATTTGTAAACTGTGCTGCTATGAACATCAGGGTGCATATATTCTTTCTGATGAATGTTTCGGGATTCTTAGGATACATTCCTAGCAGTGGAATCACTGGGTCAAAAGGCAGCTCCATTTCTAATTTTTTGAGGAACCTCCACACTGTTTTCCATAGTGGCTGCACCAGTGTGCATTCCCACCAGCACTGTACTAGGGTTCCCCTTTCTCCACACCCTCACCAGCACATGTCGTTTGTTGATTTGTTGATGGCAGTCATTCTGACAGGTGTGAAGTGATACCTCATTATGGTTTTAATTTGCATCTCTCTGGTGATTAGCTATGTTGAGCATTTTCTCATGTGTCTCTTGGCCATCTATATGTCCTCTTTGGAGAAGTGTCTAGTCAAGTCCTATGCCCATTTCTTAATTGGGTTGTTTGTCTTCCTCTTGCTGAGCAATATGAGTTCTCTGTACACTTTGGAAATTAGCCCCTTATCAGGTACATCCTTGGCAAATATGTTTTCCCAGACCGTGGGGTTCCTTTGTATTTTGAGGCTGTTTTCTTTTGCTGTGCAGAAGCTTTTTAGTTTGATGTAGTCCCATATGTCTATTTTTTCTTTTGTTTCTCTTGTCCTAGGAGATGTATCAGTGAAAAGTCCACTACATGGGATGTCTGTGACTTTACTGCCTATCTTTTCTTCCAGGATTTTTATGGTTTCACGACTTACATTTAAGTCTTTTATCCATTTTGAGTTTATTTTTGTGTATGGTGAAAGTTGGTGGTCTAGTTTCATTTTTTTGCATGTATCTGTCCAATTTTCCCAGCACCACTTATTGAAGAGACTGTCTTTACTCCATTGGATACTCTTGCCTCCTTTGTCAAATATTAACTGACCATAATGACGTGGGTCTATTTCTGGGGTCTCTGTTCTGTTCCATTGATCTATATGCCTGCTGTTGTACCAATACCAGGCTGTTTTGATAACAGTGGTTTTGTAATATAGTTTGAAGTCCAGTAATGTGATCCCTCCCACTCTGTTCTTTTTTCTCAAGATTGCTGCAGCTATTCGGGGTCTTTTTTGGTTCCATATAAATTTTTGAAATGTTTGTTCTAGATGAACAAACAGTGAAATATGCTGTTAGTATTTTAATAGGAATTGCATTGAATTTATAAATTGCTTTGGGTAGTATGAACATTTTAATGATATTAATTCTTCCAATCGATGAGCATGGTATATTCTTCCACTCGTTTAAATCTTCCTCTATTTCTTTTTTCAGTGTCACATAGTTTCCCGAATACAGGTTTTTTATATCCTTGGTTAAGTTTATTCCTAGGTATCTTATTTTTTTTGTTGAAATGGTAAATGGTATTGCTTTTTTAGTTTCTCTCTCTGAAAGTTCATTGTTGGTGTATAAGAATGCCATTGATTTCCGGATGTTGATTTTGTATCCAGCTACGTTGCCAAATTCGTTTATCAGATCTGGTAGTACTATGAAGGAGTCTTTAGGGTTTTCTATGTACGGTATCATGTCATCTGCAAATAATGACAGTTTTACTTCCTCCTTTCCAATTTGGGTACCTTTTATGTTTTCTTCCTGTCTGATGGCTATGGCGAGGACTTCCAGTACAATGTTGAATAAGAGTGGTGGAAGTAGACATCCCTGTCTTGTTCCTGTTTTTAATGGAAACGGTTTTAGTTTTTTCCCATTGAGTATGATGTTGGCTGTAGGTCTGTCATATATGGCCTTTATTATGTTGAGGTATGATCCCTCTATTCCCACTTTGCTGAGAGTTTTTGTCAGAAATGGGCGTGCTGGATTTTGTCGAATGCTTTTTCTGCGTCTATTGATATGATCATATGATTTTTGCCCTTCATTTTGTTTATGTAATGTATCACATTTATTGATTTGTGGATGTTGTACCAGCCTTGCATCTCCAGAATAAATCCCACTTGATCATGATGTATGATCTTTTTAATGTATTGCTGGATCCGGTTTGCTGGTATTTTAGTGAGGATTTTAGCATCTATGTTCATCAGGGATATTGGCCTGTAATTTTCTTTCTTTGTAGCATCTTTATCTGGTTTTGGGATTAGGATGATGTTGGCCTCATAAAAAGAGTTTGGGACTTTTCCCTCCTCTTGAATTTTCTGGAATAGTTTGAATAGAATAGGTGTTAATTTTTCTTTGAATGTTTGGTAAAACTTGCCTATAAATCCATCTGGTCCAGGACTTTTATTTGCTGGGAGTTTTTTGATTACTGCTTCAATTTCATTAGTTGTTATAGGCCTAGTCAGGTTTTCTGCCTCTTTTTGATTCAGCTTTGGAAGGTTGTATGCTTCTAGGAATTTGTTCATTTCCCCCATGTTGTCCAATTTGTTGGCATATAGTTGCTCATAATATTTTCTTACAATGCTTTGTATTTCTGTTCGGTCAGTTGTTATATAGCCTCTTTCATTTCTGATCTTACTTATTTGGGTCCTCTCTCTTTGTTTCTTAGTGAGTCTGCATAAAGGTGCATCAATCTTATTTACCTTTTCAAAGAACCAGCTCTTGGTTTCATTGATTTTTTATATTGTTTTTTTAGTCTCTATGTCATTAATTTCTGCTCTGATCTTTATTATTTCCTTCCTTCTACTTCCTCGGGGCTTTTCTTGCTGTTCTGGCTCTAGTTCTTTTAGTTGTTGTGGTAGATGGTTCATTAGATCTTTCTCTTGTTTCTTGAGATAGGCCTGTAATGCTATGAATTTTCCTCTCAGGACTGCTTTTGCCATGTCCCAGAGGTTTTGGGTTGTTGTCTGTTCATTTTAGTTACTTTCCATGAAGTTTTTGATTTCTTCCTTGATCTCATTGGTAACCCATTCATTGTTTAACAACATGCTATTTAGCCCCCATGTATTTGAATATTGTTGAGTTTTTTTATAGTGGTTGATTTCTAGTTTCATGGCATTGTGATCTGAGAAGATGCTTGATATGATTTCAATCTTCTTATATTTGTAGAGACTTGCCTTGTGCCCTAACATGTGGTCTATTTTTGAGAATGTTCCATGTGCCCTTGAGAAGAATGTGTATTCTGCTGCTTTGGGGTGAAATGTTCTGTAAATGTCAATTAAATCCATTAGGTCTAGTGATTCATTTAAGGTCTGCATTTCTCTGTTGATTTTTTGTCTTGATGATTTGTCCAATGCTGACAGTGGGGTGTTAAAATCCCCCACTATGATTGTGTTGCCGTCAATCTCCCCTTTAAAGTCCCCCAAGAAATGTTTTATATATTTAGGTGCTCCTATATTGGGTGCAGAAATGTTTATAAGGGTTATTTCCTCCTGTTTGGATTGATCCCTTTAGTAATATGTGGTGACCACCTTTGTCTCTTGTTATGGTCTTTATTTTGAAGTCTGTTTTGTCAGAAATAAGAATTGCTACTCCAGCTTTTTTTTCCTTTCCATTTGCATGGAATATTTTACTCCATCCCTTAATTTTTATCCTGTGTGAGTCTTTTGCTTTCAGGTGGATCTCTTGCAGACAGCATATATTTGGGTCCCATTTTCTTATCCATTCAACTACCCTTTTTCTTTTGATTGGGCCATTTATTCCATTTACATTTAAGGTTACTATTGATATCAACTTATTTAATGCCATTTTTCCCCTTTATGCTGATGTATCTTTCTCTCACTATTCCTTCTTTTTCTTAAAGCAGTCCTTTTAGCATTTCTTGCAATGCTGGTTTTGTGGTACTGAACTCCTTTAGCCTTTTTTTTTTTATCTGGGAAGCTCTTTATTTCACCTTCAATTTTAAATGACAGCCTTGCTGGATAAAGCAATCTTGGTTGCATGTTCTTGCTTTTCATTACTTGGAGAACTTCATGCCACTCCCTTCTGGCCTGAAGAGTCTCTGTTGAGAAATCAGCTGTCAGCCTTATGGGGCTTCCCTTGTAGGTCACTGCTTGTCTCTCTCTTGCAGCCCTGAATATTTTCTCTTTGTCCTTGACATTTGCCATTTTAATTACGATGTGTCTTGGAGTGGGTCTCTTTGGGTCCCTCTTGTTTGGAACCCTCTGTGCTTCCTGAACTTGTGTGGCTTTTTCCTTCGCCAGCCTAGGGAAGTTTTCTATCATTATTTTCTCCACCAAGTTCTCTATCCCTTGCTCTCTTTCCTCCCTCTCTGGTTCTCCTATAATGCGAATGTTATTTCACTTTATGTTGTCCCAAAGCTCCCTTAGACTGTCCTCATGCTTTTTAAGTGTGTTTTCTTTTTACTGCTCTGATTGTGTGATTTTTTTCTACCTTGTCTTCTGTCACTTATTCTATCCTCTGTTTCATTGAGCCTGCTTTTAATTTCTTCCAGTGCATTCTTGATATCAAATACAGCATTCTTTATCTCTGTCTGAGTTTTGCTTATGGTATGTATCTCCTTTTTTATGTTTTCACTAAGGTCCTCGATCTTATCATCTAGAGTCTTCTTAAGTTCCTTGAACATCTTCATCATCCATACTCTGAACTCCGTTTCTGATAACTTGCTTAACTCTATCTCATCAACGTCCTTTTCTGGCGATGTTTCCTTTTCTTTAATTTGGGGGTTGTTTCTTTGTCTCCCCATTTTGGTAGGTCTTAGTGTTTGTATCTGTATATTAGATATATTTGCTGTCTCCTAGTCTTGTGGGATGGGATTTTGTCTTGTGGGTCCAGTGGAGCCCAGAGGTGTGTTTTCCTTACACCTCTGAGCTCTTTGCTCTAAGCATATCCCTCGTGTGGGTGTCCCTTTTGTGGTTTCTTTATGTTCTGTTGTGGTTGGGTCTAGATTGTTGTTGATCAGTCCTTGGGAGGACCCTCCTCTCAGGTTGGCTAACTGTGTCTCAGCCCCAACCTCATCGTGTAAGCTGTTGTACGGGTGTTGGCAAGGCAGGACAATACACAACTAAACTTCCAGGAAACAAGAGGTATCTTACAAAATATCTTGACAGTCACAATGAAAACAATCCATGTGAAAATAGAACTGGTAGAGTGAAGGGAGAACACACACACAAAAAAAAAAATTCTTAAAAAAAGAGAGAAAGAAAAGTAACGCTTAGAGAGAGAGAGAGATGTATATTGTTGTTAATACTGGTGAAAATTGAGAAAATAATAATAATCTAAAATGTAAAAAATAGAGAAGGTACTGGGAGATAACAGAAGCAGAGAAAAGATTCTGAAAGAATTAAGGAAGAGAATAGGAATAGGGTACTAGTTGAAAATGAGAAAACAAAAATACAATGAAGAGAATAAGAGAAACTAACAATCAATCAAAAAGACAGGAAGACAGAAGGGAGGATAATGAAAGAATGAAAGAAAAGTAGAAAAAGAAAAAAAAGGTATGCCAATGGATTGAGAGGAGAGAGAGGGAGATAAAGCCCAGGCAGGGAGGGAGTCCAGTAAGAGATTTGGGGGAAACTATAGAGGAAAGTGGTAAACTTGGTTATCATGATAAAGTCCCAGTCGTTAAGCAGGGATATCAAGAAAGTCTTGATATTAGAAGCAAGGATAAAACAAAGCAAAGCAAATAACCAAACCAGAACTAAAAACAAGCTAAGCAAGACAAAATTCTTTTATAAAAAAGAGAAAAAAAATTTAGTTAAAAAAATGTTTAAAAAAAAAAATTAAAACAAAAATTATTATAAAATTTAAAAAAGAAAAAAATTTTCTTCCCTCACTCTTCTTCCTAAGAAAAAAAGAGAATAAACAAACCCACAAACAAAAAGCAAACAAACCAAAAAAAAACCCCAAAAACCAAAAAAAACAACACCAAAACCAAACAAAAAGAAAAAAACAGAAGAAAAAAAGGTAGTCAATCAGGTGAGTTTCTTCTGGGCAGCTTACGTTGTCTGAGGGTCACTGTTTTGTGGGCTGGTTTCAGTCCTCCTGGGAGGTGCTTGTGTATCACCCAATGTGAGGAGCCGTCCAGGTTTGGCTCTGGTGTTCTTAGGTAGATGGTTGATCTGAGGCTCTCCGTGGGCCACCTCCTCTTGTCAGCTATTTTGCAACCTTGTAGTTGCCTGGTCTTACTCCAGAGTCTTCTGTACGGTCTTTAGGGTACAGGATCGCCAGTATAGCCCAGGGTATCACTCCCCTTAGAGGTTTCGCTGTCAGGCGCTCACTCTGCGGGGGTTAGTCTCTGCTCCACCGCCAGCTCCTCAGTCCCTACCCTGTCCTCTGATTCTAGTTCCCCAGGCTCTGGCCTGCTGCAGCTTCAGATTGATTTCAGCCTGTTGCCCCTTCTGTCTGGGCCGTTTCAGCAGCCAGGGCACAGTGGGTTCGATTCAGAACATATTCTGGTGAGCTCTTTGCCTGCCCTGCCCCCAGCAGGGGTTTAGAGCGTTTCCTCCAGTTCCCAAACAACAGTCCCTGAGAGTCTTATTCTTGCAAAGTCCTCCTGTGAGCTGCTCTCCCTTCCGCCTCAGGACTGTGCCCTGCAGGGGTGTCTGGGGCCTCAGTGAGCTGGACCCGCCCCTTTCCAGTTGGGCGTGGTGCTCCCGGCTGCAGGAGAGGCCGGCGGGCTCCACCCCTCCCTGCTCAGCTCTGGTTGGCTGGTTGCACCAGGCCCGCCCCTCAGACCGGCTACTGTGCAGACCCCAATGGCAGCCTCTGCTGGTCTGTCCGCGCAGTGCATGCCGGGAAGGTGGGAGCCAGTTCCAAAATCAAACTTGCAAATGCACAAAGCAACATGCAGGCAGAGAGTCCGCCCTGCAAGGTCCCGCCTCCCGCGCCCCAAGGCACCCAGCGGGAGGGGGCCCAAAGTCAGCTCCACGCAGCTCCCTGCGCCGCTGGTCTCAGCAAAGCTGGGGTGGCTTCACGCGCCACCACAGCACCCCGCAGGGCTGGTCACAGGTCCCAGCCTCTTGGCACCGGGAGCTCAGGGTGGGAGGGCTCCTCCCCTCCCCCGCATCACGCAGACTCAGCTCTTTCTGGGGCTCAACACACTGCCCCACAGGGAGGCCGAGGGTCCCCGTGTGCAGCCGCTCAGCGCAGTCCTCTGGTACCTCACCACTTGGGTGCCACAGACCTTGGGGCAGTCTTCCCTATGGTCGGCGCCCCGAGCACTAGACACCGCCACTAGCAGCTGCCACTAGGGGCTTTGTTTCCTAGGAAGGCGCCATCCGCCATTAGAGGCCTTGTTTCCTAGGAAGGCGCCGTCGCCTCTGGGACTCACCTCTCCCCTGGGCCCCTCTGCCCTCTGCGGGGTGCTCCTTCCCCTCTCGTCGCTCCGGGTGTGGGGCCCCCGCTTTTGGATGCTGTCTGCACTCCCGAGGGGAGGGAGCTTTGCAGCCTCCAAGGCCTCCAGGCTCGGAGTCAGCACAGGCTTCAGGGGTCTCCCCGTTCCTACGGCCCCTCTCTTACCGGACTCCGTGATGTGTCCTCAGTGCTCCCCACTCGCACTCCGTCCACTCAGGTATGTGTCTCTGGTTTTTCCAAGCTGGTCACATAGGATTTTAGGAGGAAATCGAGTCCCTGGCTGGGAGCGGAGGCGCTGCTGCTTCTCACAGCGCCGCCATCCTCCCTCCCCACCTGAAAATAATTCTTTACATTCTCAGCTCCCGCCTCTGAGCTCTTGGTTCCACTCTTTGAGTATTCTTTCTTTTCCATGAAAAATAGCATGTGTTTGCAGCTAATAATTGCTTTCTCAGCCTACTTACTTCCAGTAGAATTGTGGAAGCCCAATTCCCTCCTTACATTTTATATGATTTCTGTCTCCTTTATTCCATGCTAGTGGTGTTTCTGATGATAAAATTATATCAGAAACATTGTGGCCCACCTGTGAATCTTACTGGAATTTTGTTAGAAGTCACATCTACAGAACTATTCTAGACACCCTTTTCCCTACCTCAGGGTGCTCCTGAAATGACTGCTGGGCAATATAAAGCATCTTAAAAACACTATTACTTAATTGAGAGAATCTGTGAGCACATCTTTAATCTCTTTAAGGGCTTTCTATGTGACTAAATAGTACACTGAGACAAAATCTTTGAGTTTTCATAGATTTTACCAAAAGTTTCACTGTCATACACCTTCAACTTCATCTTTAGACCATGATTTTTCCAACAATACCCTGGATTTAAAGTTTGCACAAATTCATTTTTTGTTTTTATCATCATTTGCTATTTGGAGAGACTGAGATTCTTTATATCCGTTAAACCTTGGCTCTTGTTGTTTATCAGCCCTAATAATTTATATTATTATTTATATATTTATGTTTATTTATATTTGCAATATTTATATCTATATTTATATTATTTAACATCTACTCAGTCACTTTTTGTATCATCTTATATTTATTACCTCCATTGTATCTTTTATCTGATTTTTAAATTATTTTATTTGTCTTTATTTATCTCATCACAAATTAGAGTTAGAGCTCAGTCTAAGGCTACAAAAATAGACAAAACCAAGTTAATGTAAAACTTTATGAAGTATGTCAATGGGAATTATATGATCAGAGGTGCAGTTTAGACTCAGAAAACTGAAGCTAAGATAACCAGATCAAAATAGCTTAGAGCCAGAGATCACTCATGGAACATAAGAAAGGTTTGACATAAAAGGTAGAAGTTAATTAAATTTTTATGAATGTAAGTATCTAGATTTGGGGAGGCATAGAGGTAGGAGAAAATTTTAGATGGAGCAAATATGACAGAGGTTTGGAGAATAAAATGTCTATTTCAGTTATCATAAAGAGTTTGACAGGAGCAGAGAGAATATTGAGAAAGAAGATCCTTAAATACAAAAATGAGACATTAAGTCTTAATTTAATAGGTAATTGGGATAAATATTTGAGGAAAAAAATGTTTAGCCCATCTGTTCTCTTTAAAGCTGTCCTACCAAATTGTCTCTAAATATGGATTGGAACTTTATTACCTTGGATAGGAGATCCTTCTTAATATTCCCAAGAGCAAAGGCCTAAGGCAGATCCAGGAAACAAAGCAACCTGTGGGTTTATTCAGCATGCTCTACCTTTAATAAGTGTAACACAAGAAGTGTGGGGGTGTTGGGACATGACGCTCAAACAAAATAAGTAGAGAAGAAAATAGATTATTCTGAGTAATGCTAGAGCTAGAAATTCAGCACCATGAGAATACTGGAAATTATGACCAGATAAATCACCTTGGAAACCATGGAAAGGAAGCAGCCTTTATTCAGAGCTCTCTGTCCTACCCAAGTGGAGCCTAAGCTGTTTATAGTATGTGTTCAGCAGTTGACAATCCCCTTAATTTTTTCATACTAAGATCTCAGCTCACATTTGTAAAACGGAATTAAGTTATGCTTCTATTTCAGTGATGGGCTCCTCAATGTGACTGAAACAGATCTGCTCAGTACTAGTAATTTAGTCTGGCACGTGATGTGACTGGCCAGACTAATGTTAGTATTTGTGCTAGGTTGCAAAGTCATTTCTCTGTGCTCAGTATCTGGGGAAAAACAGGCCATTTCAAATTATCCTATAGGCTGCTGTTTAGTCCACCACTAGACTAAATGATAGTTTTTCTCCTTTCCTCCTAGCCTAGGACACTTTAACTTTATAACAATTCTTCATGAGAAACAGAATATTATAATGATGTCTTAAATTGTTTTAGGCTCAACTGAAAAAAATCTATAGATTCAAAAAAACACACAACAGATTGCTTTTGCAATACTTGTCAGCTGTTTATCAACATATAATTTATAACATGTTAAAATTCAGAGCTTATGCAAATCATATGTTGAGTGAGTTATATGTGCAATAAATAAATGAAGCATGTATATATCTATAGTGGTAATATTTTTGGACAGAAAATCAAATTGATATTTCATTCAGGCCTTAAAGTTGTTGATATTTTAAATACTGATTAAAATTTACATGTAAACATTTATAACAAGTATTCCACTGAGGAAGCATATCCTGTTTTCCAGGTTTAGTAGTTTTAGAAAATTTTTTAAAAATGTTTTATATATGTTGTATTTAAAAGACATACTATTCAAGTAGGCTAAAATAAGCTAATAATTTAAGATTAAGGCTCTGTGAGAAGTATAAGTGACTAAAATAAAATTAAAAATCAGTAATACCCTAAGACATATGTGTTAAAAATTTGGACAAACAAAAACATCATAAAAACAAGTGTTTCTCAAACCTAGACATTTTGTAGATATGAGGGGTTTTTTCAGGGCAATGGTAGAAAATAATTTTTCTGCTTATTTTTTCCAAACATTTAAAATATCTAAAGATTTTTTAAAAACATAAGAGTTATTTATTCATTACTTCAGAATAGGTTTTTCCAAGCATAATAAATGACAGATATATACTTCAGTATACTTCAGTCTAGCAGATATATCCATGTAGGTAAACTATGTAACTGTGAGTTGCTAAAAATTTTTCATTATGGCATCTTTGCTAAAAGCAAAAATATTTTTTATAAAAGTACAGTACATTAGTCAAGGACATGCCGTTTCGAATCATATGCTTACTTTCCCTGCAATGTGCTCTGTATTGTGTCACCATCATATTAACTATAGAAAATTTTCTTATTATATATAGACCTTGAAACTCAGAGTTATAATAACTCTAAAGAAATATTGTCAACCAAAACCACTATGTGCTGTTTTTCTGTGTAATTCATTTTTTGGGGGTTTCAAATAAAACTCAAACATTGTAAATATCACTCACAAGATTTGAACAACGACCCCAGTGGGTGCTATTCTCTTATAAGTAAAGGAATCATCAGTGATCTTTGCTGTTACTTGACCATCTGGCTTTCTTCCCTCCAAACCACCTGTGAATCCACTCGATTTGAAGGCCCCCCCCTTTTGAATCTTTAACTGAGGCTCTGTACATTTTTCTAATGAATTTATAAAAGATGTGTTGACATGATCTTAACAAAAAGTCTGTTGTAGCAAGGGAGAAAGTAGGAAGGAAAATGAGTTTCTTTGTTCAAAACAGAACAAACCCAATGGTTTTATAAACTACAGTAGCTAAATAATATGTCATTGATTCCAATGTGAATAATAAAGGTGTTCAGGGACTGCTCTCCTCATATATGAGGTTTCAGTTTTCAGTATATAGTAATCTGGATTCTTGCCATAGTAATAATTACTTCATGTGGGTCACAAACCACTTCAAAGTAAAGAAACAATATAATGGAAAATACTTTCAAGAGCAGTTCATGAAACTGAACAAATGGAACATAAATTCATATCTTACTTTATAACATCAAAGATCGCAATTGTTCTTAACATTACAATTGCAGGGAACTGAGCACTTCCAGTTTAAACATGTCTTCTCAAATTTATAGTGAATAGTACTCTGCTGTATTAGCCTCCACTGTAATCACTTGTTGGGTTGTCACTTGAATAAAATAGAAGGTTTTGAAATTACCCCTGAAATACAGTAACTGTTTACATAAAAGTGAATTGTATTATTTATTACAGAAATCTTAAATCAAAAACTTTAAAGCATTAATTTAATAAAAATTTTCTTTCTGGAAATAATTTCTTCGTTTAGAGTCTATCTTTATTTGAAATATTCCAGAGAAAACAGCACTCTTATTTTCTTTAAAGAATTATTTTAATGCTTATGCTATCAAGAATATTTAAATCTTACTGATATCAAACCAGCATTTTATTAGTTTTATCACATATCTTATACTCAATGGCATGATCATATAGGTTATTTAAATGAGCAGAGCAGTATAGAAACCCAAACAATGGGTTGGAGAGAATGGAAATCCAAACAATGTTCTACATTAAGGAAATTCAATTTAATATTAAAACAAACAAAAACCCTGGGTGGACAAACAAAAATCAATCCAGGCATTGAGTTGGGGGTAGGGGTTACCAGATTTTAATACTTTATTTACATGGCAAACATTTCTCCTGGAACTGAAAGCAAAGGACAGTGTGAATAACTATTTCTTATATATCAAACACTGGAAGAAATGATATATTTCCTTTTTTTTTTTCATTTTCTAATTAAAATATAGGCTATTTATTTAACACAGTATCGCTCAGCTCTTTTTCCCCCCTCAAATTTCTGCCTATAATTTATCATAATACTTAAGACCACAAATTGGAGAGTTGTGAGGATCACCTCTATTCTACCTACTTTTTATTATTGTGAGAAAACCAAAGCCTAGAAAGAGAGACCTAAATGCTTTACTCAGTATCCCACAGCCAATTAGACAAGATTCATTCTTTTAAATAAGGCATAGTTTTTAAATATATGCGAAGAATAAACACAAAACTGGCGCACGGCATATATTTATTTATCACATTAACTAATAAACATTTCTTTCCATTGAGATTGTGCCTTATTTGTTTCAATTTAGTGTTCTACATTGAACCTGGCAGGTATTTATTGGGTAAACTACAATGATTTTTTTATTGAAGTATTTTTTAATTTAATTTTTTTTTTTAGTAAGGACATTTTCAAAAATTCTTAAGTATTACTGGCAAAAATAAATTCTATGGCATTACGATTAAGCTACCTGAGATATATAGCAATTTCTACAATTTAGTTTTAACTAATAGTAGCTCACATTTTCTTCTTCCTTTTTTATACCAAGGTTTGCTAAATATGTGGAAGAAAAAAGATGTTTTCAATAAACAAAAAAATAGGTGCTATTTGAAAAGGAATCATTCACTCTATGTAGAATCAGCCCTACATAAAATTGACAGAGGAGACAGACATAGTTACGGTGCATGTCTGTTACAAGCAGCTAAGAGACGCTTTGAAAATGACAAAGAAAGGGAGGAACTGTGAATGCTTATAGTTCCATTGGACAAGCAAGATGGCCTGAGAGATGATACTATCTCTTTGTGTCCAGAATAACAGAAAGGCGTTAAGGAGGAAATTAACACATGTAGCCTTGGTAACAGGACCTGTTCATTCCCACAGATGCTCCAGAAATCTTTAAATATCCTATGGAAACTTGTAAGTGGAAGAAAATATAAGTCAGTATTTATAGAAGTAGGATTTGCACAGTGAAATTATATCATCATTTAATTGAAAGAGCATGAAACATTATTTAAACAAGTATTCAAGTTCTTACTCTGCCTTGTGCCTTTGTTTTCTCTTCTGAAAAATGGCAATAATAACAATAATAACAGAACCTATCTGTTATAGGCAGATGACTTTTTCCTTATTATAAAATCTCCTTCCCTTTAAGTGTGAGTGGAACCTATAAATATGATGAGATATTATTACAGGAGTCAGCGAGTTAGATATTAACGAAAGAAAAGGGAGCCAGACATTTCATTAAGCAGGATTAAGTCCAGAAGCTGACAGTCAAGGGATAGCTGAATTGCCCTGCCATGGACTTTATAGCTTTAAAAAATGACCTCACTTCATGCCTCTTTTATTTTCTCTCACAGTGTATGAACTAAATGAAGTGTCTTTCTGCATCTGAATACAGTATATTTGTAATTCATCTAGGATCTTCACATTAGATGTATTCTTTAACTAGAATACTCTTTTCTTAATGTGTACTTGGATGTCTCCTTCATGTAATGTTTATCTCAACTTAAACATTTTCTGCTCAGGTCAGTTTGTATTATTTAAATATTGCTAGCTAACAAATTATCCCATAATTTAGTTACTTTAAACAACAACAATTTATTATATTATAGTTGTTGTGGGTCAGGAATATCTTAGAGTGGCTTAGTTGAGTGCCTCTGGCTCAGGGTCTCTCACAAGTTTACAGTCAAGGTATCAGCCAGTACTACAGCTTGACTCCAAGTTCCACTGGGGGAGAAACCACTTTCAAGCTTACTCATGTGGCTGTTGACAGGCCTCAGGTACTCACTGGGTGTTGGCCAGAGACCTTAGTTTCTCATTACATCAGCCTCTTCACAAGGCTTCTTAAACATGGTAGCTGGTGTTCCTCAGGGTGAGCCATGTGCAATAGAAGCCAAAATGATGACATAAAGGGGAGACTGGATAGTATAAGGGTGCTGAACCCTGGAAATCCAGGAAAGGAAATTAATGGGGGAGGACCCCAGCACAAGCCAGTGAAGAACAGGAAGAAGATGGGTTAGTCTGAAAGAAAGTTTACCTCTTCCCAACCCCAAGGAAATACTACAGGGAAAGTTTAGCAAAAGCCTGAGGTGTCTGCCACACCTCTCTCCATAGCAGCTGTGGGGGCCTGGCAGTAGCAGGCACCCAAGCGCAGGCCAAAGTATGGCACTGATAGGGCTTGAGTTCAGCCAGGAGCATCTGTGGATTTTGGTGTCCTCAGAGGATGCTGGGACCAATCTTTCACAGATATTTAAGGACAACTAAATATCAGGAGGGAGTCAAAAGTTATATATATGTTTTTATGTGCAGGGCGTTGGATCCCTAACCCCCACTTTGTTCAGAGGCCAACTATATAACCGATATGCTAAGAAAGGAGAGAACACTGAATCATATAAAATGCTTAATCAAAACAATGAAAGGCAGCAAAAGAATGGAAGACAAAAATCAGGAACAAAGACCAAAGGCAACAAGTAGAAAACAGTACTGAGTGTGGTAGTTATTGATAAACCCAGCTATAGTACCTATCACTTTGATTGTCAATTGTCTAAGTACACCGATTAAAAGAGATATTGAGTGGGTCAAAAAACAGATTCAATTATATGTTGTCTATAAGAAATTATTTTAAAATATGCAGATATAAAGGAAAAAATATACCAATGGGACTATATCAAACTAAAAAGCTTCTGCACAGCCCGACCGGCACGGCTCAGCAATTGAGTGTCGATCTATGATCCAGGAGATTGTGGTTCGAATCCTGGTCAGGGCACATGCCTGGGTTGCGGGATCAGTCCCCAGAGGGGGGCGTGCAGCAGGCAGTTGATCAACAACACTCTCATTGTTGATATTTCTTCTCTCTCTCTCTCTCCCTTCCTGTCTCTGAAATCAATAAAAATAAAAATAAAAAAGCTTCTGCACAGTAAAGGAAACCATCAACAAAATGAAGAGGGAACCCAATGTATAGGAGAATTTATTTGCCAGTGAGACACCTGATAAGGGATTAATATCCAAAATTTATAAAGAACTTATAAAACTCAGCACCAGGAAGACAAACCATCCATTTAAAAAATGAGTACAAGATGCTAGACACTTCTCCTAAAAAGACATATAGATGGTCAAGAGATAAATGAAAAAAATGCTCAATGTCACTAATCATCAGAGAAATGCAAATTAAAACCACAATGAGAAATCATCTCATGCTTGCCAGCATGGGTACTATCAATAAGTCAACAAGTGCTGGCAAGGATGTGGAGAAAAGGGAAACTTAGTGCACTGTTGGTGGGAATGCAGAGTAGTGCAGGCACTGTGGAAAATAGTATGGAATTTCCTCAGCAATTAAATGGAACCACCTTTTAACCCAGCAAGCCCACTTCTGGGAATATATCTTAAGAATCCCAAAACACCAATTCAAAAGGATATATGTACTCCTATGTTCATAGAAGTGCTATTTACAATAGCCAAAATCTGGAAACAACCGAAGTGCCCATCAGTAGAAGAGTGGATAGAAAAGCTGTGGTACATTTACATGGTGGAATACTATGCAGCTGTAAAAAAGAAGGAACTCTTAACTTTTTGTGACAGCATGGATGGACCTAGAGATTATTATGCTAAGTCAAATAAGCCAGTCAGAGAAAGACAAATATCATATGACCTCACTTATATGTGTAATCTAATGAACAAAATAAACTAATGAACAAAATAGAAACAGAGGCATGAATACATGGAACAGACTGACAGCTGCCAGATGAGAGGGGGTACGGGGCCTAGATGAAAGAAGTTGAAGTTGAAGAGATTAGCCAAAGAACATAACCCATAGACACAAAAAACGGTGTTGTGATGGCCAGAGGAAAGAGGAGGTGGGGGCTGGTTGGGAAGGGGATAGGGGCATCTGTAATAGTGTCAACAATAAAAATAAATTTAAAAAAATTAATAAGTAAATGGATGAGAAATATATAAACTGATATACTAATTAATAGAAAGTAGGAGTAGATATATTAATTTCAGATATAGTAGACTATAAATCAAGCAGTTACCAAGGATAAGGAGAGGTGTTACATAATCATGAAGGTGTGACTTCACCAAAATATCATGATAGTCTTTCATGTGTATGAGCCTAACAAGAAAGCAGCAAAATAAGTGAGATAAAACTGAAACAAGAAATGGATGAATCTACTCTTGTAGTTGGAAATTTTAACACCCCTCTGTCAGTAATGGATGGAAAATCAATAAGGACATAGCTGAACTCAATCACACCATCAGTCAACTGAATATAATGGACATCTATAGAATATTTCATTCAGCAACAGCAGAATACACTTTCTTGTGAAGCTCACATGGAACATTCACCAAGATTGGTCACACTGTGGTCTATTAAACATAACTTAAGAAATTTAAAAGTATAGAAATTATGCAATGGTTGCTCTAGTACCACAGTAGTTTTAAACTAGAAATCAACAAAAAGAAAGATAACTGGAAAATTCAAAAATAAGTAATGATTAAATAACACATTTTTAAATAACATATGGGTTAAAAAAGAAATGTCAAGAGAAAGTTTAAAGTATTTTAAAGTAAAAAAAATGAAAACACAACTTATCAACATTTATGGGCTACAGGAAAGCAGTGCTTAGAAGGAAATTTATAGCATTGCTTGCATATATTAGAAAATAATCTAAGTTTTAACCTTAGGTTGAAACTAAAAAAAGAAAAGCATATTAAAAAAAAGACATTTATCTTCTCACAGTTCTGGAGGCTGGAAGTCTGAGAGCAGAGTGCAAGTATGGTCGATGTCTGGTGAGGGCGCTCTTCCTGGTTTGTAGGCTGCTGCTATCTTTCTGTGTGCTCACAGGACCTCTTTTTTCTCTGAGAGAGCAGGCAAGCACTGGAGCATGTAAGTTAGAACATGCTCTAGTGTTTTTTCTTAAATAAGGGCCAATGCTTATGAACCGTTAACTTTACTTACCTTCTTTTATAGGTCATTTCTCCAAATACAGTTACGTTGGAGGTCAGGGTTGCAACATATGAATCAGCGGAGGGGGCATAATACAGGCCATAGCACTAACGAAGGCCTAAAATAGAATTTTAACAAGGGAAATGAGAAGGTATGATAAGTGGGAGACAGGACTCAATTTTGTTAAAGATCAACAGAATCCCACGTCTGTCTGGCAAAGGGAAAGAAGATAGTCATCGAATTAAAGATAACCTCAAGATTGTTAACACAGGTGACTAAGAAGGTATAGCCCTAACAAAAATTAAAATGGAAGAGAAACAATTTGGCATAAGAGGGTGATTGTTTTAGGTGTCACTTTTCAGAGAGCAGTTAAAATTCAATCACTAGTTCTTGTATGTGCTGTAACTTGACCGTGAGCATTCTCCTGGGGCAGTGACTTGAGATGGTCCTTTTTTTAAGGAGCTCATCATCTAGTGATGTTTTGGAATAGAACTTAGTGAAAAAGCCAAGGCTAGAGTTTGGGGACTCACACATTGAGGTGTTAGTGGAAATCATAAATTTGGCAAAGGCCCGGGGTGAAATATTGAGAATTATTTAATTGATCCAAATTCTTTTAGACAGTACTGTTCCATACTGCAATAATTTCTGTGGCATAGAAGCTGCTTATGTATATAAATGAAACTTTTGAAAATATAAAATTGTTAAGAAAAATATTTAAAACCACTGTATTTAGAGGTCAGTGCTGACATTTCACTCCTATTTAGTAAAACAAAAGTCAAAGTCCTAATTAACATTTGTTGATAAAGGGTGGTGATCTAACTGGCACATGCTTCAGGTCTGTTGTCTGTAGTGTGACTGTTAAGTATCTGGTTAAGCATAAAATCACTAAATATCCTGTCATCTGATGTCTATACATAATTTAAATGTTCTTTTTTTTTTTTTCATAAAGGTAAAATTCATCAGAGTAGCCTTTGCCACAGAAGTGAAACAGTATAGTTCTCCAAAGTGATCCCAGGAAGTCTTGATTATTTTTTCACACAAAGTGGCAGACTTTCAAAGCTGTTCATGGACACTTTGGGTTTTACTTAGCTTTCCAATAAAAATTCTTCGTGACCCAGGGTGAAAGTAGAAAGTAAGTGGAATTTTACAGCAAAGGGCAGAGAGAACTCACGGAGAATAGGTCATAACTTTTGTTTAATATGGACTTGTCCATGGGCGGAGGGTGGGGGCCAGTTTGTTCAGCTGTAACAGACTCTGTGAGAAAATAGCAACTTAATAAACATACTCTCTTCATTCCCAGCTTAATGAAAATTGGAGTAGGCTAAAAAACAGCCCTTCCTCTTTCTCTTTAGCTTAACAGAATGAATTCATAGAAGAAAGTAGAAACACATCACCACTCATGTGTCTGTGATAGTATTCTCTCTATATCAAGAAGGAAAATTACAATCTCCTTGCCATCTTCTTCACACAGCAATGAAGAGAGGAGATATTAGGCATATGTTGTTTGGCTCAAATGCTTTGTAATGGAGGAGTTTTGACAGTTTAATGATTTTATTAATGACTTTATTTTGTACTAACTTAAAGATTTATGATTTCCATTTCAATAGGTTCTTGTGGATAGCAAGGAGTATTGTTGTTAACGGGAAATTTAAGCAAACCCTTTGGGAAAATTAAAAAATCTTATCCACATGTATTACCCATAAATAGGCATAGTCATTTCCAGAGGGTCTCTCTTCTGTTTTATGTTTGTGAATGTTTCAAGTAATGAAAGGATTTAGTGACAATTTAAAATACACATATTGCACACTAAAAGATAAAAGGTTATATTAGTCTGAGTAGTGTATATCTGTGCTAATACAGGATACATTAGTCATATGTGGCCCTTTATATATAAAATAACATTTTTAAAATTAAGAAAATTAGTTTTTTATTTGCAC
Source organism: Miniopterus schreibersii (assembly GCF_964146895.1). NCBI lineage: Eukaryota > Metazoa > Chordata > Mammalia > Chiroptera > Miniopteridae > Miniopterus > Miniopterus schreibersii. The sequence goes on along the minus strand of NC_138109.1, from coordinate 50,865,444 downwards.
TAGCTACATTTTATATTCTTACTAGCCACATAGTGCAGAATTTTATAGAATATTTTCATCATCACAGGGAGTTATCTTGAATAGTGCTGTGATTGTCTAAACTTTATTTTAGACAAAGGCTCTACCCTCAAAAAGTTGATTGCCTAATGGGGAGAACGGAGATTAATTAACATGTTTGTTAAAAACTTCCTTTAAGACAAGCTAGGTGCTAGAAATATAGCAGCAAATGAGAAAGGCAAGTTATCTGCTATGGCAGAATTTATTATTCTCAAAATTAATATTTTTCTAAATATCTGTCTACTCTAGGAGTCATTTCTTCCTTAGGATGCAGCCTGGCATATTAATTTTAACATTGTTAAGCTGTGAGCTTGGTGCATAGGACTCTAGATAGTCACATCAGCCCTTCATGGCTGTTGCTTTAAATGTAACCCCCCCAAAAAGCATGTCCAGATAATTATCAAACTACGTCTTGACAGATCATGCCCTTTGTTTCCAAACAGATCAAATTCATTCATAAACCATATTTGAAACCAGAAAGGAAGATGAAATGATTCACAAGCTGTGAGAAACTAGGCATTCTAAACTCTGAATCCTGTTTATTATGCTTCTAATAAATACTACTAGGAATGGATGACTGTAGAGTTCCTGGTAATCGAGGGTAAAGGAGTTGCTATGAAGTAAATTCAAATTGGTGGACAGTAGAATATTAACATGCTACAACGCAGCTCTACCCAGTCCCGATTTTGACAGCAGTAGACAGATTCGCCTGGCATGTAACAAGACAACATCAGGTGGCTCTGTTTGAGGTGAGGCTTCATGCAGCCAGAGAGATGAAGAGACTAAGCCACAGAATGTGACGAGTCTTAAATACAAGTGTCCCTGGCCAAGCCTGCATTTGTTGGCACAAGGATTACCTGGGGATTTTGGTCTCACCTTTACATAAGCATCATGATACTCTCAATGACATTTAGAGACAAATTATGAACACTGGAAAGAGAGTGCACTTCATTAATGGTTTGATGGAATTACTTTCCTTGTGCTGTAATAACATTGATTTTACAGATTGCCAGAATAAATGGAACATTATAAAGGATCACAATCAAGTTTTAACTATATTCATTTGCTTCTTTTTCTTTGGTTCAGAGTCCATGCGTGAATGAAATTTACACAATCATCTGAATGTTTGTCATGAGTTCAGGAATGCTGTACCCACAGAGAACTATTAACCTTTTGTGAATGCCCTGTGCTCTTGGCACTTCCACGCTTATGCTCACCGTCCACTTCTGGGGTGCCCTTTACCCAGGAAATAGTTTTATTTATCCTTCATGGTGAAACTCATGTGCCAACTCCTCTTTCATTTATGTACTCCAAAAATATTTATTGGGTGCTCCCTGTGTTCCAAGGACATTTCTCAGCTTAGGGAAACAGCAGTGAAAATAAGAAACACATTTTTTGCCTTTATGAAGTTTACTGTCTTTGGAAGAGGCAATAAAAATAAATAAATATAATTTTAAGTTCGAGGAGGTGTTACATGAAGAAAACTCATGCAGGGTAGAGGACTTGAGTGGGTTTTCTTAGGTTGGTGGTCAAGGAGGCCTCCTGAGGAGAAAGTTCAGAAAATTTCCAAAAGGAATGGTGGAGTGAGCCATGGGACATCTATGGGAAGAATATACCTGGCAAAGGTAGGAAGAAAAGTAAGGCTTCTAACTTGGCACAAAAAGAAAAGATCAGTAAAAGCCAAAGTGATGAGGAGGGCAGAAGTGAGAGATGGGTTCTGAGAGGGAAGCAGAAGCCAGAAGAAGTAGAGCATTGTAAGGTCGCGGCACTGAATTTAAACTCGGTGTGACTGGAAGCCGTTGGAAATTTTAGAACAGGAGATGATATAGTTTGTGTTAGGATTTAGAAAGGTCACTTTGCTGCCAAGTGGGGAATAGATTAAAGGGTCAGGGACGGAAGTCAGGGGGTCCAGTTGGGAGATTGTTGAAGTAGATGCATGAAAGATGATGGCGGCTTACACTAAAGTGAGAACAGTGAATGCTATGGGAACTTTAAATTTAAGATAAATTTTAAAATTAGAGGTTATAGTACTTGCTGATATATTGGGCATATAAGGAGAAGATAAAAGCAAAAGTTACGTATTTGTCATGAGCAACTGGATGAATGTGTTTGACTATGGTAGGAGCAAGTTGTGTGTGGAGGGTCATATATAAAGAGTTATGTTTTAGCCATGATGACCTTGAGATGCCTACTAGGCATTTGGGTGGAAATGTCAGCTAGATAGTTGGATACATGTATTTGGAGGTTGTGAGTCACCAGTGTATTGATGACCCTTAAAAATCAAGGGAGTGATTGAGATTACTTAGGGAAAGAGAGCACATAGGGAAGAATGTGCTCTCTTTAAGGTCTAAATCATTAGACCCTATATCATATTTAAATTAAAAAAAAAAAAAAAGAAGGGGATGGCAAAGAAGAAATCACTTTCTCTAGTAAACTATGAAAAATACAATAGGTTTGTAAGATAGAGGCCAGTCACATTGTACTTTGGTTATTTTATTTTTGTTCATTATGTCTCTCCAATAAGTTTCTTACTTATTTTTGTATCAGTAACATACTTCCCTCAGCTTATTGCATAGTAAACACTCAATAAATAATGTGGAATAAATGTATGCCTGAATAAATTTTTTGTGACTTAGCTGAGAAAATTTTCAAAACATTTATGGGAAACAATAAGTGATACAAAGCAATATTTAAATTTCCTATTATTGGGAAACAATGATAATGTACACCTCTGTACATCAAACATTTTTGTTTTTCTCTAAATTCCCTATATTATTGACACTGCAACTATCTTTCAATTTGTTTTTACCTCATTGCTTCTATATTTATAACTTCTTCATATTCTATCACATATTACTTCTTTCCTTAGAGACCAAGCACCTTTTCCATCATCAACTTTATTTCATCACTGAGCACACGGTACCCATTCCAAATGCAAATCAGTTTCTACAAAGGTGTGCAGTCACCATCCATTGACTCAATGGGTCAAACTTTAAATTATACATAGCATATGAGATTAAACACTATAGACAGAGTATATAGGTTGTCTGATAGCACACCTATGCCCTGGGCAGGGATCTGCAGATGATTGGCTTCAGGTGTTTGCCTGCAGGAACTCATTGAAAGTCAATGCAAATGAGGCCACTTTCCCTAGCAGAAGACATTAACCTGCAGGATCCTTGTAGGCACAGGTGTATTTTGGGACCATAACTGTGTACTTTTTAAACATATGTATAGCATTATACATTACTCATAAATACTAGGTCAACAAAGTGAGGAGTACTCAATACAACAGGCAAAAGAGGAGATGTGTCAATAAGCAGAACAGTACAATTAGGGAGAGTGTTTTTGTCTACCTCTGTATCTTGTATGGTTCATCTCCGCCAATATTCTGGCTCTTATTCTGCCCTGAATGTACTTTCTTAAGGCATGTTGATAAATGGAAAATATAAGTGAAACAAGTGCAACTTATTTGAAATTCTATTGTTTTAAATACAAGAAATCAATTAAATTTAAGCTAAGCCACATAGGGTTTGGAAACAATTTTCTATTTCTGAATTGTACTAAGTGTTCAATGCTAAAGTTTAATGATTCTTCAAGGTCACATTGAGCTGGAAATCCTGAGAGCAGTCGAAAGGCCGTTCTACATTTTCTGCTTTTTAAAATTGTTACCACTTTTAGATATATTTTATTAGTGAAAGCAATAAATAAACTCACCTCCATCTCTAACCACCTCATGGTGAGCTTTTTCTAACCAAGAATTTCTTCTGTACTTTCACAGCACGTGCTTCACCGTCACACATGTGCTTAAATGTTGCCTTAGGAACCAACCATTTCGCTTATATGAGATTCCTTTTTTCCCCCTCTCTTCACTTACATTATAACTTTCCATTAACTAGAAAATGTATTCTCTCTTTTCTATACATCTTTTCACCTCTGCCTCCACAACACACAATCTTATTGAATTGAATTGTATAGAAAATTCTTAAAAATAAACTGTCTTTGTGAATGTACAATGGAGTTTAATATATGTGATATTCTTGAGAGGCAAGACAGTATTGGAGGATGCTACTATGCAGCACACAAATTAAAACATATATTTGACATTTGCAAGGGATTTAGACTCTGCTATAATTTTATATGCAGGTGGGTTCTTAATAAATATTTTTGGTGATAAGCCAAGAATGTGCCGTATATAGGATTTGAGCATATGTTGCATGATATTAATGATAAAACATATGCTTAAAAACATTTCCATCCAAGCCTGGGACATATTGCCTCCATCCTTTACTGAACATCTCCTCCAAAAAGGCCTCCTCATCTTGAAATAAAAATGTTTTAAAATCTAGGAACATTTCCCGCTCGAGTGTTATTTTTTCCTGCTTGCCAGTAGCATAACCTTCAAAAATATAAGTTTGATAGTGTCTGCCTTGCTTAAAAACGTTCCAAGTCTATAACATGGCACCTGGGACCCTTCACACATCTACAATCTGATCCTAATCTGCTATGCTTTTCCTGACTTCTCTTTCATTACGCTCTCCACCCACCCTATTATGCAGTTATATTGTTCACTGTTCTCTGAACACATCATGAAGTTTCACACCTCCATGCTCTTTTTAGTACTATTTAATCAGCTTGGAATGTGTTTTCCAAGCTTCTCTGCTGGGTGAGCTCAACTCAGACTCTAATTCCCTTTTTAGAAAGTTTTCTCCTCTGAGAGTTCATCTCTGATTCCCTGACCCTTCTCTGCCCTGTTCCACTTCATCTACCAGCTAACTGTTCCAAGTTGGCTACTCTCTTGTTTGCACTCTCACACTCTCCTTGGCTTATCTTTATGGAGTGTGAGAAATAGCTCAGGTGGTGGGGATAACCATGGTTAAGCAATGTGCTTTAGGAGATTCTTCACATCTATTCGGTTCAATCTGGAGATTACATGTATTTTATTTCATTTTAGTAAATAGCCTTTAAACTTAAGACATAACGTGTATGTAGGAAGGACATAAAAATTAAAGATTTAGACAATTAAGGTAGACAGAAACTATGTAGAGAAAGTAGAAAGCTATTCATTGACCTCAGATGACTAATTTAGAAGTAAACTCTTTTAAAAAACTTGATGCACATTCTTTCAGAGTTCTTTTTTCTATACACCCTCTGATCTATAGAAAGCCAGCTAGATTTTTTAAATAAAAATTGTATTTTTTTTTTAATATGCAGCTTGATTTTATTCAGTCATGGTCCTCTCTACATCAGATTAGATATATGTTAAACATTTTTACTTATCTTAAACCCTATACCTTAAAACTGTAATGTTTGCATAGGTAGCCATAAGTTGTTTATTATTTTTACAGATATTTAGGCTATTTCCAGTTGTTTATTCTAGCCAGCAATGCTACAGAGTATTTTCTTGGATATTTGTTTTTCCCATGTAGGACGCCAAAAACTAGGGTTTACCATGTTCAGCTTTCTATCCATATGAATAATAAAAAAATAAATTAATTCAGAAAAATATGTTTTAAAACAGGAATAACAAATTGATTAAACACATACTATGAAATACACTTTGCATATATCAATTCCTTATTCAAGCATTATTATATGTAGCAAACAATAAATATTAAATAGCAGAGTTCTCAAATTATTTTCCAATTCCTCCTCATTTCATCTTTGAGGCTAGTTGTGTGTCTAATGAAATTACCTTTGACCTGATTTTATTTGGAGTGTTCCTTTTTTAAACAATAGTAGTCTTTCTTTAAAAAAAAATATATATATCTATATATCTATATATCTATATCTATATATATATAGATATAGATATATAGATATATGGTACTTGCTCTACTATCTAAACTAGAGCAGTATTCTAATTTTTGTATTGGAGTTCTTAATGTTAATTAAAGATTGTTCCCAGTTCCTGCATCACTATTGCTAAGGGGTTAAATGCAGAGTTTCCAGTCACTGCATATTATAGGAGTCACTTTTCTGAAACATATTGTAAAATTCCAATTTCTTTTTATTGGATTATGAAGGCTGTTATCATTAGCAGGGCTCTGAGGCATTCTGCTGGGGTTTTTTGTTTGTTTGTTTATTTGTTTGTTTGAGCTGTATTTATGCCTCTCATCAGTTATATCTTTGGATGGACAGCTACTTTTAATTTCTTTTCATGCCGCTCTTTACCACTCTTCAGAAAGAGAAAAGAGCCTTTCTTTTCAGAAGGGAGAGGAACTCCCAGAGTGTGGGGATGCTCTGTTAGGCATCCTTGGGGAGAAGAACTATTCTGCACCTCTCTGCCACAGCAGCCTCTGCTTTTACTATTTAACTATTTCCTATCACCATATTGTCGGCTATAATTACATCTGTGTTCACATGCTATCGTGTCTATTAGTACCCACGTCTTTCTCCCCAGCAGCAATGTGAGCTACTTGTAGGAAGGGTGAGTTGAACAAGTTCATCTTTCTTCCCTGTGCTGGGCAGAATACCTAACTCAAATTAGCTGCTTAGACATTTTTTTGTTGAAAGGATTAATGTATATTTAAATGAATAAAGTTTCTCTTTACTAAAGAGGAATTATAAAGGCTGTGCAGTTTAATGTTATTTAAAGATATTTATCAGGTAGATTTCATAGAAATTTTATGTGTTGTTTGGAAAAAGCAAAGGTAGACATAGCTCAGAATCTTTATTCTCAAATACAGTGGTTAAAAATGTCCATAAGGGTGCCCGGGCCGGTGTGGCTTGGTTGGTTGGAGAGTCACCCAGTGCACCAAAGTGTCAAGGGTTCAATGCCCAGTCAGGGCATATACCCAGGTTTTGGGTTTGGGGTGCGTACAAGAGGCAGCTGATTGACGAGTCTCACATCCAGGTTTCTTTCTCTTTTTCCCTTCCTTTCTCTCTAAAATCAATAAAAACATTTAAAATAAATAAATAACTAAATAACTTCTTGCTATGAATTATTGAAATCTATGGGCCATTTTTAACCTCTTACATGAAAGGATTTTTTTTTTTTTTTCTGGAGAAAAGAAAAGCTTATAAAGGAAAGTTCTAGGGCCACTAATTATTTGGAGGAAATAATGCTTATTTCAAAAAAAGAGAACACTTATGCTTCAACTTAAGAATAATTTTCCCTCATCATAATTAGAGCTTATTCTTTAGAGTTATTTTCTTCATCTTTATCTTAGAAGTCAAATTAGAAGCCAGCTAGAAGGGTCAATCTACAATTTTGTCACAACCAACTGTTCATCCATGTTCCCTGTGAATATGTTGACCATCTGATGATAGAAAGAACATATAATCGAGGCAGCAAACTACCAGGGCAGTTCAAACCCTTCATTTTCATTTGTGCTGGTTGCCTCCACCACACTTCTGCAAATAATCACATATCTCGGTAGGAACAATTTTGACTGTCATTGCTCCCAGCAGATTCTTTAAATGCAGTCTTTGAAAAAATCTGGCTGGAAATGATTTCTAAAACCATGTACATAGTGCCTTAGCCTCAGAGCCTGAATGCAGTGTTGTTGCCTCTCCTGAATGATAGTAGGAGCTAAGGAATGCAGTTTCCCTGAGTTCAGTCTCTTGTGTCAGCACAAAGGGTAACCCAGGTTTTCTTTGTAGAATATAATTTCTGGTTGCTAGCAGTAGCTTCTGTAAAAGAATTCTGTACATATTCACTGACTTTTGCTAGTATATTCTCTGATCACTTTGTATTTTTTAGCAATTTCTATTGAATTTATATGTGACTACTCTGGTTTTGTACCATCACCAATTAATTTACTCTCAGAATTATCTTTTGTTGTACACTTTCTTGATCTAAATTTTCAGGTAAGTGAACTGTAGAAAAGGAAACATCAGCCTGCGAATCACTTAGGTAGAAAATATTAGATGTGAGTTTCTACTTATGATTCCTTTGTTCAAGGACTACTAATATGTTTTATTTTTTATTTTGAATTCTTTCCTCACAGTGCTAATTGTGAGGGAAATGCAGCCAGAATTCTCCAGGGCTGCTTAAAGACATGCAGCCCACTGAAGTTCATAATCCTATCTGTCAGATATTTTATATTGGTCTGTGTATTTACAAAGTGTCTCTCTTCCCCTGCCTCCTTCCATACTGGGAAATGAGTGAGTGTAGGAATATAACATATTCACTACATAATATTAGGTTTAAACATATCTAAATAACACATTGGGATAATAATGAATGTTTTTAGCCTTTAACATAGCATTTTATCACTATGCAGAAACCTTTGAAACACAAGGCAATTATATTCCTTTACTAAGACGCTTTTTTTCTGACTCAAAGTATTCACCTAGAAGTCCTGAAACCCCATGGAATTATACCAAACTAATACTAGACATCCAATTGTCAATTTTAGTTGACATGTTAATCCATCTCTCCCTTCACTGTGCTTTGGTAAGCCAACTGCATTGTATTAATCAGAGGGTAGTGGATGGGACTGGATAAAAACTTTATGGAAGGGGGAGAGTGTAGGGAAAATGCATAAAATCATATCTGCCTTAGCATCGAATTAGAAAATTGTAAGTAATCTACAAATTAGCTACCAATTTATATGCATTAAACTGAGAAAGCAGCAATCTGCAAAGATACTAGCTGATTTAAATGAATATAATTTTCAAAGAATTTGGAAATATAGTAGCAACTTATTTCCTGTGAGCAGACATTTCAATGTATGAGAGTCTTATGCAGGTCATAAAAACAACAATAAGTGTGCACTGCACCTTAATTCATTAGGGTGGCCATTCTGAGCCTGTTCAGTAGTTCTAAACCACTCCAAACTCCACTTCATATTTACTATTAAGTGACATTTGAAAATCTAATTTCTAGCCAGTTGGTTTTTTTTCAATCCTCACCCAAGGTTATGTTTTTATTGATTTCTAGAGAGAGAGGAGCGGAGAGAGAATTAGAGAGAAACCTCGAGCGGTTGTCTCCCATATGTGCCTGACTGGGATGGAGCCTGTAACCTGGGTATGTGCCCCGACCGGGAATTGAACCCAAGCCTTTTTGTAACGGGACCATGCTCCAACCAACTGAGCAACCCTGCCAGGGCTCTAGCCAGTTTTCTGGTTTATGGTATATATCTAGAGGGTGAATAATATTTTCCAGGTAATAATTAATCCAAAACATACTAATTTTAGTTAAGAATTTAGTACTGTGGTCATTCTTCCTGTCTCTGTAACTCCCTCAAAAGATGCATTGTGTGGATTTATCAATTTAGTATATTTTTATGACTTATTTGATTTTAAGTAATAGACCTTTCAAATTATAAGTTTAATGTAAGCAAAGACAAAAGTGAAAAATATTTTGTTCTACATTTCAGTTCTGATATTTCTTTTGGGGAAGAAGGAAGCTTCCTTTTCACTCATCCTCCAGGTAGCCTTAAAATATTTGAGGTAAAATAATAAAAATTCACAAAAATGTCTCTGGTATAACCTTATGGTCAGGAATGAATCTGGGATAAATATGAAAAGACATAAAAACAGGAGAACTTGGCACACTGGTAGGAATTAACAATTATAATTGTTCCTCCCAAAGGTACTTTTGAATTATTTTGTAAGTTTTAATCTAAATTTTACACATAAGTATTTTTTATTCAGATGACAAAAACATTTTAACTTATAATTATAGCTGTAGAAGACATTTAGTCATTTTAATTTTACAGGTGGGTTTCCCACGATGATTGTATGGAATCTTCTGATATGTCTCTAAATATTTAAAAAGAAAGAAAAACTGAAGTATTCAGCTTTTTAGTGACTTATAAGTTATATTTGTCACCATGTAATAACAACCTTTCTCATCTATTTTTCAATCTCAAATGTCAGTTCCAATATCTAGTTTTATTTGTAGATTATTAATAACATAACATCTGGATTTTAGGCAGGGAAAGAAGAGGAAAATGTTGAATAAATGGAATGGAGTGTCTCTCCAAACCATGTTCACTAAAATGCACTTATATTGCTCAAATTCTAAGAATGCTGCCTTGAATTTATGTTTTAGTCCAATAAAATTATTGATAATTTCTAGAATAAAGTTTAAAAAAATAGCAGATTTATACCTGTAGCATCTGAAACTCTGTGTTTGCAGATGGAGAGTTTGTGGATTTCCATGCAACAGTAGGAAAAGCTTTTCAGTAACAAAGTAATGGTGGATGTAAACAGTCTAATTCATTAACAAGTAGTTCTTCAAAGCCCCAGGGGAAGAATGGTTGGAGACAATTCTCTATGGGTAGTAGAGCATCTTTTAAAGACATAGCTGCAAAATTAATTCGAACTTATGAATGGATGCCAAAGGCTGCATTATTATCTTACAAATAAACATATATCCTCTGAACACTAATATTTTACAATAATTTGCAATTTAGATAGAGAGATAAAAAATACACATCAGTTTCATAATTGAAGGAGAATTTTATAAAGTTTTGTTGGTTAATTCTTGGAATCTATGTGCAAGACTATAATATATTCCCTTGTTTGTTATAAAGCATTAATATCAATTCAAATTACTCAAGTCTGTCCAACTTTCAACAGGAATTTTGGTTAATTTTAGAGCACCATGAAGATAAGCCCATTTTCAACAGGGCACCTGAAGGGTCTGGAGTGATTGCCTTGGATGAGTGCATAGTAGCTGTATCCTAACTTCTCAATGTTAAATGTTTTGCAACATACAGACTCCAAAAATATATCTAATCCAGAATAAAATTCTACATAGTTCTTTTGTTCTTTCCACCATGTAACTTTAAATCATTTCTTAGAAATGACTGACAGCTTGACTTCCAATTTCATGGAGTTTGGAGGGAAATTAAATTCCTTCTTGTTGAACCATACATTTTGTGTGAACTTACACATTTTATTTGTTATGCCATTTTTTCTGCTGCTGGAACACATATTGTGCAGGATTTTGTCTGTTTGTGGCTTTTTTGTGTGTTTTTTTTTGTTGTTGTTTGTTTGTTTCTTTTTGCCAATCCTCACCCAAGGATATTTTCTCCATTGATTTTTAGAGAGAGTGGAAGTGGAGGGAGGGAGAAAGAGAGAGAGAGAGAGAGAGACTGATTGATTGCCTCCTGCATGTGCCTGGACCAGGGCTGAGATCAAACCTGCAACCTAGGTCCTTGCCCTTTACTGGGAATCAAACCCATGACCCTTTCATGCATGGGACTGATGCTCTAATCACTGACCCACACTGACTAGCGCTGTTTATTTTTAGTGTTAATTTAATTTTATTATTATTATTATTGCCTCAGCCACTGATAAGATAGCTAACATCATTAGCAGGATTGAGGAAATTTGTTATAACCTCAGAGAATACTTTTTAAAAGACAAAATCGGTAAAGAAAATGGTGGGGGTGGGGGTGACATAAAAAAATTACACAAAAATCAAAATGAGTGCCATTGGACAGTTATTGCATATAATCACAAACTTTAAAATGTTGCCATTCAAATATCTGTTCTTCATGTCTTAGAAATGAAAAGAAAATAGGTATCATGAAGCTAGGAAGGCAAGATTATAGAAGTGAATCAGTTTTCAAATTTGTGGGCTACTCAGTGCTTGTCATACTTGCTGTTGCTAGTCTAGTTAAACAAAAATAACCCAGAACCAAGATTTTTCTCTCTCTGCTTCTTATCTCAGAGGACTTCAGGGTTTTCTTTGCACATTTTACCCTTGTTAGTCTCAGAATGTTGGCTGTCTAACTCTGCCCAGTTACAAGCCTAATTTATAAGTCAACTCCACAAAGACAAATCAGTGCTAAATAAGAATATTAAATAATTACCTGTGAGCTTAATCTGAACCAGGTAATTCATAGTTTACAAAACCTTAGTATAATTTAAATGTATATTAATTCACGAAGGGTGCTCTCTGTTTTTTACCTTTCAGCTACTTCCTCATAGCAATTAAATTAGGGAGCACAAAATAAAAAGGAAGAAGCATTTTCATAAAGCCAACGATCAAACTAAAAAACTAGCTCTCATTCTGTTATGAAAACCAAGTTGTATTTCTACAAAATTTCCTTGTTCTTATTTATTCAATGGTTATATAGTCAAATCCAGGACTCTTTATTAGGCCATTAATTATTTATAAATGAATACTGTTACAGTAACCTTTTAACAACATCCAGCTAAAATGTCTAAGAAAAATATATTCTGGGACTAAATTGACAAAGAGATGGTAATGATATTGCTGAATCAGCTAAACATGCCATAGGAAGCCTTTAGGTTTCTCACACACACACACACACACACACACACACACACACCCTTAGTTTTCTTTTCCCAAGTTACTGTCATTTTTTAGAAATAGCATGTTAAACTGCTGCTTTTGCTCTTTTATAAATCTTTGTTTAAAAATGATCGGGTGCTCTCAATTAAAATTATACAGAGAAGGATTCACCTATAAAAGATGCAATGTTGTTATGTAATGAGCACCTAATGTTTGAAGGTCTTATATTATCACGTATGTTTAAAGATTTGCTGCTGATAGATGATTGCTGTAATCAATGTATCTGGGACTATATAGACTTTAGGAGAGCACATGTACTGTGGCCATAAAAGTGGACTTTGATGTCTGCCTGTTTCGACCTCTTTCCCTGAGATAAACACTAGATAAAGCTGACCAGGAATATATGTATCATTTGGCATTCCAATGTCCCTCCAAGTGCATGCTATTTTCTACTCTTTCCAACTGACATCCTTTGCAGCTTTCCTTCTTCCAGTCTATCTCCCTTCGTTTTAATTCTTAGGCAAATCCTAAGCATTCTCTTTTCCCTCCTGGCTATAGCGGTCCCTTCTTTATTCCCCCTAAATTTCCAAAGTTGTATTCTGCACATTAAGTTTTTGAGCAGATCAGGTGGACGTGAAAGGGAAACTGCCCTGTTCTTTATTTTTTTCTGTCTCTTCAACCTGTCAAACTTAGTAATAAGCATGAATCTTGGTGAGTTTTCTATCAGAAATTTAATTGCTATGCTTAATATTTTAATGCTGCAACTAAAGAGTCTGACTTTTTAATTCCATTTGCTTCACAAAGTCTGGTTTAATTTTTGCCTTGTCTTAAGAGATTTGACTGATATGTGGTTTTCAAACTTTTTAGGTTGATGGTACACTTGGTGTTTCAATAATTGTTTCATGGCATTCTAAGGCCAAAAAAATACCTAACAGTTTCATTTATTAAGTAGTTAGGTCCAATAGCTTAATAAGCATTAGAAAAAGAAATAGATAGAAATTAAAAGAAAACATAATGCTATTTTATATTTAAATAAGATTACATAAGTGGAATGTTTTTGCCTGCTGAATACTGTACAATTAAGCAGTATAATCTGATCTGATACAACCATCTTAATTCTCTCTTAAACATTATTTATTGATAAGATTTTTTTTATCACAATTGCCAAAATCCCAGCTTTACAAAAATATGACATCATCAAGAAGTAAGTAACAATCTAATATTAAAACTGTGAACTTACCTCAAGGTAGTAATTTACATGTTATTACACAGATATTAAGTAGAAAAATACTTAAAGATGTTAATATTTCACAGTGGTTCTCTGAGTTTCTTGCAGTACCTTATGGCACCTTAGTACAAAATTTAGTATCTGTGGGGCTATACTTTATGGACTGGTCTTCAGGGCACGTTATTCATGTATGAGTCGCTATCTCCCATATCAGAAAAGGATTTTCAGAAATTGACTTTTATATTTTAGATACTTGATACTTTCAAATGTAGCTGAGAGAAGAAAATGATACAGACTTATCATTAAAATTCACATTTAACTCTCAGTTTATCTGATTAAGAGATAGAAGGAGGCAATAATACCTATCTGTATGGGCTATTATAAGTTCTCATTTAAATAGTACATCCAATTTTCTTTCTATCTGACATCAATAGCCTTAAAACTGAGGACAATTGCTTTGCCTCTGTGGCCTTAAATTTCCTCATGGATGAAGTGAGGGGATTGAGCTAGGTAGTCTCTGAGGAAATTCCAGCTCTAAAATTCCTTGTTTCTCTGACACTAAGTAGATAGAAGATTTCTTTGACTCTGTTTCATCAGCACAAAATACCTTGCTAGTATCCTGTAGATGTTGGCATTTACTAGTTATTGAAACCATACACACAAAACTGTTTTGTATTATATCTTATTTCTAGATATACTTATTTCCAATCATTTTCCTTTTCTTGCAGTTTCTTTTGATTGAAATTATATGTGGGAGCAGCAGGTTTTTTGTATTTTTAAAAATCTTTTGAACTGCTATACACACACAAAAATCGATCAAAATCTTCAATAATGGAAGAGTCAGCAGTTTTGGAAGTATAGTTTTCTTTCACAATAAGTTATGTAGGTCAAATTTCTTTTAGAGAAAATAATTTCAACATCTATTGTTAATTCATAGGTGAGTATACCATCAGACATAATTGAGTCATCAAAATTATGGTTCTTTATAAACTATATTTCCATTGGAATGCTAAAAAGGGAGCAAATAAGAAACAGAATCTCAGTCTGTTTAATACAACAAGAGAAGATAAAGAAGAGTGGATATCTCTAAGGATGATGGGTTGCAATACATTGCAATCATTAACTCAACCAAAATTGGAAGAAGAGATTTTAAATTATATATTGATGAGTGTTTGCCCCTTGGAAAATACTATGAATTCTTCAAGTTTGCTAAAACCTGTTAAACAATTTATAATGATGAACATTTTCAAAGGGGAGATTTTCACATAAAATAGTATAATTAAATATTCTTAAAAGTACACCTTGAGTTTTCCAAAACTCTTAAGGTAATGAGTGAAAAAAAAGTCTAAATTAATAAAAGTAATTCAAATGGTCTGATTCCCTTCAAAATCCCACCCAGTGTTGTGTAAGAGTCCTTAAAAGCATCTCAGTGAACTAAAATATACTTTTCTCATCTTTATTAACTTCTATTTTCTGCATTACTTTACAGAAATTGTTGGTTTTGTGTGAGGTCCACTGTGACAAACATCAGTGAGGGGGATTGTATTGCTGAAAATGCCCAACAGGCACTTATCTCCCTTTCTAAATATATTACTCTGAAATCTTCATTTATAACAGTGGTTTTGGTTTGGACCTTAAGACTTTAAATATCTGTGGGAAATCTCTGGTTAGATCTTGTACAGGTATTTCCAGTGCAGTAAATCAGAACAGAACTCAAATTCTATCAGATCCACTTGGCCTCTGTGCTTCTCAGTTTAGCTACTGGTGTCATCATGCTTCCAGTAATTCAATTTAGAAAATTTGAGTCCATTTTCTAAACCAACTTTTTTTTTTTTAGTCAGATTTCACATTCAATAGGAAACCAAGCCCTGTTGATTTTTGCTCTACAGTATCTATTAAATCAACCTGCTATTCATCATTCCCACAGTATTGCCTTGGGAATATTCCCTCCTATGGTGATAACCTCCTAATTAATCTTTCTCCTATTCTTCTCTTTCTCACATTTAATTTAATCTATCCACTAGCTCTACAATTTCCTTTCTATAACTGAGATGTTACTTTTTGTGGCCTACAAAAAATAAAAATAAAAACAAGGAGGGGGGAAAAATAAACAAAGAAGGAAAAAAACCCACCTTTTTTTGCTCTTAATTCTCAGTGAAATTCGATCTCCAGCCTACTATTCTACTTATTCCCTTAGATCTACCTTTCACACTCTTGGTTTTCCAGTCATGGACAAACTTATTTGTCTTACAGCCCCTTTCCCCAAGCACTGACTTTTAATATCTCATCTTGAGATGCTAAGAACCCTCTTTACCACCTTGAGTTTTGTTAAAATTCTGCTCAGTTGCACTAGTTAAAGCTTACCATTTATGAAGTCTTATCCAATACCAAATAGAATTAATCTATTCCTTTTAAGTCCCTGTAACATTTAATTTTTAGTTCCCTTATATTAGAGTCTAGAGTATCATAGTGACTGTCTCTTTTATAAGATTGTGAGTTCCTTGAGTAAGGAATCACATCATCTTCAGCATTCTATTAATAGATAGCAGAAAATGAATAGTTGTCACATTGAAGTTAATTAAATTGTAGGTTGACCAAATAGAATTATTATAAGAACTGAGTAATTTGGTGAAGCTCAGAGTAGAGAAATAAATCTTCCAGTTCCCCAAATCATAGTGCCTTTGTTAACAGCAGCAAAACTGCCATCACTGTTTCCAAAGAAGCCACTGAATCTGGTCACTCTAGACTATAGAACCTCACTGCCTTTGTTCTAATGGGAAATGCTGCCCATTCCATTTCAGGGAGTCATCTGATTAGGATGCATGATGCTTCTGCCACAAACCTTATTATCAAAACGGATGCATCATGTTCCACATCTCTTGCCACATAAAACTCAGTTCCAAATCTAAGACACAAATGCATTTGGCAGGAACCAAAGTAAAACAGAACTCGGGATATGAGGACATTGGAAAATGTTTTTCTTGTTTTTGTTTTAATTTTAATTTTTCAGTCTATCTAGTACAAGATAGCAAAGGAATGTTTTGAGCCAAGTTTGTGTGAGCCAATATATGGTATGTAAAAAGTCCTCCACTGGAAGTACTTGCCATTCATACGTTTTTATACCCTTCATCTTAAATTTCTAAACAAGAGCAACTGGAACCACAACATGTTCCCAGATAATGTGATGCAACTATTCCTCTGTAAATGAAACTGACTTCAGCCAGCACTGTCCCCATTTCCGTGTAATCCTTTCTCCTCTGTTTCAGTCACTGCCCTCTCCTACTATCTTGTAAACCAAGGATACAATTATAAAGTTTACCACCACCCACACTGAATATAAAATTATAAGACAATGGAAGTTTTATAGTAATAATCTGCTAGTTAATAGAGGAAGGAAAGCAAAGCAAAGTCAGGCATTGTAAACATGGGCACCTGGGAAGCTTCACCAGGAAGCTGCAGCTTCACACAGCACTGACCCTACAAGGAGATTAACCCACCCTTTCCCCCATCTAGTACTAGATTGTTGGAGAGAAAAAGGGAGTAATCGGGGTAGAGCAGGGGAGGTGCTTGCCTGTCAGTCCAGCCTGGGGAGCAGTGGATTGAATAGGGGGTGTACCCCATCAGAAGTATGTGAAATTTTGAAAAGTTCATTGATTTAGCTCCTGGTTAAAACCCCAGACAAAGAGGCTTTCTTGCCCTTGTTCCCTCTTGCTCTGTGACCCACACTCTCCTGTGCTCTCCCTTGTTGTCTCACCAGAGCCATGTGGCCTTAAGCAGTCACATTGCCCGTGGCAGTGCAGACCCCATATGCAATGGACTGCAGCTGAGAACACTAGCATCTACATGCAGGATGCTGGACTGGACCGTACTTTAATATGGAGTAAAAACAATGGGCAGAGGCCTTTATTCTTCCCTGCTCAATAAACGGTTGGACTTCTTCCATGGTGAGATGGATAAAGATGGAACCTTGGAGGGGAACCCCCTTAATTTTACATCATTAATAAAGCTTTCTAGGAAACCCCATCCTCCTGTGTGGGCCTCAGGAAATAATTTTCCTCTCTGCATCCCAAGAACTCCACTTGCACTGATAACAAGAGGAATAGAGGAAAAAAGTAGAGTTTGTTAATATAAATATGTTCATATATCACAGAACAAGGAAATATATTGCATTATCCACTGGAGGCCTCATATGTAGAGCTGGTAGTAATGCGATAGTATTTATAATTTCATTTTTCCCTTTTCAAGTCCATGTTTCATTTGCTTCATATCAACTGCCTCACAGATTCTTTATGTGGATGGGTGACAATCATTCACATCTTAAGGGTCTGAAATCTCAGGGGCCCTCCCTATGTTGAGGTGCTATAGTTCTTCCATTAAGTCTTAATGTGTATATGGAGGGTCTGTCAGGCACACTAGATGATGCACTGGGTTTCAAATCTTTCCTATGCCCTAATGTGTAACAGTCACAATCTTTTCTCTGATTAATGAGGATCAATCACTGTACCCCACACCGGAACCACCTTTTGTGCTCATTGACTAAATGCCAGGAGAATACAGAATGGCCAGGTGACAAACTCAACTCTGAATCTAACAGAGCAATCGCTGTATCGCCTGGTGGGAGAGTTCTTCCTTGGGGACTAAGATCTATAAACTGTGAGAGGCCAAGATCACAGAGACTGTAAATAACACTTTGTAAGTAAGTCATAAAGTGGAATACTGGCAGGTAACACTCCTACTCCCATTCTTGCTTCCCAGACCCATGTATTTCAATTGTGGCAAAAACAAACAAACAAACAAAAAGCACCATTATATTGGTTGTTAGTTAAGAAGATTCAGCATATTCATACATCACCAATTCTGATAAGGTTATTTTTCAATTGCCAACTTTACTTAGTAGTAAACATAGTCTCCCATTCTTTTATAAGGCTCACTATCTCTGTATGATAGAATGCACCGTATAACTATTGTCTTCTGGCAACTATCCCCTTGCTCCATTTCTTTTGCTATGAAGTAAGATCCTTGGTCAGAAGCAATAATGTGTGAGATATAACAGAGTGAAGAAGGTATTCAGTAAGTTTATAGATATTGTTTGCAGAATCATTGTGGGCAGGAAAGAAAAATCTATATGCATGATAAGTGTGTGTTCCAATGTGGGCAAATTGCTACATATTTTATTATCAAAGGGGTACGATATAAGCAACCTATTGCTAGGCAGTAGGCCGTTCTGTGTTTTTGTTTGTTTGTTTGTTTATTTTTCCAGGAATGGTGCCATAGTAGAGACTGAGCATTACTTTTTTCTCTGTTGGTAAGTAGAGCATCGAAGCTAGGAAATACAGCATTCATTCCAGATGTTCATATTGCCAGCTAGAAATCAGAAATTCTATTACTAAAGAAGGCATCAGGAAGCAACTGCAGGCTCTGCCAAAACACTTAATCCAATGATTCAGATGTAAATTTAGTCTCAGTTTAATTCAAATTATTTTAATAGATAGAAGTGAAATTTATACAGCGTTATAAATTAAATGCTGATGTAACTATTGAGCAACGTTGCTAGGTCATTTCACACACTATTTAATTGGATTTTCACAGTAGTCCATAAGGCTTGTTATAATATAGGCATCTCAATTGTTTGTTTTAATATTTAAAACAAACAATTTAAAAGGCATTTAAAAGACTAAAAGACTTTAAAGAATTTGCCTACAATCAGAGGGTCGAACTAGAAGAGGAGCACAGTGCTTTTCAAACTGTACCACTATTTCTTAAGCAGAGATACTGCTTGACTTATGTGGTTGGGTTGAGCATGTAAAATTTATTGAGTATTTACAATGTACCAGGTACTGTTGCACCAGGCCCTAGTTTAGAATATTATAGTTAGTTTTTCATTTAATCTTATTGACTGCATGAAATGTTATCATTGCCATTTTGTAGTTTACAAAATTGACATTTAAAGGGTTTAAACAATTTCCCCAAGATCATATAGCTAATAAGCAGGATTCAGCCCCAAAATCATAAGCCATCAATCAGTACACACACTGCCAAATACATTCAATGCTGCCTTTGGAAGTAAGATTAGATAGGAACCAAGTAAAAGCTTAGACACAGGTATAATTTCTTTCAGGAGTTAGGAAAACATAAATCAGGGATGTTACAATAAAGAAGTACCTATTTCTACATGAGTTGTATACACAGTATAAAAAATAGTCTTAAAAAAATTCAATATAATTTATATCCTACAAATATACTGAAGTATGAATTTCAATAAATCCCTTTTAAATCTAATTTGTTACTATGAAAAAGATGGAAGGCACTCGACTTTAAGTAAATATATCTTTATAAAAGTCTTCTTTTTAATAGCCATTTTATGACCTAGATTTATGCTCCACAAACAACTGAGAATTGACATTTAAGTCAGACATTTGTTTGGAGAATGACAATTTTAAAAAATAATTCAACACCATTTCCATGGAATGAAACTTTAAATATTTTGACATATTTTAGGAGTTTTTAAATGATTAAGAAAATCTTCAAGACTTATTGTATTCTAAATGTAGAAAAGACTCATATACAATACAGATCAGAGCAAATATTTCATCCAGAAGGGAAAAAAAAGGCAGTAAAGCGTCACTCTGAGAATAGTAAAATGCTTAGTTTCCATGGAATGTATTTGACAGTAAGATTTTTAAAAGATCTAAGAGGTTGACCTTTCTCCTCCCCAAACTAAGTAGACTTTTTGAAATGAGCACATCTGGTTTATGTTCCCAAACCTCTGGCCTTTAAAAGCTTTGTTCCCAATTCACACAAAATACCATTCAGGATTGTTTGACTTAGTGACCCTTCCCTGTAGGTGGTTAGGGGAATAAAGTGATTAAATAGAATCAGGAACATATATATAGCAAGTTAACATTTACATCCTGAAATAATTAGTAAACAGTTACCACTTTTAAGTATATCTTAATAATTTTTCTTTTTAAAGTTCTAATTATAAAATATTATTTTTCCAAGAAGCAAATTTGTCTTCTTTTTTGTAAATAGTTATACTTGTACTATTACATGGTAATTTAGAACAAAGCACATAGTGTTAAAAACTGAAGGTTTTTTGTTTTATTTCAAAGCTCCAGTGCTGTCACTAGAGGGGAAAAAAAGCCACTGAAGGGTAGTCAGGTTGGATCCATAAATCCAGATGGCCGTTCAACATTTAACAAACTCTTTGGTACTCAATTGAGTTAAACATTAAATGGTGCATTGGCAAGAAAGATTTCATTTCTATGAGGCCCACTAATAAAATGCTCAGAGTTATTTGTGTAGAGTGTAATTCCTTCTGACTTTGCCTTCCATTTGCCTTGAGGACATACTAGTTTAAAAGTGTTCAGCACACTACACCATGCATAAAAGGTAATCTGCCTAATTAAGTCCTATAAGGATGTTCTAAGTAAAATGCTGAAGAGCTTCCATAACCTCTGCTTCACCCTCCCCATGCACCAGATCTTCTGAGATTGAGAAACCCCAGCAGTTAACTCAAGTGTTTACACTTGAAGCTCAAATTCGACTTTGCCAGAATGGCTCATTTCACATTTTACTAATCTGTTTTCTTATTTGTAGGCAAAAAGAATCCGTCATATATTTTTTTTAATATTATGATTCTCAACTTGTTCTGATAGTGAAAGATCTAACACATAACTGCAATTCATATTGCAAAAATCACACTGTGACTGGGACTGCTATATTCAGAGACCTAGTAAGATTTACATCCATATTTTGAATGTGTTCATTTGGTATATTTCAATGAATTATTAATTATGACCAACAATAAAACATTATTTTGCTCAGATGCACAGGAATGGAAAAGATGCCCAAGAGAAATTTATCTGACAGCTCAAAACAAAATGGTCAAAATCCACTCATCAGTTACTCATCCAGCCCAGCATGAAGCATATTTGCCCATCAAATGCACTTAGTGAATGTTTTTCTCAACTTGTCAATGTTTTTTCAAGAGAGTAAACACCAAACATTAGGATTCAGGTAAAGACACCTCAATTTAATAATTAAAATATGATAGGTGAATAATAAACTTTTGGGAAAGCTCAGTTATTGGTAAAATACAGTTTAGCTATACTAAACAATATAGCTAGAATCATTATACTATGTAACTAAACTGCATATTAGGTCTTAATCTACTTTTATTGACACAAAATACTCACTGCCTCTTTACATATTCCCTTATGATCAGCCTTTCTATTCTATGCAGTAAAAGCCTTTCAGAGAAACCTCACACAAATCACTGACTCAACTCTTTTTCTCTTGTACACACTGGACCGATTGCCAAACCAGTCCTCTTTATCTACTCTATGAACATCTTTCAAGTTTGTTCCTTCTTAATTTATCCTTAGATATAGTGTTTCAAACTGAGCTTCTGGCAGCAATATTTCCCCCCTCTACTATACAAATAGCTCTGTAATAAACCCTCCAGTTTGCTGCCTGGCAGCTGTCTTAGATATATTTCAGAGATGTCAGCTAGGGTACCGGCTAGTTACTTGTAGTTGAGTTGCCAATGTCTAATGACCGGTCACTGGTTTCCCAGGCCCCCCAAAAGTTCACTGTAAACAACTAGAGACAATGAGCTGCCATCGTCAGCTAAACATACACATATCAACCTGATTTTGGACCCAAATAATTGGAGGCAGACTTTGTAGTACAGAAAGCTGCATTTAAGTTCTTACTGTGTAGGGACCCTGGATGTTACTTAATACTTATGCCTCAGTTGCTTCATCTTAAATAGTAGCACTTAACATGTAAGTCCATTCAGAAGGTTGAGAAAACATTTGTGGAATGTTTGCAATGCCAGCCACTTAGGTACTTTTCTTTTAGTCTCTAGATCATATATATACATATATACATATTCGTATCTATATATACATATGCACATATTTTAGCTCCTAAAATGTATTTAAAATTAATAAACATTAAGTGCTGTCCATGAAATGTATAAATATTATGAATATATGCAAGGAGATGCATAATTATTGAGTCACACCAATTATTGACATATCCTAATTTTTCATTAATTTAATCTAATTAACTCTTTCCATACTTACAATAGCTTTAAGTATACTGTAGACTTTCTTGTGGATGAATTGTTTTTACTCTAGTTCATCAATGGTGGGGATTAGAATGAAGAAGACCAAATATCTCAATATTTTGAACTATAAAGAAATTGACACCCTTTTTCTCTAAAATGTTGATATAAGGTGAATCTCTTCAAAACTCCAATCATGAAGATTATTATAAAATAGTTTCACATGTAATGTAGAAATTTCACATGGATTATGAGGATGACATTAAATAAAGATACCAAGAGCATGTAATGATTTTTAAGTAATTTAAAAATATATATTATCAACAATAAAAATAATTTTACATTGTGATGTTGGAAGTAAAAAACATAGATATAAGTCAGGGATAATAAAGACATCTGGAGCCCCACCATGAACTACTTTTAGAATGTTTCACTTTTCTCTCCATTCTTTTTTACTTTTCATAAAAAAGATGACAAAACTGTTTTGCTCGTATTATTTGTTCATAGCAAGTTGTAAAACACCCCTGTAGTAACCTTGAAAGTAAAGGAAGACTGTTTATTTTTAGTGCAATATTCATTAGCAATGGTGATCCTGTAAATTTTAATGCCAGGGAGAGAAAATATATGAATGCTAATATTTTCTGTGATCTTGAAAAAGGTGATAGTTTTAACATAATAAAGAGCAATATACATTAATATTATTACAACATTTTTAAAGTTTTTGTAAACAAGATGAATTTGAAGTCAGGTAATTAAAAGTAGATCTAGAATACAAACGGTTAGGTTGGTAAAGCATTTGATGAGGAGCCACATTTGCTCCTGTAGAGCACAGGATGATTGGCATTGAATTTGGAACATAACTATGGGACACCTGTGCCCAGAATGGACATTAAAATGGATTCTCATTACAGATCTTGCAAATTACAGAATAGTGATCAGCAACATTTACTATTATGTCTGTCCCTGATAGTCCAAAGTTTTTGCCTTTTTCAGTGGTCACAACTAGACAGGGATGCTTATCTTGTCAATTCTGGATGACACAGGTTTTTTCCTAAATCAGTGAAAATTTGTATTGAATAAGGTTCAATAACCTTCATCCTGTCATCGATGCCTTATGCTTGTGGAATCTTACTATGGCAAACTAGAATGAAAGTCATGTCATGGGACTATTTTGTTCAAAAACCTTAAGTGATTACTTGTAACTGCAGTAGCCAAAATGAAATGCTAACCCTTTGGCCTAGCAGTCAAGCAAATGGCCATTCTGGTTGCATTATGCTTAACATAGTTATCTTCCACTGTCCTCCGCCAGCTTCCTCATCACGTCTTGATCCCCAAAATAGCAATCGTGCCTTGCAAGTGTGCCTTTCTATGCTTTTATACTGCTATTTCCTTTGCCTTGCCCCTTTTTAAAAAAAATCAAAGCCACTCTTCAAGGTCTTGTCAAATTTCACTGTCTCAAGGTACCTTCCTTTGTGTTACAATGAGGGTTTTTTCTCTGTATTTTCTTCTTTGCATCAATATATTACATTATATTTAGCTTTGCATTAGAAATTTAGTGCAAACTAAGCCAATATGCACTAACATTGGTTTGTATATTTATAGCAAGGTAGGGTCATTCTTTAACATATATTAACCCTAATATCCAGCGTTTTAAAGATCACAAACATTTGGACCCGTATCTCCACTAGAATATAAACTAGAATATAAAAGAGAGTCATAATCCCTCCTGTTCACTACTGTGTCTCCAGCATTTTAGCTGGCTGTTTTTGATACCACTCAAGCAAATGACATGAGCGTGTTGCCTCATTTCTTTGTGTGTGTTAAGTCCATGTTCCTCAGTCAGCCTCCAGGATACCTGAGACCTTTCATGACACAGCACTGGAGGAAGGATTGGGGTACCTGCTACAGCATGGGGAGGGTGAGAGTCTCAACTTACCACTCAGCCTTTGCCGGCGTGGATGAGGGGGTGGCAGCGTTTTTTCTGCAGCGTTTAAATGAAATAAAGGGGTCTGAAAGAGTTATCTTGCTGGGCTGTCCAATTTCTGGTCATTGGGATTGAGAGAGAGCACGTTTGTTGTCATCACTTTCATTTGTTTGGTGGAGTGTGTGTGTGTTTTGGTCTGCACCCATTGGTGTGTCTTGGCTGCTTGCTAGTTTTTTCTGCTCTACCCCTGAGATTTATGAAACAAGAAGAAAACAGAGCAAATACCACTGTATTGTTTCTTAGGTTCTGAGTTTCCTAGTCAGTCTTCTACCTCCTATATACCTTTCAGTTGCAGAGTTATTTTGTGTGTGCGTGTATGCTGCTGGCTTAAAGGCTGTATTTAGCAAGAGTAATAGAGAAAAGTATTTCTATTCCATTTTCCAACTAAACAATGGATCTAAACAATGTACTTCTGAGCAATCCATGGGACAAAGAGGAAATTTCGAAGATAAAATAATACATTAAGACATAATTAAACCTACCTGAGTAACTGACAGGCAGTGGATGAGAGCTGTCTCAAAGACATCTTAAGCTACAAACAGCCAAAGATCTAGGTCTGCAACCAGGAGACACTGTTGCAGAGAAATCTACTGAACTTCATGTCTGATACCCACTGCCAAGGTCTGACACTGATGGAAATTATGCCCAACAGAAATTACTGTGAAGGATTGCAAGTTGAGTACAGAATGGAAGGAGATATATAATAATATAATAACTTATTACTTGAAGAATGTTCCCATTGTCTCCTAGATAGCCAAGATAGGATAGTCATTTAGTCATTGATCGCTGTTTTTGGTAGGTTTTTCACTGAATACAAAGCATATAATCTTGGCAGTTTTGTAGGCTCAGTGTTAAATATAACCTTTTGTAGGTAGAATTGTAGGTACAGAACTCATTTAGTGTTCTAAGTGCCTACACATAGAAAGATTAATATACAATTAGTAATCAAGTTGCATATTGTTCAAATATCTCTAAAATCAGATACTCCTTTATACTGCCAGAGCTTTTAGGCAAGAAATTTCATATTAAAATTTTATTTTTTGTGTTCTGTACTTCACATTTTATTTTTTGTTTTACAGTTAGCCCATGAGTTATAAATTCCCTTTGTAATGGATAGATTATTATCTTTGGAATTTCTTTCTCAACTGATGTAACTTTGAACTTTCCTTCCTACAGATTCACATACTGCAAAGGTGTCTACTATGCTCCAGGTTCCAGAAATGTATTGACTTGTTTCTGAGGAAAACTTTCTTGCACAAAGTCCCACAGCATTGCAACAACTCTAGGTAGCTCTTCATATACTTTCTGTACCAAAGCACCCTTTCTCCAGCTATAAATCTTTGGACCAAGAATAGAGACTGATTAAAACAGGAAATTTTATGGTTTGTGACTTCTAAATGAACAAGATATAGGTTTCATACCTTGGAATATAATTTTCTGGATGATACAGTAACAGAGAATTATTAATATAGAGGGGGGCAAAAGCAGGTTTACAGTTTTGAGCACATGAAACACAGAGTTTATTCTTGTGTTATTTTTTAATTATTGTATTATTTTCCATATGAACAACTGTGAACCTGCTTTTGCCCCACCCTGTAGTAAGTTGCTATTGGAATTCAAGAACTGTTGCTGTACCCTGCGGGCACAATTCACTATTCAACTTTGTCTGGGAAGATCTAACCCCCAGAGCTGATGTCCAGGGAAGGGCAATGCCTATTTGTACCACTGAAATCCCCAGATATAAGGAAGAAAAGCCTCTGCCTATTCTCTCAGTTCATAGTTTCTTCCAGGCATCAAAGTTGGTAGTTAAGGTAAATGGAAATATAATGGTGTGAATTGTCAACTAGATTGACAGGGGAATGAAGAGGGCCATCTTGTTTAAATGACCCTTGCCTGTTCCCTATTTCCTTAATGCTAACACAAACACTACTTGACTTTATTTTCAAATATGTGCAAATGATATCATACCTCGTATGTAAAGTAGCAGGTTTTGCTTTCTATTATATTTTGTGGAGAGCAATTAAAGTTAAATTGACCTATTTTTATCTTTCATTTTCTTTGTGCTGTTGGTTTTATTTTAGTTTTACACCTGTTTTTCTTCAAAAGACATCTACTTATTTCCCTAATACTATTTACATGCCAGCATACTAATATATTTGTATTATTAACTTTATTCCCTATCAGTGGGATTAAGACATTTATAAAATGCTAATAAAAGCAGTGTGTATGTTATGAAAGACAAATATAAGACCACTTGTTTAATTCTCTCTTCCAGCCAAATATCCTGTTGAAAGCTTCTGCTGTATGGAAATTCTGGAGATATTTGCAGTAAGTCTGCATTTCTTGAGGTAGCCTAAGTGAGGCCTTTGTTCCTTGTATCCGAAAGTGTAATCTTAATGCCATAAATTACACTCATCCTTTCCTGTTAGGACTTACTATTTTCTTTAAGAATCTAGCAGACTTGCTGTGAAAGATTCTAGTAATAAAATTCTTCCTTTAATCATTAATAATACCTACATGTTTACAAGTTTAAGACTAATGTTTGCCTTTAGAATTTCTAGTACTTGGCTTATACTGGAATAATTCATGTTGTTTATAACTAAATTATATCATCAAAACTTTTCATATAGTCTATGTTTTTGAAATTCTCAAATATTTATTTTCACAATATGACTGGATAATATTTTGGAGTATTAATTTATGTTTAAGTTCTTCTGTCTGCATTTTTTTTCCTTTTTTTCCATCTCTACTAAGGCAGTTAGTTGACTCTGTTTTATTTTCTCAGAAGAGATATATTGTAACATTTAAGGCAGTCGTCATCTATAAAATGTCCTGGAATTTGTTTTCTAATCTCAATATATGGAAAAAGGTAGGGTCTAAGAGAAAAAGAGGTCTTGGATAAAGCAAAAGAGATAAAAGTGTTTCCATAATACTTCTTTGTGGTTAGGAGAGAGAGATAGGCTCTGAAATGATAGAAACTGGGGTCCTATTTTCTGACAATTTTCTGGTAGAGGCACTGAGAACCCAGAGGGGAAAAGATCCAGAAGCCATCAGTGGATATAGTAACAGAAGCATCAATAATTCTGCCTCACAGCCTGGCTGGCCTCGCTCAGTGGTTGAGGGTTGACCTGTGATTCAGGAGATCGAGGTTCGATCCCTGGTCAGGACAAATGCCTAGGTCGCAGGCTTGATCCCCAGCAAGGAGTGTGCATGAGGCAGACAATCAATGACTCTTTCATCACTGATGTTTCTACCTCTCTCTGCCTCCACCTTTCTCTCTCTGAAAACAATAAAATATACTAAATAAATAAATTAATTCTGCCTCACATATAATCACCATATTCCAAGTGACAGCATGTGGAGTCAGCCAATCTCCCAGACCTGGTAAACAAACACAAAGAGGTACACGGACTATCTCTGCAGTCAAGATGTAGAATGTTGACCAGTGAACGGAAACACTGCCCCACTCCACCCAACTCCATGGACGCAGTGTTAGATTCAGGAATATTAAACAAGTCAACTTGAGGATTTGGGTAGAAGTTCCAACAGTGACTAAGATTAATTGGGATGATTTATTGGGATGTAAATTAGCAAAACTCAATATAGAAGGTAAAGAAAATGCATTTTCAACATATCTTAGATTTTAATTGAGATGGTTCCTTTATTCAAATTACCAAAAACTAGTTACATTCATAAAGTGTAGATTTACTTTAAAATAAGTTATACTATTTAGCTTTTTTATACACTATTTA
This sequence comes from Miniopterus schreibersii, assembly GCF_964146895.1. Taxonomy (NCBI): domain Eukaryota; kingdom Metazoa; phylum Chordata; class Mammalia; order Chiroptera; family Miniopteridae; genus Miniopterus; species Miniopterus schreibersii. Next base: position 50,837,130 of record NC_138109.1, on the reverse strand, counting down.
ATCATAATAGTATTTACAGCCCTAGCCAGTTTGGCTCAGTGGTTAGAATGTCGGCCCTAGGACTAAGGGCCCTGGATTTGATTCTGGCCAAAGGCATGTACCCTTCAGGTTTGATCTCCTGGTCCTGGCTTGTGCAGGAGGCAACCAATTGATGTGTCTCTCTCACATTGATGCTTCTCTCTCCACCTCTCTCTCTCTCTCTCTCTCTCCTTCCACTCTCTCTGAAAAGCAATGGAAAAAAGTATCCTTGGGTAAGGATTAAAAAAAATAAAATTTAAATGGTATTTACATATTGTCTTTCATCCATCTTCACAGGGATACCATCATTTTAAAGATGACAAACTTACATCTTAAACCAAGGGTATTGTTTTGCACATAGTATGTTAGTGCAAAACCTAGAATTAAGGCCTAAAGACATGAATTTATTTTTTAAAAATGAGATCTTAAGAAAGATCTCATTATACTTAGAATGTCTAAAGATTTCAAGCAGCATCTTGACTCTATCCTTTCCTAGATGTTAAAGATTTAAGTTTATTGTCTCCAGTATTCCTTTCTTCTCATGAGACCAAATGCTTCAGAGAAATGACCTTCTAATGTGGTAAATGGAGATCTAACTACTAATTACTAATTGTTATTGCAATTCTTGACCTGATCTCTAGAGCTGGAAATCAAATCCTTGTCTCTAGAGTGTAACCATATCTAATAGGCAGCTTCTGAGCTGACACAGAGAGAGCATATGAGCAACTGATTGACTCTTAAAGTGTTACCTTAATGAGCAGCATTAGATGCAGTGTGTTTTGAAGCTCAAACTAGGTGAATGTTCTTTCCTTTTACTGACAGTAGCTAAGTACAAAATTTCTCTATTCCTTTATTTAGATGAAGAAGCATATTAGGGAAAAAAAGTATAAGAAAGTTCCCCATTGGTACATTTTTAATAGCTTCAAGCTGTTAACAGTTACATTGTCCCTAGATATGGGGTGGCACATGTTATGGTTAACTGATTAGCGCAGAGTCTCTTGACATACAGACATTTTCTGTTACTGGTATCAGCCATGAAAATGTATTTCCAAGCAATTAAGCCCTAACTCCTGCTGGTTTGGAAGCCACGAACCTTCAAATTCCCATTCAAATTATTCAACACCTACCACTGGTGGGAAAAAAAAATACAACTTCATTAGTAAAAGCAACAAAGAAATCTATTGATAACTTTTTAAAGTTTCTTTAACATGGGAAAAAATGCAAGTGTTCAGATTGTAAATTAGCCACACAACTCCAGAATGACCTCACTTACTTTTTTCATAACTCTAAGGATTTAATTTATGAGGTCTTAAGGTTTAACAACATACTTCAAGAAGAACAGCAAAATAAATATAGGGAAGTTTATGTGTAGGGGAGCGGGGGGGGGGGGGCGGGAAATAGGGTAAAGGAAGTAGGATTATTATAAAACTAAGTAGTTTCAACATTTTTTTCAATATTTGATATGACCAGATATCCCCTTGGAATTTGTAAAATTAGAACAATTAGATATTGAACAAGTAGATGTAGCATTTTTCCTCTAATTCCCATTATGTTAATGGACAATTTCTTTTTCCCTTTCTTACTCTCCCAGAAGTTTGCTAAACCCCATGGAGAGACATTTATACATAAATCTGTTTTCTTATCTCTAAAAAGTATATAGCAGAAGTATGTTTGGAATGGAGAGAGACTCTTATCAGTAATAGTTTTGCGTAGTATTGGGGTATATTATAGGTATATGCATTTCAGGCTTCAGGATTATATTATCATTTTCAGTGATTTACTAATTAACTTGTTTCAATATTCCATCAGCATATTTACCTCTACAAAGGTAGCATTATATTTTGAAAATATATGTACCAGACATCACAACATGTTAATGGGGACTGGAATGTGTAACTATGCCAAATTGTTGATAGTGAAATGATCTGTCATTGCTTTCCCTCATATTTTCTGCTTATATTATACTCCTTGATAGTACTTTACTCTCTTTATTCCATATATAAACTTAAAAAGTTCTGTTTTTCAAAGAAGTCAAATAATTTTAATATGCAATTCTGCATAGCTAGATGATGTACTTTTTTTAAAATGCTTTAAAGTTCTGCAGTAGAGTTACTAGATGATCTAGGGCCACTATATTAAACATTTAGGTTTTAACCTTGGACTTGGAGTTGTTAGTCTTTTATTCTCATAATAATGACAAGTTATCATGTTTTTTAGGTAGATGTTATTACATATATACACTACCAAATTATCTTGAGAACTTCCCCAGTAGATCTTTCAAGGGTAAGGAAGGAGAATGAGCCAAGTAGCTCAATGACAAAACCACAACCTTGGAATTCTCTCTGGAGAAGTACATCTCTCCTTTAAGTGTATTTCTCAACTGACTACTAGGAATATGTGCTGACTGAGAAGGGCAGCAGGGAACATTTTGAGATGCTTTAAATGTACATTTTAACCTGGGTTGTGTTTACATAGGTATGTATCTAAATAAATGCTCATCAAGCTGCACCCTTAAGGTCTGTGCATTTTATTATAAATATTTAGAAAAAAATATACAGAGTAAATGATTTATAAAGAAATGTTGGGAAATAACATTATTTTCTGAATTTTGTGATATTTAGAGTATTTGTCAATAATAAACTTTTAAAATTTTATAGTTTAAAATTTCTTTTCTCAATCATAATAAATATTCACTTTGGAACTTAAAAAATATATATGGTAGATATAAAATTGCAAATGAAAATGCCAGACCTCTGCTTACAGATATTCAAAGGAAATCTGCTCAAACCATTTTCATGACTCTTGAAACCTTCAGCTACAGTAATGATTTAGAAAGAAAGGACATGTAGATGATAAAAGTACTTTTGAAAGTATTTTTTTGATAGAGAGCTATTACCATTCTACGAATCCCTACTCCTCACTCTAAGTCAAGGGGTGGAAGGGGGCCATTACCTTCTTTATGCAAACTTCATTAGAACATTCACAAATAACATAAATGTGCATTTTACTGTAGAGGATATTCAGCTGGCAAATAAGCACATGAAAAGATGTTCAACGCCATTACCCATTAAATAAATGCAAATTAAAAACAGAATGAGGGAGATTTTACTACTTACCCTTAAATAGGAAAGAAAAGAAGAAACTACCAAAAGACACCAAGGAAGAGCAACTAGTAATGAGTGTTGTGTGAGCCACATGAAGAACGTGCTTTAATGGCATCAACTGTAAGGAAAGGAACCGAGAGTTGATCAGTGGGTATGACTTGCTCCTGTGTCACAGTGCCCAGCAGTGGCTCAGCACATAACTAACCATGTGATGCAGTAGTAGTCCCGCAACACAGTGCAGCACATAGAATCCCTAGGAACACAGCCTTATCGAGAGGTAGACACTGTGGTGCTCCAGTGTGATATTATGGTTTATACTAAGAAATACATATTTGGGCTTCATCCCCATTTGAGGCACAGAGCTTCTAAAACTTTTAAAATTTCCAAAGTGATGAGAGCAGGAAAGATGTACTTCATTATGTTAACCAGGGGACCTTTGGAAAGCATGTAAGTATGGGGTCTGGTGCCTGGGGAGCCAACCATTACTTTGTTGGCTAGAAATCCCTTCATGTTGGAATTGGGTTCCAAAACTTTTATCCAGTATCCCAAAAGGTGCAATCTAACCACTGACTCTCGGGGGGAGAAAAAGTCCTAATATGTAACATTCACTGATTTCCTCAGTATACACCGTCACCTTGATCTACTTCAAGGTAACCAGGTATCGTCATTAGCATGGAGTTGGGAGATGTACATTGACTCCAGCACACTAAACCTAACACACAGTCTAGAAAGGTGTGAAACCATCAGTCATTGAATATGCTATTATAAACAGCACATTATTTTAAGCAAATTTTAAGATAATACTTTCCTAAGGTCCTCTAAAACAGAAGATATATGTTAACTCTACTGACAAATATTTCCCAGTTCATAATGAGGGAAACATTAGCCTAAATTCATATGCTAGATGTGATAGCAAGTAATGTTCCATGTTCTTCTCAAATCATGCAAACTTTCCTTATATATTTATATTTCAAATTAGTTTGGAACTACTATTTTCACGTGTATATCTCCAGGGAAGAAAGAATTTTATGTAGGTGAGATACTTTTTAACCAATTTTATTATGTGTCTTTTTAGAAAGCAAAATACCACCATCGTTACTATAGCAATAAAAACTGAGTGCCAATAGGCACCCTTTTATTTTAGTAAGGTCATCATGAAGCTGCATTTGGAATCTCAGGGAGAAGCAACTTATTAGGAAAATTTCACAACTTCTTTCTATAGGTCATGTCTCTTTCGAAAAGTGATCACAATATTACAAGATATCACATAGAAATAGCTTTGAAAAAAACTGAGCATAACAAAAAATTTTACAGACTGATTTTGTATACTTTGCTCAGTTTTTACACATTCCTTGTTAGAACTATATAGTCTTAATTGTTCCTGAGTCTTTTTGGAAAATCATAAGCTGAAAATTGGGTAAGAAGTGGAGGAAGGGTGACACAGGTGTCCTTAATTCAACTATCTAAAACTATCTTAGATTCCAATTTATAAAAATAAGTAATCATCTAGTTTTTCAGGTGGTTTTAGTTGTGAAACTCTAGTGCGATTGTAAAGCAGTAAAACAATTTGAATTTTAAATGTCCAAGTCAAAAATATATAAATTTCAAATTATATATTTTAAAAATTCTATAGCCTAGGTTTTATATTTGTCTCATGAAAGAGAATAGTTTACCATGTACTAAGTAGTTCTTTAGAAAGAAAAAAAAATATTCTCTATAGGACTGTATGACATAAAAGGAATATATGCCCAATCACCTACTCAAGGCTCAGGGAGAAAATGAAAAAAGAAAATGAACAAAGCAGGACAAGTTTTTTTCAATATCCATTCGTGCAATGATTTCGTTCTAACATTTCATTAGCAAGAGTCACTTGTGGCACTCAGATTAGGAACATGAAATATTTTGTCATGAAATTGATTGTTTCTTGCTCCTTATATTTACATATAGTGCTGAGAAGTTTCTGAGCTTCCTGGAATTTCTCTTAAGAATTTTAGATATTCCAGGAAAATTTTGAAATGCTAAAGCTTCTGATAATAATGCAAGCTTACGTTAAGTAGGTTTCAGCCTAGGCAATTTCAAAATTTCCATTTGGTTTATAAGGATTTGTTTTTAAGTGTCATACACACACTACCTTTTTTCTGTGAATATTTTAATTTCCTTTCTTTTTAAAAAGGGCTTGATAACCAAATCTCCTTAATAGGCTTTGGTGAGAAATAGCTAATGAAATAAGACAGTATAGTGCTGTACAATTGCTTAACAGTTAATATTTTTGTTGTTAAACCATCTATATTGAATTCTCTTTAAGGTTCAAAGATCCTTGCCTCATTCTGTCAAACTACCTCACACTATTTTTATTATTTGTCAGAGGAACTCAATGAAATTTTAAAGTGGCAAGCATTATTATTTTATTTTAGTGGTGGGAGAAACTGAGGCAGAGAGTATAAATGCATCACACAGCGTGTAGGTCGCAGGTCTGGGAACAAAACCAAGATCTTTAATTTTTCCTGCCAAAAGCATACTCTAGAAATTGAAGAAATTGCTTGTCTCAAAAAAATAAAAAGGAAAAATAAATCATATGGTAGTACAATTTCACAATTGCTAGGCGTTATAAAGACTACTGTTTCTAAAAAATTTCTATAAGGTTTAGTCATTGCTAATAATATATTTATTATTAAACTGCTGTGTAGAGAAATTCTAATTCTTATATGTGGAATAACTAAAATAGAATAAATTATGAGAAAAAGCACCTATAGAAAGCACACATCTTTATTTCCTGACCTGTAAATCGTCACTTTGTAATGTAATTACACTATTTTCCCAACCTTTCTCAAGCGTGGGCACACACACCCACACACACACACACTCTCTCTCTCTCTCTTTCTCTCTTTCTCTCCCTCATATCCCAATCCTTTCAAAAAAATTTAAATTGTCAAAGCCTATGGATAAGCACAAGGTTATCTTCATTAGTGATCAACAGATAATAGTGGGAAAGCTTAATATAGTTTCAATTTAAGTCCAAAATACAATATCTGAATGTCTGAAATGTACAGTTTTGGGGTTAGTGCTATATGTGACTGACTTTTGGTGTGTCTTGATTAAGGAGATATTAAGAAAGCATTGTGGACGTAATAGAACATGCTTTGTCCTGCTGGACATTAACAACATATGTATGACAATAGAGTTCTTTTGAAGTATTTTTTATGGAGTTAAATCACCTATATTTCCCATAGTTTCCAGGGCTAAAAGCTGAAAAATTCCTATAATTGATAATTGTATAGACTGCAGAAGTTCACTGTAGAAAATCTCTGATAATAAACATATGCAGCTCTTTCCAATTTGATTCTACTTTATTTATGCAAAGCTTAATATTGTTTTTTCAAAACCTCCTGGTTTCATTTCCTCCTCCTTGAAAAGCAGTTATATTTTATTTAATCAGCAGTACCAAAGCACTGTTATTCTCTTATTCTTCTAATTTTATTATAGTACTCTGTTTTGGGCAATTTAGTTTTTTATAAGCTTGGCATTTTAAATTTTACCAAATACTTTATTATCTATAAATTTGGAAATATGATAGAATACATTATCTTTAGTACAACCTTTTAAATTATTTATACAAATGGGAGTTGCATTTCTGTTGTTTTTATGTTATCAGATATCAATTTTTGTTGTAATTTCACATTCACTTTTAATTATTTTACTTGGTTAAAATTTAGAACTGATTCCCCTTATTTGCAAATTTTTATTGCATTGACTCTTGCTATAATAATATTTTTGTTGTGCTTAAAGAAAAAGAAACACTTAACATGAAATCTGCCTTAACAAATTTTTATTTTTTTAAATTCATCTTTATTGTTGAAAGTATTACAGATGTTCCCTTTTACCCCCATTGATCCCCTCCACCCTGTGTCCTCCCCACCCCCAGGCCTTCCCCACACTTATTGTCTGTGCCTGTGGCTTATGTATTTATGCATATAAATTCTTTGATTAATCTCTCCCCGCCCACTCCCCCATCCCCACCTTTCCTCTGAGATCCCCCAGTCTGTTCCATGCTTCTATGTCTCTGGATCCATTTTGTTCATCAGTTTATTTTGTTTATTATATTCCACATATCAGTGAGATCGTGTGGTATTTGTCTTTCTCTGCCTGGCTTATTTCACTTAGCATAATACCTCCAGTTTCCTCCATGCTGTTCCAAAGGGTTAGAAATCCTTCTTTTTTACAGCTGCATAGTATTCCATGGTGTAAACATGCCAGAGTTTTTTGATCCACTCATCTACTGATGGGCACTTGGGCTGTTTCCAGATCTTAGCTATTGTAAATTGTTGTGCTAGGAACATAGGGCTGGGGCTTATGGTGAGACCACTTCTCAGCCCTCCTTATCTGCTTAGATGTGGCCCTTTCCTCATTTGCTGACATGAAGGAGCTGTTGGGCTACTTTTTAGGTATTTATTCAGAAAGAATTGTTCCATATGTAGCTGTAGATTTGGTGTGTCTGTGGGGAGAGGTGAGTTCAGTACTTCCTGAGTCACTATCTTGGACCACCCAGTCTGGAAATTGTTGTTTTAGTACAAGAAAAAGAAATCAAATTATTGGCTTAGTTTTAAAACAATTTTGAACCATCATAAAACTGGTATAAAAAATTATAAAGTAATATCTCCCTTGATTTTTGGAAACTTGGTAAACTATTATGTGCAACAGTAGTCGTGTGCTTGGGGGATGTGGATCATTTAGCAGTTAGAGCAGAATATGTTATTCAACAAGTTGATGTGTCTTTATCTACAGCTACTCACATGTAATTCAGTTTCACAAAGAATAAGTTAATTTGGCACTCATAATGAATAGTCTAAGGCCAATAATCTCAGGTTTTTATTAATTTAATCAACACATATTATATAATTAAATACTTATTACTCCCCAGACACTCTTAGAGGCATCAGTCAGTAATTCTAAATTTTTGTTAGTAGAAATTTCACCTCCTGATTTGTTGAAAATTCAGATTTGTAGTATAAATATTATTCTTTAATTTAGAAATTTTTAGCTGTAAGTCAGAGTGGTTGCCATAATTCTACATTTCTGTTGTGTGATGCTGGGCAGTTCTGTTACAGTTGTTCTTTGGGAAGCACTGACTCAAGAACAAGAGGGCGAATAAAGCTCAGGCCCTGACTCTGGTGCCCATGGAGAGCAAACATGCAAACTTGTACCTGCTACAGAATGTGAGTCTGCAAAAATATGTTTATTGGATTCTGAAAGTGGTATGAGTAGAAACATATATAATCTAGAGCAGTAGGGCAAAAAAGGGCATTATCAATTATATTCATTGTAATTGCAGAAGTCACTCATGAGTGTGTCCTTTGTGCATACCTACCATTGTGGTCAAAGTGAAAGGTATTCTAAGCAAAATATCCAAAAACATGGAAATATAGATCAGTATAGTAGAACACTAATATACTATTCATTAAAAACCTATTGCATGTTTTTTTTAATTGGGTTGTGGTAAAATATAAGAGATGTCATTTTATTTTATTTTATTTTATTATTTTATTTTATTTTATTATTTTATTTTATTTTATTATTTTATTTTTTTATTTTATTTTATTTTATTATTTTATTTTATTTTATTTTATTTTATATTTTATTTTATTTTATATTTTATTATTTTATTTTATTTTATTTTATTATTTTATATTTTATTATTTTATTGATTTCAGAGAGAGGAAAAGAGAGAAACATCAGTGATGAGAGTCATTGATCAGCTTCCTCCTTTACACCCCCTACTGGGGATCGAGCCCGCAACCAGGGCACGTACCCTGACCAGGAATCAAACCGTGACCTCCTGGTTCATAGGTCGCTGCTCAGCCACTGAGCCACACCGGCCAGGCGAGAGAGAGAGAGAGAGAGAGAGAGAGAGAGAGAGAGAGAGGTCATTTTAGAAGTTCGAATTTATGTTGTATGCATGGGGAGCGATGGAAGGCTTAGAGGCAAAGTAGTGATATTACCAGGGATGTATTTCAGAAAGCTCACTAGCATTAAAGTGATGTGACTTGGGTGAGCATTGCAGTAATCAAGAAAATAAGCATTGTAGCTTAAAAATATTTAAATGCTACAGTGTAGTCTTGGCTGAGAACCAAAAGAAAGTCATGGGGACTTCTATACTTAAAGATATAACAGGTAATTTGCTTCAGGAATTTTGATTAGGAAAGTGCTCTCCAAAAGCATTTAAAAATTTGTTTTCATGCAACAACTTTTTCCCAATAAAACCTTACAAAGAACCATTAAAATTAAAACACTTGACAAGAGCTGCTCTGCTTATAGTGGGTGTGGTAGGAGGTAGAGGAAAGACTCCTTAAGGACTTCTCACTGGCTCTTTAGGAAACTGAAATCTTAGGTTGTGAAACAGTTTGAAAATGACTAGAGTAGGCCACTCTGTAGTCATTTTAAGGTCTTTATTATTTAGATTATAAATTAAGATGACAACAGTGCCATTGTTTTAAGAATAAAACTTTAAAGCTGTATATGAGGAAAATCTGTTTCTATAGATGTCATATGTATACATGACATAGAAGAAGTAAGGTGTAAGGTTGAAAAAGAGGAAGAGGTAGGGTATTGTTACCAGTTTTCATGGAATTTAGACATTACAATTTTTAGACCAACTCATATTTACATTTAAAAAATAGACTGAATTGTGAATAAAACTTCTATGTATTTTACATCTTTATTATTTTTAGCAAACATGGATTCCACTGGCTCTAGTCTCTGAAACAAATCAATACTATTTTCTTTTAAGCCTTAGTCTTTTTTGCCTTTCAGTGTAACACTTAACAATAATAGCCTAATCATTCTCAACTCCTTTGGTATTTATTGCAAGAACATTAATTCTGATGGGCTCATTTAGTATTAATGTGGATGTCATAATACTTCAGTAGGAATCGGATTTCTACTGGAATTCAGCATTAATTATCCAGGTCATTACTTCAAAGTGTTACTCTTTCCTTTTAGAACAGCTGCACTTCAGCCTACTTTTCCTGCAAAGCACATCAAGGCTCTTTCTGTTAGAAGGGGCATTTCTAAGTACTTGAACCTATTGAGAAAGTTGTGGAAGTGAACAAGATAGAATAGACAAGGTGTGGTAATTACTGCACAGATTGATAGAAAGCTCATGTTGCCCTGGCCAGGTAGCTCAGTTGGTTGGAGCATCAATCAGGATACACCAAGGTTGCAAATTCAATCCCCAGTAAGGGCACATGCAAGAATGCATAAATAAGTGGAACAACAAATTGATGTTGCTCTCTCTCTCTCTCTCTCCCCTCCCCTTCCTCTCTCTCTTTCTTTTTTTAAATTTTTTATTTATTTAAATATAGCTTTATTGATTTCAGAGAGAGGAAGGGAGAGGGAGAGGGAGAGAGATAGATAGAAACATCAATGATGAGAGAGTCATTGATCGAGCCCACAACCCGGGCATGTGCCCTGACGGGGAATCGAACCCTGATTGCCTGGGTCCCAGGTCGACGCTCAACTGCTGAGCCATGCCCGGCCAGGCTCCTCTCTCTTTTTGTAAGAAAAGCAATCAATAAATAAAAATTAAGAAAGCTGATGTTTTAATTGAACCTCTATGGTCCCTCCAATAGCTTGAATTGAATAATGAACTTGACTGAACTTTAAATTTCTCTTAAGCATAAAGAAACAAAAGCATTAAAAAAAAGGTTCATTAACTGCTGTTGGGAAAACTAGAAAGATACATGCAAAAGAGTGAAACTTGCTGCACTTTCTTACACCATATATAAGAATAAAATTAAAATGTATTGAGACTCACATTAGACTCCAAATCATATAACTCTTAGAAGAAAACATAGGCAGTAAACTTTTTGACATTGCTGTTAGTAATATGATTGCTGGATATGTGTCCTCGGGTGAGGAAAACAAATGGGACTACATCAAACTAAAAAGTTTTGCACAACAAAGGAAACCATCAACAAAATAAAAAGACAACCAATGGAATGGGTGAAGGTATTCATCAATGACACACCTGATAAGGGATTAATGTCCAAAACATATATAAGGACTTTTACAACTTAACATTAAAAAAAATCCGATTAAAAATGGTCAGAGGACCTGAATAGATATTTCGACAAAGACAACACACAAATGGCCAATAGACATATGAAAAGATCCTCAACATCACTAATCATCAGGGAAATGCTAATTAAAACCACAAGGAGATATTGCCTTATACCAGTCAGAATGGCTGTCATCAATAAATCAACAAGCGTTGGTGAGGCTGTGGAGAAAAGGGAACTTGTGTACGCTGTTAGAGGGAATGCAAATTGGTGCAGACGCCATGGGAAACAGTATGAAGGTTTCTCAAATCATTAAAAATAGAGCTACCATATGACCCAGCATTTCATTGCTGGGTATTTATCTGAAGAAATTCAAAACACTAATTTGAAAAAATATATGCACTCCTATGTTCATTGCATCATTATTTACAATAGCCAAGATAAGGAAGTAACCTAAGTGTCCACCAATAGAACAGTGGATAAAAGGGTGGTACATTTATACAATGGAATACTACTTGGTCATAAGAGGGAATGAAACCTTACTATCTGCAACAAGATGGATGGGCCTAGAGGGTATTTCACTAAGTGAAATAAGTCAGACAGAGAAAGACAAATATCATATAATTTCACTTATATGTGGAATCTAAAATAAAATAAAGGAACAAGCAAAACTGAAACAAACCCATAGATACAGATAACAAACTGATGGTTGCCAGATCTCTGGGTAGGGGGCTTGGAGGAATTGGGGAGTTCAGGGGATGGGTGAAAAAGTTAAAGGCATTATGAAATACAAATTGTCAGTTATAAAAATAATCACGGGGATGTAAAGTACAGCATAGAGAATATAGTCAATAATATTGTAATAACTATATGTGGTATCAGATTGGCACTAGACTTATTGGAGTGATCACTTCATAAGTTATATAAATGTCTAAGCACTATATTATATGTTGAAGGTAATATAATATTTTATGTAAACTCTAATTGAAAAATAGAAACATTTTAAAAAGCAAAAAATAAAAGGTTCAGATAAATCCTTCAATTTTTCATGGACATTTAAAAAAATACACACATCTAAAACCATAGCAATTGGTGCATTAATCAGGGACTATCTTGGAGTAGAAATGCTTGTGTATTTAAAACTGAACACAGTTTTTAAATGTTAAAAGCATGTTTTTAATTTTTGTGGCACTTATCTAAAGCAATGTAAGTTTTGTACTTTATTTTGATTTTATTGAAGTAGTCTAGCATGCTTTTCATTAACTTAGAAAAGTCTTTTTTTTTTAATTCTCACCTGAGGATATATTTTTTTCCATTCTTTTTCAGAGAGAGTGTAAGGGAGAGAGAGGGGGAGAGAGAAGAAAGAGATGTAAGAGAGACACATCGATTGGTTGCCTCCTGCATGTGCCCTGATGGGGGTTGGGGATGGAACCTACAACCAAGGTATGTGCCCTTGGCTGGAATCAAACCCAGGACCCTTCAATCTGCAGTCTGATGCTTTAACCACTGAGCCAAACCGGCAAGGGCAAAATAGTAATTTTTAAGTCCATTCATGGTGCCAAGGTCAGGCTATATTATTCATTAAAATAACAAGGCATCTTAGGTCTCTTAACTATGTCACTAGGATATCTTATTACATTATATATCTTTATGAAAAGGATTGACTTGATAATATGAAAATTATTTTAAACTCATAAATGGGAAAATGAATTCACTTTTTCCTCTAGTGACCTCTCAGCAACTAATTCTCTAAGCATTATGTCATTACAGCAAATGTCATTTTATTCTGAGTTTTATTCAAAGCTGGAGCCACTTTTCTGCTGCCCCTTAAGAGTGACATTTAGATTTCTAACTTAACTATAGGGATTGCACCTTTAGTTTCAAAAGAATTCCAGGTATACTCTTTACAAAATCATCTGTATCAGAGCTACTTTCAAGCATTCTATAACCTATCAATGACCATGATTTAAAAAACTCAAAAATTCTAACAACTGACAATTATTCCTTTTAAGCTACAAAAATAAAAAATGATTTTCTAAATTAACTGAAGACAGACTTTTTAAACTTCCTAGCAAATTTCCTAGTAGGTAAACTAAAAAAAATACTGTTATTTAGCATAACCATCTTGATTTTGAAATACTTTCAATTTAGAAACAAAAATTAGATAGTATAGTAAAATAACTTCAAAAAACTAGACTGAGTACCAGAATTGCTGAATTCTAATTCTTAGACTAGCATTAATTACTTCAGTTTGGGAATTGGTATTAACAAGAGGAGACATGATTAAACCTCATGTGTCCTCTTGGTAACAGAGGAGCAAGATCCTAGGGTCTAGTCAGTTCTAAAACATTATGACATATATTACCAGTGGCAATTTCATTTTTACATATTGATATTTTAACATATATCATGAAACCTTTAATTACATGTTTCTCCATATTTGAAGTTGGGAAGCTTTTTTGCCCCTTAAAAATGTGGAAAAATTTTTCCATAGAACAATTATAATCCAAAGCCTTTGAAACATAATACTTTGGTAACTTTTCTGCTTTCTTCCTGTTATTGATTTGTTCAGGTTTTTAGTTGGATCACTCTTATTTTTCTAATCTGTGAATACTAAGTGCCTCAGTTCTACCTCCTAGGGTCTCTTCTCTTTTCTCTCTACATTTCCTTCTCAGGCAATATCATCTACTCCCAAGGAATTGGTTATTATATTTCCATGTTTACAATTACCAAATATATGTCTCAAATCCCAAACTTCTCTAGAAATTGTTTCATATCCCTCAGTCTTCTTTACTGCTCCAATTGAATGCTTTAATAAGCATCTAAAATTGATATGAAATTAATCAAATTCATAATTCCCTTCAGCCCAATGAAACTAGTTTCACTCCAGTTTTTTTGTCTCAAAAAGTGTCACCTCCATTCATATAGCTAAACTTTTACTCTCATACCAACTTCTAATCCATCATAAAATATTAGAAGGAGGCTTAAAAAGTCATATTTTAAAATCTTTTTGATATCTATTGAAGTAGAAAAGATTGGATAGATATGTTTTTGGACAAAGATGAGTCATTTCAAGTTATTAAGATAGTTGGCTTTTAATTTATTCCTCTGGGATCATATTTGCTGATTCTGAGGATCCAGGGCTTGGCCCAGGCAGACAGCTACTGTGATATGTGTGATGGAGGAAGGGGAATACTGAGAAACCAGAGGGAATTTTATCAGTCCTCCAAGACTGGTATGGCAAGGTTGGAAAACTGAAAGGTCCTTGGACACACAAGTAATTTCTCAATAGAATATTTTCAGAAATCTGAGACTGCATAGGGACCATAGAGTCAGACTGAAAATGTTCAACAGTCAGAAAAAGGGGTCCCAAAGTTTTATGCTGTATAAGAAGCAAATACCCAGCATGGAGAGGTGGCCTTATAAACAAAACAGGCAACTGATTAAAGCACTAGAGGGAGCCATGAATTGCAACCAAGATTTGTGTGCACTTTTTACTAGGGACACTTAGTATCTGGTACAGCTAAGGGTAAGTGTTTAGACTTGGATCTAGTAGAAAGCCTTCTAGAGAAAGTAAACTAAAAGGGACTGCCACTCACACAAGGCAGGGGTGACCCTGACTTAAATCACATGACTTGTCTCCCAATCAACCTACAAATGGAAACTGCTTTAGGCAGGAAGATAAGAGCTGGGGTTCGAGCCTTTAAAAGACAGAACTAAATACCTATTATCACTTGGGACTAAGGAACCAAAGATTCAAAGAGTCCATAATTAAGAAGCCAAGCTCTAGGGAACAAATACAAATTAAAAGTAGACCATGAGTTTTGCTCAGTCTCTAGTCAAAATCCAACCCACCTCCTTCCCCAGTTAGACTGCTGAAAGAAGCTGCTTTCCCTATATATCCTACATAGTGAAAAAAGCAACTCTGTTGTGGAAGTAGCATCTAGAAGATCTACAGCCACTTTTTACACAGTATCTGAGATTCAATCATTAGTAAACAGGCAAGTTTGTTTTATAGCTATTATAAAAGAAGCAAATAAAAAGAAACCAAATATACAACAGAGAAAATCAACAGATCCAACAGATTGTTTTTTGAAAAGATTAATAAAATTAATTAATCCCAAGCAAGACTAAGTAATAAAAAGGAATGAAAACATAAATTTCCAATATCAAAAGTGAAAAGAATATCACTGCAGATACCACAGACATTAAAAAGGTGATAATAAAAACGTAAAAGTTTAGTTATTTATAAGATGAACAAATATACAATAATAAATATGCTAATTTGTATAAAATGGGCACATTTTCTTGTAGTGTCCTTGTCAGGCTTTGGTATCAGGGTAAAGTTGGCTTTGTAAAATGAGTTTCGAAGTGTTTCCTCCTCTTTGATTTTTTGGAAGACTTTGAGTAGGATTGAGATTAATTCTTTTTTATGTGTTTAGGAGAATTCACCAGTGAAGGCATCTGGTCCTTGACTTTTGTTTGTTGGGAGGTTTTTAATTACTGATTCAATCTTCTATTAGTAATCAGTCTCTATAGATTTTTATTTCTTCATAATTTATTCTTGCCAGGTTGTTTGTTTTGGGGAATTTATTTCTTCTAGTTTTTTTTATTTTTATTTCTTGGCAAACAATTATTCAGAGTACCCTCTTATGATTCTTAGTATTTCTGTTATCCATTGGAATGTCTCCTCTCTCATTTCTGAGACAGATTTAAATTTGAATCTTTTCCCTTTCTCTTTTAGTTTGGCTAAAGGTTTGTCTGTTTGGTTTCTCTTTCAGAAAAAACACCCACACAAACAACTATTATTTCCATTGATAATTTCTGTTGTCCTTTTAGTTTCTATTTCATTTCTTTCCACTCTGGTCTTTGTTATTTCCTTCCTTCTGCTAACTTTGGGATTCACTTATTCACTTTTTTTTTTCCTAGTTCCTTGAGGTGTCAAGTTAGGTTGTTTATTTGAGATTTTTCTTTTTTATTAATATAAACATTTATCACTATAAAGTATCCTGTTATAAAGATTTTTGCTGCTTACATAAAGCATATTTACAATAGTTTATTTTAATCTGATAACTTTGAATGCACATGAAAGTTCTACATTTTTACACTCTCCTCACATTATACATATATATATATATATATATATATATATATTTTTTTTTTTTTTTTAAATATATCTTTATTGATTTCAGAGAAAGGAGAGGGAGAGATAGAAACATCAATGATGAGAGAGTCGTTGATCGGCTGCCTCCTGCATGACCCCTGCTGGGGATCGAGCCTGCAACCCAGGCATGTGCCCTGATCTGGAATTGAACCTCAATCTCCTGGATCCTAGGTCAATGCTCAACCGCTAAGCCACGCCTGACTGGGCAACACATTATATATTTTTGATATCACAACTTACATCTTTTTACATTGTGTATCAATTAACAGATTTTTGTTGATATAGTTATTTTTAGTATTTTTGTATATCCTTCATAATAAAGTAATGAGTGATTTACCCACCACTATTACAATTTAGAACATTCTGAATTTAACTCTTTATACTTACCTTTATCAATGAGTTTATACTTCCTTATTTTCCTGTTATTAATGAGTGTCATTTTATTTTAACTTGAAGAACTCTCTTAACATCTCTTAAGGTCAGTTTATTGGTGAAACTTCAATTCTGAAGGACAACTTTGCCTGGTAGTTGGCAGTGTTTCTTTTTTGGCATTTTGAATATATCATTCTACTCCCTTTTGATCTGTAAAGATTCTGCTGAAAGTCTATTGGAGCTCCCTTATACGTAGAAGTTGATTTCTCTTACTGTTTTTAAGATTCTCTCCTTGTTTTTAACATTTGGCAACTTAATTATAAATGGTCCCCTACTTATAGTGCATTGACTTGCAAATTTTTGACTTTACACTGGTGTGAAAACAATGGGCATTGAGTAAAAATATTACTTTTAATTTTGAATTTTGATCTTTTCCCAGGCTATTGATATGCAATATTCTCTCATGATGCTGGGCAGGAGCAGTGAGCTGCATCTCCCAGTCAGGCACAGGATCATGAAGGTAAGCAACTGATTCTCTGTGGTGTATAGTTCCAGGTGTTTTTTGGATATTGAGTTCTGAGCACATTTGAGGTGGGGTAAGATAATCTACTTGTTCATTAGTGTAGGCATTTAAATACAGTGTTGACTTACAATATTTTCAACTTACAATGGGTTCATTGAGAGGTAACCCCATCTTAAGTCTATAATGTGTCTCAGTATTGGTCTCTTTGAACTTATCTTATTTGGTACATTTTGGGCTCTTAGATCTGGATATCTGTTTATTTCCCCTGGTTAGAAAGGTTTTCAGTCATTATTTCTCTGAATAAGCTTTCCTCCTCCTTTTCACCCTTCTAATTCTTCTGGAATCTCTGTAATGTGTATATCAGTCTTCTTTATGGTATCCCATAAGTCCATTAAGATATCTTCACTCTATTTTGTTTTCTTTTTGCTCCTGTAATTGGGTGAATTCCATTACCCTGTTTATGAGTTCACTGATTCTTTCTTCCACTTGATGTAGTCTGTTGTTGAAACCCTCTGCTGAAAAGTTCAGTTCAATTATACTGTATTCTTTATCTCTGTGATTTCTGTTTGGTGTTTTTAAAAATGTTTTTTATCTCTTGGTTGAAATTCTCACTTTGTTTGTGCATTGTTCTCCTACCTCAGTAAATATTTTTAAAACATATTTTGAACTTTATATCAGGTTAAATAACTTTTTTCCATTTTGTTAAGATCTGTTTGTGGAGATTTATTTGTGCTTTTTCTTTTTCTTTTGGAATATATTCCTCTATTTCTTCATTTTTCCTTAAATTTCTGTGTTTGTGTCTATGGATTAGATAAATCAGTCACCTCTCACACTGTTAACACAGTGGCTTGTGTAATGGATGAACCTCATCAATCAACCTGGCCCTAACTCCTGATTGTCTCACAAATCATTGTGATTGTCCAAGCCACCTTTTTTATTTTTAATATCTGCCAGTCATTAAAGGTGTGCCAGTACCTGTCATTGTCTCAAAGAGGAGAATTAAAGTCAGCACTTAGATGCAGGCTTTATGATGGTTATTTTAAATTCTTTTTCATGTAATTCATAACATTTCTTTAGGGTTAGTTTCTGGAGATTGTTTTTTTGTTTTTCCTTTGGGCCACATCTCCCTATTTCTTCATAGCTTTTCATTCATGTTTGTGCATTTGAAGAAACACACATCATCCCCAATCTTTACAGACTGGCTTTGACAAGGAAAGACCTTACCCAGTCAGCCCAACTAAAGATTCTGGAGCCTCTCAAAACTTTTCTGTTGATGTGTCTTCTCTGGACTCGTGTATGTAGATTCATAATTAGAAGATTTAGAGGATTTGCTGCTGCTCTCCACCCCCACCCCACCCCACCCCAATCAGAAGCTTGTAATCTCTTGCTCCCTCTGGTTGTTGGTTGCTGTGCTGCAGGTCTTCTGAACCACCAATATAACCACCAGCTCCTTTTTCATCTCAGTGACACAGGTCTTATCAGCAGGCTGAGTCAGAGGAGACAGAAACCAGTCCCTGGGGCAGCTCCCCCAAAAGTCAAACTCTCAGACATACACTCTGCCTCTTTTTCCCCTTCCCAAGTGATAATCATCACGTTTTGTGCCCTCACCCAATTGTATGAAGTTATGTCAGGCACTGCAAGTCATCAGCTGCTTTCCTTTGTTCTCAGCAACTTCCGTGCATCCAGAGTATGGAGGTTTGATCAGTTCATCAAGTGAGGCAATACAGAAATCCATTTCTTGAGCAATGCTCCGGATTGACATGGAGGCCGGTCCCATACTCCATTATCTCCTACCTTCTTTCCTTCTGTGAGGGAGAAGTCACAGCCGGGCCATCCTCTCTAGGCACTGCGCTGTGCGGGCTTGAGGAAGAGGCTGGTACAAATAAACTGAAGTTTCTCTTTTGACCCCTTTTAATGTGGCTGTTTTTAGCTTTGTGTTTGCCTGGAGTACTCTAACTTATTAACAGAATTCTGGAAGTCACATGCCGTTATTCCAGTTCATATATCACTAATGAATCTGTATTTCTGTGAGGGAACGAGGGCTAGGACTTCTATTCTGCCAACTTAATGATGTCATGATCAAATGTATGTTGTTTTAAGCTAATAAATTCATAGTGAAGAGCTAGCTTTAAAATAAGTAGCATGAGGGGCATGGCGTCAGGGAAGAACGAAGAGAAGCATGAAAGGGAAATAGGCTACGAGACATCTGGCAGGTAGCTTGGGGCTGGTGCAACCACAGAGAAAAAAAAAAGTCAAACCTGGAGGGCGGGAGACTAAGGCGAGGAGCAAAGGGTTAAAGTATTTGGATGTTGCCAGAGCAGAATCTTTCAAAATAGCCAATAGAATGATACTCAGGTAGATATAACCCTAGACAAAGAAACTCCCCGGCTACCTGTTCAGGACCCCTCTCCCTGCAGCAGGAGCTTTTCTCTCTCCTCTCCTTCAATAAACTCTTGCTTTCCTTTACCTCTCGAATTGTCTGTGAATTCATTCTTCAACTCCAGGAGATACGAACTCGACTGACCAGAAAAATCGGTGATAATAGTATTTTGTTACAGCAGCAATAGGAAATTAATACACAGAAGATTCATAATATTAGATATGAAGACATATCATAAATATATATGATTTAGAAAACTGTGGAATCAATACAAGTAGAAAACTAGATCACTAAAACAAAAAAAGAATTCTAAAACAGACCATATATGGTCACCTGATACATGAGAAAAGGACTGCTGCACTGCAGTGAGGAAAACAATGATTTTTTTAAATGAATTGTACAGAATAAATTAAATATCCATATGGAGCCCTGGTTGGGTGGTTCAGTTGACTGGAGCAATGTCCCATACACCAAAAAACTGCAGGTTGGATTGCGGGTTAGGCACATACCTAGGTTGCAGGTTAGATCTCTGATTTGGGTGAATACAGGAGGCAACTGATTGATGTTTCTCACATCAATGTCTCTCTCTCTCTCTCTCTCTCAAATCAGTGGAAATATATCCTTGGGTAAGGATTAAAATAAAGAAATATCCATATGGAAAAATGTTTTGACCACTACTTAACACCATATATGATTTAAATTATATATATATATATATTTATATATATATATATAAATCAACTTCAGGTATACTGTAGATATAAATGTGGAAAATAAAACAGTGAAGATTATAGAACAAAACATTGGAAAACGTCTTTGTGATATAGGAGGAATAGGCAAATATTTCTTATTCAGGCACGAAATTGCTGTCACTGAAAATTGATGAAGGGACTATGTTAAAATAGAAAACCCTGTTCATTAAAGCCTCATTAAGGGAATGAAAAAGCAACTTACCAAATTGGAGAAGATATTTATAATATATAGATCCAAAAAAGGATAAATAACATATTAAAACTTCTATGAATCAGTAAGAAAAAGGCAGCCAATACAATTTTAAAAATAGGAAAAATATTTGAATAAACTTTTTCTGAAAGATAATTTACAAAAGGCCACTAAATATATGAATAGTTGCCCCAATTTAGTAGTTTTCAAGGAAATACAAATTAAAACAAAAAAGTGATATTATACTTTCATGAGAAAATTAAATTGCAAAAGATGAAAGATAAGAATAAGTGAGGACATGGAAATCTATGCAATACAAATAGGATATGAAATGTTCTAACCACTTCATAAGACTATTTGGCAGTTATCCATTAAAACTGAACATAAGTTTACACCGTGACTCAATAATTCTCCATGCTACATGCCCTACAAAGCTGCATTCATAGATTCTCTGAAAGACATCTATTGGGATCCTCATGACACCATATTCCCAGCAAGATCTTTGACACACTATTCCCAGCAAATGCTTCCTTCCCTTATCCCTGAAGGTAGCATTTCCTAGATATAACCTGCTTTTTACTGTGAAACTTAGAATTAATAAAAAATGAAGATCAGCATCTAAACATGATGTTACGTTATAACATGGGAAAAGCTTTGTTGTCAAAATCATTAATATTTAAAGTTTGATACCACAGCCTAAACTGATAAATATGTTATTAGTAACAAAAGTAGTAGTATTACTATTTATTACTATTACAATTTTCATTACATGTTGGGAATATTTGAAATCATGAGTTGTCTAAAAGCAAAATTATTGTTTTCCGAGCAAGAGAAAATAGTAACTGGTGTTTTCACTAATTGAAAAAGCTAATTTGTTCCCTAGCACAGTCACCAATCAGTATCTACTAAAGCAAACTGTTAATGCTTAATACATACATGACCTTAGTTAAATTTAGGCCTTTAGTTATAATCTCCTGTTTAACTTAGAGTAGTAATTTAAATGTAACCTTAAGTATTGTGATTGTGCATATTTGGAGAACTCATTAAATCCTTATCATGTATAATGTGCTTTTATTTTATAGAAATTCATATTGGAATTTTCAAGTATGACTTAAATAACTTATTTATGAATATAATTAAATGGGGATTAATACTGCTTAGTGACATTTCTATCAGGAGTCTTTATTAGTTGAGGTTTAACAAAAATAGTTTTTAAATTATATTTTTAATTATAAATATTGATCATTACTAAGGTAATTTATATAAGTGTTACAAATTGTAAAACTTTTAAGATAAGCTTTAGAATAATCTACGAAAAGGGATCTTACAAATGAGCTAATGGTGAGAGTGTGACTGAATACATCCCTTAAAATCATAAAAATAAAAATCACAGTATAAAAATGTTTAAAAGATTGAAAATCATTCATTAGAGCATAATGTAATAAAATTTGAAGTCAATAACAAAAATATAAACAAAACAACTCAGCCACTTAAAATTTTTAAAAATGCTTTCAAACAGTTATTGATTTAACAGAAAAATCAAAGTTGCACATATAGAATAGTTAGATAACAATAATTACAAGAAGTTCACTTATCTTAAAAGGTTTCTAATATTATTGTCAGGGAAGGAAAGTCATAAATTATTAGTGTAAAACTTGCCCCATTATGCATTCCAGTTCTTTGCAATTTCACCTAGATCTGTCTTTTCGTTCTGTGGATTTCTGCCTAGTCTTTTCACATTTGGAACTATTTAAGGCAGAATGTTAATGGGATTAGCTTGTTAATTAGTACAATGTTATTTTTTTATAGGCTGGTGCTGGATTGACATTCATGACATTCTTCTCAGAATTTTATACTAAAAAAAATTAAGGAAGTTCTTTTCTTTTTGAGGAATTGAATGAAGCTGTTTTAAAAAACACACAAGTGCTATATAATTTTCATATAAGATACTACATGTTTATACACATTCAATAGTTATATAATAAAATGTATAACATTTTATCCAATTATCTTAAGTCTTCAATTTCTTTTTCCTTTTATTGGTAAATTCTGTCCATTTGACAGTCAGCATTGATGGGGAAATAGCAAATAAAATAGTGAGGGAAACACAATACAGGCTTATTGTTCATTGTTATTTTTTTCTACCTTACTCCAAATGTGAGAGTTTACTGTAAAAAAAAATTAAGGAGTGTGTCAGGGATCTGAGACAAGGATGTTTCCTAGCCTTGTGAATGAGCTGGAAGCTGAGACTTCAACTTGACACATCTCGCTGCCACTCACCTCTGCTCTTTTCTATTTCTGTGTTTTAAAACTTCCGTATTTATAGCAGTTTTAGGTTCACAGTAAAATTAAGAGGAAGGTACAGAGAGTTCCCATATACTTCCTGCCACCACATATGCATAAACTACCCCATTATCAACATCATTCACCAGAATGGTACATTTGTTACCAAGAAAGAACCTACATTAACATATCATAATCACCCAGAGTCTGTAGTTTACATTAGGGTTCACTCTTGGTGTTGTACATTCCATGGATTTGGATAAATGCATAATGATATATATCTATCATTACAATTTTATACATAGTATTTTCACTGCCTGAAAAATCCTCTGTGCTCAATATATCTCTCCATACTCATCTTCTTGACAACTACTGACCTTTCTATTGTCTCCATAGTTTTGCCTTTTCCAGAATGTCGTATAATTGGAATCATACAGTACATAGCCTTTTCAGATTTTTTCTTTTTTTACATTTTTAATATGCTTCATATTCTTCAATGTGTTTTCATGGCTTGCTAGCCTGTTTCTTTCGAAGAATATTTTGTTGTCTGGATAGATTAGTTTAGTTTTTATTCACCTACTGGAAAAAAACTTTGTTGCTTCCAAGTTTTAGAAATTATAAATAAAGCTACTATAAACATCCATGTGCAGGTTTTTGTATGGCCATAGTTTTCAATTTTGGGGGATAAATACCAAGGAGTATGATTGCTAGATCATGTTGTAAGAGTATGTTTAATTTTTCTAGAAACCACTGAATTGTTTTCCAAAATGCCTATGTAATTTTGCATTCCCACCAGCACTACACTAAATGAGAGATCCCATTGCTCCACATCTTTGTCAACATTTGGCATTGTCTATGTTCTGGATTTTGGCCATTCTAATAGAGGTGCAATGATACTCATTAAATTAATTTGCATGGCATATGGTTTGGAGCATCTTTCATATACTATTTTGCCCTCTGTATATCTTCTTTGGTAATGTGT
This sequence comes from Miniopterus schreibersii, assembly GCF_964146895.1. Classification (NCBI taxonomy): domain Eukaryota; kingdom Metazoa; phylum Chordata; class Mammalia; order Chiroptera; family Miniopteridae; genus Miniopterus; species Miniopterus schreibersii. Next base: position 50,813,308 of record NC_138109.1, on the reverse strand, counting down.
CTATTAAGGTCTTTGGCCAATTTTTAAGTTAAATTGTTTATTTAATTATTGTTGAGTTTTAAGAGTTTTTTTGTTGTTATTTACCTGTTTGTTTTCAATAAGTCCTTTGTCAGAGAAGTCTTTTTAAAAATATTTTCTTCTCTAGGGCTTGTCTTCTCATTCCATTGACATTGTTCTTCGTGTCTTTGATGTATCTAAAATGGCATCACTATACCCGTGATCATGATCATCTAGGCTTTCTCCTATGTCAACTTCTAGGAATTTTATTTACATTCAGGTCTGTGATCCATTTTGAGTTAATTTTTGTGAATGATATAAGGTCTGTGAGTCTGTGTCTACATTCAGGTTTTTTTTGTTGTTGTTTTTTGTTGTTGTTTGGATTTGTTTGTTTTTATGTTGTTCCAGAACCATTTGTTAAAAAGACTATTTTGTGTGTGTGTGCCATTGTATGGTCTTTGCTTCTTTGTCAAAGATCAGTTAACTATATTTATGAGGGTCTATTTCTGTGCTCTCAATTCTGTCTATTGATCTATTGATTTTTTGTTCATTCTTTTAGTAAACCACCATCCTGATTACTCTAGCTCTACATGTAGATTTGTGGCAACCCTGAGTAGCAAGATAATAGAGCTAGAAGTGGGTCCTGCAGTCTCAGGATAAAACTTTCGTGAGTGGGGAGTTACTTTTTATGGATGTACAAAGAAATTTTTTTTGGAGATTGACTCTACTGGTGAAGAAGCTATGAATAATGTTACAATGATAAAGGATTTAGAATGTTACATAGACTTAGTTGATAAAGAAGTGTCAGGGTTTGAGAGGATTGACTCCAATTTAGAAAGAAGCTCTGTGGGTATAAAGCTATCAAACAGAATGGCATGCTACAGAAAAATTCTATGTTAAAAGAAGTGTCAATCAATGAGGCAAAATTCATTATAGCCTTATTAAAAAATTACCGCAGCCACCCCAATCTTCAGCAACCACCACCGTGATTAGTCAGCAGCCATCAATATCAAAGAAAGACCCTCCACCAGCATAAATGTCTGCTAGTGCTCAAGGTAAAAGTTTCTAGTCTAGCCGGGCCGCTATGGGTCAGTTCGCTGAGCGTCGTCCTGTGCACCAAGAGGCCGCTGGTTCGATTCCCGGTCAGGGCACATGCCCAGGTTGCAGGCCCGATCCCCAGTATGGAGTGTGCAAGAGGCAGTTACTTGATGTTTCCCTCTCATCCATGCTTCTCTCTCTCCCCTCCCTCTTCCTTCCTCTCTCCCTCTAAAAAAATAAACGAATATCAATAAATACATTTTTTTTTAAAGTTTCTGCTCTATATCTAGAAAAGTAAAAAATATGAGGTCATTAATTACACACTTTTTAAACTTTATTAGATATTTTTAATATATTTGAGAGTGTTATACCAATTTTAACTTATGGCGATTACTGATATATCCCCCTCCCCCAATTCTTTTCCAACTGCTTATTAGATTGACCCAGTTTCCATTTCTCCTGCTTCACCCTATCCAACTTCAGAGGTTTTACACTTTATTTCTAGTCATTTAGGGTTACCCATAGATTTGAACATGCATGATTAATTTAATGATATCTCCTTATTTTTGTGCAAACTTCTATTTTGTAATACAATAACATTAGTTTACTTTAAATCTGCTTTTTCTCTTCTTATTTCCCTGGTCATTTAATTCAAATTTTATCTTATTTTTAGGCACCCCATTGGTCATTATTATGAATTTTTCAGTTAATTCGTATTTACATATAACGGTATTTTATAATTTCTTTGTTAACCACTAAGTCTTGCATAAACCTACTTTCTTTCTAATTCAGTTACCTTCTTCCTAAAGTACATTCTTCAGTAGTTCTGTAAGGGAAGATGTGTGAATACTTCATTTGAAATTGACACCTCTTTTACCTCAGTACTTTAAAGTTAGTATCCACAATCTTCTGGCATTAATTTTTCCTAATGAGAAGTCTGTTCTAACTAGTGTTTTTCCATAAGAGATTTCTTATCTTTTCATAGATTTTTAAAGTTGGTGATGTCTTGCAAATTCACTATTATGCATTAAGAATTGGAATGGTTTTGACCTTTTAAATTCTGGTTAGAATTTGATGGGCTTCTTTAGTCTGAGAGCTTGTGAATTTCTTTAATTCTGGAAAGAAAATAGCTCTCTACTATCATACTTGAAACTCTGCTTTTTTACCATTGTCTCCACTTTCTCTCTCTGAAATGCTTATTAACATGTATAACCATCCCATTATATATATCATGTTCAATTTACCTTTTATATTTTGCATCTTTTTTTTCTTTCCCATTGCATTCCAGATGATTTTCTCAGATATACATTTAAATTCTTCAATTCTTTTCTCAGTTGCTCTATTATATTCTACACTTCCATTGTATCCATTTTTTAAATGTAATTCTATTGTTCTAAATTTAATTCCATTTTTCATTTTTGGAAGTTTTTTTGTTGTTGTTGTACTTTATTAAATTGTCCTGTTCCTTTTTCATGATGATCTTAAGCTGAGCAAGTGACATCCATTGCCTGTTATCAAGAATAGAAGTCTGAACAGTTCTGCTCACTGGTCTTGGTATCAGAGTCAGGAAGGAAGACACGTGAGTCAAACACTAGACAGGCTATGCTTTACTCATATAGAGAAGAGACAGACCCAGATCAGCTTCAGTAGTACGTGTGAGCAGGTTCCTCCAGCAGGTCCGTCCTGGCTGCCAACACCCAACAATTGGCCTGCACACGCTCCTCTTGCATCACATCAGAGGAATTCCCTCTTCTGCTCTGCAGAGGACAGATATGGTGGTAGGTTTGGACAGCTGCCATATGACACACATACTTAAGCAGGACAAAGGCGTACACACTGAATCTGAATCAGGGAAAGATATTCCCATACAAGAACGCAAGCCCAGTACAGGATGTAAGTCTCTTTATCTCTTGGTAAAGATGTATTCTAGGCCCAAGGCTCATTCTTATGGGGCCAGTGGGTATTGAAAAACTGTGCACATGACATAACTTTCTCAACATCTTGTATTTTCTGTTCCATCTTTTTCCTCTTTGATCATTTTAAAAGCACTTCTCTGTAAGGCTCTTTATCAAACCTAGGTCATTTCTTCTTGTGGTTTATATAATGTCAGTATAAGTTTATTTACTATGGCATTTGTTTTCCATGGAGACCTGTGTTAAAGAATTGTCTCCATTGTTATTGGTGGGGAGCTTTCGGTGTCCCCACCCATTGCCAGTGGAAGCAGGCTTCTTGTGATGTTATGAGAAAACGTATTTTCTGAGACTTCTCTGCATATGGCCCATCTTCTCCTTTGTCCAGTCCCTTCCCCCAGTGATTTGCAGGGAATGGACAGGCTGTTCCCTAGGGAGTGTGAAATTGCAGCTTCCCGGTGAAGCTGCCCCAGATGGCCATGCTTATATCACCTGACCTTCCGTTTGCTCCTTCCTATTATTAATAACTAGCTAATTACAACAGTGGCAATGACATATGTTTGTAGGTGACCCTGCCCAGGGCTCTATATTTTTTGATGGTTCCAAACTTGATTTTAATTTCTTAACTTTGGGTTTCTTCATCATGCTTGTAGAGTAATCTATGTCCCACACACATGAGTGAAAATTAACTGAATTTCTATATTTTTCTATATTCCTCTCATTAGGTTCTAAGTGGATGGAAATTTTTCTTGCTTCTTCCCAGCCTAAATCCATTCTGGAAATGAATGATATATCTTCAGGCTCATCATTAAAGTTTACATCAGATTCATTAATTACTGATTTTTTCAAATTCATCCTCTGTTGTTCTTATTTTGAATTTTCCTATTATTTCTGAAACTTTGTATTTTATTTTCTTTCTTTTAAGTTTAGCTATGTGTTTAATCTATTACTCTGATGTATTGGGCTTGAACTTAAGCCTTTCTGGGTCAAATTGGCCCACAATGCTTTTTACCTTAAAGAAATACCTTTAACTTTAATATACAAGGGTTGGAAAACATAGGTTTACAGTTGTGAGTATGTGAAACACAGAGTTTATTCTTGTATTATTATTTATCTATTAATCATTGTATTATTTATTTGTAATATGTAGACTTACATTTGCCCATGGCATTATGTCAGTGGTAAAATATAGTAAACTACCAATTGTGAGCTGGTTTTCCATATATATTGCTTTTCTCTTGTAGATAGTGATGAAACAGAAAAGAATATATATATATATATTTAAATAGCATGCTATTTGTTAATGTTTTTCAAATTGTTTATTTAGAAGAGAAGCTGAGCCTGGCTTCTCATCACCCAAAGTTGCTGGTACTCATCCAGACAGCTGCACCGCATAACAACAAACCAGAAATGTTGGTACCACTGCTGGTATTCATTAACATTGACTGGGTATTTTTGTCAGGAATGTATTCAATTATTCCCACATATAACATCTCATGTGCATGTTTATGGGGAAGAAATCACCAGGTCCAGAAACAAATATGAAATAACTATAAGGTTTATGGAAGAAAAGGTGATTAGAACATAGCAATTTTAGATAGCAATGTAAGTCACGTGTACTAAGCTATTCCAGGGTTAAAATGAATACAAAAATAGTGTGTCACTGATTTTACCTCTCATGTATATTGCAGTACTTCCAAGCATTTCTCCCAGCTAGTTTGTAGATTTCTTAGGGGTTACTCAAATGTACCATTGATGATGTTCTTGATGGCCATGTGGTTTCTAGCATTTTCATCTGCTCCTCTTTGGCCTTGCTTTGATGCTATCTTGTGCTCTTGTTGCGGAAGTCAACACTGTCACCAAAGCTGACTAAAGGTACAAGAGTAAGCTAATGCAGAGTAACAAAATCTGTCAGGTGTTTGCATTCTTAACCACTATTTTGTTACACAGTCTCCAAAATGATACTGCTTTGACTTCTCAATGATTTGCTGAATTTTAAATACATTCTTTGCATGATGATTTGTGTTTTATTTCAGGCTCCCCTAAGACTGAATCCAAGAAAAAAACATTAGAACTAATATTCTTTATCTATACTTATCCTAAATACCTGGACTAAAAATTTTATCCTAGAAAATTTTTCAAAGAGTCAATTATTTATATAAGAAATTAATGTAAAATATATCCTCCACTGCACAGAGCATCAAAACCCAGAGATGGCCACAGTTTAGGTTCAATCTTGGAACCCTAAGGAAAGATGATACAAAATACTTCTTTCTAGCATAATACTTGACTTAAAAACAGAAGTTGGATTGTGCATTAAGAGACCTCTTAACTCTATAGTAAAAACATGAAAGGTATTTCATACACCTTTTTTCCCCATTTGAAGCAATAGAACTATTTTTTTATGTCCATTCTATTTGCCACTTTATATAACAGCTCAAACAGTAATGTGTAAACTGTGAATTGGCCTAAACTGTTTCCAAGAAAGTAACTGGGAGAACCTAACTTTCTTTCTATGATTTGATATAGGGATAGAAAAATAGAATATGATTAATTGATCACTTGAAGAAATGTTGATTTGATATGGATTTTGTTATTGATTCTATTTTTTGCCTTCATCAATGCATATCTTGTTCAAAAAATGTGAAGTTTACTAAGTCAAAAGTACTCCCAGTAATACCGCCCATAGTATTATTTCTCAAATGTAATTAAAACCAAGTAACAATTTAAGATTTTTTTTTCCTGCATTACTCTACAATATAGCACTAAAAATCCCTGGAGGAAGTTATAAATGCTTCCAACAAACAAAATGAAGAGAAACATTAGTCAGTTTCAAGCCTCATTTACTCAATGATGGGTGGTAACAGTGTCATAAATCACTGACTACCTTTTAAGTCATATGATCTTTCATGCCATGGACCTTTCAATAATCCTTTTCTTTAAACAACATGGCAATAGTTGAAAAATAAATATTTTAAAGAGCACAAAATCATGAAATATGAATAATACATTTGAGTAATGAAGAGTTCTAAAAGAGAATCCAAGACTGAGACTGCAGTTCATAAATGTCACTTATTAAATATATGTTGTTCAAACCAATTTTATAAAGAAAAATCTATATGAGATAAAAACATATTTAATAACCAACATAAAATACATGCTTCAGTGTCTTAAGAGATAATTTCGGTGTTTCCGAAATGAAATTCACCTTCATTTTCACTAAACAATGTACCTCTATTGCTTAGCTCATTAACTACACATGCTTCATATTCTATCTTAAGGATCTGTCCTATTTAGGATGGAAATTAGAGATTTTAATGGAAGTGTAAGATTATGAACAATGCTTTCTATTTCAAACCTAAACCATGTAATGAGAGAAAATATTTTGAATAGTACAGCCCTATTTAAATGCCAGATTTGAAACTGTAAATCATATGCAATTTATTTAAAGCTTAGATTCATTCCCCATTTCAAAATGTTACCTCCTATTATTAATGGGAAACAATATTCAAAAGACAAAAGCATTGCTAAAAGAAAATAGTATATTTGCAAAAGTCATAAAAACTCTAAGCACTTTACATGCTAAATCTATCAGAAATGCAAAATTATTACATACAAAATACTATTTAGTGAACAGTATATATTTGAATAGTCTATTGACACTTTTGAAAAATGTAAGCAACTGTGAAATTCTATAACGTGTTGTGCTTCAGTATTGATTATCAATTGAAATAATGATCGCATTCCAAAATAGTTATTGAAAATGCATCAACACATTCACATATTTTCAATTTAAAATTAAACATAAATGTATATATGTCTCTTTTCTATGTAACCTGTGGTTATATATTTTCCTCCATTTTAATATTAGAGACCCTTTTTTTTAAACTGGGCTTGTTGCCCAGAATATGTCCTCCAAGTGTGGGGTTTACAAGTACAGGAAAGGATGAAAGTTTGGCTGCTTTGAAGATGTTACAGAAGCTGTACCTTTCATAGAAAAAGCAAGTTTTAGACTTTCTGACTGTCTTTGGCAGAGTCTATTGCAATGGGTTACATACTTTGGTAGCATTGAATTTAGAGAACAAATACTGTGCTTTTGTAGGAAACATTCACTTGTCCTTTTCTTCTTTCTTCTGAGGATGGAGGGGCAAAAAAGAAATGCTACAGAAATGAATCTCTCTCATCTTAATTGAGTGTGGATACATTTTTCCCCCTCTTTATAACCAACTTACTCAATGCACAATCTAAAAATATGATTGCTTAAAAATTGTTTCAATCCTTACTTTTTGAAATTATCATAAGCTTTAAAAGTTCCCTTTTAAAGATATTTTACATAAAGCTCACTTTAATATAGCAAGCCATTTATAATTTGCCTGATGCACTAAAAAATATAAATTGAAAGATTAATTACTATTTTATGAAAAATAAGTGCTTTAAGTGACCTATTCTCCTTATTAGATTTATAAAACATAATGTTGCTAGCAGAATAAGTATTTAACAACAATTAACATCACTGATCAAATTAATTTAAAGTTTTAATGAGAAAAATAACAGTTGATTCACAGTCAATATTCAACTAGTAGTAAGTGCCTCAGAAATACAAATGAAAAAGATTTTTCTAAAAATCCAATGAAAGTAAATTGTTTTTGCTACATACCTACTCATATACAGTCAACAAGTTAGAATGTAGAGGTTGTACATGTCATTTTACCCATTTATTGTCATCACCAACATCGATGTCATCATCATCCGCAACAAAAGCAATTTTTAATAAAATTTATTTTGTCATTATGTATAAGATAAATATTCAAGTGCTTTGAAAAATAGAGAATTTAGAGGTCAGATTGTTGCTCTGTCTCTGGAACTATTTGAGTGAGTTGGGCAATCTACTTAATTCCTAATTTTACTTTGGGTGAGATGGTTAAAACACTGCTTAGTGTGCAGTGAGCAATTAATAAATATCATCTACCATTATTATTTTGACTGTTATAAACAATAAGACATTTTGTTCCAAAAATTATTCTATTTATTTATTTTAATATATCTTTATTGACTTCAGAGAGAGGAAAGGAGAGGAAGAGAGAGACAGACAGACAAACATCAGTGATGAGAGAGTCATTGATTGACGCCTCCTGCACGCCCCCAACTGGGGATTGAGGCCGCAACCTGGGCATGTGCCCTGACCTGGAATCAAACCCTGATCGTCTGGATCCTAGGTCGATGCTCAACTGCTGAGCCACGCCCGGCCAGGCCCAAAAATTATTCTATAAGAAAGATACTATGATTATCTCCTTTTAATAGCTTAAAAAACTGTTTAAAACTTGTATTAGGTCATATATCTAGAAAGAAATAAGGCAGGAATATAAACACAGTCTGTAGACTTCAGATCCCAAGCTACCTAAATGTGAAACTAATGCTAATTTCTCTCTCACAGTGAATAGTAAGCTCACTCAAGATAGGATTCTTGTCTGAAAAATAGTTTATTGTCAATAAATATCAGCTGGATAAGCAACTTACAAAGTACATTGTGTGTTCAAACATACAAGTATAGCTGATTAAAATAAAGAAACTAATTTAGTTAAAACAAGATTAAATCAAATAATTGAAATAATTTATAAAACAAATCTAGTTAAAATATATTTTGAGAAAAAATGGCTATGGTTGGAATTTTAGTAGTTCTTTTTCTAAAATATTTAGATAGAAGCAAATCTAACAACCAATGAAAAGCAGAGGCAACTGGAGGGAAATAAATCACTGATCATCTGCAGAATTAGCAACCAATACAGCAAAAATTCCCATCAGATAATGAATAATAAATGTTTCAGCCCAGTTTTAGAGAAAACTAAATAAAGGAATAAGAATCAGGAACATTCACTCTTAGAAAGAGCAGCCATCTAGTACTGTGGAAGATTCAAACAAAACAAAATTTAAGGGCAAATCTATAGGTCAACATTCTTCCAGGAAAAACACAGAAGCATAACAGAGATTAAGTTAATAATAGTAAAGAGATAAAATACTAGATAGCCTATGGCAAATTCTGGGAAGGGACTTGTCCACATAAATTGGGAATATAGCATTAAGGCACAACAGGTATTTTATTAGTCCATTTATATGTGCTGATGGTACAGTCAGAGGCAGATGGCCACAGGCTATTAGCTAGAATATTTTTATATGTAATCTTTTCACAGGACCAAAAATATATATATTACAATTAATTATATATTCTCGGAGACAAAATATACCTTAAAAATGAAAATAAATTTAAATTTAATTAGCTCCCAATTGATTAAAATATCTTTAGGTATATGAATTAATCCCTAAGGGGTAAATCCAGTTCAATTAAGAAAGATACTGCACTGAGAATTAGTAAAGAATATCTTGGTAAAATGGTAAAAAAAATCTTGGTCCTACATTTACATTAAATATCGATTTTACAGAAAAGTTCTTACTAAGGATCTAATTTTACTCAATTTAAAATAATTTCATTTTCAAACTACAGGATTTTTAAGTAAAGTTCAGAAAAGAAAAGAAAAGTGAAGACAATAAAGAAACACCTTGATAGAGAAGGAAAAATTGTAGTTATAAAACCTGAGTGTTCACACAGAACAAATGGTACACTAATCACACTTCACAAAATATGATTGATTTTTATACTATTGGGAAATGAATTTAATTTATCTAAATTAATTCCAAAAGTATTGGTGAAAATAGACTGAACAATGTTAATTTTTTGAATTGCCCAGTTAATGAAGTCAAGGGCAGTTGTGAACCCAATGATATTCTGCCCTGAAGACTTTGATTAAATTATGGGTTCTCTACCTAATATTCTAGATATTTCTTCAGCAATCTCTAGAGTTTTCTGGCCACTCAGAATCAACTTTTTTTTGTCCCAGAGTATTGGTGAATCTTGCTGACCCAGCTCCATCTGATGATCACTAGGTATAAGTTCAAATAGAAGGTAGATATCTATAGATAATTTAGTCAAACCCCTATGCAAAGTTCACCAACAGAGTAATAGCAAGACATACACTGAAGAGAGAGTGGCAGAATGAGAGGGAATGACAAAAGAGCCACAGTCAGAGGGGCTGACAGCCAAGAGGAGGAGGAACTACGCACATAATACAGGGCTGCATGAAGCCACTGCATCGATTACATTCCCCGACCATCCCTCCCACTTTTGTGTGCTAGTGTTCCTTAACATACAGATTCAATCAATGTGTGGAGTGCTCTATCTACAAATATGCCTTAGTTTTAGAACATTTAATTCTATTGTCTTTTCCTGGAAGAAACATTCAGCAGAGATTTCAGCCAAATTCCTTTTAGTCAATCATCATTTTGAAATATCCTCAAATATATTAAAGGAAGAATTAGAGCTCACTTAAAATGAGCTCTAACCCATTTTCTTTCTATAACTAATATTACAGCATATCAAGGCAAAAATTCTTATATATCATACTGCATATCCTTCTATGGTAAGAGGACTCTGTATCACGTAACTCTTGAAATGCTATGCCTAATAATCCTTTGGGGAGTTTGGACCCATAGTAAAATAGAAATCCTTTTATTTCCATTATACAAATTTTTTATTGTTATTCAAATACATGATTTTATAACAAAGATTCACTGAGTCAACAGCCTATTTGTATTAAATATATCTAACATTATAATAATTATTACAATAGCAACAATGATGACAGCGATACCTGTATTAGTTTCCTATTGCTGCTATAACAAATTACCACAAATTTAGTGCCTTAAAACAACACATTTATTTATCTTACAGTTCTGGAGGCTAAAAGTCCTAAAATCAATTTGTCAGCATGCTGCATTCCTTCTGAAGGCTCTAGGGGAGAATTTGTATCCTAGCCCTCCCCATTCCCCGGTGTGACGGTATTTGGACATGGGGCCTTTGGGAGGTAATTGGGAGGCTCTGACCTCATGAATTTGGGATTAGTGCCCTTACAAAAAAGATTCCAGACAGTGCCCTTGCCCCTTCCACCATGTAAGGACACAGTGAGAAGACAGCTATTTATAAACCAGAAAATGGACCCTCACCAGACACTGACTCTGCCAGGTGCCTTGATGTTGGACTTCCCAGCCTCCGGAATAGTGAGAGATACATTTTTGTTTACAAAATGTTTGTAAACAACTCAGACTAAGGTATTTTTGTTATAGCAGCTAGAGTGGATTAAAACACACACTTGTCAGGTATCCAAATACAACCAGCAAGGTCAGATCACTTTGATTCTAATACATGCTATGTCCAGGATGTTTTGCCGTCACCCATTAGAGGTTCAGTGCCAACTACTCAGATTGCAAGTTAATTCCCTATAAACTCTTTGATATGCTCATAATCTGGTTGCGGATAAAGACAAATAAAACCATGTTTGCATTTTGTTTTGGTCGGTGGTGGACCACATGTAGGAAGGTGGTTCCATGAAATTATAATAGAGCTGAAAAATTCCTGTTGCCTAGTAGCATCATGGCTATCATCATAATGGCACAGCACAAGCAACACATTACTTACGTGTTTGCCGTGATGCTGGTATAAACCTAGTGTGCTGTCACTGGTATAAAATTATAGCACCTACAATTATGTAGAGTACAGAATAGTTGATAGTAAACAACTGTATTACTGGTTTATGTGTTTACTATACTGCACTCTTAATCATTACTTTATAGTGTACTCCTTCTATTAAAAAATGCTGTAAAACAGTATGCCTTGTTATACAGGCAGCAACCTCACCTCTTGGTTACTACATCTTTTGATTGCATCATTTTCTGTTGCGCTTGATATAATCTTGTGTTGTTTGTACACTAACATGCAGCACAGGCTTATAAAGCCTAGGAGCAATAGGCTATACCATAGCCTTGGAGTATAGTAGGCTATACCATCTAGGTTTGTGTGAGTGCTCTCTATGATGTTTGTACAATGACAAAATCACCTAAAGATAAATTTCTCAGAATGTTTTCCTGTTGTTAAGCAACTCATGACTGTATATTAACAATGTCAAAGAGAACATTAAATGAGGCTAACTTTACAGCATCATTCATTCTCCCTTACTGTGATAATTCTAGGATATTTCTATTCTTTTATGAGGTAAAAACATTTAAATATTTAAAATGGCAGATTTCAGAGGAGAGAGAAATCACTCATGACTGGGAATCGATGGGGGTTTCACAGTAGAATTGGTATTTGAACTAAACCTTAGATGATTTTTGTTATAATTTGCAGAGGGAAAGCTATGAAAATTCTAGAAAAGCAAAAAAAAAGAAGAGATTTTATACATGAGAAATAAAAATGTAATCCTTTGTGAATGAAACATAAGTCATGTGAAAGGTCAAAGTTGGAAATAAGAGCAGAAACAGTATTGACAACGGGTCACGGATTCCTTAAGAACTAGGCAAGATGGCTTTGGCATGTTTCTCTAGGCAAGGAGAAGCCATTGAGAGCTTTTGAAGAGTCATGTGGCATGATTAGATATGTGTTTTGGTGTGATTCATTTGGCATGTATGTGTAGAATGGTTGAATGAAGTGTGTTTGGAAGATTACAAAAATATCTGAAAGGCTTATTTGATAAGACTGACACACAGTACACATATTAACAGGCTCTCTAATTGGATTCCAATTTCTGCTCAAGTGTCACCTCCTCAGAGAGGCTGTTTCTGACTATTTTTTCTCTGAGATACTCCCTCAGTCACTCTTACTTTGCTTCATTCTATTTAGCACTAACTGCTGCCTCCTTACATGTTTAACTTGCTTAATTTGTTTTCCATTCTAAAATTCAAGCCCTAAGAGGACAATTCCTTTATCTTGTTTACCATGGAAACTCTAGCCTAAAACAGTTTCTTACACATAGGAAACCATACATTTTTATGGAAATGAATAAAAGACTTTGAGATTAAGAATCCAGATCAAAGCAATGGTGTCATTAACATAAAATAGGACACCAAGATTACCCATTATATCATGAAATATAGAAAATATAACTTCACTTACCCTCGCTAAGCCTAAGACATTTGGGGAGATCTGCATAAATATATTCAGATGTATTTGAAGATAATCTCAAAATTAAGTAACACTTAGCTCCCAGTCCTATCCCTAATTTGTTCTAACATATTTTTACCTTGCTAAATATGTTAGGCTTGGTTCACCGACCTTGACTTTTTTAAAATTTCATGGTGCCAAATTCAGTCTGCTACCCTTATTCTGGTTTGGCTTTTATCCTGACTTACTTGGAATTTACATCTAAGAGTTGTTTCCCAGAAACTAAACCTCTTTTCTAGTCTCTAGATAACCCTTCAAGGGTAGGAGTAATTAGACGGAAATTCAGTGAACTATCAATCTTAATATTCAAGAAAGTGCACAGTGGTAGTGGTGTCATTTTCCTTCCTATTGAAAATTTCAATGTTCATTCTCCATTCAAACAGTATTTAATTAGTACCCACAATAAGTAGAATGTGGCCACCTTAGGTTTAAGATGAAAATGAACCTTTCAAATGCAAATAAGATTAAAATTATTACCACCCATTTATATTTTAGGGGTAGGTTTAGTTTAACATAAGGAATAAAAGTCATATCAAAACCAGAATGTTAAGCTATATTCTGTGAAGCTCCCATGTGTCAAAGTGTCCATGTTTATATACTATACAAACATACATTTAATAAATACATTCCAAATATGTAATCTGTGTTGATTTTCACAGTTTTTATTGTCATTGTGGGAAAATTGGGAGCATTATTTATTTTCTAATGTAGCTTTGAAGCATGTCCTTAACTACATATAATGATCTAAATAACACATTTACCATAATAGCTTTGTTTCATTCATGGTCTTAAATCACCAGGCAGCACTTGAGAGGCAGAAAATAAATACAAGCTGCTAGATTCATAATGATTTATTTTGATATAAAAATAAAATAATTGTTAGTCAACTAATATGTTGGCTTCCATGATATGTGTTAAGATTAGAAACAGCAAGACCAAAAAGAATGATCTAGGTAAGGAATGTCGATTAAGATGGTAAGAACATAACGCAACTTCTTTTCTTTTGCTCAAAAGTATATTTACTATAGATTTGAGATTTCAATGCTATAAATTGTCTGTAATGTCTGAAAAACATATTAAATAAGGAGGAAATCTGATCTAAGGAAAGCATTCTCCTCTCTTGCATATCCTGCCAATACAAAAATAAAAAAATGAGAAAGGGTTTAAGCAATAAGTTCAGAATTTTGAAGGATTCATCTATTTTTCTATTTTAAAATGTCTGTGTATTAAAAAAAAATGCAAGAAAGCTTTTAGTCTTAACAGCATTTCTCATGAACAACTGAATCATTACTGGGCAATCTCTTCTTCTGAGATCTTCCTAACGCATCAAGGGTGAAAAGGGCGATCTGTTCCAGACCTCAATCTTTTGATAAAATACACATTTTAGCACCTATCTACATAGCTAATTTTTTTTAATTTTTCTAAATAAAATATTTTTTAATTGGATACTTTTATATTCTGAGTACAGCTCAGTGCAGCCCTGCCCTTCAGATAATGTGGTCCTATAATTGTCATACAGCTATCATTTCTCTTCCTAATACTTGGCTTCCTGTGTTTTGTTACAGCAATCATTCAGTTCTAGTCACCAGCTATTTTATACATGGGAGGCTAGAACAGAATGAGAGAGAAAAAGTAATTATTTTCTGTAAAAAGAAAAACCAGCACATTATATTGAAATTATTTTATTTGTGTCCTTTTACCTCCCTGGACTATAAGATTCTTTTTAAATTTAATTTAATTTAATTATTTCATTTTATTTTATAACTTGATTTTTATTTTTAACAGTATTCCATTTGTCCCCCAATACACCCCCCATTTTACCTCTCCTCCCAGCCCCTGCTCCTTTTTTGCTCACTGACCCTCCCACCCCACCCCTGCCCCCCAGGCCTTCACCACGCTATTGTGTGTGTCCATTTGTTATGCATATATGTATATAAATTCTTTGGTTAATCTCTTCCCATCTCCTGTGCTCCCCTCAGAGATATCTCAGTCTGTTTCATACCTCCATGTCTCTGGACCTATTTTGTTGATAACTGTATCATTTATTTTGTGCAGCTTTAGCTCCAGTGGATAGCATAAAGCATGGCACATAGCAGTTGCATATTAAATGCTATTTAAACAACCATAACAACCACAAATCATAGATACACTACTTGAAAGCAGTGGGAAAGTTTTATATGAAAAAGAAAAACATAAGGGTTTTCACGATTTTCTTTAATGTTTCAGGTTCACTTATCAAAATCATTAATATTATCATTATCATTAACCCTATGGAGCTGATATGGATTTGTATTTTACAGATGAGGACACTGAGGTATAGAGGTTATGTAATTTTTCCCAAGTTTGTAAAGCTAGCAAGTAGATGATGCAGGGCCTGAAATATAGTCACTTAAAACAGGGATATGTTCTGAGAAACGTATCATTAGGTGATTTCATAGTTGTGCAAACATCATAGAGAGCACTTACACAATTCTAGATGGTATAGCCTGTTAGACATCTTGGCTATAGGGTATAGCCTACTGCTCCCATGCTACAAACCTGTACAGCATGTTATGGCGCTAAATACTGTAGACATTTGTAACTCAATTATAAATATTTGTGGATCTAAAAATATCTAAACATAGAAAAGGCACAGTAAAAATTTAGTATAAAAGATTTTAAAATGGTACGCCTGTATAGGGCACTTATTATGAATGGACCGTTCAGGGTTGGAAGTTGTTCTGTGTGAGTTAATGAGTGAGCAGAGAGAAAATGAGAAGGCCTAGGACGTTACTATATACTACTATAGACTTTATAAACACTACCTTTAGACTACACTAAATTTATAAAAATATATATTTTTCCTCCTTCAATAATAAATTGACCTTAATTTACTATAACTTCTTTACTTTATAAACTGTTAAAATTTTTAACTTTTCAACTCCTTTGTAATAATTACCTTAAGACATATATGCATTGTATAGCTGTTCAAATTTTCTTTCTTTCTTTATATCCTAGTCTACATGTTTTATTTTTCTTTTTTCCCCTTACTTTTAAAACTTTGTTTGTTAAAAACTAAAACACACACACACAGTAACCTAGGCCTATATAGGGTCATGATCATGAATATCACTGTCTTCCACCTCCACATCTTGTCCCACAGGAAGGTCTTCAAGGCCAATAACACACATGGAGCTGTCATCTCCTACCACCATTGTATATATGTCCTTGGTCAAAATGTTATGTGGTGCGTAACTGTATACTGAAGTCTAGTTCCAAAGTAAAATTTTTTAAATGCTACTATATTGCTTCAGTGGCTACATAGATGAGTAACTAAACCAGAGTTGACATTGGTTCAGTGTACTGAATGAGGAACCACTGGGAGTCTCTGTGTATATGAGTACAAAATCAGCTTTCCCAAACATATTTCTAGGCAAACTTTTTATTTGTTTATAATCTATTTTCCACACCTAGAATATAAACTTACCAAGATTAATGAACCTGTGTGTCTTTTCAACCACTATATGCTGTGCCTAGAGGTGAACTAAAAGTTAGTGTTATCTTAATCCACTTGGCTGCTATAACACAATAACACAAACTGGAAGGTTTATAAAATAAAATAAATCTATATCTCAAAGTTCTGAAAGCTAGGAAGTTCAGAGTCAAGACACCAGAGAGGCTATATTCTGGTGAGAGCCAGGCGGTAGAGACTGTCAAATTTTTCCTGTTGTCCTCACATCTAGAGAAGTTGGGAGCTCTGTGAGGTTTCTTTCACAAGTGCAATAAACCCAATCACGAAGGCTCTGATCTCAAGACCTAATCATGTCCTAACCTTGGGTGTTAGGTTTGAACATGAATTTTGGAGAGAAGCAACATTCAACCATAGCAATATTACACGAAAATTGTTCCTAGTAGGAGCTCATTAATCTTTTCTGAATTAATGAATGTGCAATACAAGAAATGAGTATTGATCAATAATGATTAATCTAAATTTATTATTGAGTTGCAGCAAATATTATTACTTGCTTCTCAGCTATTGGCCTAAAATGGAGTGTGATACTACAATATAGTTAGAATAGAGGATCAGTACAAAACACACACACAATTATACTCTTAAAATCTTTAATATTTAAAAGGCCAAACAAGTGCTAGAGGCTTAGTTAACATGTATTGGTAGTGTTACTTCCAACAAATCACTTAATCTCATCTGTAAGTGGCAATAATAGTGGTGTCTGACTCTTATGTCTGTTGTGAGACTAATATGTTATTAGAAAATAAAGCCCTTAACTCAGTGATTAGCATATAATAATCATTGAAAAGAATCATTATTGTTTGAGAATAAACTCTAGCTTTCAATTATATTCAATTACTTTATAAAATCCTGTTTCAAAAACATAAGTCAGTTTACATATTCAGTAACTTGCTTTTAACCTTATTTATAGCTAAAATAAGTTTTTGTTTTGTTATTTCTAAGAGAGTGATTTGCACATTTTTGGTTAATTTTTTGTATTGGGCAATGTTGAATAGCTATATGTGAACTGTTCCATTTATAACTTTAATTTTTTCCCCATTTAAAAATCATTTTTATTTTCAATTACAGTTAACATACAATTTTATATTAGTTTCAGGTGTACACCTCAGTTATCAGACAAATAACTGTTAAATAGACATGAGCAGAGCAAGGAGATGGGCCAGGTAAAAAAACCCACCAGGGTACTTAGCAAGGGGAAAAACTGGGAAAACAAGAACCAGATACTTAGCCCCCAGATACTTAGCAAGGGGAAAAACTGGGAAAACAAGAACCTTGTCCCCAGGATAACCTATCCTCCCCCAGCATATCACTGGTCCTGTGGTTTAGATCTCCTGGGGGTTTCCTCCCAAAAGATAACACCTAGGCCTCAGTTATATTTCAGCTCCAGGCCCAGAAAAGCAGCAAAACCAGACAAGTGACACCCTGGCTGCCTCAGGACCAGCTACTTTGACTAATGACCCCCAGCCCTGACACGACCAATCAGTGGAGGCTACAACCCTGAGAAAGCACCCCTGGAAAGCTGTTGAATATTCTATCGAGACACTCCCCTGAGACCCCCCATAAGATTTCCACTGGCAAGAAAGAGATAAATATGCTCAGGACAAAGGAACCAGCACAGGATCCCCACCAGGGGAGCACGCCAGTGCCATCTCCTTCCCCCCTCTTCCCTCCAGGGGGACCCCACGAGACTTGCAACCAGGGGAGCAATAGGCAGCAGCAGTTCATCCTGGGCTTACCCCTGAACCTGTCTCCAAGGCCCCCTCCTCTCTCTCTGACTTCTCAGTGAGCCAGAGCAGCCCAGCCTAGGCTCTCCTGTTACTTCCTCTATGCACCCTCCTTGTTTCACTGTCCCAAGTATATTTTTGCTGCCGTCATGGACCCAATACCCTTTGACTCAGTGCTGTGTGGTCCTTCCCTTTGGGTATCCCCATCCCCTTTTCCTTAAATAAATTCAACTTTTCTTTACCCACCATCTGAGATGGCTATTTAGCCTGCCCAGGCACCACCAACATTAACCTTTCAATAACTTACTAAGTGATCGGCCCAATAAATCTTGCACCCATATGACACCATACATAGTCATTAGAATATTATTGACTATATTCCTTATGCTGTACTTTACATCCCCATGACTATTCTGTAACAACTAACTTGTATTTCTTAATCCCTTCACTTTTTTTACTCATCCCCCCAACCCCTCCCATCTATAACTTTAATTTTAGTAGTAGTACTATAGGTGAATAATTGCATCATACTGCTAATCCAAGTAATGAAAGCAACATTATTGTAGCCAGTTTTTAGGAATGTTTATTCATTATTTTGTTAGTGTTTCCCTCAGACTTCTATGTAACTGGAAAAAAATATCTAGCACTTCAAAGGAAACTTTGAAAGGAGAAAACAAAACTTTATTTCCTTAAACTATTTGTTTAATGCAATAGCAAACTTATATGACCAAGATTAATTCTAACAAATGCAACCCAAGCCATGAACATATATGACTTGTTTCAAGGATCTAAAAATGAGTCAGTCATAGTTGTGGGTTCAGTACATTTATTCACTGTATACTTTTATTGGATAATAAGGAAGAAGAAAAATCATAGATTTAATTTCTGAATCAATATTTATTTCCTAGTTCCACCACAGTAAATTTTCAAATTTCAGAAATTTTTGCATACATTTTACTTTGCAATCATACTTTTTAATATATGCCTCTTAATATGGTCAAACTTACTAATTATCAAGGAAAAAACAGGCTACTAATTCATTGCTACTATCACAGCCCATCCTTTATTTACATTCATGTAGAATATCATGTAATGATCCAATGAAAGCTTTAAAGAATTCAATAATTGCTAGAGTCTAAATAGGTACATACTTTTGAGAAGATTGTCTTATCAAATCCTTCTGGTAATTTTCCTTTCTTTTTGTTCTTACTATCAGTTCTCTTGGAAGTGTAGACGTCTTAAACTTCCTTATCACATTCTTGTCAATAGGAGGAAAAAAGAAAGCTTCAGAAACCTTTGCTTGTATGCATTTCTGCCAATCAAGGTAATCCAGGAGATAAATGCAGCAATAATAAATAAAAAAAACAACAACACCTATTCTTTTGTCCACCACTAATTCATCACACTTTTCACAGCTGGATCTCAACTAAAGCAACACAGATTTGACCTTTAAATCTTAACTGGGCTGCATTTGATCCTATCTCCCACAGGTATAACTTTGTTGAATTCAGTGCTTCCATTGCCCTTTTTCCATAATTTGACTTTGATTTATCTTTTAACCATCAGCAGTCAACATTAACACACTAAGCCATAGGTGTGAAAATCAAGTGGTGCTCTTTTTTATCAGGCTTGTAATCATATGTAACTGTTCAATATCAGTCTGTTAACTTTAAGGCCAAATTATCATTTTATTTTATTGATTCAACAGCAGAAGAAATTTGCACGATTAGTTATCTGTTGTTATAATTACTTTATCTGCTGTGGGATTTTGAGACCGAGGTACATTTACAGGCAGAAAATACAAAGTCATTAATGAGGTCAAAATACAGCGATCATTCAGGAACAATAAATATTCAGTTATTCTTATGATTTCACATAAAACATTTTATTGATGTATTTTATTTTATTTTTTTCTCCTCCA
The DNA here is from genome assembly GCF_964146895.1 of Miniopterus schreibersii. Classification (NCBI taxonomy): domain Eukaryota; kingdom Metazoa; phylum Chordata; class Mammalia; order Chiroptera; family Miniopteridae; genus Miniopterus; species Miniopterus schreibersii. The sequence continues at coordinate 50,793,159 of NC_138109.1, read as the reverse complement.
ACAGACTTTCTAAAACTGCACTGAAAGTTAGTTCAAGGAGGTTTACTGAACAATAAAAACTTAAATCCTTAAGGACCATTTTTTCCTAATAATTGTTTCTTTTAAACTGGTATAAACCTACCTGACCCTCCAGTAATTTTTTACTTCTAACCAACTGAAAGTTAATGAACCACAAATTACACTGGGGAAGAGAATTGGCTTTTTACAAGGAGCTGGAATGTGTTGAATGTGGTGAGAGAACATTAACAAGTCTGTCAATTAGCCTGTTACGTATTTTGACTTTTATGTGTTCTGTTTGCTTGCTCAATATATCAAATGAATTTTCTTCATTTTCCTGAGTATTATTTATAATAATAACAATACCCAAACAGCCTTTTGGTGACATTCTAAAAGTTTCTGAATATAGTTATGCTCACTCTTTTCTGCATTATTAGTGTTTCTTACATCTATGAAATACAATGGGATATTTATACATGTTTCATGTTACATTTCAGTTTTTAGAAGGTATAGTCCTGAGATAATTTTTATAACAGCAAAGAAATAACATTAAAACAAATGCCCAATTCCCTCTTTGATAGATTGTTATCATAATTTTTGTTCCAGATCCTCTCAGTATGTAAATCACCACTGAGGAGTAAATTAGTCCTTTGAGAAGTTTCATCAACTCCTTAAAGTATATACTACATGCATTATTGTTTTGAAAAACCAATCAATACCAATGTAGCTTAAAGATTTTAATGATATTTCCCAAAGGCTTAACTACATTAGCTTATAATGAATTTACTAATATTTTAATGCTCATGGTAGGTTCAGAATGTATAGTTTGTGTCAGAAAATCCAAGAAACACAATCTTTCCCTTAAAATATCTATATCATGATGGACCAGACATCAGTAGTTTTAAAGTAATCAAATAAGGAGGCCATTAGACTGAGGTGGTTCTAATGCCTTAGTAGCCTATGTGAGCAAACTGAAACCTATGTCACATCAATTCCTATAAAGGCCTCAGGTGTCAGAAGAACAATCAATCACAAACAGCCAGTTAGACTCCCCAAATAATGCAACTGCTTAAGCTTTCGCCAATCAAACAATTTCCTTGCTTTATTTCCATCTTTTTTAGGAAAGCCGTGCCCCTCACTCCTGTTAGTAGGGCACACCTAACCACTCTGGTTTGATGCTGCCCAATTAGAATAGAACTGATTTTTGCTCAAACACTTAAAATTTATAATATACTTCAGTTTATTATTTAACAGTAGAGTGACCATATAATTTATCCAAACTATACTATGATGAGAGTGAAAGTAGTGCTATGAACACCTATAACAGAAAATACAGAACTCTTCTAGAATAAATGAGATATATAGTCATCACAGATATTAATAACTCTTTATAATAAGATTCCCAGATCAAAAAGTGTGCAATGTGTGTTGTTCCAGGTGGGGATATTTGGAGAGAGATCTTGTGGTATTAAAGGCAACTAAAGACAGGCAGTAGTTAAAGCAGTAAAAACAAGTTCCATTCAAGAACTACTGCAGTAGAGGAAAAGAGATCTCAGTATAGAACTGGACTCAATTCTGAATACAGCAAGGACAGGTGAGATTGATATGTCAGCCAAGGAGCAGCAGGATGAGGGGGCAGTGGATGGAAAATTACTAAAAGGAGACATCAAGGAAATGTAGGAACATTTTTGCTAAACTGAATTAACAGGATTCTTGCTGAAGGCAAGAGTGATCAAATACCATGGGTAAGAGATAAGTAATTCGAGCAGACATTGAGAATGATCAGATATCAAGGGTGAGGAATTCTATCTAAATTGTGTTATTCGGGTTCTTGCACAAAAACTGGTCTATGCAGGCCAGCAAGGATGAGGGGACTCATTGAGAAAAGGGCTTAGAGGAGGCTGACTGAAATTTGGTTAAGGAGAGAGTCTGTCAGTAGGCACATTTTTTGCCACCCTCATGGAATGAGTTGGTAGGTCTTGGAGACTAGAATATGGTCATAGAATGAACAACGAGTGTAAGTGACTGAACGAATATAAGTGACTGGCTGGCTAATAGCTACAGCTTTTTTCTAGTTTCCTTCCTTCCTTCCTTCCTTCCTTCCTTCCTTCCTTCCTTCCTTCCTTCCTTCCTTCCTTCCTTCCTTCCAATTATTTATTAATCAGGCTTATGAAAGATATAATATTAATATACAGTAAGTCTCTGTTCTCAAGGAATTTACATTTTAGTTGGGTAGATATTTGTCAGGTAAAAATTACACAACTGAAATATCCTAATAAAACAAACCAAAAACAGACACTTAGAAACAGAGACCGAAGGGAGGGTTACTGGAGGGTACTGGAAGGGGGATGGGTGAAAAAAGTGAAAGGGAGTATAGTCAATATTGTGATTAGTTTGCAAGGTGACAGATGATTACTAGAATTAGCAGGATAATCACATAAGGTGTGAAAATGCTGAATCACTATATTTTATGTACTTGATAAGTAAGATGCTGAGTAAATTTTTAAAGAGATTTTAATTCTTTTAAATTGAGAGGAATTCTGTACTGGTAATAAGGTTTAACTCATCTAATTATAAATCTAGGCCAGAGTCCAGCAAAACCTGGACAGTTTCCATCAGCCCCCTCACTGCTTCCAACATTCTTCTTTACCCTTTCAACTGCTTCAAACATGATTCAAGAATGTAGTTCCAAAAACATAGCATGGTTTTGTACAGTAATTTAAAATGGTTAGTCATGTTTCCATATTCTGATAGTTCAGAATATAACATGGACAAAGAATGTGAGAAAAACTGGATACCTACTTTTTCAAACTTTATACATTTTCTTTTATTTAAAATCTGCTTTTCCATTCAGTTTCTCTTTCTACTTGTTCTGTTGTATTAGGCTTACTCTTTAAATAGAAATTAGTTGGAAATGTTTTTAATTTTTTGATATTGTCTTGACTATGTAAATCTTGGATTTATCATATTTTATTGCACTATTCCCAGAATATTACAGTTAATCATGTTGCATTGTACTATCCTTAGAAAATCTTAACTTTAGAATTTATGACATTTACTCACAGGAAACACAAAGCCTATTATAGTTTAGAAACTACTCAGGTTCCATAGTACATTGAGGTAACATTTGACATATTAGAGACAGAAGCATTGTAATATGTTTGGTATTTATTTTTCAATAGAACATATTTTTTTGTCTTTCCTAAAAAATGTAGTATATTTTGGCATTTTTAAAATTTTCACAGAACTTCCTTTAGGTTTTGATATTTTTTTTAAACAATGTTTGTTCAAGGAATTCCTATTAGCTATTTCAAAGGGTGACCTCAGTAAATAGGAGCTTCTTGCATGTTGTGAAATTTCATTTAAGTTAAAATTAAAATATACTAACAAATATATTTTCAATTCTACTTTATTGAAATAAATTATTTTCAATTGTTTTGTGACATAGTAACAACTATTCATAAGTGACGCGAGAAGTACTTGTGAGCAGTCCTTTGATTTGATAACTGTTGAAGCCTACATTTATAATAGTTAACAATTATTTATAGATTACTATTGTAATGACTGGGATGGGTATTACCAAGATAACAACTGCCTGAAAGAAATAATATTTAGTTTTATTATGAAGAGTGCAGTATTGAGCTCAGAAGTACTTTTGTTTCACATCATCTTCTCAACACAAGCCTAATTATGGCATTACAGAATAAATTCAATTGCACACTGTTTATCACTATCTGTGGATAGCAGAGAGGTTTTATTATGAAAATGTCACCATTTTCCTAGACTATTACTGATTTAATAATCAAGTTAAAGTGCTACATCACAATAATCAGACAGTACATAAAAAGTTGTGCCACTGTAATAACTTTCATGTCTCAATGAATTAGTCTGCCATCCATATCTATATAGCACCATTATATTTCAATAATATTCTAGTTACATATTAGAAGAGTGTATTTTACTGTAAGTAAATGTGGTCATAAAAACGCATTATCTTAGTGATTGAGACATCTAAGTTTTTTCCATGGTTAGTCCTGTAATAGGAATTAATTGAGCAACACTGTTGACTTCCTATAGGGTTAATGATGACCAGTGACTATCACATTAATAAACCACAATTTAAATACCAAGAATAATTTTAAGTTTTCATTGATACGATGCAGTAATATGAGTAGTGTCTGTGACCTAATCCTTTATAATTTGAGAACTGACAAACTCAAGACTTGCTGATGTAACTCTCTGTGGTTCAAGTATTATTGGATTGGCAGATTTTTGCCGCTGATGCTCTCTCCATTTGCACATAATTAATTAGTAATAAGTGTGGAAATTGTATTATGACCTAGTTATATATCTCTGTGGACATATGTGTATTTAGAGGAAATTATAGTTCTAGATAGAATACATGAAACTAATTTCAAATGCTATTTAGTGTATAAATGTGCTTGTGGATGAGAGGTATCTCACTGAAACTTTTAAAAATTGTTGTCCCCGAATATGCTTTAAATATCATGGAACATTATGACATTTTCAACTGGTAGCACAATATTTTTAGTTGTTAACTATTACTTCTGATGAGGTTATTATTCTAAACAGCATCAAAAACTATTTGAATGGCCTGGCCTGGTGTGGCTCATCGGTTAAGCATTGACCTAGAATCCAGGCGATCAGGGTTTGATTCCCAGTCAGGGCATATGCCCGGGTTGCCGGCTGCAGCCGATCAATGACTCATCATTGATGTTTCTATCTCTCTCTCTCCCTCTCCTTTCCTCTCTCTGAAATCAATAAAGATATATTTAAAAAAACAAAACAACAACAACAAAAACTACTTGAATGTTTATAAATATCATATGAACTTTTTGTTTCGTTGGTTGGTTTTACTATTTTTTTACTAGTTTCATTTATTTTTTTAGAGCGAGAGAGGGGAAGGGCAAGGAGAGAAACATCAATGTGAGAGGGCAACATTGATCAGCTGCCTCCTGCATGCCCCCTACCGGGGATCCATCCCACAACCTGTGTATGTGCCCTGACTGGGAATTGAACCAGCAACCTTTTGGTGAATGGGACCTTGCCCAACAAACTGAGCCACACCAGCCAGGCCTGGTTTTATATTTTTTTAGTTTAAGATATTAAGTTCATTAGAAGTCTCTAAACCGTATATCTTAAATAAAATTCTATACTTATGACATATGATCCTCTTAGCTAGGCTAACTCACTGATTTGTGAGTGTAGGTGTTATCCTTCCTCATTATTTGTGGAACAGTTTTGATAAACTTGTCTGATGGAGTCTCATACATGGACACATAAGAAGAAAACTGAAGGATTCATCACTGAAATACTAAAAGAAGTTATTTTGAATAAAGATTGTGAAAGTTATGAGCATATACATATGTATACATTTTTAAATGTTTTTTATTTATTTTTCTATCACTATTTATCCCCCCTATACCCTCCTCCACCTCTACCCACACCCCTCCCCACCATAATCACTACACTATTGTCCCTGTCCATGAATTCATTCTCTCTTTTTTTTTTTCTTCTCAATTCTCCCACACTAGGCTCCCCTCACACCCGAGTTGTCAGCTGGCTCTCTATGTGTATAGATTTTGCCTCTATTTTGCTTGTTAGTTAATTTTGTTCATTAGTGAAATCATATGGTACTCGCCTTTCCCTGACTGGCTTATTTCACTTAGCATAATATTCTCCGGGTCCATCCATGCTGCCCCAAAGGGTAAACTTTCCTTCTGTTTTATGGCTGAGTAGCATTCCCTTGTGTAAATGTACCTGGGCTGTTTTATCCACTCATCTACTGATGGGCACTTGGGCTGCCTCCAAATCTTGGTTATTGTATATATTGCTGCAGTGAGCATAGAGGTGCAAATTCTTTCAAATTAGTGTTTCGAGATTCTTCAGATAAATTCCCAGAATTAGAGTCGCTGGGGGATAGGCAATCCCATTTTTAATTTGTTGAGGTATCTCTATACTGCTTTCCACAGTGGCTGCACTAATCTGCATTCCCACCAACAGTGCAGGAGGGTTCCCTTTTCTCTGCATTCTCCCCAACACATGTTTGTTGATTTATTGATGGTAGCCGTTCTGACAGGTGTGAGGGGATATCTCTGTTTGCTCCTAATTTGCATTTCTCTGAGGATTAGTGACACTGAGCATCTTTTCAGATATCTATTAGCCACCTGTATGTCCTCTTTGGAAAAGTATTTTTTTAGGTCCCTTTCCCATTTTTTAATTGGATTGTTTGTTTTTTTGAAGTTGAGTTTTATAAGTTCTTTATAAATTTTGGATATTAACTCCTTATCAGATGTATTGGCGAATATGTTCTCCCATTCAAGTGGGTTGTCTCTTCCTTTTGTTGATGGTTTCCTTTGCTGTGCAAAAACTTTTTAGTTTGATGTAGTCCCATTTGTTAATTTTTTTGTTTGTTTTTCTTGCCTGAGGTGATATATATATAAAAATATTGCTATAAGATATGTCCAAAATTTTACTGCCTATGTTTTCTTCTAGAATTTTAAAATTTATTATATATAAATAAATACAATGTTGTGATTTCATTTAAAGATGATGTCGCTGAACTTCTTCCTGTGGAAATGTAGCTTAGGCTAAAATCTTCTGGAGTAGGAGGGACTAAAACAATGCAAGCAAACAAAACTATTTCCACTTTTGCATCAGCCAGTTACTGGCACAGAAAGGCTCATGTAGTCTATGAACTATATTCATTTTATTAAATACCTAGTCTTTATTTAAGGGAATGCTCTCAATTTCTTTTCTTTTATCTCATCTTAAAATGTTTTAGAGCCCTAGCCAGTTTTGCTCAATGGTTAGAGCATCGACCTGTGGACTGAAGGGTCCTGGGTTCAACTTTGGCAAAGGGCACTTACCTGGGTTGTAGGTTCTTCCAGGGCCCTGGTTGGGGTGCATGCAGGAGGCAACCAATCAATGTCTCTTTCTCTGTCTCTCTCTCTCTCTTTTTCTCTCCCTTCCACTCTCTCTGAAAAACAATGGAAAAAATATCCTCAGGTGAGGATTAAAAAATAATAATAATAATAATAAAAATTTTTTAGAAATTACATCCTGTGACTGCCATTTATTTTCAAACCTGTAGTATTGGTGTTCTGCTAGATCTTCCAATTTTCTGGGTTAATTTATGAAAAATATACTGTGAGGGATCCCTTTATTTTTTTGTTCGTCTTTTTAAAAATGTTTTACTAAATGCCAACATAGGTTCTGAGATTAAAACACACACAATAGAAACTATCTTTAACAAAACATTGCTTAGCAGTAAATACTAACCAAAAGCTGATCAAAACATTAATTTTTCTAATGGCACACTCAATGTTAGCACTCACATATTGTCCATTTAATAAAATGATATTTATTGAGCATTTACAAGTGCTAGTTGCTGTGCTTATTGCTGGGGATATAGAGAATAGAAATCTCAGTCTGTCAGGGCATGGGACTTTAAACAAATTATAAACATTTAAAGTATTTAATTACAATTCTGATATGTGATAGTGACCTAACATAGAAGGGACTATAAACACAAAAAAACAACAATAAAAAAAGCCCAACAAACAAAAAAACACTTGCTAGATCTATGGAGGAGGCTCCAAAAAATACTTCTTTAAAGAAGTCACATTATAATATAATAATGATATTAGTTATATATGTATAGTATATATATATAACTATTATACAAGGTGGGGCAAAAGTAGGTTTATAGTTGTGAGTATGTGAAATAGAGTTTATTCTTGTATTATTACTTTTTAATTATTGTAGTTTCTGTAAAAATACTCTTGCTCCACCCTCTATTGCTGATGACTATATATATACCTACATATGACTATATATCATATGACCATATATGTGTTTGTGTGTATATATATATAAATATATACTTATATATAGATATATATAGATATATATAGTCATTAGTCATTCAGGCAATATACTAATAGTCATTCAGGCCCGAGGAATAAAAAAATGGTGTTCCCAGGAGAAGGAATAGCAAAAGGCAGGCAGGTCAGAACCCTCTCCCTCCCATGTCAGAAAGAAGTATGGCATAATAAAAATAAAACTATTACTTTATGAATTGGTTTCACTTATACAAGGAGGTTTTATAGTAGCTGAACATGCACATTGTAATGACATATAATTTATTCATCTTTGAAATAACTGCATTCAGCATATCTTCAAAGAAATATATTTCTCATACAAACATATATTCAATTGTGAAGCAATAAATATGTATTACTCCGTTCAAAATTTAGAACTTTGTTGCAAGTTCCAAGGTGTATGACTTGTGAAGAAAACCAAAAACGTACCCCCTGCTCCATGGGATGTCACTTAAGATAGAGTAGAATGAACACTTGACAGCAAGTTAGAAAATTCAAGGCATAGTTGAAGTTTTACTGTGACCAACCTGAATTCTAGTTTCCTTTTGTATAATATGGGATAATATCATCTTATAGTGGCATTGAAAGAGGAAAATTTGATAATATTTTTTATGCATTTTGAAAATGGATATAAACTATAAATGCAATGTTTTATCATTATTATTTTTTCCTGAGAATTCCATGCATATTTGGATTATTCTTATCTTTGATCAAATAGTTCCCTTTATTAGAATGTTTTCAACATGCTCTTTTCTTATCTTCCCCAAAGGCCCAATTTAAATCCCATTACTTCTTTGAGGCTTTTCCCACTATAGAAGTCATTTATTTCTCCCACCCCTAATCTCCCTCAGCACTTATGAGTTATTTGGTGACTGGCGTTTATTGACTTGTATAGTTATTTTAATGTGCATTTCACAAGCTTAGTATTTTGATGTTGAAAGGGAAATTAAAGTTCATTTGGTCCAGCAGATTTCAGAGGTTGGTCTCTCCTCTAAATCATTTCAACCCACTTGTCAAATAAATTTAGCTTGAACAGCTTACTGACAGATAACTTTGTATCTTTTGATTAAGTGTATTTTACTTCTTGACATCTCTAAGAGAAAGTTATTCTGTAAATTCAGAATAAATAAATCAACTTGCTTTCATACCTAGTGACTTTTTCTTCATACCCTCTCCCGTTTTCTTTCCTTTCCCTGGCAAAGCAAGTTTTCAGGTACCTAATTGTACTGATCACTCTTTTCTGAAGATATTATACTGTATATTTATAGTTTGTATATAATTTGTCTTAAAATGGAGCATTCAGAACTAAATGTATTATTCAACTATAATAAAGGAACTGTCTTTTATTTTAAATATTATAATTCTGGCATCACAGACAAAACCCCATTGTACTTTTGATAGTCGTATTTAATTGAGCTTATCTTATATTAAAGACTCACGTCTCTAGAAGCATGGAACAGACTGAGGGATCTCAGAGGGAAGGTGGGGAGGGGGTAGTGGGTGGGAGAGATTAATAAAAGAACTTATATGTTTATATGCATAACCCATGGACACAGACATTGGTCTGGGGAAAGCCTGGGGGTGGGGTGAAGATGGGATAGAGGAGATCAGTGGGGGGGGAAAGGGACATCTGTAATACTTTCAACAATAAGATAATAATAATAATAATAAATAAAATAAAGACCCATGTCTCATTCACATGAGGTTCTGTTAAATCATATATTCCCATCATAAACTATTGCAATATAGTTTTAAAAATATAATTTTCAATAAGCTATAATGCATCCTGCTAGTCTGGAAGTTTCTAAAATAATTATGGTTTAATCTTAGTGACAGAATTCAAGGAAAATAATATGTACAATAGCTCATCATTTTTAATGAGAAAAGAAGAAAACAGGTTTTCTAATCAATGTGTAAGAGCATATTTTTGTTAACTTGAAAATGATTATGATGTTATATTTATTTACAGTTTATTTTTCCAAAAGAAAATTAAGATGATATATACGGTATATTAAGGCATAAGGAAGGTCTTATAGAAATAACTATTACATAAAAGGCAAGCTAAGGAATGCAAGGGTTATTTAGTATTTTAGATACATTAAAGAGTTTCTTTCAAAATAAAATACCGGCAGGTTCAATTGGTTAGTTAACACGATGTCAAGCAGACCACCTCCATCTCTTACTAGGTGTTTGACACGAGGCAAAGTGCTTAAACTTCCAGTGTTGTTTTCTCATCTGTGCAATGGAGGTTGAAATAGCATCTACCTCTTGAACTTGCCATGTTTCAATGAGTTAGTGTATACAAAGTGCCTAGAATATTTTGTTATAGTTATGGAGGATTTGATAAATGTTAAATATCATATTATCATCACTATTTTAAATTATTACTCTGTAACAGGAGATCCACCATACTGGAGATCAATTATTGCTTCTATGTTATATGCAGTCAGAATTAATTTTATTGTTTACCTGTGTTGTTTGAAACACTGCCCTAAATGTTGGGAGAACAGTATACAGGATATGTACTTTTTACTCTCTTTGGATAAGTGTGACTGGGGACATACACAGTTAAGCGAGTTGAAGTAGGTAAAGCAAATCCCCATGAGAGTCAGTATGGATAACATTGTTTTAAGAATTAGGTCTTTTCAAGCAGTCATTTCAGAGATTTGGCCTGGTATTTGTAAAGCTAAGGAAGCTTTCAATAAGAGATGGAAGGCTCAGTTACTGACAGTTTCTTAATCTAATTATGTCTGAGAAAGTATAATTTGAAAAAGTGGCTGGAGCCAAATGAATTATAATAGGAAGATGGGAGGGCTGTGGAGGGGCCTAAGAGCCAAGAAGGTGTTCCGGGAAGAGAGAATGGGTACAGAAGACCCCAGAAAAGGAACAAAAAAACTATGTTCCTTTCATTAAATATTTTGTAGAACTATTATAAGAACACTATACTAAAACACACTCTTTAAAACCAATGATAGATTAAAGAAATGGAAAGTCATTAATAAAGGTAAAAAACTGAAGTAGAAAAACATGAGCAGGGGCTAACTTATTTAAAGTGCATTTGACAAAAAACAGGAAACAAATGTAAAAAGATTTGAAAAAAAGGAGGGAATGAAAATTGTCATTTGTTATCAGGACTATGACCGTAGTATTCGATTCTTCTTCCGTAAACTCCAGCATTACCAGTATTCTTATGTGTTATTATTGTAAAAATACGTAATCTCTCTTCACTCCCTAATCCCATGACCCCACAAAAGAAAGTGCCAAAGAAGTGACAGGTAAAATAAGATGGATCGGCTCATGAAATTCAAAGAATAAAGGCCTTCGATATAAGCACAGCATAAAGAGAAAAGGTTATATATCCCATTTTAGGAGAAAGCTACCTTGACCGGTACTGTCAATAAGCACCACATTGATTTTAGCGAACATTTTTAACTCTTTATTCCTTCTTCTAGACCCCATCTCATGAGAATGGGGACTATAATACTAGTAAGCTTCACAGTCATCTGGGACATAATTTCAATATTCAAAAATCTATAGTCTACTTGAAACTTACCCTCAGGAAAAAAAAAAACCACACAAATAAACTAGCAAAAGGTTAAATATTATGTGTCAAGTGTGTGTATATTTAAGACAATAGTGTTAAGTCCTTTCTGTTAACCTTTAATCTCCTGGTGTTTAGATAACTTATTCATTAAACTGTTAACTCCCTTTCCGGCAGAATTTGCCTATGAATTTTTAACTGCAGCCAAACCTTTTGATGTCTTCCTCTCTCAGCTAAATTCTTAACATTTCTTTTCCCCAGGCTTAACTACTCATCTTTTGCTTCCCACAATCAATTACTGACTATCTAAGAAATCCCAGTCTGTATAACTCCCCAATGAAGTGTGATGTCATTCTGAAAGTTCATTGCTCTTTAGAACTGTAAAAATATTTCAAAATCTGTACATCATGTATCATAGGCTTCTATTTATTTAGTTTTTGCCTCCATTCAAATAATTGTGTATTTCAAAGTATTGAAGCAGAATAAAAAGTTCTCTTAACACCCACCTGTGATTCTATTTCCACTTATGTCCAAGTCCCCAAAAGAGGTGCACAGCATACCTTCCATAACCTTGAAGAGATGATCTAAGGAGGAACTATAATCCCAAGGCCAACCACCTAACTCCTATGTGAGTCATCTCACCCTCTTCAGTGACTCACTATTAATTTTAATGTCTAGTGTTGGGACCTGCCTTTGAATATTCTATATAGTGCCTAAAACATTTTGGCACTTTTAAAATAATATTTGGAATTATTGTTATTATTGTTAATTCCCTGTTCTATGTGAAACTAGTGCTCACCTTGATGATATGGCAACTATTTTAATTGTAACTTTTATCACTTGCCTTCATGTAAATGGAACATTTTAAACACTGTGAACATTAATAAAACTGTGTGTGTGTGTGTGAGAGAGAGAGAGAGAGAGAGAGACTGTGTGCGGAGAGAGAGAGAGAGCGAGCAAGGTGAGAGTTTAATCTAAGTGTTAACCCTAGGGTCTTGGAAAAGTTCCCACTTGAGTAACTGAATTTTTATGAACTCACTTCCTCTTGCAGGTATTCTCCATTTAGTGCACTACCTTGTTCTGTTTTTTTTGTTGATGTTGTTGTTTTGTTTTGTTTTGTTTTGAGTTGTTAATCTGTTGCTATTTTCTCCCTGTGGTGGCTACATTTTATCTATGAGTAAAGCATTAATGGATAAATTAAATCATTTTACTTTAATAAATGTGCTTTGTAACCCTTCCTTATTTTAAAACAGATAATGGAAAAGAAAAGAAAGATGATAGCAGCATAGTTAGAGAAAATCAAAGTGTTTGGGGGGGTCCTATTGTTTAAAAATAGTCTATATTTTATTTCAATATCATCCCCTAATTCTGTAGATCTTTGTTCCAGAAAAATAATGGAAGTGAATGGTTTCATTCTTTTATAGGGTGATTCATTTAGGGAGTCTGTGGGGAACAATAGAATGAACTTAAAAAAATGAACTAGAAGACAGATACGGCTGTTTGTTTTTTGTCTTCTGAATAATGGCTGGTGACAACACAGATGTTAAACACGAAATATTACAGGGATTAATTCATAGTGCTCTAGTTTGCATCCAAGGTCATGCGCAGTGCAAACAATAAGTTACAGCCAGGCAGTCTGTAGTGGCAATTAAGGACCACCTAGGGTGGGGGTGAAGCTGAAGGTGGCTCCAACCCTAGGAGGTCTGCAGTCACTTCAGTGTACCTCCTTGGAATGCCTTCTTGTTCATATAAATTAAACAAAAGTGAATTTTCTCCCCTTTAGGGAACAAACAATCCATGGCTCAGATCCTGCAGCCTAAGCATTTCCTCCCTTAGAATTGCAACTGAATCTCCACTAAACAGCAATTAGCATTTTAATAGTATTAATAACGTTCCCGATTTTAACAATCTGAAGCTTTCTGCTTTTTATTGATGTCTTTTGTTGCAATTTTGTCTAATAGTGTGCCCAGGGTAGCAAACATAACCAATTAGAACATTTGCCAAACAGCAAGGAATCTGTAGTTTCATTGCTACTCAACAAAATCCAAAAATGGTTGTATGAAATAACATGTTTGGCCAACAAAACTAGGGGGCATACTGGAAAGGTAAGTTGGGCAGTCTCCTTACCTTCCTGTTCCATATCAGAACTGAAGTGACATGATCAATGTTGCATAACTAGTGTCAGGTTAGAAAAATTAGTGCTGGCAGCTTCATATAGAGTCCCTTGAAGTCTGAACTTCTTACTCTTTACAGAAAGTATAAATATACAGAAAACTGGTTATTTTTAGTTTAATACCATGTTCCAATATTTACTAGGAAGAATTGTTTAAATCTAATTTTAATTAAATTTCATTGTATATTCTCTTAACACCTTACATTTTTTTTTTCAGTTAACTTACTATACCTGTTTACATAATGATAGTAAAGTAACTAAGAGTCGTTGAGTGCGTAATATGTGCTAGACATTAAGTCAAAAACTTAACATGATACATTTATTTTAATCTTCACAACAACCTTTATTTGGGGGCCTATTATTACCTTTTTTTTTTTTTTTTTAAATCACAGACACTGAAGCTTAGAGAGGTTATTTGTTGAAAGCCAAAAACTAGTAATTAATAAATCAAGGCTTCTAACCCAGGTTCCCCTAACTTCATAATCCACATCTGACATTATATCACCTCTCTTGTGTAGCTTTTTTGAGGAGTGGGAAGGTGTTGGTTTTATTTTGTTTTAGTAAAATGTCTGCTTCAATGTCCTGACTCTAAGATCTATGAGTATAAGACTTGTTTCTATTGCCTTTACTGCTTTCTCCCTAAATCAGCATGGTGCTTGTTACATGGAAAGGGAGTGATAGAATTGTTTTGAATAAATGAATGAGTATGGGTAGATGTGATTTGTCCGATCAGATTGTCATGTGGTTCTTGTTTTCTTGCTTTGTGTGATTTAGGTTTTCTGTGCTTAGGGTTCCTAAAGGAAGTGTTCAGAAATTTGAGCAATGCCCTGGCCGGTGTGGCTCAGTTGGTTGGAGCAATGTTCAGTGCACCAAAGTATCCTGGTTCGATTTCTGACCAGGGCACATACCCAGGTTGTGGGTACGATCCCCAGTCAGGTCTCTCTCTTCTTTCCTGTCTCTCTAAAATCAATTAAAAAAATCATGTCTTCAGGTGAGAGTTAAAAAAAATAAATAAAAAGAAGTTTGAGCGATTACTGGTACTCCATCTTCTTACTAATGTTCACATTCCCCTAGGTTTGTGTTTATACATGTGCATAATGTTATATCCTGTGTTGGTTTCACAAAGGAATTTAAGTAATTACACCCCTTGCTAGTCTTTTTGCTCATGCTGATGCAAGCACATGCACATGTGTTTGCTGGGAAGGAAATGGGTTATGAGGAATGGTTTTGGGCACTTTAGTGTTACTCTTACCCAAATCTGACCTATTTCAGCTGAGGATATTATTGTATAAAGTCATAAACTCTTAGAAAGTAGTGGTATTCTATTGCAAATATGAAAAACTATAAATAAATAGATTTATATACATGATGGGGTAGCCAGATGAAGAATAGAGTTGGAATAATTTATCCAAGTGAAAATTAAGAAAATTCTGGAAATAGAGGAATGGATAATTAATTGTGGAAAGTAAGGACTTTCCCAAATAGCACAATAAATTCTTAGGACATTCTACCCTTTGAGAGCCATGCTTCTCATTTTAAGCATAGAATCACCTGAAGAGCTTGTTAAAACAAATTCTAGGACCTGTACAACAAAGGTTTTGATTCCATCTGGAGTGGGAATTGAGAATTTGCATTTCTAACATGTTGCCAGGTGATGCTACAAGACTATACTTTAGCACTCAGCTAGGCTACATTAAAGAGATTTTAAGTCAGAAGTGAAGAGAGGCGTCATAATAATGTTTCTGTTTCTCTGCCACTTGGTGCCTCAGCCTTAGTAGATTAAACATCTAGTGTTAGATGCCAGTCAGTGGGCTACTCTTGTATGTGCCCCATGAAGAGAAATGCAGAACAATCTTTTTTTTTTTTTTTTTCTTTTTTTTTTACAGAACATCTTTCTCCTATTCTTTCCCTTGATTCTGGATTTGAACACCCATATTGGTCCTCACAGAAACTGACTCAATCATGCTACTATAATTTTCTCCTATAACAGTGATACTCTGGTTTCCTTCTTCTTAGGTTGATAGTCCATAGTGGTTGGTGAAGGAAATTGCCAGAGATGAAACCCACCTCTGCTCTTCTAGTTTTCTAGCTTTTCTAGCATTTTGACATTGAGAAAGTTGTTTCATCTCTCTTTTTCCTCAATAATATGGTAGGGGAAATAATTGCACCTATCTCGTGGTATTTTTGTTAATACATGTTGAGCATGAAAAAGATATGTTTTTATTATTATCTTAGAACATGACTTTAGTCTTTTTATTCAGTTTGTTATTTGTGGTGTTTGTTTGCTCTCACTAAGTGCTGGACTCAGCTAACCATGATCCCTCCCCTCTTTGATTTTCTAGGCTTTCTTATTTTTGCCTTTGTAAATTATATTATCAGGAATTGCAGGAAAAAAATGATATTTCAATCCATGGTCAAATATATGTTTTATACTTGAGCTGTGAAAATTCTAATACAGACCCTTACTAGACAATAACCCATAGTTCAAAGATTCAAATTAAAACAAAAGGAAACAAAAGTGATGTCACTCCATGGTGATTCAATCTGTGTCCGGGGAAATGCAGGGGAGGGGCTGGTTCCTCTAATTTCCTTAATATAAAAACTTCATAGCATTTACTTCTTAGCATTGCTATTAATGGTTTGTTGAATCCTCCACTTGACAGGAAGCTCTTGGATGAAAAAACAAAACAGAACAAAACTATGATTTCTTTATCCTTGGATCTGTAGTAGGTAACACAGAATTTAGCACATAACAGGTACTAAATCTCTGTTCCCTATGTCAAATCAAACTCTCTCCTTAAAAGCCAACTTGTATGCTAATACTGTTTTGACATGAGATTTGAGCACCTGAAGTTTCAAGTGAAAACTTGGCGCAAAAGAAATGATTTCCCTGTTAGGTTTAAATTTCCCATGTTTTGTGTGAAAACTTAAATGGCATATTACTTTAAGGAAATATTGATCTATCTTGTTGCCCCTTTAGCTGTTGGTACAAGCTTTCCTTTTTATGTTTTTGATTCAGTCAGATCTCCTTAATGAGCTCAACATATACATTTTTTTATGTGGTCATAGTATGAGGTACTAGGCTCTCTAAGTTTTACATACTCTACATACAGCTTTGCTGGCTAAGGAGCTCACTATCAGTTACTTCTTGCTTTGAATAAACTGCTCCATGGGCGATAAGAACTGCCCAAGTCACAAGTTCACATTCTTCTCAGAGGTCACTTAACCTTCTAAGTCAATTACAGCATATTAAGAACTCTCTGCTTCTGAAGATTATTTTTCCAGGTATGGAGTCATAACTATTTAAGGCATGACCAGAAATGAAAGTTATATTACTCAGGGCTGTCTGAAAAGGCAGGGTTAAATTAGTTTCAAATGATATGTAAGGTATCAAGGGAAATATCTCACAGTTATTTTGACTGCTGTAGCATCAATATTCAAAATAATATCTGGAAATGATGAAAAAAATAACAGTAATAAAATTATTCTTTTTTATTAAGTTAATGCAATGATTGTGAGAAGTGCAAGATCGACAGTTCAGGCATCTAGAGTATTCTTTTCAAAGAGCGAAAAACATCCATAGTAGATAGGTAAATTTCCTCCGTCTTTACAGTACATCTCAGTCCTTTTAAGAGTGAAGTGATGAGGAAAGTACTGGTCTTGGGATAATGTTGTTGCTTATTAATATAAGTACTCATGAAATTACTGATAGTAAATGTAGTAAGTATCTGAGAGATTCATACCTAGGCATCATCCAAACTCATTAATACCTGTATTCTGAATTAAACCTTTACATTTCCAGAGAGTCATAAATGTGAACCATTTCAACTCTGTACTTATGTACTTAATATACTTAATGTAAAATAACTCTCAACAACTTCAGTATCTCTTACATGGAAAAGAGTTGGGGGGGGAGGGGGGAGGGAAAACCTGATTATATTTATCTAGCAATGTGGGAAGATAAAAAATTTGTGTAAAGCGAGCAATCCCCTGAGCCACCCAGATTAGCATATTTTGAGTAGTAATGTTAGAATTAATACCAAAAAAGAAAATTCTTAAGCATCAGAGAATATGATTCATCTAATAAAATTTCATTTACAGTACAATTAACATGTCACTCTTTAAATAAAAAACAAACAGATTTAGGACATTGTTATTATTTTTTAATTTTATTCTTAGAATGCTGACTAATGCTTTAGTAAAAAAACGCTTAAATCTACAAAAGCACATCACATCTGATACTGTGCTGTCAGCAATATGTTGTATAATTAGTTGAGGTTTTACCTGGGGTTTTATTAACTTTTAGTGTTGCTATTTAGTTATTTGTTTCTAACTTATAGCAGTCACAGAGTAGTGCTGAGTGTTTTGGAGAATGCTTAAGAAGTATTGTAAATTGATATCCCCACACCAAATGCTGCCATTTTTACTTGAAACTACAACTCAATATTGCTCATTTAAGTAGTTTTAGTTTATGTTCCAAACAAATGATGTTAAGAAGATGGAGTTTAGGTTTAAGTTGGAGAAGTTCATCCAAGCTCAGGTCCTCCCAGAATACACTGAAACTAATCTAAGTGTAGAACAATCATCACTGAGAACAACCTGAAGACTAGCTGAACAGATTTTCTACAACTAAGGATATAAAGAAAATGCTGCATCGAACAGGTTGGAGGCATAGAATCATGGACTAGTCAAGACCCATACCTGCACTGAGGTGGTCCGCAAGCAGGAGGGGTATTACGTGGTGGTGAGAACTCCCTGAGGAATGATGGCTCTAAGAGCCATGCAGGGCGCCCCAGCCCGGGAGCCACATACTGGAAAGAGAAGCCCCATTACATCTGGCTTTGGAAGCCAGGGTGACTCAGAGCCATGAGATCTGAAGGGCTGCAGGGAATTAAAAGTTTGGCAGAGGATCTGATAGACACATCTCCAAAGAAGATATATGAAGGGCCAACAGACTCATGAAAAGGTGCTCAGTGTCACTAATCATCAGGAAAATGCAAACCAAAACCAGCACAAGATATCCCCTCACACCTGTTAGAATGGCTATTACCAAAAAAACACACACCCCTACAAATAAAAAGTTTGGTGAGGATGTAGGTGAAGGGAAGACTACACACTGTTGGTAGGATTGTAAATTAGCTCAGCTACTCTTAATATTTAAATCTTTTAATGCTTTAGTTTCCTTTTGATCTAGTGGGCATTTTAAAAAATACTGTGCATGTAGTGACAAGTAAATTAATTATTTATTGTTTAGAAAGAACTTTGAATTATTATGAACCTTTTAGGTATTAGGACTTATTACTAAAATGTCATTCACTGAATAAATGTAAGAGATAAATGTCAAGTAACAGTGGACTCAATGCTAAACTATTTTTTTAGCACAAACAAAATATGTTTCTCTATATTTTGATCAAAATTTTATTTTAATAATGGTGTATTTTATTTTTCCTCATCTCATTTGAGCTTTGAAATAAAGAAATTTATTGAAAAATTGTTCAGTTATTCAATTGGAGTGATATTATTTTTCAAGTGAGAAAAACTGGTGATTGTATTCACATCAAGGCATGATCATTAACAGGCGATCTTGGTGCCTATTTTGCCAATGTGACAGCTAAAAGCCAAAGTTCTTTAAATCTGAAAGAGACTTTCCAACCCATGTTCTCTTATGGTGATTAAAGAATAGAATTTTTAGAAGCAGACAGATCACAGAAAAAAAAATATCAAAAGCCAAGGTTGATGTCAAATCAATGGTTTAGTTGATTTTGCTATATTTGGATTCAGCATTGATCTAATGTAGAAAGTGCTGAGCTCACTATGAGCTCCAAACAATGTGTTTTTTATGCAGTGGTATGTTTTATAATAAAATAGAACACAACATATCAAAATGCAAAATAAAATAACACCAAAAGAAATATATTTTAAAAAGGTAGAAAAATCACTTTTTCCCTATATTACCTGTTTATAGTGTTTAACACCAAGAAGTCTAGCAATTAGCTTCTGCAAAAAAAAAAAGGTTATTTTTTCTTATTCTTAGTGCTCAAATCTTTATTTTATATTATTTTTATCACATTTTAGATACCTGGGATATTTTGTACACATTAGTAGGTTAATCTTACAAAGGAGTAAATATGTTCATTTACTCTAGACTTCATTATCCTTATGCTATAATGAGTATTTCAGCTACTCCTTGTTTCTCTTATATGCATAAGGATTGTACACAAATTGGATTTTGATCTTAGATATTGATAATCCACACATTTTTTAGAGTTAACACTTAGTTCATGACCAAGTATGAAGAGTTTACTATTGGATGCTGAGAATACTAAGAATACAGTTAGATCACCTATTTTGGTAACTATTTCTAAAGAAAAGATCACTGATAGGTCTACTCATTGAGTAAAAATTATTTGGGGACCTATCCGTTTTTGTGTTTGGACATGGCAATTACCTGAAAGAAATTTAGGTGGCAAATGATGAAAAACATGTGTACAGAGTTGGAAATCAGAGTTTATAGCTCTAGTAATAATGCTTGTGAAAACAAAACTATGACTGTGTGACCCATTTAGTAAATAACTTATCTCTTTCTCTCCTGTAGAAAAAATTCAATAATATGAAGATTGATTTTGAATATAAAATTGATTTTTTATTCCATTAGTCACTAATATTCATTTGCATGGTATAACATATAATAAACTCTATTTTGATGCATTTTATGCTTTCCAAAAAAGATAATTTATATGAGTAAATTTTGTGTCCTGGGAAATTAAAACTAAACCTTATCATAATTGGCCTTAATTTAGTGAATTAGTGTGAACACTCTTTTTGGATAAGCTCACTACAAATAAGGATAAATTGATAGAAAGACAGCTAGATGATAGACAGACATCTTTATATCTATTTCATTTTTCTATTTAATATGAAAATCAGTTTTGTTTACATAGGTCAGAGTATACTGCATTCTCCTGCCATGGCAGAAAATCTCCCTAATTTTAAAGGTAATTCCATTTCTCTACTGACCACTTAAAATTCTTTCCAAAACAAGACTCTAACTCATGATTAATAATTACTATTAAATTAAGCCCAGTCAATCTTATTTTGGTGTAAAATTTGCATGACCCAAGCCTCCTGTATATATTTGCTGGGTGCAACAACTCCTCAAGCACAGTAAGTGTATCAAAAATTTACAGAAAATCAACCTATTATGGGGTGAAAGGCCATTGCAACATCTTCCAATAGGTAATGGAAAACCAAAGCTCTATTAAAACAAGGCATAATTATGATCCTCAGAGTAGTAGATCTACAACCCTCTGCCTGGGAACCCTATGAGTTTTGTGATGTCTCTGAATGCCAGGTAATCACCCTGGCTGAAGTCCTGCTTCTGTTCAGTATGGTTTTGACAAATGACAATTAACATGAAAAGTCTCAAACAAGTGGTCTTTTCAAGGTTTAAAGTTACTGCAAGGAGTAGCTTAACAAAATCATATTCACGGAGAGAATAATAGTGAATCAGCATCGGAGTATTTCATATTTGGAGTCGATTATGGCAGTTAGATCATTGTTGATACAGTAGATGATGAAAGAAGAATTGAGAAAGATCTCTTTAGAGCAGTCTTGTCCAAAATATTTTTAGATAATTCTTCAGCAGCATAATGAATACATGATTCATGGAATTTAGTAAAAAACACAAAGCAGAGATTTCATGACAAAGTCAATTTTGATAATAAAATTAAAACTCTGGATTTAATAAACTACAAGATTTAAAAAACTTTCATAGTGTTGGTTAAATATTCAGAAAAGTGTCAAGAAGTGACAATGAGATTGTCTTCATTTATCAAATGTTTTAAAACATGCTAATGAATTTAAATGAGGAAAAATAGATTGGTTGAAAATTAGCAACAAAAAATTACTTCTTCTTGTCTGAATAGCTAAGACCTGCAATTTGTTGCTGAACCATTCTATGGTGATACACACATACATACACGTACACATACACATATCCATATCCATATTTGTACTCATATTCATATACATATACATATGGGTATATATACAAAAACACATATAAACCAACAGGTTTTCGTGCATGTACAATAAATATGACAATGTCAACTACACAGATAATCACGCTATGGAGACTTTTTTGTCATCTCAGAGATTTGCTTCCAGCATGTGTGAAAACAGCAGGGATTATTTATTCCTACTCAATCACTACTCAATATTTGCCTCCCTCATTTCAGAGACTGATATCAAAATACATAAAAATTTAAGGTCATGTTTTTCCAAAGCATAACACTGATCTACTCTTTAGACCAACATTGTAGCTGCCCATTTATGACTTATTACCGCCCTGAGCTATGTGCTGCTGTCTCCTAGTGCTGTATTTCTTGAAAATTTGACATAAAAATCTGTGACACAAACTGTCAGCTCGGTGTGGAAGAAATCTCGAGCTCACTCATTAATATTAAACTTCTGGGGTGGGGAATGTGCTGCTGAAACAAGCATTTATTTTGGGGATGAAGGAATCCCTGCATTACTACTGACGTGATAAACTGAAATACTCAGCAACATGAACGATGAAGAACTCATACCCGTGACTCCTGTCAGAAGGGAAAAGATGGGTCAGAAGAAGGAAAAGCATGAGTTTGCCATCACAGAATATGCAAGGACTCAGACATCCTGATCAAAATGGTGAAACAGTGAAACGTTATCGTGACCATCTATTATTGTTTCTCATGAGCATCAAAAGGATTGTGATAAAGAAAAATTATTGTCGGTCATCGTGGCAGAACATAGCTGAAAGCTCCATATTTTTTATGACTATGCAGAGAAGTATAATCTGGATGTAAATCATATCGCTTGTCCCTACTTTACAATGGACTTTCATTGTGCTTTATACACAATTTGGAAATCAGAAGAGATAGGAAGTCAGATACTTACTTTTAGCTTTCTCTCTAGGGACTCTTTATGCAGAAATCCTCATGACTTCAGAGGACATTAAAATTGTGGACATTGTAAGATCTGCTCTTGGGAGCTAAAGAGAAATGGCATCTCCTTTCTGCCTCTTTTTTTTTTTTTTCATGTGGCATAAAAACTAGAGGTGATATTCCTTTCTATTATATCTCAACTCAAAAATTTTCCTTTCAAGTCAAATACTGGTGTGTTTATTTATTATTTTACAATGTTTTACTAGTAGTTTAACTAATTTTAGTAATTACAATTTAATTCACAACATAGGTACTGATCACTTATATTGATAATTTTATTTGTAAAACTGATAATAAATTGTAATGTTATAATATTTGATTATATTAATAATGACAATACAGTTTTTATTATTAAATATATTATAATTCAAGACAGGGACTTATAATTTATATTAGAGCATCATTTGTAATATTGATAATTACTCATAATTATTCAATTTCTATTGAGAACTATAATTTAATTCATAACATTGCTACTCATAATTTACATCAGTAACAATAATTTACAGTAATGGTGATAATTTGTAATATTAGTGATTATATTTTATGATGATAGTAACCAACAACCCAATTTCTATTTGTAAGCGATAGTGTGGAGAAGGCTTGGGGTGGGGCAGGGGCTGGGCAGATGGGGGCAAAGGAAGGGGAAATGAGGGACATCTGTAATACTGTCAATAATAAAAAATTATCAGTAGCAATGTTCTAAATTAAATTGCTTACAAATAGTAATCGAATTGTTGGTGTGTTTATTTGTAACATGTCAGGTTTCTTTTTCCTTCTTTTACCCTTTGGATATATGCTGTTCACCTGAAGTAAGATAAGTTTTCTTTTGGAAGGAAATCTTTAGGTCACAAATAAAAATGAAACCTGGGTTGTGTTACATAACTGACTAAAGGAGTTAAACTTTCCTGTGTTGCCAGACTATCAATGCCTTAAAAATAAAACCATTTGACAGTCAAGGCACAATCATCTTCCAAAGCCAAACCATTTAATAGTAACTAATATTTAAACAGTGCTTTAAGATTAGCAGAACACATTGAAATACGTTGCTTCCCATAATCATCATAATAACAAGGTGCTAAGAATGATATTTTATTGTCACTTTAAATTTAGGAAAATTGAATTTTGGAGACACACATTCACTTGCTTAATGTCATGCAGCTAGTAGGAAGCAGAGCTGTGTTCTCTTAACACAAGATTTCTGATTTAAATCCTGGATTCCTTCTACTATATCACATAACCTCAATTGATTTTTATATCATAGAAGATTTTTTAAATTACTAAATAAGACATAAATTAAAATTTTGGTGATTTCTAATATTTTAAAGACTTAGTAATGACCTAAATAGATAAGTAATGTTTTCATAATTAATTTTTTATGAGACGAGGGGGACCAAAATTCAGTATGTAAAAAATTAGCTTGGTTGTTTATTAATAAATGCATCCCTGTCCTAAGTTCCCAAAGATTCTGATTCAGTTGCCTAAGTGAATCTCTATAATCTGAATTTTAAATAAAGAGCTACACATTTCGAAAAACCCTGTTGTAAAACAGTGTTTGATAACTCAGTGTCATAGCTATACTCTATTTTTTGAATCTACAGGCAACAACTTTTCTTTTCCCCTCTGTGTTTGTTCATCAAATTGATGTGATCCAATTGTATTTCCTCTCTTAACTATAAAGACAATGATTTTAAATTGTATAAAGGTATATAAAAATGGCAAAGAGTTTTGTAGAGGTTAGTTATTTCATAGATTACTTAGTTATTTTCTGGTTGAAAATAGATTCATATCTTTTGAAACAAGGTAAGCATGTGGCAAGGATCTAAAGTCAGATAATCTGAGTTCAAATAGTCTCTGTTATTGCTACCTGGCTGAATTTTCAATCTTTCTAGTCCTCAATTTCCTCATCTGCAAAGCTGGAGTAATAGCATTTTATGTCATAGAGATTTTATGATATTAAATAAAGTGTTAACCCCAGAATATGGAGAATGCTTTTTAAAAAGTAACTATCAATGTTGCTGTAGTTATTACTGAAGTTGTTACTATTATTAATTAGTAAATGTTGTCATTAGGAAATAATGCTCTCACTGACTATTTGTTTCTGATTTTTGAAACTTATTCCTGGAACAATTAAATGAATTAATTTTTAGCACATAATTATTTGATATGACTGTTTGTTTCTAGAGAATGATAGCCAAAGGCAAAGATTTTCCTTTCACCCATTCCCTATTGACACTTTTGATTACCTCAATTAGTCATATATTGAGCCATTACTGGGCCACCATATATTTTTATATTATTTGATAATTTTTTGTGGTTATTGATTTTGGTGTTTATCAAGTTATATAAACTCTTTGTGTTATATATGCTTGTATAATTTCAACATTTGAAATGTGGTTAGTACTTAATGATGGGGAAGGTAGTCTACCTGAAATGTAATTTTCAATCTTTCTAGTCTTCAATTTCCTCATCTGCAAAGATTATATATATATATATATATATATATATATATATATATATATATATATATATATATATATGTATATATATATCTGATAATGTCATATATAATTACATTATATATATATATATTTTTAGCAGAGTGGGCTATAGTTTCACATGGTAATCTCAGTTAATGGACATGCAAGCATTCAGTAGTTACATAAATATGTTATCCATTAATGGAAAAATGTGAACATTTACAGGTGTTAGATGGGCAGGTGTATGATCATTTTAAGAACTCTATGTCTTTCTGAGAATTTGTTTTTCTTAATCTTTCTGAAGTTAAACTAACATATATAATATTAAACTTGTGTTACCTATTTTGAACTTAGTAGAGTGCATATGATAAGAATTGTAACCTCCACTGCGTATTTATTTACTAATTCAATACCTTCAGGCATTTTAAGCCTATATTCACTTATTTAAAATTGTAAAAGTTCTAAGAAGTATAAGACTCTCTGAGTCAAATGTAAATAGTAGGAGGACCCTTAAAGAAAATGAAAATAAAACATTAGAAAAGGAGTCAAATGAAAGAAGAGAGAGAACATTGAAGAAAGACAAAACATTATAAATGAAAAACAATGGAATGCCATAGAAAAATAAAAAAGTAAGCATACTGGGTTAAATAAATCAATTTATTTCATCCTCAGACTATTGGTATTTGCCACTGCATCTATTAAATTGTTTTGCTGCTAGATAAATTCATGATTTTCTTCTTTTTTAATTACATAGCTCAGATATCGCCTATTTAAAGAGACTTTCCTAGAACATGCCACTACTGGCAATACAAATTCCCAGTTGCTATTCATTGTTTTTATCTTATATTCTGAAAATATCTTCCTCATTAAATGCAAGCAACACAAGGACTGATTAGTTTACCGGCAGTGAACATGGAAAAGCACAACATGCACACACACGCACACACACACACACACACACATACACACATACACACACTCTTACTACTTGATCATTGCAATTCAAGGTATTGGGGCAGAGTATAAAACAAATAAATGCACTATGTATATACTGATGGCACCATTTCCCTTGATTCCTTTCTGAAACTGCCTCTGTTCTGAGAACTCCTGCTTACAGGAAACATAGTAAATTGAAATCACAGAGAGAATTAGCTGGAAATGAAACTAACTAGGGATTCTATGTTTGATTTTTTGGGCCATTAAATGTTTCTAAGAGAAACGGTATTGTCTATTGTGGTTAAATATATATTATCTAATAATATTTAATAATATATAACAATTGGGTACTAGTCTTAGTAGCGTACATGGATTTTCTCTTTTAATTCTCAAACCATTTATGAAGGAAATAGCATAATGCATCTTTTGTAATGTGTTGGCTAGGATGAATCTCAACATGCTTTTTCAGGTATGTTTCCTGTCAGTGGGAGATCCAAATAGAGATTTTGTGTAAGGCTGGGAGAATAGAAAGAAACAGCAGCCTTTTAGTAACACAGGTGGCTTATCTGATGGCTTCTCTGTGTGGTCTGGGGCAGCAGAGGGTCCACAACTGTCTCACCCCCCCTACATCCCTCTTTAGATCCTCTGTTACTGAATCAAATGTGTGTTTAGCTCCAAATAAAGGGTGCCAGATTCTTCTGTGAACACAAATATTATCAGGATAAGAGGAAGCAAAAACTGCCAGCTCGTGCTGTGGAGTCAAGCTTGTCCTGGCTCCCCAATTTTATATCTATCTTCCCTTCCTGGCTGCCTGTTCTCACAACTAAGATCAAATCCCTGTAACTCTTCTGTCCAGCATCTGTTGTTCCATCTATTTATCTATCTTCTATCTATTATCTATCTACCTGTCTGTCTGTCTATATCAGTTGTTCTACTTTTCTAATTGAACATTGGCTAATACAGTCACCCTTTAACATGTAAGAAAAGTGTGGCTCAAGTTTAAGCAGTTAGTGAAGATCTGTTTAAATGGCATATGCTAACTCAAGAGTGACTGACTACTAGTTAAGTAATACGTTGCAGATACCTCAAAAGATTTTAGTGGTAAAATTATCTCTAGTTGTTTTTTCAACCACTTTCTTAGTCCTAAACTAGAAATGGGGGTGGGGTGGAAGGTGAGGTCTAAAAGAGGAAAGTCCTATCTGGGAAAGTCCTATGGGGAATGGGGGAAATCCTGGCATAGCAAACCAGAAATGTGCTGTCAGATCAACTCATGAAGCACTGCGGGAAACCTTTGCAGATGCCCACAGGTTGTATTGGATGATACTTGGTTTTCTCATATTTTGCCCATTTCTATCACTAAGTTTTTGCATTATAATTATTTGTCTCCTTTACCAGAATTTCACTTCCTCATGTCAAGAACTGTGATTTATTCTTTTTTATAGACACATGACTTCCAGTCATGCCCATTTAATAGGGTAAATATTCAATTATCTTTCAACCTATAAAATAGAAATTTCATGTGGTTTGACCTAATAGATCCATGATCACTAGTACTTGAACAATGAAATGCATGAATTGGAGGCAAAGGCAAAAACTCAATTACCAAAGTAGGGCATCAGGTATTCATACTTGTTAATATTATCAATATTAATATAATAATATAATAAATATAATAAATATAATATGACATGTGTCCTTACAGGGCAGGATTTATAGAATATCTCTTGATGGTGAGTATAGTTAAAAAATACTTAAAATTCTGGAAATTTCCTCAAGTTTTGTTCAGAATTATCACCAGTTTAAGGGTGAAGAAAAATTGACAGGTTGAAGGGAAGAGGTCTAATAACTAACGGAAGAAAGATCAATAAAATAAACAGATTATTAACGCACATTCTTCTAAACTTTAAAAATTTAGATATGATGAAAATATTCAGTAAATGACATTTAAAGCCAATTTATTAAATTCATGCAATTATGAACAATTCATTAAAATATATTAAAAATGTTTTCTTTAGGTGAAAGGTAAATGGCCAGGAGAACTGATATCCTTGCTTGCTATGAGAAGAAAATCATTTTTGCCTTTAAATATCACTCACAGACTAATTTAGTCAACACAATCTAAATTATAAAACTTAAAATACTTTACAGTCATTTTTACAAAAATTTTGTATATCCACCTAATATGTAAAATAATTCCACACATGAATTTCATTAATATACTATTAAAACTACTTTTTTCATGTTTTATTACCTTTTTACCTTATTGGCTAGGATATTATTTTTGGAGTCTGCTATGGATTGGATGTGTATGTCCCCTCAAGGGAATGGTTTTAGGAGATGGGGCCTTTGGGAAGTGATTAGTTCACAAGGGCTGAGACCTTATGAATGAGATGAGTGCTCTTATAAAAGGGACCCCAGTGATATCCCTTATATCTTGTCACCATGTCAGGTTACAACGAAAAGTCAGCTGTCTAGGAAGTGGGTTCTCACTAGACATGGGATCTGCCAACACCTTGATTTTGGATTTCCCACCCTCCAGAACTGTGAGAAATGCATTTCTGTTTCTTATAAACTACCTAGTCTATGTAATTTTGTTATAGCAGCCCAAACAGACTAAGACAGGGTCTATGCTCAAAGATTTCCAACTATTCCTTATAATACATTGATTTTTTTTAGGTTATCAAGTATTGATATTAAAAAATATATCCTTTGCACTCAGGGCTAAGTAAAGAGACCTTAGGAAACTTATGTCCGTATTTCTAGGAAAACATAATATATGTGTGCATAGGATTCAGCATTTATGTCTTATACACATGATTTTCAGACATTGTCATATGACATGCAAGTTAATTTAAATACATAACAACCTTGAAAATTAACAGAAGTTTAAAAATAACTGCTTGAATTCATGAAGATTAAGCCCTGCTCAACTAAATGAACCTTCTATAGAATAAAAGACCCATCATATTGAGCAAATTAGAGAGAAGTAATAGAAAGAAGCCATATTGACTTTGATTGTTGCCTTGCATAACTTAATTTGCTTAACACTAAACAGAGAAATACAGGTTTTGATAATGTATAGATTAAGGAGTGATCACCTTAAGTGTTTTTTAATGTTTATTATAGTTATTAACATATTACAGTAAAGCTAAAGAGTATTAGTTCACACATTAATTCCTTTTACAAATATTTATTGAATACCTATGTAAGAGAATAACCTTTCTTATTAAAAAGAGAGTCCTCCAAAATTACAGTGGATAATTGTTTCAGAAAGACACCATCTAGCTTATAAGGGGATAAAGATTAATTTAACCCTGAGCCATTCCTTAGCTGCGGTGTTCATTCATATTGATTTCTACTGCTGAAGAGGGCAAAGTGTTTCCCCTTAACATCTAGTCAAGAACAGAAAGAACAAAATAAATCTTTTTCCCCCTTAATACACATTTATAGACACAAGATGGATGCAAAAGTTAAACATAAAGTCTCTGCCTTGCATAAGTGTATATTCCAGTTTTAAAGCTACCACACACACAAGCAATTGGCATATAAGAGGAACTGGTAGAGCCTTAACAGGGAAACACACAGAACACCACTGAAGTGTAGAAGAGACCAAGTTCGTTCTACTTGGGGGCTGTATAATGGTGAGGGGGTGGATGAAGGAAATAGGCTTTGCGATGAGGTGGTTATGAATTATGCTTAAACTACGGGTGGGATTTTCTATGGGTAACTACAAGATGGTGCTCATTCCAGGCAGCAGAATTATCTTGACCAAATACTTGGAGATGGGAATATGTGGGGCATCTATGGAAAACTATGGGAAGTTCAATGTAAATCACAAGTAGGGTATGTGAAGGAATATAGTGGGAGGACAACTTACAAAAAATCATTTGTGAATCTTGACTGTCACTCTAAGGTAAAATACATGTTATTCTGTAAAGAGAAGGGGGTGAGCTTCTTATTATTTTCACTTAAGAAGAGTTACTTAAATGGATTGTCAGAGGAAAGAGAAGGTATGTCAGGCTTTCTATTTAGAAAAACACACACAGTTACTTAGTGAATGCTTTACTCTGGACCCAGAACTTAACATATGTTATCTCATTTAATCCACACATTTTATAAGGTAAGACAGAAATTTTTTCAATCCTTTTCACCTTATGGCACACATAAACTAATTACTACAATTCTGAGGCACACCAAAAATATAAATTTTTTGCTGACCTGAGAAAAAAATAGGTATAATTTTGATTCACTCACCTTGGATGGCTATTATTGTGTTGGCTGTTGTCATTTTTTAACTG
Organism: Miniopterus schreibersii; assembly: GCF_964146895.1. NCBI lineage: Eukaryota > Metazoa > Chordata > Mammalia > Chiroptera > Miniopteridae > Miniopterus > Miniopterus schreibersii. The sequence continues at coordinate 50,762,846 of NC_138109.1, read as the reverse complement.
GACAATCTAAGGGAAAAGAGGTCAGTGCCCCTGACTAATAATCAGATATCACATGTTTTAAAAAGTCTGGCAGCATGCGGGTTGTAAATCGCTGAGGCAGGGGATATAACATTCATGAAGGCATTGACTCCAAAAGATGTTATGGGATGTGCATAATGAAACAGAATCAGTGCTGGTATTTAAGCCTACTTCCTAACCCTGGCTACTCATTAGAATCATCTAGAGAGCTTCTTAATCAGTCTTTAAAAATGCTGATGCCTAGACCCATTCTAAGAGATTGTAATTTAATTGACAAGTGGTGTAGTCCATATTTCCTACAAAGGTAAAGTTGAAACTCATTGATTTTCTTAATTGAAGGAGTCATCATGAGTAGAAACGGTTATTCAAAAAAATTGAGTAAAGAGTAATAGAGTTTGAAATTAAAAAGAAAAAGTAAAACTTTGACAAAATAATTTAAAGATTATTTCCTAAGTTTCCCAAATATAAGTTATGCAAAAAATGAAAATAAAATAAATATTTCAGGTGAAAATATTTGTAATGGAAAATATGTATGCACAGGCACACATGCACACACACACAACTGATTGTCATTATTCCTGGATTAAGATTATATATGTTTGCAAATTTGCCTACTTGCTAAAATTTATTTGTAATCGCAAAGTTAATGCTCACTTTTGCAATCATTCTAAGACAAGCACAGAGGGGGAACCAAGATTTAAACTAATCTGATGTGCTCATTCCCAGTTTAGATTTAATCCCACCTTAGATAGAACAAGCTTACATTCTGCCTTCTTGTTCAGCTCTCATAGGGTACTATAAACATTTTTTTTTACTTTTTGTGTGTTTGGTTGGGATTTTGTTTAAAACAGACCCCTAAGTGTAGTGCTGGAGTGTTGTTTAGTGTTTCCAGGTACAATAAGGCTGTGGTGTGCCTTAGATAGGAAATATGTAACCACCAAGCATGAGTCATAGAGCTGTGCCCTTGAGTTCAATGTTAATGAATCAACAATATATATTAAGTAAGGTGTCTTCAAACAAAAACACACATAAAAGAAGTACATGTATTGATTGGTTGACACAAATGTGTGTGAGCTGAGACTCACTGGAACCTAACCCGGCATTTCCCCTAGGGGCAATGTTGAGTGTTTGCTAACCAGTGTTCGTAATTAAGAACAATATAGAGAATATAAAAGAAGCAACTATGCATGTAATTGTAGATGACACAAATTTATCACAAGGGCCCTAAAACTGATCACTGTAATTGCATTTATTTATTAGTTCAATGGATATTTGTTGAATATTTACTTTGTACTGGCACTGGGCTTGGCTGAGGATTCAGTGCTAAATGGAACAGAATCAGTCTCTACACTCACAGTTTATCAGTTCATTCAACTTGTATGAGTAGGTGAATCAAACAACTCTGCTGGTTACCCATGGGCTCCAAAAGGCAGTAAGAAAAATATTCTGTCTACTCAGGGTCATACCAACTCAGTTTACACACCTCTCTAGAGTTTGTCTGCCTTTCTGACCCAGACTCTTGCTTGGAGAAGAGCCCCAGGACATGCTGCTATCAAATCACATAACGGCTCAGCCTTCCCCAGGAAGTGTGTGTGTGTGGGGGGGGGGGGTTGAACTCCTCTGCACCTGCACTGCCTCAGAAGCTCTGCCCCCCAATTTTAGATTTGGAATGTGAAGGCGGAAGAAGGTATGGTTGGTGCCACCTACAGGGCAAAAAGGGCAAGGCCCAGAGAGTCAAAACAAACTCACCAATGAGAGCCAAGGGGCAGGAAAGGGTCATGAATAAATCCCTCCCCTTTCTTTCTGTATAAAGAAGAATCGATCCCAGACACAGCACTTGTGAGAGGCCTATCTTGGAGATCCTCTGCGGGACTGAGATGATGGTTTCTTGCGATGTTGTAGCCAGCTCAGTATTTAGTATTTTGTTTTTATTTGCTTTCCTTCTCTGATTACTTCCTTTCCCCTCACTCTTCATGTCTCTGGGATGGCTCTTCCTATAAAACCATAGTATGTAAGCTTTGGCCTAGGCTCATTTTCTAGAGAGTATAGACCTGGTTGTTTCCATATTATAATTTGATCCAGTTGACCTGTGTATAATGAGTTAATTTCTTCTTTTTTTTTTCTTCCTTCCACTTATTCATCAAATATTTATAGAAGATACTGGGGATAATACGAGGGGGAAACCAATTCAACTATGCTCGCAGGAGTTTATTTTCTGTGGCTTTGTTTCCTCACACTTTCAATAAAGGTAAAGGAACCAATCTCTTAGCGTTGTTGTGGGGATTAGATATAATAGTGCATATACAAGGCTTGCACAGTGATGGTGTGTGCTCAATAGATGGATAGTATTTATTGTTGTCATTATTATTACTAATATCTACTGGTTATGTTGTTTGGTTGACAACAGGTTGATAGGCCAGGAAGAAGCTAAGGTAGTTTGATTTGCAATACAAAGCTGAGATCCAGACTGGAAAGATATCTGTAAGAGTAATTATAAAAGGAAATTAAAATAATTTCCTAGAAAAGAAAAGAATGCAGTATAATTTTTTAAAATATTCTGATTATTATAGACGCTAATGATTATGTAGAAGCTAGTTTTTTTATTTTCATTGAATTTATAAATAATACTGGCAAAGAGATTTAAACAAGAACATTTTTGGTTCACTCTAAAATAACAAAATTTAACTAGTTATCAATTCAAATTGTAACTAAGATTTTTCTTTGTTTTGATCAGTAGTTGCCAAAACAATAGCAAGTCAATGAACTGAAACAATTTCAAATACCTCAAAAATTTAAACAATTGATGAATTTGCAACTAAAGGTTCACATAAAAGAACTTTTCTGTGTTTACTTTGTGTCCCTGTCTATCTCAGACTTTATTCTTTTAAATATATACTAAGCCAGTCAAATACCAGTATCTAAATCGAATTTGTTTATGTTCTGTGTAAACATATGTGTAGCCAACTGAGGCATCTGGGGAAGTCTTCAAATGTTAACATCAACATTTTAACAAAACACATTTTGATATTTTTTTTATTGTTGCAGCCTTTTCTATAGAGATATACTAAGGTTATGCCCCTTTCTTTCCTTATGATCTTTGACTCAAGAAAGTGGAAGAATAATTAATGCGTGGTATAGTCTGGGAAATGCTATCAGCTTTTAGCAGACTTATTAAAGTATGTTTGGTTTTTAAAAACACTGCATGTTTTAACTGACTGTCTATTGAAACTCTCATGAGTTCATGAGGTCATATAAACATAAGAGGATGTAAATACCCCGTGAGAATCAAAGTGAAGACAATGAAGATCAAAGTGATCTAGTTTACAGCTTTCATGGAATGTGAGGCCAGATTTTGAATTTTTTCCCTGGTGATAATAGCCATACACTTTGTACACTAATGCATGTGTGGTGATATATTGCTGAAAACTCTATTTAGTGTATTGAAGTATAGGACTACTCTATTTTTACTAAACTAAAATGAAGAAAGTAAGACTTAAACTGGAACAAATTAGGAATATTGGAATACACTGAAAACTTTAAATAGAGTCTAAAAGACCTTTGGGGAGGGGTGTTGAGAAACAACAGTAGATTTTTTCGACATCTCTTTCACAATTTGCCACAGATACATTTTTCTCACCAAAGTAACAGATTGTAATTATTAAATCAATATTAATTATGGAACTGCAAGTGGACAGAGTATTTAAAAGGTTTCTTGTGAGAATTAGAAATATTTCTAAAAGAAATCCAAACACTTCCAAAGTCAAGATGTTGTTTTTAAAACATAAAAAAGATTTTAATCTACAGACAGGGACTTTTCACATGTGCCGCAGTGAGCATCGTGGACACATGGCCACAGTGGACACGGCGAACATGAGGACAGAGGGTGGCTGCAATGCCCTTTTACTGTCCTCTCATCAGTTTTTTCTTCACTTCCCCAGCTCCAGGCTCAACCTTGTTTTCAGAGAATGTCAAGGTGTTAGGAGTAAGTAGCTTCTCCCGTTTTAGATTCCCACGTATGAGTTCTCAGCATGCCCACTGTATCTCTTTTTTACACTGTGCTCTCAGAGTTGAGACGAGAAAGGAAGAATACTTTGTAGTGAAAGAGATGTGTTCTTTTCAAGTGCAAGAATGCATTTTACTGCATCACTTTGAGGGAACCACTTTGATGATTCTCCAATGATTGTCCTCTGATGTTTCTTCCCTTCTCCCATAACAGTTTAAGTCTTTTGAAGTTTGCAGCTAGATATGTCCAGGTGACTAAGTTCTTAAGTGGGGGTGTTTCAAGTCGGTGCTCTGGGGCAGCTTCTAGAAAGCTTCCTAAGGGGCATGCCCTTGGCTCTCTCTTTCTTCCTCTTTCCATGTGCAGCCTGTATGGCTATCAGCTTGGACCATGGGGAGCAAGGGCAAGCTCTGTAGTTGATGAAGGCATGAGCTGAAAGGAACCCTAAATTCCTGAGGACGTTTAGAACAGAGCCACCATACTAGTTCTAGACTCCCAAGCTATTGACTTTTTTATAAAGCAGAGAAATACGTTTCTATCTCATTTAAGACAAATGCCCCCCCCCCTTCTTTTGAGTAGAAGAAAAATTTTGTTCATTTGGTTTCTCAACCAAACATATTTCCAAAAAACAGAGTCACAATCAGATTTTTCTATCTGTCTGTGGATTCATGACTATAAATAGCCTTTGGTTTGGGGTTTACATTCTATACCAAATGGCGTTTAAAATGTATTTAAAAATTATTGAGCACTTATCATATGTAAGTTAATTTGGCTCATAGGATGGTGAGTTGATCTTTATGAACATCAAGGGACTTGGTAGGTAGTCAACTATATACTGCATGCCTAGCAACAGCCTGAGAAAAGTAACTTTGGGACTTTATTAAAAATAAATAAATAAATCCCTGCCTCCCCACCTCCTTTCAGCCCATTCTTTATTTTTTTAAAATATATTTTTATTGACTTCAGAGAGAGAGGAAAGGAGAGGGAGAGAGAGATAGAAACATCAGTGATGAGAGAGAGTCATTACTGGCTGCCTCCTAGGGACTGAGCCCGCAAGCTGTGTGCCCAGACCCGGAATCAAACTGTGATCTCCCGGATCCTAGGTTGACGTTCAACCGCCAAGCCACACGGGCTGGACCTTTCACCCCATTCTTGCTATTAACTAAGAAGACATGAAAACCGTATTAACCTTGCTAATAAGTGTGGCATTTACCAGAGTGCTTTCTCTGTTTTTACTATGTTAACATTGTCTAAAGAGGATGGCAAATATTAAAATCAGCATTCAGAGCTTCTCACCTGGCACAAACTTTACTGGCCTCAGGCATATGGATAGAGTTGGTTTTGGCAAAAATGTGGAGTGTCTGTTATTGTGTAAGTTATACACATCCTCCCAAGTAATATCCTTTAGAATTCAATGACCTTTATTGGTCCTCCTGTCACTCAGTAGCCTACACGAAATTTCGAAGACCATGCCATGTATATACTTAAAAACAACAGTAGAAGGGAATCCTGCAGAGCAAATGTGAACCACCTTCAGCATGGCATCCCCTTTTTCACAGGTTCAATTTAGGTCTCATTTTCTCAGAAAGCAGGTTCCCTAGGAAACCTTTTTTCACCTTTAAGACTGCAGCCAGGTAGGGCATTTTATAGAGAGCTAGTGTCAGCGTCTCTCCCAAGTTTGATTTTTGAACCAGAGCAAACCAGCCCCCAGTAGGCTAACAAACACCCCACCGTTTCCCCTTAGGGGACTCCGGCTGAGAGGCAGCTGCTGCTGACATCCTGCTCTGGGGTCTGGTCCCCGCAGCGCAGCTCCCGGGATGAAACAAGCAGGTGAGATTGATGTGAAAATGCAACCGTCAGGTGGAAACACAGGGCGAGGTTGTCTTTTCCATATTTTTTTATGAAACATTTTTGTGAACTCAGGGGAGAAAAACAGATTGAGTAGGATTTTTCAGCAGGGGGTATTGATGATGGTAGAGTTGATTTTCCCTTTCATCTTTATTTTAAATTTGACAGTTTATGTATTTGTAAAAATGACCCTTGAACAAACCTGAGTAGATGCCCTGAAAGGTTAAGGAAAATATGGGTGAAATAATGTCCCACTTTTTATTACTATGTTTAAATCATTTTCTGCAGGGAAATGGATCTGTCATTAAAATACATCTTTCTCCATGCTGTTTCCCTTTCTGAGGAAAAAGTGTAATTTATAGCAAGCTTTAATGACTGTATTTTAAGTGATCTACTTTTTTCAAAAATATAAAACTCAGGTAAAGGAAAAGGATTCTACTTCCCCTTTTCTAATGTATCCTATGTTCTTGTAGGGCATTTTTCCAAAATCTGAGATACAATTTCATTCATTTTCCTAACAAAGGGAAGAACTGATGCTTCCCAGCCAACCTGTCCTATTCCATCTGAGAAAGTCTCCTAGAGGCTGAATTCTACTTTTCAAATTTTTCCCAAATTTATGACCATACTTCTTTGAAAAAAAGTTATTTTGATGGAAAATTAGGAAGAGTCGCAAAGATTGAGAATGAGATGAGAAATAAAAGTATTTTGGTTTTTCTCAAAAGGAGAAAATTTGCAATAATTACCTTTTCCTTCCCTAACTTTTCCCAATTCTCTTCCACTTTTTTTCTTCAAATCCTTTACCTTTCAGCTCTGAACACACACACACACACACACACACACACACACACACACACACACACACACACACACACACACACAACAGGCCTGCGCTCAACTCCCTTACCTGTTTTGACAAGAAATGCATACTGCAGTCACATGCCAGAGGCTATGGTTTTACAAAAGTCACAGGTCAATAAAGATCACTTACATTTCTTATGAGCCTTTTCATCTTGCTTTCCTCCTACGTGGGCAGGGCTGGCAGGAAGGGAAAGACAGAAATGTCAAGGGGCCTGGCTGTCAAATTCTTAAAGAAACCCCCACTCCCTCCAAATAATGTTATGGCCCTGAAACTTTTGTTGCCTTGCCTTAGGAAAAATGGTCTTTTCTCTTCTACTCCTCATCACAAGGTGTTCTCTCTTTTAAAATGTATTTAAAGTCTTGACCCTCTACCTTGACGATATATAATAAAGTAAGAAAAGATTAGTAGGTTTTTTTTTTAAATTGTCCTTTAAAAGGAACAAGGGGAGTGATCTACATTGTGTTCTGGTTTAACTTATTGGACATATATTCTGTGAGTTCATACATATTTCTTGAAGGTTATAAAATAGGCTTTGCATAATTAAATTTACTTTACACTGGAGTATTTTAGGTACCTTTTCTAATGTATATATATATATTACCAGTATTTCAATGGTCATTTTCTTGCATAAGTGATCATATGCATGATTGGAATTTATGGCTGGAAATAATATTATCATTTTCAAGTCGATGCTATCCAAATGATAGTGAAGATACAGAAAACAGTTAACCATTCGCCACTTGTTTTTTCTTTATTTTGTAAATTTAGAAATATTGTAAAAATATTAAACTTTTCTATTTCAATTTTCTGCTTTGACAATGTCCTAAATGAACACATTCTTTAAAAAAAAAAATCCATGCTCAAAAGGTGGTTCAGGAACCTCAGTAGTTTTCCAGGAAGGTCCTTAAAGTTGATCCCAAGAATTATCTAATATAGTTTCATTATCATAAAAAATAATAATATATTATAAGGTCAAAATTATTATTAGAAATACGACTCAAATCTTCATTCCCAGTTAGTATTTAGAGTCAGAGCATGTTTATGATTATGTGCTTGCATATATGTACTTGTGCTTTTGTCTTTAAATTGTACATGAGAGAGAGATAACTGGTTTTCAATGTTTGGTAGGAAATGGAAAGTTTAGGGTAACTTACAAATTGCAATAAAAGCAATTGGAAGATTTGGCTATACATCTTTCCTTCTCTCTCCTTTTCAATGAATGGAGCAAGGGTACTTTCCCCGGTAAGATGGAGCATAAAGGTCACTAATTAGAGTGGCAAAGGGAGACAGATTGGTCAAAAGATATTCCTCTCAAGGACAATTAAACATATTGATTGAGATAAAAAATGTAATTGCTATTAATAAATTAAACTATAGAAATAGTTTAAAAGATGCATGTTTGATTTTTCATTTGTGAGATAAATGTGCATGTGCAGAATAGTAAATATGTGTTACATTGACTATAAGTGAGGACTCTGACCTATGGACCTGCACGTGAAACTTGTCTTACCAAACTTAATGGATGAAAAATTGAGAAAGGTTAGGTTCCCTTCCCAGGGTCCCATAATTATGAGCAGTAGGATAAAGATTAGTATTTTGTTCTCCTGATGACCTACATTTATTCATTCGGTCTTATTTGAAGAGATACTATGTGTTTAAGTTGCCTGTTTATTTTAAAAATACAGTTTATAGAATTTGAACAAAATTACAAAAGAATAAATTGGTCAGTTAAGTGATGTTGTTTGCACACATGGAGAGACTTTTTTGGAACTTCAGTAATCACTTGTGATATTTGCTTAATTTTATGAGGATTGTAGTTCAGTAACTCTTGCTTCCATGGCAGTCTTTTTTTTCAAATGACATTTATTATTGTACAAGTTACTTATTTGTATTAATTATCTTAGCTTATCACCTATTAAAATGGACTGCATTGCTTCAGAAAGAGAGAAGGATTTCAGTTGGATAAAAGGATACACATCTCATATCATATTTTGTAGGCTTTTACCACAAAATATTTTACATTCAGTCCTTTGTAACAATTCCTTGTGAATAGATTTGGTTATGATTAATGGTATAAAAGGTTATTATCCTTCACACAACAATATTTTAAAATAGTGTAACAATTTATTTTCAAAACCTAAAACCATTGACACTCTCTAGACTAAGAAAAATGGGTAGTTTACAATTAGCATGTTTGTAGAAATAACAATATAGATACTTGCTTAGTGTGGGAATATGACTCAAAAAGTAAATTAACAAGCTGTTTTAAACTTTCTGTCCCTGATTCATCTTCAGGTTTTTTTCTATAGCAGTGCTTTGAAAATCATGAGAGAAAAGCCGTCTATTCATGTCTTATTACTTCAAGGTGTTTTACAGTGCTGGAATCCTTTATTTTAGATTGATTTTTTAAAATTATATTCATAATTGCTCTCATTTTTCCACACTTAGCGGTGACAGCTTCCCTTTTGAATCAGGAGAGACAAAGAAAATAGACAAATTCTGTTTAAGAGTACAAAGGGTCATGCTTAATTTCAAACCACACGCTGTCAAAACCCTAGTATTCTCCTAGCCCAGTCATTTCAAACTTGATAAGTAAACCCACTTAAGGAATGTTTATATGCTCGGATGCTTTTGGACAGGTTCACTGACAACACATTTTTTGAAGAAATATATCACAACTGTTTTATCTCCCTGAGTGTTAAAAACCCTGTCAGTACTAATGATATCAGGACATAGATTAAACAGACCCTTTTGAGTGTGACTGTGGGTGTTTCTGCATTCAGATCACAAATATAGGGATTTTGGCTGTGAAAGTGGGCAACAGATTTTTCAACATGCACAGCTTTCTGCTCATGAAAAGCTTTAATAGGGAAGTGCTCCCGAGCACTGTTGTCACTCTTGGGCTTAACATTCAAGTGCTGCCTTCCGTATGCGGGGGAAAAGGGACACTTCTGCAAGACCGCATGTGCGCATAACACAGTTCTGTCGCAGGAAAGCAGGGAAAATAATGCAGTTATTTTTAAAGTGAAGAATATATAGGTAATGTTGGTTTTCTAAGTGAAAGTAGTGAGTGCAAATTGCCTTTCCCATCTTCCCTTTTCTCACATTATACATAAAGACACAGACTGTTTTTTAGCTTTCTAGTCATGGAATCAAGCCATTAAAATCTATATGAATGATACTGTGAATTCTGAGACAAAAATCTACTATCTTTATTTTTAACACAATCATACCCTTTTCCTTGCTTTCAGTGAAAACTATTTTCAAGGAATTCACATTTTTAACATTGTTTCTCTATATGTAAGTAATCATTTATTTTAAAACAATCCCATATATATATATTGCCATGAAAAATAACATTGAAAAAATAATTTACATGCATTGTGTACCCAAAGGTTTTTGTGATAGTCATTTTTATGTTACAGTCTTCCTGTTTAATTTTACTTAGTTTTTATTTAGTTAGCAGAAATGATTATTCTGTATCCATTGGCGACAAAATAACAACAAAACTTATTTAATGTGTAGATAAAATTTGAGAAGTGTGTTTTAGTTTTGAACAGCAAATAAGCTTCCTATCATTTCTAATGGCATCTAATATAAAGGAATCTTTTGATTTTGATTTTTCTTATGCTTTTCAATTAACTATGGCACAGAAAACAAATTATTGTAGCTCTCATTTATACTCTGAAATAAGTTGATTTATTGAGTTAAAAGTCCTTTTTAAAAATTCATAGAAAACATATAATTTACTTAACTATTTTCAAGCTCACAGCATATTTATTTGTGTGCTATCCAAATGAAGTTCTTTTTGTTTGTTTTGTTTCTTCTGACTTCAATGCCAAGTATGATATTGTTTATTTATTATTGGCATTGCTGATAAAATTACATTTAAAAATTATTTTTGTATTGCCTATCTAAAGTATTAAAGTCTAGGAAAAAATATAACATTCTATTGATTTGAGAATTAATCTCACAATTGAGTAATATTGCAAAAATTGAAATTATTGAGCTGCTGACAACTATTTTGTAAGGAGTTTGTGATGTTTAAATGAGAAAACATCGAATAAAGAAATTCAAAATCAAATAATGGAAATAATGATTTATTCTCTTTAAACTCTTCTATGCCTGAACTTCTTAAATATAATATGAATAGAACCCTTATGTACTGTTTCATAACTGTCACTAACTTAAAGAACCAGATAATTTTCAGAATCAGTTGGCCCTATATATATTATGAATAATTTTTAAAGATAAAACAATTCTGCAGAAAATTTGAAAAGTGTTTGCATATACAGATAAATCAAAATGCACCTAAAATATTTTGAAAAATATATTTTAGATGTATAAGTACAACATATACATGACAGTAGAATTGAACCATAAAGTACTGTTTTCCATCTCTTTCCAACAGTTTCTATCAGTAGTTTTAAAATGGACAAGAGAAGCCCACTCTAGGCAGCTGCATAACAGCCCATTAAACAGAGCTGCTCCACTGCTGAAGCGGAGTCTTTGAAACTGATGTGGCACAGACTATGGCTGGCTTCAGTGAAAAAAGGAATTTCAAAAACAAACAGTACTTTTTATTTATTTTTTGGTATTCAAGCTATTCAGAACTAAGTTCTGAACAGAAAAAGAAAAAAAAGAAAAAAGAAAGAAAGAAATTTTAACAAAAAGCAGATTTCTTTTTGATTGTCAGCTTCAGCCCAAACCATGTTAGTTTCAAAGAGGCAGTAGAGTTGATAAGCTACAGTTTAAAAGGTTGGTGCAAGGTTACTTACTGATGGCTGTATTTTTATCCTGCATACTATCCAAACCCCACTGGAGTTTAAGTGTTTCATCTTAGAAGACATACTCTGTTGTTAAATTGAAAGTACTAAATGCATGAAACAAATAATAGAAGAAAATCATAACAAGGAAGTTTTGTCAGCATACATTTCTCTTATTAGAAATTAACACCTTTGTGTTCACTTATTTCTGGACACATAATATGCCTTTAACTCTAATATCCTTTTACTTATTTTTATGTGTATCATTTATTTATATTCATAGTATATATGAATGACCACTACATGTATATATAAAATAATAAACAATAGTGTATATATGTATAATTATATATTTTTATGTAACTCTGGTTTTGTTCTAACTTAAATTTCTAAGCACTCTCACATGTTTCTCATACTCTTATTTATCTTCTACTTAAAGTATTTGATACCATTCTTAGCAATAGCTTTAAAAACTAATTTATAATACTTTCTATCTTAATTAATTTCATGGAATAAACATGGTGAATGTAAACTTTAAAAATAACCCTTTTAGTAAATTTTTTAAAAGTCATATATTATCCTCAGAGTTTAATATATAATTGCAAATCATTGTTTTTATAAGAGATTCTTCTGTTAGTCTGATATTATTTTTTGCTTACTGAAATTAGAAAATATATTTTATTGAGTCAAAATTCAAATGAAATATAAAAGCAAAAATAATTTTACATTAGCATTTTTATCTTGTGTAGTTGAAATTATTTTAATGAATATATCACACTCATTTTATATCTTCATTTATTTAATATGATAAGATAGCCACTAATACTGATCTTTGTACCTGATTTGTTAGAAATATCATAAATAAGTGAAATATTGGTATATTTATCATGAAATTAGATGAGAATTGAAATGTATGCTAAAATATAAAGTCTAAATGATTCCTTATATACCTTCTAAAATGGCTCTATGTAGCAAGTCTAAAATATTCTGATGTACTTCCAAAAATCATTACAAAAGCCAAAATTTAAGATTAAATTTCTCTGAAATCCTACACTCAGAGTTTATTTTCAACCAACCAACCAGCAAACTCTCATTGCTTTCATTGCATCCTTGATGCTTTCAATTTATTTCTGAACAAGGCTTTGGGGCTTCAAATATTGTTATTTTGGTTTAACCCCAAGACAAGTCTATGAGACCAAAGAACATGATTCATGATTCATAAATATGATGATTTAACATGCAGATGTTCCCTCTTACAAATTTCTGAATAAAATATATGTTTATTGTGTGTAGAATACAAATGTTCTCTATAAGAATACCATAAATAATAATCTCCTTTTCCCCCCCAACATAGCAAGCATTAGATATAGATTTGCCAGGGAAGATGTCTAATCACAGATAAGCTGCTTAAGTATATCCAGTTTTCTTCCACTTCTGATCATTTATTGTAGCTTCAAGATGGGGAATACATATATAGTACTGCTGAGATAATTAACCACAGATATGTTATGCTATCAAACCCGTTTACTTCAGGTGATTTAGATGTTATGTTCCACGAAGCATGTACTTGTTAGTGGACTGACTCTTACGGAGCAGGCTTCTCTGCAATTGGGTGTATATTAAACTGCCCACATACACTCTTGGTCAAAGGACACTCCTTCCCGTTAATTATGAATAGGTACCATTGCTGCACAATAGAACTTAAGATTTCCCGTTTTTAATTTAAAGTTCTGTCCTTTTGCTATCTCTGCAATTTATAATCATTGTTTTCCAAGTCAGTATTAGTACCGTATATGATGAACTATTCTAAAAGTAATTATGCTTCCACGAATTATTTTTTTGTGTGGAACTTGTTGTACATATATATCAAGCAAACTCAAGTTCATAGATGTTTTTAAAATTTCCATTTCACAGTCTTGAATTTCTCAGGGCTTTGACTTAGATTCTGATTTAACAATTGCTCTAGGTTACAGGTAACTTAAGACTCTGAGATGAGCATATATGCAAAAAAAATGTTGACATAGCAGCACATTACTGCATTTGCTTTAATGATTGTTCATGAAAATTATAGAAGAATATTTAAATGGATGCAGCCAGTGAATTTGAGTTCTATATCACCCATCCTAATGAATATGCATCCACTCAAAGGTTTCAACAATAACATCATTCCTTTTCTCTCATTTTTTTTCTGTGAAAAGCAAGGACACTCTATTTAAAAAATAACATTAATACAATGTCATGATTGAGTATTGAAATGAACAACAGTCAGAACAATCATTTTCTCATTAGTCTAGAGCTGTAGCTTGGCAACATAATATGTATTTTGAAAGAAAAACAGCTAAAAAAGCATGAGATATTCATAAATAAAACAACCATTCATTACATTTTCATTGCCGAATATTTTTTAAAGGAAATAAAAAGGTCATTTCAAGTCATTGACAAGCTAATATTAACAATGCAGCAAAACAAAAGAAAAATTCTTAAATTCTTCTAGACAATTCAATAAAGCTTTGCCCAAGGCATTTAAAAATACAGATGGTTGCAAACTAAAATAAGTAAGCCATGTGGGTGAGGGGAAGCTAATTGTAATCTGATGACCCACTTGTTCTCTCAAATTGTTTGTATTCAAAATTTAGCAAATATTGTTTGGAATTTTCCTATGAACATTCAATATTTCTGAACTGAGCCCATATTTACTAAAAATCAACACAATGATTGAAATAGAAAATTCTTCAAGTTTTCTATTTAGCTAATTATCCTCTTACTTATATCTTCTTTCTACAACACAATTCATAGTGACACCAAACAATTCCAATTCTCCATATCTAGGTATTTCTCTTTATAACCTGGATTTCTGCAGGAAAGAGAAAAAGAAAAGTGTCTATTCAAAATTTTATGATCTTGCCCGGCCAGGCCTGGCTCAGGGGTTGAGCATCGACCTAGGATCCAGGTGATCGGCGCTTGATTCCGGGTCAGGGCACATGCCCAGGTTGCTGGCTCGATCAATGACTCTCTCATCATTGATGTTTCTGTCTCTCTCTCTCCCTCTCCCTTCCTCTCTCTGAAATCAATAAAGATATATTAAAAAAAAAATTATGATCTTAAGTGAACACTTTATCTCAAAGTGTATTTGATTTCTTTTTCCCCCTAGAAGAATTTAATGAACAGAAAACCATTGGATGAGAAAGATTGAAATCAAAACATTGAACTTCTTTGATTCTATGAAAGTTATAGTAACAAAGCACTGGAAAGTAGCAGTATAAATGAATCCTGGTGACTCAGAAAGACTGTTTTGAGTTTGACCCAAGATAATTTTGCTATACTCTTACAGATACGTTTGTTTTTTTTCTGTATACAGATAGCCAAGTCAATACTTACATAAGTTTTAGATGAAAATATTTGATCATTGTATTTTGAGAAAAATAGAATAGGGTTTATTGGGTATTTGGAAAAAAACAATAGGTGAAATAGCTGAAGTAGGATAAGAGCAATGTATACTTTGTGAACACATGGGTTCTGTGATAAAAAATATATTAAGTATTATTTTATTTCTCTTAGAGAATAAATATGCAGTAATTGTAGGTCCTGGGAAATTTTAGAGTAATGTAATACATTTAATTTTATGTCTTTTTTCCCCCCCACATTCTTTGACCTTGTAAATCTTTATTTAAAAAATAACTAATGCTTTCAGGACATTTTTTGTTCAAAATATAATTTGAAAATAGTTCTAAACTGAAGAATGCAATTACCATTATTAACAAACTACATAACTCAGGATGGCTGAATTATGGAATGATTAGACCAAGCATTGTGGGAAAAGAGCCTTAAGTAGTTAGTGAAATAAAGGGTCCTGAATATCATTGCTAAGGAATTTATATATTATCCATAGGCTCTGAGGCTATGAGGAGTGGTTAAGGGATTTTTAACAGGCATCTGGTACAATCAGATCTATGTTTTAGAAATATTTTTGAGACATGTATTTAGAATATAGTTGAAGGAATAAGAAAAAGGACTGATAACACTGAAGTTAGAGTAACCAGGAACAAGCACATTGCAAAAAGGAGAGAAAAATAAAGGCTTAAAATCTTGCTGGGGAGATGGGCTAAAATAGTGGAATAGAATTGGAAGATATTAACGCAGTACAATTTATAGGATTAGGAGTTGAATGTAGGAGATGAGTGAGATTTAGAAATCTGGGATGAATCTCAAGTCATCATGGAAAGGTCAGATGCAATAGTAGCTTAAAGAACCAGGGGAGAGCAGTGGTAAAACTTTTACATTGTTTTTGTGATGACTTGTTAACCTAAATATTCTTGACTGACACTTAAAAAAAAATATATATATATATCTTTATTGATTTCAGAGAAAGGAAAAGAGAGGGAGAGAAATAGAAACACCATTGATGAGAGATTCGTCACTGATGGGATGCCCACAACCCAGGCATGTGCCCTGACCAGAATGAAACCATGATCCCCTGGATCCCATGCCAACGCTCAACCACTGAGCAATGCCCAGCTGGGCTTGACTGAAACTTCTTGACCAAAGACATGGAAAGCTTGCTCACCAGGCAAAGTCTCTAGTGCATTGTTAAATGAAGGTTATTATAATGAAGCATATCTCATCCCTGTTGTGGCTTAGTAGGAGAATTCAAATTTTTCCTAATTCTATTATGGAAATGAATGAGAATTTCTTTCATGTTATACAGTCATGTGGCCACTCTCTACCTTTATTTAATGGTATTGGCCCCTTATATGGATTATTCCTATGGGACAGTGTTAAATCATGCTACTGGATGTAATCTCTCTGTATGGATAAGCATTATTACACATTGAGAGGTTACTGGGTAGTAAGTGGACTTCTAATAATTGATGGTTCTTACTGGATATAAAGGAATAGAAAACCTGGATAGTGATTCAGGTTCTATGAAACTTCTTTGCACTGATTGCACTTCCTCATGGTTTCTTAAACTCATTCTGTCCCGCCTAATGTACCTAACCCCCAAATCATTTCCCTTGATTAAGATTTGGTTTCAAGAGAATCTTAGGCAGCCACATGGCCTCAGGGAGCAAGGCTAGGAATGAAATTTGAGTCTGTTGCTTGGTCATCTTCAGCCCCATTTAGCCTCTGCTAGAGACATAGCTTGTCCTTCCTTAATTTGAGCTTTGACCTCTCAGCACTGTTTATATTACTGATGAATATGTCCCCATCTCAGTCAGTTTTTGTCAGTCCACATAGATTATATCCTCACTTTTCCAACAAAAGATCTATTCTTTTTCACTCTCATCTACTTTTTCCTTTCTCCCAAGATAAGAGAAAATTTTTATGCTCTCCTATACACTGCTCTTAGACAACCAATGGGATAGTGTTAAATCCTCTCTGTGTTTAAATCAGGGGACTGCAAACTAGGCCCATGGACCATATCTGAGTTCACAGAACCCAGGGGGGAAGGTCTCAAATTTCTTCTCGCTACCATTTATTTCAGGCCGTGTATTAAATGGTTTACATGTGTTTTACTTATTTGATTGTAGGACCAATCCTATGAATTAGATTCTATTATATAATTTTAAAATGAGGGGACAGAGATATAGAGATATTAAATGAATTGCTAAAACTTGCATAGTTAATAAGTGATGAAGGTAAAACTTGAGTCCTTGTCAGTATGACACCAAGTCCATGTGTGTCTGTGTGTGTGTGTGTATGTGAGAGAGGGAAAGATAGGGAGACAGAGAGACAGAGACACTCAGGAAACCTTGTTTAAAATTGGAAAAGAAAGATTATAATAATAATCCTGGATAGGAGTTTTGCTTACATTGTTATACTAAGATGTATTGGGTGTATGAAACAGAAGTATCTATTCAGCACTTTAGGACATATTTTTCAATGTCCCTATAATCATTATAATAGGGAAACATTTGAGTAGAGTTTGTTAAAAGCCCTAATTATTCTGATGTTGTTACAGATAGTACACTGAAAGGTTGAGCATTTCAGTTTAGTATGTTCTGTAAAGCATACTATTGGTAGTGGTATAAACAAACGGCAGAAGGAAAATGTGGTTATGTGTATAATGAGTTCCTCGTGACTTCTATTTACTGGGAATCCATTTACATTTCTGTTGTTAATCTATGTGAGGCTTTCCCTTTATGTTGATGACCTTTCAAATATATTTTTCTCTCATACATGAAGCTGATTTTAAATAATATCTTAATATTCTAGAGGTTTTGGTAAGGGAACATTTTATAAATGTTTTGATATAAATGGCATCAATAGCTTCCTAGGTTGAATTTAGTATAAAATAAAGTATTTCCACAGCATAGTTTTCTTGAATTTATAGTTCACACTATTCATGCTTTCAGAGAAAGTGTGAATAAAACATTTTTAAACTTTAAACTGAACAAATATCTATGTATTTATATCTACACTTATAAATCTGGGTGAGAACATGATCTCCGAGTGACCCAAATTACTCTTTTATACTTACAGGGCCCATTGATATGTACCCTTAAAAATAAAAAAAACAAGAAATAAACACGCTTATTGAATGAAAAAAAGAACAAAAACATTTTTTCTCCATTTTCATGAAATAATGTTTGGCGTTGCTAAGAACAGTTTCCTGGATTAGACTTTAGAAAACAAGGCTTTCATATAAATATAAAATAACTGAGAAATTCAGAATTTACCTATTGTGGTTTAATTTGCTTTCTTACATTGGTATAAAAGGTTTAGGGCAAAATGAATTCAAGAGAATATTATTGCATTAGTTTTCTAGGGCTGCCATAACGAAGTATCACAAACTTGGTGGCTTAAAAGAACAAAAATTTATTCTTTCATAGTTCTGGAGGCTAGAAGTACAAAATCAAATTATTTGCAGGGCCATGTTTTCTCTGAAGGCTCTGGGAGAGCATTTTTCCTCACCTCTTACTACCTTCTGGTGGTGGCCAGTAGTCTTTGGCATTCCTTGGTTCATAGACACATCTTTCCACCTCTGTCTCCATGGTTACATAACTTTATTTTTGTGTGTGCCTGACTGTGTCATTGTGGGAAAATTTCCTTCTTATAAAGACTCCAGTCACTAAATTAAGGCCCATACTTCTCCAATATGATATCACGTTAACCTAATTACATTTGCAAAGACCCTATGTCCAGCTCAAGTCACATTCACAAGTAATAGGGGTTAAAACTTCAACATATTTTTGGGGGAATACCACACAATTTAATCCACAACAACCATAATAGTTTAATCATTATTTTAAATCTAAGGTGTGGGGTGGGGCAAGGAAAAAGGGATTGGGGGAGGGGTAGTGGAGAAGACTTCTGTAATACTTTCAACAATAAAGATAAATTAAAAAAACATATTATTAAAGAAATAGTAGACATAGACAATTAAATTGAATATGCTATCTGAATAGCAAATCTAGTATACATTTACATCATTGTTCATTAGAAATTCAAGTATCATTTCTTATTGAAATTTTAAAGATAATTTTAGGTTAATATTTTAAAATTATTTTTAAAAATTAAATGTGTGAAACAAACAAAAAAAATTTTAAATTGCTCACTGTTGACTAACCTGTTCAGTGTTTGAAAATGATATATCCTTGTCAGGCTACCTGACAATAAAAACAGAGTTTGTAAGTGGAATCTTACTGAAAATGCTGCACCTGAGAGCTAATTAGTGTGTTGGCAAAGCTGTCAGTTAAGACTTTATATATATACACATATATAAAATCAGCGGAAAATAAATGAGAGTAGATTTTGGAGATATATGAATACAATTTGGTGTCACAGGTACTCGTATATATATATATGGCCCTTATCTCATGTTTTTGAGGAACTAATAAAAGCTGTTGCTTTAATTTGCTACTTGAGAAATGCAGATAAAATGTGCTCATATAAAATAATTCATTCTTTTATTTAACTATAAATATATGCCTAGTTATAACAACTAGTATAGGTATGTACATAAAATGTGAAGTCTATTCAGAGCACACAGGCTCCGCTTGATTACTCTACCTTAAAGGACTTATAAAGTAGATTTCAATTCCTTGATTGGCAAAGGTGTTGAACACGAGGAAGGGAAGATGGAACTTGTGGAGCTGAGTAATGGCAGATATTTTCCCTTGCTAGCTGAATGCCTCAGATTTCAGCACATGCAATCACTAACAAATGCAAAAAGATCTTGAGGATGCAACTAAGACCACTCCCAACTGACCTTTTAATCACAAGTCTTATTCAGTGATTACTGCTAGCCTTTCACTTTGCATACATTTTTAAACCAAAAACTCTATGAAATAGTAATATCCCAGGTGTAAGAAAGAAAAACCTTACTTAGAGAAGATAAGCAATTTATTCAAGGTCTGAAGTGAGTAGTAATTTTAATTCAAGTTCTCACATGCTTCTTTTAAACTGGCCTATGTTTAGTTTCTAGCACTTTGCTCCTACAAGATGTAGAAACTTTATGCACTCTGACTAGGCAAATTCTTATTTTTTCTCCAATTTTCAGCTAAACTGTATCCCTAATTATACCCATGAAAGCCTTAATGACAGTTAGTAAACCATAGTGTGGTAGATAGAATAATGCCCCCACCCCAAAGGCATCCACATTCTATTTCTCAGAAACTGTAAATATTATCTTACATAGCAAAAGTTATTTTCAAATGTGTTAGGTTAAGGATCTTTAAATGGAAGTTTGCTATCCTGGTCAACCCAAGACATAAATGTCCTTATAAGAGGAAAGTGGGAAGGTCAGGGAGAGGGGAGTGTGACAATAGAAGCAGAGGTTGGGATGCTAAGTTTTGAAGATGGAGATAGACATCATAAGCCAAGTATTGCAGGTGACCCCTGGAAGCTGGAAGCAGATTCTCTTCTAAAGCCTACAGAAGGAATTCAACTAAATTGGTACCTTGATTTTAGCTCATAAGAGGTATTTTGAACTCTGACCTCCAAAACTGTAAAATAATACATTGTAGTGTTTTAGGCCACTAGTCTTGTGGTAATTTGTTACATCAGCAATAGGTAACTAATACACATAGCTCATCAAAATCTCAACTGATACCTTAAGGCTTAACTTACTGTCCTCCATCCTCAAAATGTCATCATAAATAAAATTAGAACATAGTAGTGAGGTCAAGATTCAGAAGCAAGGTTTTGTGAAGAAATGGACCATTCCTAAAAACACAATCTGTCCAAACCCACAGAGGAAGAAATAGATGACCTAAGTAGGCCTATATCTATTAAAGTTGAATCAATAATTGATAACCTTCCAAAATAGAAAGGACCAAGCCCAGGTGGGTTTACTGGTGAATTCTACCAAACATTTAAACAAGAAATTATACAAATTCTCAATAATCTCTTGTAGAGAACAGGATTTCTTATTTTTGTAGGATAGGAAGCAGAGGAAATACTTTCTAACACATTCTATAAGGCCAGTATTGTCCTAATACCAAAACTAGGCAAAAAAATGACAGAAAAGGAACTACAGACCAATATTTCTCATGAATATTGACACAAACATTCTCAACAAAATATTAGCAAATCAAATCCATAGGTATACAGATGGAGAGGGAGAAATAAAGTTGTCTTTTTTTCACAGGTGAAATTATCATCTATGTAGAAAATGTGAAAGAATTGCCAAAAAAAATCTCCCGGAAGTAATAAGGGAGTACAGCAAAGTTGTGGGATACAAGATTAACATACAGAAGTCAGTTGCTTTTCTACATACCAACAATAAAGAAGTGGTATTTGAAATTCAATATGAATAACATTACATTAGCCCCACCCCACAATGAAATACCTAGGTATAAATTTAACAAAATAGGTACAAAATTTATATGAGGAAAACTACCAACCTCTGATGAAAAAAATCAGAGAACAAAATTAATGGAGGCATATTCCATATTCATATATAAAAAGACTGAATGTTGTTAAAGTGTCATTTCTTCCCACACTGATTTATTTATTCAATCAAATCCCAATCAAAATTCTAGAAAGTTACTTTATGGATATTGTCAAACCGATTCTAAGGTTTATATGAAGAGGCAAAAGATCCACAATGCCCAATAAACATAGAAGGAGAGCAAATTTGGAAGACTGACACTACTCAACTTCAAGACTTACTATAAAACCACAGTAATCAAGACAATGTGGTACCAGTGGAAGAATAGACAGATTGATATAACTGCATAGGACAGTGAAAATACTCTGTATAGTACTATAATGTAGATACATGTCGTTACATGTTTTTCCATGCCCATAGAATGTACAATACCCAGAGTGAACCATAATATAAACTGTGGATGCTAGGTGATAATGGTGTGTTGATATTGGTTTACTGATTGTAACAAATGCTCCACGGTGGTGGAGGGTGTTGAGGGGGGGGGGGGGTGCATGTCTGGGTTCAGGGAGTGCCTTGGAAATCTCTGTACCTTCCTCTTGATTTTGCTATGAATCTAAAATTACTCTAAAAATTAAGTGTTTAAATGCACACATACACACATCATGCAATTCCACTTATATAAAATTCCAAACTATTCTGTGACATTGCAAAATGATTTTAGTTACCTTTTGTGAAGAGGACTGGGACAGTACTTAGGAAGGGTCACAAGTGATTTTCTTGGGCACAGGTTATAGTTTATTTGTTGATCTTATGGTAGTTTACTGAGGTTGTTCATCTTGTGATGATGAGGCTATACCTATAGAATGTTTGCACTTCAATAAAAAATGAATAAATCTCTGGCCCAGAGTCCCTGCTTTTATTTTACTCTCTCCAAGTGGAAACTATTATTTAACTTCAGTTCTTGATAATACCCTAAGAACTCATGCTTTAAATTTAGAATGTGGCTACACAGGGTGGAAAGCTCTGAGTGAGAGATCCATGCTGAAATCAAGATCACAGTATATAAAATAAATATAAAGGAACTAACTGATTGTTATCTTGGGCCAAAAATCAATGTATACATAGGAAAATGTACCTATTTTAATTTCCAGGGAATCTGGAAAATGTGGCATCACAGGCAATATAAGGTACACAGGATATTACTTACCACAGTTGCATTCCCACTACAATAATTTTTATTGAAGAACATGAGTTTATACCATTTCTTTTGGAAAAAGAGTTTAATTGTAATGAGACAAAATAATGTTAGTATTCATTTGACTGTGTGAACATTTAATATTGACCATACAAAATTTTCAGTGGGGATTTCAAATGTGATTATGTTAGGGAATTTTAAGTGCAATAAATTTAATTAAATGAAGGTTCCCTGTTTTACTAGCAAAACCAAGTTTTCTTCATCTTCACCACATACTTAGCAGTGTTAATGTTCTTTTCTTATGGCTACAAATAATCTTCATAAAAACTTGATAAAATGCCTCATCGTAGTCAGTCTAAAGCTGACACTTATGTAACTAGCATGGCTCTGTGCCTTTTAATGACTCATTTTAATGGAAAATAATCATTCTTTGAAACTTCCTGGAGAAAGTACAAAATATTTTCTAATATATGGAGAGAGAAATCTATGCAAGACTTATTAAAGGGGGGGAATAAAAGGACTCTTGAAAATGTTCACCTCTGAAGATGTCTATTTACTGTCTGACATTTTCTTGACAGTAAGTTATTGAGATATAATGTGGAAACTTGGCAAAGGATACATGCATATTTTTTCTAAACTGTTGTTTATTGAACTTCACACTTTGTGTCAAACAGCTAGAGGCTAGAGGAAGGTTATACAGCCTTAACAAAGACTGATCTGATGTGACCTTGACTTTTAGGCTCTATCAAATAGCAAAATAATGAGTTATTATGGGCAATAGAGGAGAATAGTGGTTATTAAAATGACAGACATTCCTTTTATTTCACCTACAAGACCTTTCATTCTAAAAAGCATTTTTCCACACACAGCAAGAAGTTTTATGGAGAAAGAAATCATGGGACCTGACCATATTTATTAAAGTGTAGTCCTGAGGTATGTCTAAAGGGTAAAGCATGAATGGAGATTTTAAATATGAAAATTTAAATATGAAAATTTAAAAAAAACATCATATACTCACCTTGCTGATAATTATATGGTCTGGAGTCTCTGCCTTCTCTCCCATCACCTTCCCCTGCCTCCCTGCCCATCTCCTTCCCTGAAACAGCCCTACAGATTGGGGTGGCTTTTAGAGGTGAAGGTTTCAGGTCACAACCTGTGGGACCACTGTTGGGTGTGGGGGGTGATTTATTGTTCCTTTGGGCTCTTTTCTATTTAAGTTTTACTCTGTGATTACCCTCAGAGCTATTGTCCTTTGACCACTCCCCTCAATACCACCCTTACCTGAGGGGTAGATTGTAAACCCCATGCTTCCCTCTGAAACCGGCCTTTGGTGAGGAATTCGGGGCTTTTCCCATCTCTTCTCTCCCCAGTCTTTCTGGAGGAGTCAGCTTTTCTTTTTTCTCCTCAAGCTCCTTTTTGCACTGTCACTTCCCAACACATTTTGTGATACATCCTCACTTTAACCAGAGGCCATCAGTGAAGGCTGGAAATAGTCTCTGACTTCCTTCATTTAGTTTTGGAACCACATTTAATTACTCTCCATAAGCTTGCAAAATAAATATTAGGTCATTAGCCCTGCCATGCTCTTCTGTCTCTATTAGCTGAGGCATTTTTTAATTATTATTATTATTTTTAAGCTCAGGTTTTGATGTGTTGAAAAGATTAGTCAGGGTTACTCAGATGAGCCAGCTGTAAAAGTCCTTGGTGGTTACACATGGGAAAAGGCCACATGAAAAAACTTACATACAACCCCTGTAAATAAATTTTCTTGTCTGGTAATTGCTTTCACTTTTAAAAATTGAACAAGTTTTAAGTTTTTACATTTTAAGTTCTTATTAAGAAGTTTTAAACAATGAGGCTCTCATTTGGTCATCCTTGAAATCCATTTGGGTCTAGTTTGGAATCTGACAATGGGAATAAAAGGGCCCTTGAGTTCAGTATACGCTACTGTTTTTCTGATTTTCAGTTGGGATTTAAGAAAGAACTGTGCAGGGTTGATCCCCAAAATTGGAAGACTTGACTTCCTTTCAAATTACTGTATATTTCCACTTTACTGATAAGAACTACTAAATGCTGAAAATGTGGATGCATACTGAAATAAAAGCAACTCATTGTGTTCTAATATATGCATATATGCATATGCACATACATACATACATACATACATACTTACACACACACACACATACATATTATGCCCTCAGTTACTGGCACATATCTCCTACAACCCTTTTAATTTCCTGAGTTATAACAGAGACAGGGTGTATTCTGTTCTAAGGAGGTGACTCTTGGCACAACCCTAGATATTTTCAGGATGAAGATGGTCACCAGAAAGACCAAGCCTTGATTAGAAGCTTTGAATTTTCAGTCTCACCCACCAATCTCCTGGGAGGGAAGAGGGACTAGAGATTAGCCAGTCACTGATGGGCAATGATGTAAGCAATTATTCCTATGTAATGAAACCTCCATAAAAATCCCTCAACGATGGGGTCTGGGGAGCTCCTAGGTTGACTAACACATTTATGTGCCGGGAGGAATGGCTCACCTGAACTCATGGAAACAGAAGCTTTTCCTCTAAGGGATCCTTCTGAACTTTGCCATATGTAAATCTTCAGCTTTCTGTCCTTTGGTAAATTTTATGATAAACTGGTAAGCAAAAGTAAAGTGTCTTTCTGAGTTCTGTGAACCATATCAACAAATTTTTGAAGGCAGTTGTGGATACCTTGATTTATAGCTAGTCAGTCAGAAGTACAGGTGACCAGATACTTGCTATTGCTATCAGAAGAGAGGCCAGTCTTGTGGGAGTGAGCCCTAAACTGGTGGAGTCATGCCAACTCCAGGTAATTAGTGTTAGAAATGAATTGAATTGTAAGGCCCTTAGATTGTGTAAGAGAATTGGGGACTTGGAGAGTTATGTTTGGTATCAGGAGGTAAAATTAAAAAACTCACAAATAAATGAATAAATAATCATTTCAGGCACACAATTATTCAAAATCTTAATCTCTATGTGTTTATTTAATGAACAGTACTTTTCATCTTTAAGCCTTGATTTTATATTTGCATAAGCTTTTACTAATTAGAGCCTAAAATACTATATTTGGCAATGAGTATGTTGGTCCTTTTTAATAGGAAATATGAACTTATAGCAGAAGTAATCCAGTCTATAAAAGTAATAAATGGCAATGTCTTTAAATACATCAGCAAAGAGTCAACTGATCAGCCAATCCCAATATTTAATATTTTTAGAATTTCTATGGAAATTTTCAATACTTTAAGAAAAATGTGTTTTAAGTTTTGGGCACAACTGAGATGCAAGAAAGTTGTAGGTTTAATGGTAGTGTTTCAAAAGGTTCCTGAAGTTGTGGAAAACAGAAACAAAATGAGTTGTGGGAATACAACTGACAAGCTATAAATAAGTAATTGTATTTTTCACATTTTGATCTACAAAAGTTTTGTTGTCCTTTTTCTCAGCCAGAGCACACTTTACGACTTATTGTATTTTATATTGACTTTGAGTAGTTTGTTCTGGTGAGTTTACACTTAAAAAAAATACATATGCTCTACTACTGGTTTTTCCAAACCAATTAATCAACAAAATTCATGTGGAAGAGGGGCTACGGGTCATCTAAATAAGGAGATACATTTTAAAATTTTGAGAAAATGTTCCGGATCTGAAGGACTTCTCCTTCAGAGCATCTATCATTTCACAAATCCGTTCAGATAGAAGACATTTAATGACGCTGACAACGGGTCCTTCATGTAGCTCACTGTTTGTAGGGCTTTGCTTTCTTGTCAGAACCAATCAATGGCCTTCAGAACAAAAACTCAGCAGTAGTGAAACAGAAAGAGAGAAGGGGTGTTTTGTGGTCCAGGATGCATTTCAATAATCTGAAACTCTGACAGATGAGGAATTTAAGCTGCTCAGTATAATTCTACAAATGAGGTGTGTGAGAGGGGTTTTCATGAAAATAAGTACCATTTCGCACAGGCTTATGTGTCCTCATGTGTTCTCTGACGCTCATTAACAGACTGGCAAAGTGTAAAACTTTATCTACAAGTTTTTCACACTCACTCCCTATATGTTTATGTTTATGTAATATATGAATTTCACCAGGAAAACATCTTGAAAGAGTATTTGAACTGAAAAGTATATTCATAACATGAATTAAACAAGAGTTCTGTTTGATCTTTCCTTGAGAGAAGTGCATTTACATTTTCAAATGTGATCATTTATTCAAGTGCCATAGTTTGTGTTAGACATTGCAGAGATGATCATGCCAGCTTGTAGGGACGCTGGCTTTGGCTACAAGTGAATAGATTCACAAATGAGTCTTAGGGTACATATTTATTATTCAATGAATCTTTTAATTCTTTTTAAATGTTGTAATTATCAAAAACATGATTTGATGAATATCTCCAGGGCTTATAATAAAATAAGTGAAAATTCATTATTTAGAATGTCTAGGTTAATACCATCAGCATGCTACTTGAATCATTTTAAATGCAATATCCATGATCAGATCCCTCGTGTGGCTTCTTTTATTCTTATTATTTCCAACATACTTGTATTACTCTTTGTAAATAAGCACGTGTGCACAAGCTGTATTTACAACAGGAAAATATGTTTAATGTATGGGTATTTAAATTTCAAGAAAGATAAGAAGCCTTATTAAGGGAAAAATGAAACTTAAAGACTTAACAGAATTATTACAAAATTGTCTTTTATTGTGATAAATTAATAGAGTTTGCTGTTTCATATTTGCATAATGAAATAATTACTCTTGTATAGCTATTTTCATGTAAATGAACTCTACATGCCTTTTAAAAAATTCAATTTATACAATAGAAAACTAAATGACACTGAGATTGCCATGACTTACCTTGACGACTTTTACAAGCTGAAAGTTTTAGTCTTGTGATTTATGTTTAATAATTTAGCACATTAATAATATTTTAGATGTGGATTGTTGAACATAAGCATTCAGATTACTTAAATGAATATTTAATTTTTTACTCACCTTGCCAGAAGACAGAACATGAATTTAATTGCCTGATATAAAATGTGAAAAAAAGATCAGTAAAAATGTTAATATAAAAAAAAATTAAATAAAATATGTATATTGCTTCCTTTTGGGGCCACAAATAATCATTGATTTAGCATTGATATTATATAATAAAAATATAGTAGTATTTTACCTTACTTTTCACATGAGACACATACTTAAATGCACATTTTAATTTGAGTCTAGTTTTTACTCTGAATATCTTAAATAACATTATGAATATTTTACATAATGAGTCTAGCACTGTGCATAGAATAAATACCTGATGAGCAATACTTCTTTTGTATTTTTCTTCTGTGTTGATCCCCCCCCCCCAAAAACAACAACATGCTAGAGAAAGCTACCATTAAGGTAGGGTGGGACTCTGACCACACCTCCCTCCCCCACTGTCCCCCAGACAGTCAGGAAGTTGCTGTGAGCAATACTCTGAATATTGCCAAAATGAATACTTTAACATTAGTATGAAAAGATGGGTGAAATTTTTGATGGGACTAAGGCCTAAAATACACAATCCACATTCCTCCATACTGGATATTTTCCTATCTTCTTTGGAGTAATTCAGCAGTTTAGGTGACAACTTATTACACACGCACACACACACACACACACACCTTTACTGTAACTAAATTCTAGAGACTCATACAGGCTGAGTTATAATAACTTACTTTGCAAACTAAAATCTTTGGGAAACGTGCTGAATTCTGTCCTCTGGCAGATGCTGCTTCAGGGCCCTCCGGTGCCCTCGGAGTGCTCAGTCCGTATGGGAGAGGCTGCTCTTGAGAATTTGCAGGTCAGGCTGTAGCATTTCCTTGCATGTCCGTCTTCACCATCCTTCCTCATTTTTTCCCTTTATGTTCTTTTCCACTCTCATTTTTAATTTTTTTTTTTTTAATTTGTATTGTTTAGGTTTAGAAACCAAAATTGTGAGTGAGGGCATAATCAAGGCTAAAGAGTATTATTGCCAGGTGGCTACTTCCTTTCCCTGCCCGCCCCATGCTTCACCCACCAATCTGGTCCTGCCCCCATTTCTAACCTCCGTTCTTTTGTACATGTGACTTGATTTAAATTGTCCCTATTTTAAAGATACACTATACACAAAGAAAGAAAAGTCTGTCCTTCTACAGCAGGCTGCAATTTAACAGAGGAAAATAACACTCAATATAAAATCTTCTTTTTGTATGTGGAAATGGGAATAAATTCCTTCAAATTATTGGACTGAATTTATGCCTGTTATATCATCTGCAATTTTCTCTGATTGGGGAGAATTATTTATATCTGATTCAGTTCTGCTACTGGCAAACTTAGTCTCAAGAAATGAAATTTGAGTACATTGGAATGTTTCAGGTACTAACCTCCACATTTTACTGTCTTATGAATCAACAGTATATTTAATTAAAATGAACAGAACTGACTATGTTCATATTAAAAGAGAATAAGCGGTTGTCTTTACACAATTTAATTAACTCATTCTAGAAATCCAGGCTTTTTTCCTAAAAATGCACAATTTATTACCCTTCCATTTAAGTGTAAAAGCCCTGATTTATTTTTTCTTTATTTCTTTATTTTTTTTCATAGTACACACATCTCCATGGAAACAAACATAAAGAAAAACTCCACATAAAAAGTCTATAACCAGATGGAACGTTAGAGAGTTTTTCCCAAGTCCAATCCAAGTCTCAAACTCCCCTGAAACTCACAGCAATATGTCATGTAACATTTGAGTTAGCTCTTTGAGGCACTTACTGCCTGGAAACTTTTCCACTTAGGATTTGCACACAAGTACACCAGACTAGTTCTCATTTTTAGCAACTTCTTGAAAAATAATAAATTGAAGTGTTTTGGGGTTACTCTTCATTTTTTATTTAAAGAGAGAATTTGGATGTTATGATGAGAGACGCTGTTGAGTTTTATAGTCAGATGGTTGGGTGATGTTTTATTTTAAACAAATATGCAAACTGTATGTTGATGAGCCAGGAGCCTGAGTTCCAATCCCAGAGCTGTCATTAGTTTCTTCTGCTGTAATGGATATGTCATCGGAACCCTGTCTGCCTCCACCTTCTTATCAGTAATACCAGAATAAGACGGTAGTACTTACTGACTTCAAAGGGGTAAAATAACAAGTATTTTTAAAATGCACATTTTAAATGTCTGGCGGAATTTCCATATACATATATAAATTTATGAAATATGTTTGATATAGTCATTTAAAAAAAATAGAAGGTCTGTTGTATTTATCACAAAAGATAAGGCATGTATTTGTGGACTAAAAAAAAAAAAAAAAAGAATTAAAACATATTCTTTCTTTGAGTTTCTTGGCTTCCAACACAAAGACTTCAGAATGCAACCTGACCCCCACTCTATTAGATGATTCCTGATGTTCCTGAGGTTTTCATTCCATAAAATAAATTGCTGCCATCATTCTCAAATGATTCTCTAAAATAGTAAGATCGTGGCTGTATTGCAGTGTGAAACTGCAGTTTAAAAAATCTATTTAAATGCAAAGCAAGTAAATAATTTTAACAAAGTTAATATAACAAGTAATAAAAACAACAGAAGACACTACTTCAAACCATTAATTTCATAAGGGGCCTCAAAATTCATTAGGCTCTACCACTTTCTCTTGTTAAATGGTATTGGTCCTTTAGAAATGTGTCTTATCCAATCTCTACTACAATAACTCCTCTTAGGGGCTATGAGAATTCAAGCCTTTCCTCCTGTGACATTCACTCCTTTAGAGCTGAGAACCAAAGTGAATTAATTCTTCCCACACAAAGAAAATATTAAATTTCAAGGAACACAAGTTTAGTGTTTATATATAGTCATATAAAACACTCTTTGAATTAAAGATAGTTGCTATGTTTAAAGAATCTCTTGCTTAAGTCAAACGTTTAACCCTTAATGTGTCATACCTGAAACCTTAGCTCTGTTAAATAACAAAAAATTGAACTGAGTGAAATGTAAATATGTTATTGACTTTGTTAAAGGAGTCATGAATCAGGCTGTATTTGATCTAGCAAGTAAAAAAGAGCTCTGCAAAGGTGTAAAGAAAAGTTTCCAAAGATGGAAAGGGGGCAGAAAAGGGACATTATTAGTAAAGAATACATTGTTTCAGGCAAGGTTGCCCTCTGAAAGGGAAGGGAAGGGACCTACTGGGTGGGTTATCTTACTGGTGCTGACCAGGTTAATTGCAGGTTAACCTGGGAGAGGTTGAGACTGCAGTTTGGTTAGGTATTAAGTCTTGGTTTGCTGACTTGGGGCTTAGCACACATGACTCC
Source organism: Miniopterus schreibersii (assembly GCF_964146895.1). Taxonomy (NCBI): domain Eukaryota; kingdom Metazoa; phylum Chordata; class Mammalia; order Chiroptera; family Miniopteridae; genus Miniopterus; species Miniopterus schreibersii. Next base: position 50,731,990 of record NC_138109.1, on the reverse strand, counting down.
ATTTTTGGCCTGTTGTTTCTTTGTAATGGGTCTATATTTGGCAAAGGAATATTTTGACATGTTTTCTCGGTATGACTGATGTGACTATGGATGAATCCAATACCCTTGCCATTTGAAACTGGTCTCTTAACTATAGTGAGCTAAGACTTAAAAGCCCCTTTATATATAAAGATTAAACATAGCATTTTGATTGAGTCGGATAAAGTTTGAAAGATTATCTGAATATTTTGTGGTTGTAAAAATTCATTATTTTTGTGAAATATTAAGTGTGTACATGAAATATATACATTTTATTAGTATATATGCATCTTAACATAAAATGTGAATTGATGACAAAATTACTGAAGGTGGAACTGTGGCTTATTGACCCTTTTTAATCTTGGCACCAGCTATTTTATGGCATTATTAATTATCTATAATACTGTTGTTGAATGAATGAATAATTCATTTTGGATTATATGTGCCAGTTAATACTGGAAGCTTTAAACATATGAATACAATATAGGTTCCATAAAACAGATGAAGAGCCACATTGATAATTCAAAAGCCTAAAATATATTAAAATTTTCATATTCAAGAATAATTTCAACCTCCACAAAAATTAAACTTCCTCCAGAGCAGAAGGTAGTTGTATTTTAATAAAATAAGCAAAATGCAAAGCACAGAGGGTCATAAAACTTAAAATCTTAATGTCTCCTTTGTTACTTCTACTTATGGTGTGGCCTCAGGCAAGCACTGAACCTCACATTTTATTCAGTTGTGGGATAATAATATTTATCTAGCTTATGTGGTTTTGTGTATATGAAGTAAACAATTATTGCAAAGCTCTCTGAAGACTATAAAATATACAGCAAATTCTTCCACTCAGTATCTTCCATTGGATTATAGGCACAGAGGACTCCACGTCTATTAGAACAACATGCGAGGCAGAACCGATAGAGGGACTTAGGAAGAATTCTTGGAGGACAGGGTGTTACTGTGCAGGTAAGAGCATATCATTTGCTCTAAATATCAGAGCTAATGTTTCTCAATTGCTGAGGCCAGCCATCAGGAAATAGAGAACCATGCTATTAGGATTAAATCAAACAATGAAATAATTATATAATTTTGGCAAAAAAAAAAAAAAAAAAAAAAGGATTATTTTTGAACCACTGTGTTAATAATAATAACCATGAATTTATAAGTTTTAAAATTTTGATTTGCAAAACATGTATGCTAATTATCGACATCTGCAGGTGTCTTTAAATATAAAGGTGACTTTACTGGACCTCTTTAGTGCTATATCATGGTAGTAGAAGAAGCATTCACTTAAGGGTCCAATGTATCTATCTTTGCATTTGGGGCTTTTGATTCAACAAACTGTCAGTGACACAGCAAATTAGAGAATAAGCCATAGTTTGACAGATAATTTGGGGGCACTTTTTCACAATGCAAACAATTCCCTAGGAACTTATGCAAGAAGGTGGGATTTCTTTGTCCTGTTGCTGCACTTTAAAGAAAGAGAAAGTAAGAAACACATCTCTTTTTTCTCCCCTGTAGAAAACCTTGATGTCATCAGATTGAAAAGGTCTTTGATATAACCTAATGATTTTTTCACTTGAAAATATTTTGGCTACTGCAATATTTTGTTCCATTCATTTCTATTACTATAATAAAGATTGTGCCAAAAGTTTGGAATTTATAAAAATGCGCCTTCTAAATTTTACAGTTAATATCTTTTTAAAATAACTCCACCAAATAATATCATCTTTCCCCGTGCCTCAGTTTCCACGTTACAGACAAAGACATCAATGATAAACTACCTCCAAGGGATGTTTTTGAGCATTAGTTAATGTTTGCAAAGCTTCCACAGAGAGCAAGGGATGAATAATAAAATAGACTCTCAAAGCAGTATTATCACTCTCGTCTTTCTCATTAGTCTCTAAGAGGCTTCATGCCAACTGTTAGCATTCAGCCACCAGAATGAGGGGTTTCTATTTTAATTTTGCCTAGAAAAGTGAATGTTCTTTGAACATCTGGGGTTCACCTCAGCATGATTCCAGTAATGCTTCTTTAGACTCAGGTACGGGAGTGTGATGACCAGTGCCACAAAGGAATTCATATCTAATTTTAGGCCTGCTGTTTCAATTTATAATTTAGCTTACATTTTAAACCTATTAGGAAAAGCAGTATCTAAGTAACACATTGGAGATTCATTTGAAGTTTCAATGTGAGAAAATTTTGCTTTATATTAAATTACATTAAAACCAGTCTATGAGAAGTGAGTGGACTGAATGGGATTAGGATTTTGGCCAGCTTCTTTCATCTTATTTTTTCTTTTTTTGCATTTGTGTCATGGTCAAAACATGAGGAAAATACAAATGGAAAAAACAATTTCTTTTTTTATTTGTTCAATAATATATCTTAGAGGTTTTTATTGTGTGTGAAATATTGTTAGGGCTTCAGCAGGGTACAAAGCCAATGAAAATTCTACCCCCATGGAAGGCATGTTCTTGCAGCACCTTTAAGATTCAGGATGACCTCACTATGTTTTCATATATTCTCAGCCTGTCACATGGCCTGTCACTAGGTGCAATTGATAAAAAAAAAAAAAAAAAAAATGAATGAATCAAGAACACCAAGGCTGTCTAGACACAGCCAATAATTTATTTACATTAATGCATTCTGGTGACTTATTGGCACTGGGCCATATGGGCCAATCAGAATTAAATATTTAATTGATTTTATAAGGTAGTTGTTATTTTTAAGATTAAGGTGCTTCCATTAATAGAATAAATGCTAGAGACATAAATATAGATTAATGAGCACAGCTGAGTTTTTCTCAGGATTCAGAGAATTAATTTTCATCAGTGGCAACTAAGGAACATGAAAGAGAATAAAGTAAAATTAAACTACATTATTTTGGTTCAAAGAATATAGACAATGGTCAGAGTATCCATAACTCAAATTGCTCTTTAGTGTAGCACTGTAGAAATTACATCTAATTTCTAGGGTAAATTAAAGTCAGGAACAATGCTATGCAATAGAACTTTCTGCAGTGATGACAGTGTTATATATCTCTGCTCTCTAATATGTAGCCGCAAGCCACATGCAGCTATTGAGCTCTTGAAATATAGCTGGTGTAAATAAAAAAATGAATTTTAACTCTAATTAATTTCAACTTAAATAACTTATGGCTGTGGCTACTATTATTGGACAATGCAGCTCTAGAAGAAAAAAAAATGAGTAATAGCTGAAAGGACTGTTTTCCCAAAATTCCTCTGTGACCGTTGGAGCACATGTGTCAGATTACAGTGGCGACACTGGAAGTGATGGATTCTAACTGTCAGCTGGGAGTTGGGAAGGTAGAGGAGCAGGGAACAGCACAGCCTGTGGTTAAAAGCTTTGACTAAGGAATGAGGCAGATCTGGATTTAAACTCAGATTTCAAAACCGTTAGCAGTGAGATTTGGGGCAAATTATCATGACAACTCAACTGTGAGGCAGGAATAGTATCCATACCCACATCATAAGATTTTCATGAGAATTAAATTAGAGAAAGCAAGTATGGTGCCTGGCATTCTGTGAGAGTGCAGTGTGTGACTGCAATTGTTATTATGCTATCATTATTCCATCTGAAGTCTTCTCTGATGATATGTACATAAAGGGAATACATGATAAAATGATCTGTTACTTGCTCTGATATTCATTCTTCCTCGATGCACATTGCCCTTCTCCCCAGTGAAGCTTTATTTCATCAAGCCTTGACTAAAATAGCGTACACTGAAGGTTTACTTGAAAACAGTAGAGAAAAATGCAGTTGCTCCTTTTTGAAGGCAGGGGAGAGAGTGATGCACATAAGCTACCTCGTGGTAGTTTATTCATATTCATGCCATTATTTAGGATATTTAGATGGTTAAATTCTGTATTATTATAGTTCTATTTTAAAACAGGAAATACAGGCTCAGAGAACAGTTCTTCATTACAGGATTATTATTTTGGCTGTCATCATTAGCCCCTTGTAGACAGAACATTATCCAGAAAAATAACATTCCGATTCTTGAATATGGAATGTTGTAGTTTGTCCTACAGTTGGTGATGTTAAAGTCACTCTATGACATCCAAGAGCAGTTATTTAGGCAATGTTATGTCTGCATTTTTAGCAGATAGCCAGTGGGACCAATGGAAGACAATTGCCAGTATACCCCATATAGTCTATATTCTAAGAAGTCAGATGGCCAGAGTGACTTACCTTAGAGTCAAGGGTTGTGAAATAAATTCAGTGATCTGTGACCAGCATTTTACAACTGAAATATAACATAAATTGGAGTACATCACACAAATAAAGATTTTCACAAAACATTTGTTTTCATTACGTAGACATATATGTGTGCATATATTTGAGTCTGCCCTAAGTCATGGTGTATACAATATTTATTATTTGGGTCACAATGAAAGAAACATTTAAAGGCTTATACTTGAGGCTGCCAAGTCTCAAAATGTAATTTTAGGAAATATATGGCCAAAGAGAGAATGCAGTCTAAGATAAGTATGCTGAGAATATAAGATGGCAGGTGGCATTTAAGGGCAGTGGAATATTTATATACTTCACAGACATTCAGAGAGGTTAAATTGCTAAGAATACAAAAAGAAAATTAGAAATATATCATGATACATATGAGGAAGGAAAGAGGAAGGAAGAAAGAAAGTCACCCAGTCAGTTAAATAACAAAGAGAAGGTTTCCAGTAATGTTGGCAAATCTTTGCTGTTTAGTAACTTATCAGGACTAGAAATTTTACTGAGAAAACCTGAGTTTCTGCAGAAGTAGATGTGTTATTTTGCCTCCTAGCACCATAGAGTTCACTTCCCACCCCTCAATTTAATCTTTCTCCTCCCACTCCATGTCTTCTGGAAATTCTTTCACATACTTACAAATATCTCACTCCCATGGAAGCTGCCATCATCCCATATGACCTTCCCCCAGAAACCCTTGATTGATCTGGTGATGGGCATGTGACTAAACCAAGTGGAACTTTTTAATTGAAACTGAGAGAGAATTACTCTCAGGTGATGGTTTTTCAAAGATGTAGAAACAAACAGGCTTGGGCGCCTGTTCTGTAGTGACAGAATAAATGTGACACCCAAAGAGAAGCAAAGATGGGAATTAGAGACAGAACCCTGGTGGATTTGGAGTCATGGACTTCATTTGTTCCTGAGGCCCAGCTGTATTTCTACCCTTCCCAAGGTTTCAGTGTCTCATCCTTCTTGGATACTGAGATTCAATAAATTCCTTTTTCAATCTAAAGTGTTAGAGGTGGCATGGTTACTTGACTAATACAGTGCCACTAGTAAGGTCAGAAAAGAGAAGACATTGTAAGACAGAAGAAAAGAGGGGCGAAGAGCAACACAGGGTAAGACACACAAACCAGAAGGAAATGCAGAAACATGACTACCCTAATATAATTAATACCTGGTGGGAAAGATTGGAGGTCAAAATAGAAAATAAATCTGCAGACACATTTTTAATTACTTTGCTTATATATGTAGAAAAATAGAAACGTGTATATGACACGTATCTCTAAGTATCTAGTAAACCTATTGTTCATAATGCTTTGTCTGAGAAGGCTGTATGTTTACAAACTTCTTTTTCTTCCAGTCTTGGAACTATGCTACATTTTCCAGCCCTTCTTACAGTTTGGAGTTGCTATAGATTGAGTTCTGACCTGTGCAATAAGGGTATTGTGAATCCTGGCCTTTAGGAGCTTCCCTCCAGTGATTCTCATTCTCTTTTCCTACCTATTAACCAAATATAGAGGACTATGATAATGGAGCAAAAGGGAGAGCCACAATGTGAAAAGTGCCTGGCTCAGTAAATGACCACATGGAAGGCCATCCAAGCAAACAACTGTTTGGACTAATACATGGGCTAAAAATACACCTAATATCAACCTACTGACTTAAGAGAGGAGGGGGCTATCTGTTCCAAAAATCAGTGGTACCTTAAAGAACATAATGTCTGTTGTTCACTTATTTTGAAGTATTTTATTTGTACACAAATTGTAATTAAACGATCAAACATTAGGATACTGTTAGGCTAGCAATAGCTGAATGACTAGATCCTACCCATTAGCAAGAGAATGACAACTGATAATGCACATGAATTTGACACTCTGTTCCATGCTTGCTTCAGTTTGCTCAGTTTCAGTGCACTAAAAAGAATAGCCTTATTCTCAAATGGCTGCAGAAAAAGTTAAGTTTACATCTGATATGTTTCCATATCTACAAGGAATTTCTGAATATACTCCACATTTGTAACATAATTCCATTGATTCTCAGACATCTTGTTATTGGCAAACAACGGTGCCTAGGGGGCAGATACAGTTTGATAGTCCCAATCATCAATGACTGTGTGAGAGCTGCTGAGAATTTCAAGTTAAAACAGATATGGGCATGTCTTGAGAGCTTTGTGCTTCTTAGTGAAATTATCTGCTAAGGTGATCTTTGAAGAACATATAAAAAAAAAATCTTAATAAATTTCTAAATGCATCTATAAAATATTATTTGATTTCTCCTGTTTAAAAAAAAAAAAAGCAACCTACTGCTTTCAAATTTATTCATTACAATTGCTGAGTTTTAAGAGAGTCTTGTAAAGATAATGAGTAATTTAAGAAGTATATTTGGGTGCCCATATATTTATTGTAGTAACTCATGAATTCAAAAGTAATTCAGTTGTTCATTGAGATTAGAGCAGTGGTTCTCAACGGATAGCACTTTTGCTCCCCACCAACATGCATATGGCAATGTCTGGAGACAGGAAGGTGCTACTAATATTTAGTGTGTAGGAGCCAGGCATGCTGCTAAACACCCATGCACAGGACAGCTCTCCACAACAAAGGATTGTCTGGTCCAAGACAACAGTGGTGCTGAAGTGAGAAGCCTGCTGCTAGAGATTTGGGCAAATGGGAAGAGGGGTGGAGTATACAGATAAGAATTTGAGTTGGGATCCACCTCAAAAGAGCCTGATAGGTAATTTTTTAAATGCTAAATTATTATGGCAATCCAAACTCCATTTCATTAACTCCTTGAGGTTCCAGAACATTTATCATCTGATAATTGACATGTCAACTTTAAGAATGTCTTCACTCTCCTGGGGAACACTCCCCATTTTCCCCCAGAAATCTGCTTTCCTTAGTTACTGAAATCAGCCCTATCATCATTTTAAGGTAAAAATGCTGTTCTCAAAAGTGCCAATCCATGTCCCCCTCAGGCCTCAGAATATATTTCAATACCTTTCTCCATTACACATTGCCCTCCCTCACAGCCATTTCAGTCTGTGCTTGTAGTGGGCTCACTCCTCTCCCTCCAGCAGATGCTTCCTCCACTCCGTGGTGTTTCACCTCCTTGATTCCTGTTAGTGTTGGAAAAACAAAAGAAGTAGAGTCTTTTTCATACACGTTTGTTTGTCTTTTTAGGTAATGGAAGGCACAAAGAAAAGATAGAGAGGCAGGAAAGGACGTGAAAGGATCAGAGTAAACAATCACTTTGAAGGCTTCAGCTTTTTAGTGAAAAAATGTTTCTCTACCAACACACTGCTGTTTGACTAAAGGAATTCAGCAGCATTTAGATAACAGGAACAACAAAACATCATTCACTGCTTTTCCAGAAGGAAATCAAAGTATTGCTGAGGGTCTTCTACTTCCTGCTGATTTTGTTTTTCTAAAAATGTGTATTGATTCCTTCTACCTCAGAGATTCATAAATGTCATTAAAAATGAATGGCAGGTCTGATTTAAATTAAATGTCAGGTGGTTGATAGGTTTCATAATACTTTTTTAAAATTTTAATGACATTCTTACTTGATTTTGTAGTACAGGCATGCGAAACATAGAATACAAAAATCCACAATAGTATGCGTTAATGAATGCATGAATAATGAAGCCCTTGCTTTATAAAAGTGAAAAGGAACAGTAGTATACCTTTATTTGTTATGGCTTATTCCAAAGCCACACAGGCTATAAAAACACCACATTTCTACTCATTAGATAAGACAGAAACTCCACCTTTGCCTCCTTTGCTCCTATTCTTGTCTTTTAAGCACGGCAATTACATGAGCAAGCCCAAATTCCTTGCCGATTTGAAAAGCACTGCCAGACATCAGGATGTCAAAAGTAGGGCGAGGGGGTTGCATTTTATTATTGTCTATTATAAACTCTTTGGGGCGAATGCCAACCTTTCAAAAAGCCACATTGTGTAAGGATCTGAAAAATTTCTTTTATTTGCTCAGAATGGCTTGTCATGTATCTTTGAAAGGCCTAGAAGAGTAAAACATGCTCTCTCTATATAAAGGTAGTTTGTTTTCCACTCTTTTGCCCAAGTGAGTGTTCATTCGCCATAACTACTTAGATATTAGACATTTCCAAGTGTTTTATCCTCAAACACTTGATTACTATAAATACAAACCCTGAACTGAATCACCCTCACCTGAAAGGCATTCAATTGACCAGAAGGGAGAAATGAGGACGTTCGGAAGCCACTACTCCAGGAACTTGACTAGTTGATCACGGGTAGACAATTTGTGTTATTTTCTCTCTTTGTGGAGTTCACCCCATGCTGCTCCTTACAATCCAAAGTAGCATTTTCATTTCTCCTGACCGTGCTCCCTGATGGATGCTGGGACACTCTGCCACCTCCACTGTACTGATGTGTGGATTTTGGCCCCCCTGTGAATTACCTCTGTTGAATTTTCTTTTGATTTCTTAGGACTCCTGCTGACAAAACCTGCAGCCAGCAATGTACATCCTTAACAGACAGAGCACCCTGCTCCCAGCAGGGCAACCCAGGCGTTCACAGTTCACACACGTTGTTCATCAAGTGCTCCTTGGAGAATGCTGCCTGTGTGCCACAGGCAGGGCTTGAAAAATATTTGACGATTCTCAAAGGACCCACCCACTCACTCCTGCCTATTTTTTTCCAAAGTAGGAAAGAGAGCATAAAAGCTATGATAATCTATTCAAATTCTTTGCTTCCTTAGGCTAAAATAATTTGTGTTCTAGGGTCAGGCACTGAGGACTAAAAAGGCTTAGTAGAGTGTAAATTTGAGTTCATACTTAATTGCATCCTCACTCTATCATTCATTCATTTGACAAGTATTTTTGAATGCTTACCGTCTGTCAAGCGCTGTTTATACACCTAATCTGTCTTTAAAATTCATCCTGTCTTCTATTTTTAAACACGTTCATTTTCTTTCTCCCTTTACTATAAACATCTCCAAAAAAACAAATGTAATTGATCACATGTGATATTTGTTGTGGCATGGCACCTCCTATCAGCTAACATTGAGCTCTGGAATCTTTTCAGCAGAAGTATTCAAATCAAAATCTCTACTTAGTGCTGAGTAGACTCCTTGTAAATATCCATCACCTACTACATCTTATTTTAGCATCACATTAACTCAAAAGTCTATATAAATGGTGCAGAAATTATCTAATGGACCTTACAAAAACAGAAATAACTCATTGTATTGTGTCCAAAGATTGTTTTATAGATTTGTTTAAAGATAATTGCTTTTTAAAGCAAAAAAAATAATACACTTATTTTGGCAAACATTATGATCACAATTTATTATTCTACTTGCTATTTAAAACTTAGTTCAAATGCTAGGACAGTTTTCCATTGCACATTTTTGTATATGACCTACGTTTATCATAATGGCTCTGTTTACATAACACCAAAACTGTCTATTAATTCATTGGGGGGAAAAACAGGTAAAACACATTTTTGCTATGACATTTCTTTCAGAAGAGCTATTTAAACCATTTTGATTTCAAATGGGAATTTTAAAAATCCAATGCTATAGCAAAAGAACTAGATTACAACACATTAAGTCAATGCAAAATAGTATTCTGATATTCCAGAAAAAACTCAGATTTGACTTTGAAATCATACAGAGCTGCTGCAGTATAAATCCCAATCCTGGATATTATTAAATCCATTGCTTTGATCTATAAGAGTATGTTTCCTTGTTTTTCCTGTACATTTAATATGTGTTCTGCCAGGTTGTGTGATGTTTAAATGAGATATCACAGTGAAAGGAACAAGCCATAGGTCCTGCCGTACAATGTGAGCTAGAAAACACTGATTTTCATGACCTTTTTATGGAAAGTGTCATCTTGACTCTCTTGTATTTTTTTATTTAATTGTTCTTTCTCTGTCAGCTATGAGTTTTGTGGTGGTAATGTTGATGTCTACCATAAAGTGTAATAGGACCTCTTTCTCAGAGGTCTTGTATAGGAGGAAGAGAAGGTATTGTAATTCCTATTTTCATAGGGGGGAAAAAGGCTAAGAAAATTACTTCTTCAAAACTATGCAGCCAGAATTGAAACTCACATCAAGTTGCTTAATACATTTCTTCACCATTTTGTGAATTCAGTTTTGTGAAATCGAAATGTACTAAATCATTTGTACCCTTAATCACTTTCCAAATATTGCAACTTTTAAATATTGAGATCACTTATTCAAGGATGACTGAACACATGTCTAATTTCTTAATTTACTCATATCATTTTAATGAAAGTGAATTATAACTCAGTCAATTTACTTTTTGTGATTGACACTGATGATAAAATTAGATCTCAAACAAAACAAGTTAGTTCTTTTCAATTTGTTAGGAAGGGTGAAAACCTTTGTGTAAAAGTACATATCCTTCAACAATGAAGCAAACCAAGGAGTTTGCATTTTTATGGATCTGATCAGAGATGGCAAAAAGGTTTCATCTGTATTAACTCTAATATTATTTGTTCGTTACCAGCTGGAAAGCAATCTTTTTTATCTTTATTGATTTCATAGAGAGGAAAGGAGAGGGATAGAGAGATAGAAACATCTATGATGAGAGTCATTGATCAGCTGCCTCCTGCACACCCCTGACTGGAGACGGAGCCCGCAACCCAGGCATGTGCCCTGACCGGGGATCGAACCCCAATCGCCTGCATCCTGGGTCGACGCTCAACCACTGAGCCACGCCTGGCCGGGCTGATTAGCAATCTTGACAGATACTCTACTAGCTACAGAGAGACACTACTAATAAAAATTCTATTATCCTATCTAGTAAACACAGGGATAGCTGTGATTGTAAATTGCATTATTCACTCCCTAGATGATTGAAACATCATGGCATAGCATCTATGAAAACTAAAATATGCCTCAGACTAAACTAAATGCAACCAAAAATATTTACTTAAGGCAAATTTGTGAATTTAATACAATTATATTTTAATAAGCTATATTCTTTAGCTATGCTGATTACAAAGAGAGAGAAAGAGAACATATTTTAAAACTTACTCTGAGAAATTGGTGGGCAAGTTGTTTGCATTCAAGGGGATCTTTAAGTACCTATACAGAAGCACTAAAGAATATTCCCAAAAGTTAGAACTATTCAGCCAAGTGATTTGATCTATATTATGTTTCTTTCTTCAAGGATTAATTAATAGATTGAACAATAAAAAGCTTAACACTAAAGCAGTATAAAATTATCTAAATTCTCAGATCTGAGGCTGCTGTGGTTAACTAACCTGCAATTACCCTAAAAAGGTACCTTAAGGTACCTGGAAATACCTTCAGTATTTATTACTCATTGTGGTGGCAAAGCCATGTGGGCTGAATCACCATCATATTAGGGTGGAAAGTACTAAGTCTTGTTGAGTCGTATATAGTTTGTATCCCTCACATTGAGAAAGATAATATTAAATTAGAAGAATTCAGAGAGATTGCAAATGCATGTGGCATAAACATTAATTGAAGGAATTCAAGATTATTTGACTCTAAGTGAAAAAACAATTTTGGTTGGAGATGGCAGTTGAACTCAAACATTTAAATGTCTTTCAAGGTGAAGGAGTAAGTATTCTGAGTACTTCCAAAAGGCAATGGGTAAACATTCTAAAGAAGGCAGATTTGGCGTCATCATAAGACCCAACTTTTAATTAAATGTATCCAGTCAATGATATGAGGTTTTTTATATGATATTTTTATATGATATTTTTAAATACAGAGGTGGATTCATGGTATAGTTAACGAAGCTGTTTTGCTCATCTTAACTTTACCAGTCTATTCAAAGGACCTGAAGTTAATTTTGTACTTCTATTTTTATATTTGTTTTCTTCATAAGTGTTATTCAAATATTAGTGTTTCAGGTTCAACAAAACTTGAATCCTTCTCTACTGGATGACAGTAAGTTCTTCATATTCTGTATCATCCTGTCCAACTGTAAGTTAGATTTAAAAGTTATGCTTGTACTCTTTTTTATTGACTTGTTTTATTCTCTATCATGTATTCATCAGACACTGCTATATATTAGTATATCTTGCCTCCCATACATTGTAGGACATGCACAGTTACAAAGGATATTGGAGAAAGAGACTAAAAAGAAATATAGAAGTAAAATTTGACAGCTCCCCCCCCCATCAAATGGCTTCTCCCTGAGTATACACAAATAACTCTGAGTATCACAATTAATTTAACTATCTGGCTTAATCAAGAATTTCAGACGACTATGAAAACAGTAAAGGCTAAAACATGGACTGCTCTGGGGCTTGAGTATAATCACAGATGCATTTGCATAATTTGAATATGGACATAAAAGGGCACAATGATGTTCTGTATGTTTTCACTAATTTTAGTGCATTAGGTGACTTTCTTTTGTGTAATTATAGTTGACTATAATTTTAGAAGGAAAATATTGACAAATATTGAAAACACAAATGCTATTCTTTTCTAAATATCAAGTCTTCCTAATGTTAACAAAGAAGTACACAAATATACTTTAGAAATTAAGGGGCAAGGGGATAGCTCTTAAATATATTGAGGGAATTCAAATGACTAATTCATTAGATTTAGAAATATTTAGAGATGGATAAAATGGCAAGTTGAGTTCATCTCAATATAGCATAAGAAATCAATAAAGATAATTAGTAAGTGAAACTTTAAAAAAATGGTATTGAGGAATAAAGCAGTAAAAATCAAGGAAGTGTTATTGTGAAGAATATTATTTCTATATTGCTTTACAGTGAAAAATCCTGTTTATAAGAAACATTAGGTAATAACAAATGTATTAGAAATGAACTCTAAAGTGGATTTGATTTGTGAACTGAAATTTTAAATTCTTTTTTATTATAAACCTTCAAATAATAGACCAGCACTCTATGTATATGGCCAGTGTTGACATGTGAAGTCAACATTACACCAGTAGAATAAATAAACCAACATCAATAAGGAAACATGATGACTGGTCCATAAGACAGAAAACTTCAGATTTCATTTATGCATGATTGAAAGCAATGAATAATATGTTTCTACCAAGGAGTGTTTTGAACAAATAATGGAATATCTATGAAAAACATTTCTAGTGAGATAAAAATATGATATAAATGATTTAGAGGTTTAACCGAATATGATAAGAGAATTTAAGGAATTAACAATATCCCTAGTTTTAATTTTTTTGAAAAAAAATAAAGGTACGCTCTGGCTGGTGTTGCTTAGTGGTTAGATGATCAGCCCACATGCAGGTTCAATTCCCAGTCAAGGGCACATACCTGGATTGTAGGGTCCATCCTCAGCTCTGCTCGGAGTGAGTGTGGGAGGCAACCAATCAATGTGTCTCTTTCACATCCACATCAATGTTTCTCTCTCTCCACTCTTCCTCCCTCCCTCCCTTCCACTCTCTGAGAAACAATGGAAAAAAATATCCTCAGGACAGTATTAACAACAACAAAAATTGACAGACCATAGTGGAGAGGGTCAATGGGGGGAAAAAGGGGACATCTTAAAAATAAATAAATAAAGCTAAATCTATTGATGAGGAAGAATGCTTTTCAGAACAGGTATTTAATATTTATGAAATAGGGAGTAAGTGTTCATTGAAGGACAAAAATTCCCATTGAAATTGCCAAGGTCTGATATTCAAAGACTTTTTTGAAGGAATTCTTGTGAATTAAATCAATAATAAAAGTTTTCAAGACAGCTGACCCTAATTTTGAGTGCATTTTAGAAGTACTTAGAAAATTAAATATACTGATTATGTCACAAAAGATTTACTTGAAAAGAAACATCCTTTATTTTACCCTAAATAGAACATTTCTTTTGAAAAGACCACTTAAGATTGAGCTTTTATATTAAGTGTGTAGTGTCACAGATTTGAAGACATTTCTAGAAAGCTATATTGCATTTGATTTTGCAAATTTTTTTTGGTGACCGGTGAGTGTGGTGAAAAGCCTAAAGTTAAGGCAAATGTCATGTGCTGCCTTGACATGTGGTAAAATTGGGAGGATTGTGTTAGTCTGACGGCAAGTTTTGCTTCTCATTCTGCTCCCACAGATAAGGTCCAGCAGACAAACTACCCTCTTACCAACACTTGGTTCTTGCTTACTCCTAAGTCATGGATGTGGTTTCTTGTTAGCACCCTGAGTTATTGAAACAGGCCAATTATATCTCCCCTCAAGAACCAGGGTGTCAGCTGACCTTTTTGAGACTCTAAAGCCCCTGGTTGTTCACCCTGTTCCAAATGCAATCTCTGTATGACCCTATATGGTTTTCGGTGTCCTCCTCGGTGGCCTGTGAGTATATGTGACTAATAAACTGTCAATCTCATCTGTCCATTTTCAGGGGTCATGTGTTTGGTCATCTCCATAACACTAGGGCAGAATTTTTTTTCTTACCAATGGAGTGAAAAGGAAGTTATAAAAACAAACAAGAAAAAAAGTTTTATTATTTTTTAATATGAATTTTATTTTATGGTACAGAATCTCAATAACATTATGTATCTAGGAAATAAAATTTCAGCTTATTTTATAATTTTTAATCACTATCTAGAAACTAATTAGATTCTAAGGCATGGGGTGCATTTTATAAATGGAAGTACTGAGGCACAGTTAATACATGAGATGAAGTCACAAGGTAAATTATGGAGAAAGATGTAAATAACAGGTCTCCTTACTTCAAATTCTGTTTTCTTTCTACCATACTGAATTGCCAGAGTATTTAGAGACTTAATATTGAATCTATATTTGATAATAATCCAATACCAAAAATTTGCTCCACATGCTTCTTTTATGTTTCATTAAAATCCTTCTTTTGAAACTTACCAATGTTATTGGACAAAGTCAATTAAACTTTTGTTAGTCAAGAATGACAACTACATAGGATTTTCTGTTGGACAAAGAGTGAAACGGAATCTTCTGATAACCATGCTCTTCCTTCCACCATCTCTCCATTATGGCTGGCTCTACAATAATATCATTGGTTTCTTCTCAGGTATTCAACAAAGATATAAATAGAACAGTTAACTGTCAAGTGCAAATAATTCCTAATTCTAACTCTGTTCCCATGCTCATTATACTTGAAGCTCTTTCAGTATTTCTGATTCCAGTTATCTGAAGGGTAAGAACTAGAAATATAGCCTCTACTCATAACACACACACACAAATGTACAGTAGTAAACTGAGTATATTATTACCTCAGGTCTAAACAAAAGAGATATCTTGTTTTCATTCAAATGAAACATTTGTTTTTTTTGCTTTCCTTAACATTGATGATACTGCCACGAGTGTTAGGGTATAAAAAAAGACCAAAAAAAAAAAAGCACAATTAAGCAAAACACAACTTTTTTGCCCTGTTAATAAAGAAATCTGTGTCTTTATGATTGGACAATATCATGAATTATTTTGCATGTATGTCTTTCTGAAATAATATATTTTTTAATGAATGCCACTAGGTGATTTGGCTATGACATTAGAACTCACCTTAATGAGTACTTGTTCTGCTATATAATTTCTTTGAAAAATATGTTATCAACTAGTCTAAAATTAACATATTCATTGATGTATGGTACTCAATATTTAATTGTTTACACCTAATAATTGTAGATATCAGTGCAAAATTATAGTTACTTAAAAGTACAGTTTATGGATCCAGTTCCTATTATGGAGTTCACCATACAATTAGGTTGTAAAATATGTTATATTAGTGTTTTTTTTAAGGTCACAGTGGAAAACTGCTCTAAGTATTTTTAGCCAAAAATTATGAATGCTATTTCTAAGGTGGGAGATCTTTGGTTGTTAACTGTCCATTTGCCAATGTGTTGAATTGGATCCAGAGCAGTTATCTGAAGCAAGTTTCTACTTGCTCATATAGATGCTATCTGTACCAGCTTGTGCAAAATGTTGGATGGCTTTCCATTCAGGCACCTGTTCTAGCTAGACTTCTCTTCAACCATTAGTTAACACCTCCCCTAACTGTCAAAGCATACAAATCAGCAATTATTTGGTAAGAGAGAAATTGTGGACTCTAGGTAGTTAAATAATATAGTCTTGATTTCTCTGCTCTTTAAGTTTTTTCCCCAAAAATTTTGTTTTGAGAAATAACATTCATGGGTTTTTCCTAAGTTATTTACACTTTATCCACTCTTTTATGTCATAATATTTATCCTAAATCATGTCGTTTTATCAGAGATTTTACATATTTAGAATAAATTATTTTGAATTTTTAAGAAATGTTCTTTGTCATGTAATCATAGGGTTATGGTATGTTGATGAAAATGTAATTATTTACATATAGAGTGGTGTAACCTCAGAAAGATCAAACATTTTTTAACTTGTTTGATTTTCTTGTGAATGTGATTGTTTAAACATTGCACAGATTTGCTTATATTTTGCCCTCTTAACTATGCACCCACAGAATTTAGTTCTGTGCCTGCTCTCCTGACTCTATTGACTAGGTCCTGCAGCTCCATTTAGGTATGCCAGCCATTCCCACCTTATCAGGTCCAACATGTCCTTGTTGGTCATGAACCTTAGTTATTGGCCTAGGGCTCAGTGAGAAGGTAGTAGCAAATTCTGAGGATGGGTGTATCTTGTGAATGTTTTAGCCATTGCACTGGTATCTTTTGCCTGGGGCTATCCACATGACCCTCACCACCAGTGATGGATGGGGTTTTTGTTACTAACCAGATGGCAGACAATCCAATCCCCAAATCCCGTTCCATCATCTCCATTCTCAGACCAAGATTGACACCCACTGTTACAGGTTGGATCTCTGAAATCAGCTTGAGATTAGGAAGCAGGAGGTGTATTAGGGAGCACTCTTGGGATCGACAATTATGAAAGGGAAGACAATAAGTAGGATCGGAGAAGGGTTCTGATGCAGTTTTAACCAAGGCCTGGGCCAGTCAGGCTGGGGTATCTGAAGCTGGCATCACTCTTCACTGCTGTACTGAGTTGAAAGCCAGGATTCAGGCCTTTTTATTCCTGCATTGGTCAGGCATTGGTTTCTGAATGTAAGCCTGGACATTTTGTTCATTTCAGGAATTCCCTCAGTTTCCCTATAGGAAGCTGGCAAGTGAGGGCTTTCCCATGGTGATATTTTGTGCATCTGAGGGAATGAAAGTCCCTGAGGGGGATCTGAGCAGTGCCTCACAGCATCCTCCATGTGGATTATTAAATATTTGACCATGCATTTGGTTCCACTGAAATCTAGAAGAAATACACTGTACATCATCATGTTTATAAACATTTTTATATGCATTAACTATTCAGGTTCTCTTTTCTGTAAATTATAGTTTGGGTTCTTTGCACATCTGAACTGGATTCTTTTTTTTTTTTTTATGTTCAACTGTAGGAATGTATACTATCTCTGTATAGTCTTTTATGTGTAATGTGGTTTTTATGCATTACACATAAATTCTGAATCTGTTTCTTGTTTCTCACTTCAACTATGCTAATTCATTAAACATTTTAAATAATGTTTTTTATTCTGCATCTATTAATTCAACTACTTAAAAAACTTATAAGCTAAATTCTCCTGGTATGGTTCTGTTGAACAGCATTTATAGTTCCATATTTACTAAACTGTTTTATAATTTTGGACTCTGAGTGAAGATTTGGTGGTCTTTTTCTGTGAGAATCATATGGAGCCATATTTTGGGTGGCATGTTAAAAGATAATGTTTTAAAATATAAGTGCCTTGGAACTTTCCTTAACTCATAATTATTTTATATTAATTTGGCTGTATGCTTTTCTTCAAGCTACATAGAGTAAGTTTGATCATTAAAAGCCTGATCTGAGAGCAGGCTTGTATTTATGAAATCTTGCAAACTTATTTCCACCATAGCCCAGCCAAACCAGATAAGTAGACTTGTCATGTTTATTTAGTGGTGGTTGTTTTTTTAAAAAAAAAAAAACACAACAAAACTTTTCCAGAATATATAGCTCTTTCCTGGTTTGGGAAAAGGAGTTATGGGGATGTCTTAATTCCACCATCTCCCCTCCCCACCTCACATTCCAATTGCATGGGCCAAAGTTCATGCCCCTATTCCCCATTAAAATTTGATTTCTGACATTGATAGAGATATAACTTTTAGCTCACCATTCTAGCTTTCAACTTTGTCTTTGATTTGGGTCTTTAGTTGTTTTTGTGCGTTTTGTTTTGTTTATTGCTTTTTTTTACAATTTAAGGTAGAAATGGGCTTAACTATACATTTAAAATAATGTTTATTATATTTGTCCAGGATTTCTAGCTGTATTATAGTGAGATATTTTCAAGATATTTATCTTGCCATAGTGCCAGAAGTGTAAGCATGCCGTCCAATTTATGTTCTCTTTTCTTTACGTGCTGTATTCACACTTTACATCTTTCAGTAACTCCAAAATCCTCAGTTACTTTCCAACTCACACTGTTTTAGTTAGGGTAATATTAACCATACTACAGCTGTGAAAATAAACTCCCAAGTCTTAATGGCTTTAAAAGAATAGATGCTTTCTGTTTACTCATCTAACAATCTGATATGGGTGTTTCCTGTGGTCTAGTGACTTTTCTTGATGTAGTATTTCAAGTATAGAGACTCCTTTCATCCTGGGGCTCAATCAGGAAGAAAAAAATGACACACACCACTTTCATTCAAACTTCTTGAATGGAGGTCAGTCACATAGCCACCTGTTGATACAGAAGGAAGAGAGGAAACCCTTTCTGGTCAAAGCTACCTCTAGTGAAGATGACACATTACAATGGAGGAAACTTCTCATTTCTGTCACAGAGGAGGTGTGATCTTCCCTGCACCTGACATTTCTCTCACTTTAACCTCTTTAACACACCACCTTTTCCATTTTTGCACCCAATCACAATCTGGGGAGGTCTTCCCAGGTAAAGTCAGGGCCCTGTTTTGTAAGAATGACCTAGTAAATCCTTCACTCCTTCTGGGTACTTATAACATTTAATTGATTTAATATCTGAGCAATTGTTTCTACAATCTCTAATTCCCCCACTCAAACATTGGCTCTGTAAAAAAAGAGCTCTTCTCTCCCTCTCTCTCTTTCTCTCTCTTCTCTTTCTCCATGATATTTCTAGTTTCCAACCTTGTCTGTTAAATTTTGAACACAATAAATATTTTTTGAGTGAATAATCAAAAGGAAGTATGCATGAAGTAATCAACAGATTTATAATAGGACCCATAACATTTAGTATCATCAAACCATTAAATATAGAGCTTGTTTAAGTAAGTTAATCAACCAGCAAGAGTTGATGAACATCCATTCAACAAAGCAGGTTTTGTGATCTAGTCAAACATATTCTTTGTCATTAGGCATCTCATACCTACTTGGGGTTGAGGGACAGTGAGGCATCCCCAAGCTGAAGCTAAAACTCCCCAGTAAAAAATTTAAAATTAGTAAAAATAAGTTGCGTTTTTGCCAAGGTATGCTAGTCTTGATGTTGCCACCAAAGATTATTTTAGTTTTCCAATTGGAGACTCTGAATATAAGCTCTATGAGGCAGAGACTCTATTCCCTGAAGAGTGTTTATGCAACAAATTACTCAATAAATAGCTGAGTAAATGACATACTGTCATAATATGCTTTCGCTGTATACCTCAGGACAGAAAGGACTTGTCCTGCATTAAAGAACTGACAATAGCTGTAGCAATAGCTGTTTCTTCTACTTGTTTCACAGGGTAATCACTGAGATCAATGCTACTAAAGCCACACACTAGAGATTCATATCCTAAAAAAATCTACTCATCATCAGTGGGCCAGACATAACTGGTGCTTTACACATTTCTAATGCCATTATCAACATCACAAATATAATGTTAGATACTGTGACAGTGGTGAGTGTTGCATATCTATAACAGCCGGTTAAAAACAGAAAGTTAACTTGGACAGGATTTGGTAAGTAGAGGACTGACCTGGGGCCAGTTGGAAAGGAAAGGTTGGTGTCCTGCTTGCTTTTCATTTTCCCTGCTTCTCAGTATGCCTTCTGAGGCAAGAACTATTTATGGGATTTAGTTGTCAAAGGAAATCAGGCACTCTACTTATTTATACATGAGTTTTCTTGAAGACCTTTCAGAGAAAGACAGATACCAATATTCTTATGATAAATCAATTTAAATGCCTAACTGGACACAAGATAATTCAGGTTATACCTAGTCACTGGACATATATGTGTTTTTATACCTCCTTACTCTGAGAACTGCATTTCCTGCCTTTTTGAAAGAATAAAACTTATTTCATCTAGCAGTCCTATCTATGAAAGGAATATAACACAATTAAATATGCGTTTGTGCCCACAGTGATTATTTGCAGTGATCCAGTTGAGAATTTTATTTGCTCATTCATCCCCTCTTATTTCAATTAAGATCTACACTTTTTTCTCTAAAATAAAATAAGATTTTATATTTAAAACAAACTAAATGAATGTTGAATTATATTGTTTCATTAAAGATAGCAATATGCCAAGCATGTGCTAGTATTTATTTCTTCAAATACGTTTGAAAACCCTGATATCTAATATAAAATTTTTGTCAGCTTTTTTTTTTTACTTCCTTTCTTTTCTTTTTGTCATAAAAAAAGAAAAAAAAAGGTTTCCTGGCTTCTCTAAAGAGCTCCTTATTTTCATGCTGCTATACTCCTCCTGACCAGATAAAAAGAAAGCAATAAACTAATTTTAATTTTTATGGTAGAAACTCAGTGGCATTTGTTAGTTGAAATATAAGAGAACTTGCTGTCTAGCCTCTTTACCATACAGACACCACTATTTATTAAGTGCTATTGTCTCAATCTTAAATTAGTCATTGTCTTTAGTAAATGGATGCTGATTGCTGTTTCAGTTTTTCACCTATGTGGTTTTGCTTCAAATGCTTTCTCTCTCTCCCTACATTTTTTTTTTTTTAATTGCCCTTGAATTATGTCAGGAGAGCAGCCTTTTAGTAATCAAGGTCAATGGGAATCTCTAGTTCGAATAAGCCATATAAAGCCTTTGCTGCATGCCATTCCACAGAGCAGAGTGGAAGCTGTTTTATTGACCACCCTTTCCTAAGGGGGCCTTGTAGCATTTGCAATTTTTGCCCTAGGGTGCTGGTAGAGGAGACCTCTGCTACTCTTTTAATCAGTAGCAGAATCAGCAATTAACCTATAACTGTAGCTGGTGTCCTAGAAATGAGGCAATGTAATCTTTTCTCATTATTTCTTATGGGAATATTGCTTTTGACATATGTACTTTAAGGTTGCTCACACTTTTCAAGAAATATCCCTTTAGCCTACATCAATCAGTACACATATTACTTCTTTCATAGATGGTCACATTTTGGCCGTCCTGACCTAAACCAGTCTGCATTATAATTCTCCTTTATGCTTCCAAGGGCACCCTGAGCATAATTCTATCATGATATTATCACAATGTGTTAAAATCCTCATTTTACTCTCTTGCCTGCAAATCTTTTGAGATCAGAGAGCATTTATCTTGATAAACTCAGTTCCTTGTAAAGTGACTGATTGTTCATTGATAATGGCATTTCAGATCAACCTTAGCAACTGAGATAGTCACTCTGCTCAATGAAGAGTAACCAGCGCATAGTAATCTCTCAATAAATATTTCTTGAGTGTTTTTTTTTTAATAACACCTAACCCACAACACTTCTATATAACAGACAGAATTCTAACTTTACATGTATTAATTCATATAACCCTCAAAATCACTCTAATAAGTATGGCTGGCATTTTACTCATTTTAGAGATGAGTAACTGATGCAGGAGAGGGTGAATCAATTTCCAAAAAACACACAGTCAAAAAGTGGTGGTGCCATGAGCCAAATCTAGTCAAACCAGTTTGGATCCCAAGTTCATTCTCTTGACATTACTGTAAGCAAAGGTCAACCTGAACAGAAAGAAATGACTTTTGATTAAACATTTTCATATGTAAGATAAAAAAATATTTGCATATATACAAGAGATTAACACTAAGTATAAATAAATGTTGTTTTTTTAAAAAAAAAAATATATTGATTTCAGAGAGAGGAAAGGAGAGGGAGAGAGAGAGATAGAAACATCAATGATGAGAGAGTCATTGATTGAGCCCGTAACCCGGGCATGTGCCCTGACCAGGAATCGAACCCCGATCGCCTGGATCCTAGGTCAAGGCTCAACCACTGAGCCATGCCCGGCCGGGCATAAATAAATGTTCTTATAGGTTACATGAGAGGAAAATACAAGTGTTTTATTTGTATGCATGCATATTTTTATGTAGTAAAAGAGATATCATTTCTCTAGAGAAGTTTATGAATAAAATGAAGTCTCTTTATGTTTTATATCTGGAATTAAAGAACATGATATATAATTAGAAGTGATAAGATTTTCAATTCTTAATGCTAAACTATTATAAGTTTTGGATAATATCTAAATTTATATTACCATGATAATAAAATACTACAAGACTATAAAAGTATGCATTATCAAAATTTTCTTATTAATGAATAGTATTTTAAGCTCTCATACCAATGAAAGGAAACTTGGAATAATGACACATCAGGATATATTCAGAAAGTTTACTCTTGAAAATAAAAGATCTATGTAATAGGTGACCATGTTACATTTTATAATTCATTTTAAAACCTTTTAATTTTAGAAGGCCTTGAAGTACCTCCAATTGCATTAGGAAGCATTTACAAAATTTACTTTAAAATTTTAACTTAAAATTTGTAACGCCCCTCAAAATACTTTAACAGAAAAAAGGAACAAAACTTGTAGACATACATAAAAATTGGATTTGGATATAGTGTGCTAATCTAACATGCACATGTTCCTAGTAAATGTATTCTGGTTAAAAATGGTTGACTGCATAAGTGCATTCTCTTCATAGAATTCTAAGGACAATATCCACCTTAAATTTGGTTTCAGAAACTATTACAAGTGATTTCATCCTAAAGTTAAAATAAGTACTTTATTCTTCCACTGAAATTTGAAATTCTGTGTCCAATAATCTGAGTTTCCTAAATTTTAAAGATAAAGCTACTATAAATTGAACTAATTCCTAATTTTATACACAGCATTTGGTTTGTTTTTAAATTTGAGAAAAATTGGCTACATATGCTATATTACCTTATTCTATTTCATTTTAGATAAGCATAACTACATATAGATGGGCACAGCATTAAGATGATCCAGCTGTTCAGATGTGAGTTATCCTTCAGTCTTTCCTCGACACTGGCCAGCTTCAAGTGATTCTCAATATATATATTATTTTGAGCTTGTATTTTGGATTGATAGGATTTTGAATCAAGTTACTTGGATAATATGTTTTTAGTTCTGGTTTGCTTCCTTTGTGTGTACATATAATTTGATTTTAAGATACAAAGATCAAGCCCTGAGGTACCACTAACACCACTGTTTTAAAATTTCACATTGAATCACATATCCAAAGACTTTCAATTGGGCACTAACCTAGGTTTCCTTTCCTGAGAATTACAGTCTCTGGGTGTTTCCAGAGAGACGATTTTTTAGCACCCTGATACATCATAAGCCCTTAAATTCCTAGTATTATGATCTCCAATCACTGAAGGACATACATTTCTGGGTCATTGTACCTTTTATATATATTTGCAGGCTCCTCACAGATTAGCTGTGAAGAAGAATAGAGATTCTTCTATTTGACAGTTAGTATTGGGTAATGTAAGAATCAGGCACTGTCTCCTTCACATGTTCTTTTTCTTATAACTGTCATCATCTTATTTCCTTAAAACAAGATATAACTGTACCCTTGACTTCCTGAAAACTCAATTTCTCCTTTGATGGCATTCTTGGAACTTCCTCCCATAGAATCTCTCATGGTCTTTAAGGATACCATTGTTATTGGGCCACTAGAATGTTTTAAAGTCTTTCCTTTATGGAAATTGTGTGGATTAAGCATAAACACCTAAAGTTTACCAACTTTGATTCAGTGAACACTGTCTGAAAAGAGTGCAAAGAAAGCTGTTATGGCATGGCTGGGTGCCTGATATAATGCTCCACAGGTAACAATAAGAGTTATTCAGAAAATCACACATCTAAATATTAGTAGCTGGTAGGGATTCTTTTGAAACAAAATAACCTGATCAGAAAGTTCTCTCAGTGGTAGTAAATATAATGCCCTTCCAAGTAATCCTAATCAGTTATTAAATTTAATTAAATTCAATACACTATGTTTAAGTTTTTATTCTAAAATACTCAAAATTGCAGAAGACAAACAGATAAAGTGAAAGGTATGTGTGTGTTCTTTGAACTTTTTTGTAGCTTTGGGAATATGAAAAAAAAAAATTAGTACCATCATTATTTTAGATTAATACAAGAACTGAAGTAATAATGAATATAATATACATAGCCTAAAATTTAAGAGTATGGGGTGACATACCTCATAACTATTTAGTAACTGTGTGACTTTCAGTAAAATATATAGATATTTTAGTCTTGTTTATCCTATTTGTAAAATCAAAATAATTGTATCTACTTCATAGTATTTTTCTAAAATTCAAATAGCAATAATAGGACAATTGTGAATATTAAATAAAATAACGTATATAAATCACTAAGCTGACTAGCATTTGGTATAGGCTCAATAATTATTTGTTGTTATGATGATTTCCATAGACATTTATAACTTATCAGGTGTATATAGTTTACATTATTGACCTCTCTTAACAATGAGTTAAGTAGCACACATATTTTATTTATTGTACAGTATAAGAAATTTAAGTTCAACAACTTAGGTCCATTTCACCACATCACCTAGTAGATAGAACTGTGACTTGAACCCATATTTTATGATTTTAAGAACCATGCTGGGGCAAATATTCATTTAAAATGTAGTCCACAAACTATCTACATTACAAAATAATCTTGCAATATAAAAAATATCTCAATTTCACATCTTTTAAAAGTTTATCTCCTTCAGAATCATGTATTAAATTCTAAATTATCTTAGCACTGTCTGATTTATTCACACTGTATTCTGCTGTCTTGATAAATTTCTGAGCATCTTCTCTTGGTAAGCTTTGTCCCCTCACAGACCTGGCTTTGAATCCTGGCTCTACCAGCAACCACGTATGTGTGCTGGGGATACTTGGAGAAGGGGCCGAGCAGTCACTGTTCTCACGGAGCTTCGCAGTGTCTTACACAGAGTAAGAGATTAGAAGTTACAATTACTGCCACCATTAGAATATTTTATATAGGTTTCTAAGTCATTTCACAATTGCATTTTTCTTTTTTGAAATATAAGTAACATCAATGGATGAGATCACCTAACTCAGCCTCTAGCATTTTAAATTTTTAAATCTTAAAGCTTGGAACTATCCCAGTGACCCAGAGCTAACTCTCTGACTCTTTGTTCCAATCAGTGCTGCCTTCTGTTTAGCACTAAATGGGCATCCCCATAACTTTCCTAGATTATTTATACAAAATGTATCTCTTCCTTCTTTAACTTTCTGTTTTCCAAGGTAACGTCCTTAGTTTCTTCGATTATTTCTCATGGGACCTGTTTTGAGAACCATCACATGCTGCTTTCTCTTTTGCTAAAAATGCTCCCGTTTGTCTGTAAGATTCTACTCCCAGCCGCAGAGCCGTGGGGCAGCTGTAACACTGGATGTACATTTTCTGATTTTTTTCTGATTTCCTGACATTTTTCTGATTTCTAAGTAATTGTAGCAATTTCCTGACCTCAGGATGGGATTTAAAAATGCATGACTTAAATGCTAGTGGCATCCCGGACTTCTCCTTTTCCAGTCTGACCATTGCTTCCATAAGCCCTTAAATTCTTGAAATGCCTCCCTTTTTTCTTTCACTGTGCTCTCAGTTAACAAGTTGCTAATTGTGTATAGTGTCCAAACCATAGTGTTTAGCACTTACTACATTAATAAGTTTAGTTTCACTTAATTTCCTTCGACAAGCATCCCTATTACAAATCACACAAAAAGATATTGAGCATATATATATATACTCTCTCTCTCTCTATATATATATATATACACACACACATTTAAATTTTTAATACTATTACAGATATCCCCCATTTCCGCTCTTTTACCCCCCTCCACCCCACCCCTGCCCCCCCCCCCTCGCCATCCCTACACTGTTGTTTGTGTCCAAGGGCTATGCATACATGTTCTTTGGCTAATCTCTTCAGCTTTTTTCATCCAGTTCACCCCAGTATATTTTTAATATGCTTGATCAGAGGAAATAAATTCAAGCATAACACCTTCTTGTATAAATTTATTTTAAAATGTGTATTGAAGACCTATTATGGTCTGAAAATTGTAAGCATGATGATTAGCAAAATAGGAACAGTTCACATCTTAATATATTTCATTTCAATTGGAAAATGCACTCTACAGAAACTGAAATAAATGACTTAGGAGCACATTTTTCTTTTCTGATCAGGATTACATTTCTCCTGAAAAATCTGATGAACCTCCTTTGACTCTAATAAGAATATCCAAGTGGGTCTTTTTGTCTCTTCAGTCACTGAATTTAGTCACAGGTATCTTTCCTATTCTAGATGTCTCCAAACCAAACACTATCATACAGGCATATGTGGGCCTTGCAGAAAACACTCTCTTTTTGACAGTCCCAAATCTACAACTTTATATTTCAGAATTATAAAGATAAGTTTTTATGTTTTAATGACCGTTCATTGCCTTCTCTTGTTATACCTATCACTTAGCACTATTGATCACACTACCTCAGATTTCCTGTCCAAATTTTCATGGATTTTCTATTCTAATGTTTCTTCGAGAGCCAAAGAAACTTGTATTCATTCTCCTTCCCCATTTTCTGTCTACTGGAGCAACACCACCTATTTTCTTGCAAGCTGCCCTGCCTGATGGCTAGAGCTTTCTCTCACCTTTCCTTCAACCAAGTGCGCAATTCCCTTCAAACTCCAGTTAACATCAGTGCTCTGGTTTAGGGTCAGAGGGAGTCTGGATTTCTAGATTCTCTAAATCTGGTTCATGTGCCTACAAGATGGCATATTTGGAGTTCAGACCCATTTTGAGGTATTTTAGATTTAAAAGTTAAATCACCTTTTGTGGCCTGGCCTCAGGACCAATAGATTTGTATCTTTACTTTTATGTGCAATTGTGTTTTCAATTTAAAACGAAGCAAAACAACAAACAAACAAGATACCCAAAACACTATTTACAAGTGAAAACATTTGGATTTGTCTAATTTTTAAATTGGGTATTATAAGTTTGCCTAAAATACTAATTTTCTGAGATTTACAGAATTAAGTGGTTGAAACTATTTTAATAGTGTGTGGTTCTGAGTCTAATTATCTTAAATTAAGCGAACACACATAAATGGGGATAGAACACTGATATACCTATGGAGAAAACGATGCTGGAACATTGAACAGGAAGAAATGGAAACCAAGGATTTAATTATTTTCTCAAACATACCTAGCTTGAGATTATTTAATCTAGTATAGTTAGTCTTGCTTCAGATAACTGTTCTTCATATTTATCTTCTGAATAGTTTATTTTTTCCCCTTCCTCAGGAATCATTTTTGTACTTTTTCCTACTTATGCT
Source organism: Miniopterus schreibersii (assembly GCF_964146895.1). NCBI lineage: Eukaryota > Metazoa > Chordata > Mammalia > Chiroptera > Miniopteridae > Miniopterus > Miniopterus schreibersii. Next base: position 50,704,149 of record NC_138109.1, on the reverse strand, counting down.
GAGCCCAAGATTTTTGTATAAACCTGACTGCATCAGGAGTTGAATATCAGTATTTAAGGGTAGAACTGTGCCCATAATTGGGTATTGAAATAAAAAGAATAATGACTTGAAAACCTGTGTACTTAAGTGCTTGTTTCCCATTTCTGACTGAAAATGCTGCTCAAATGAAAGCCAATTTTCTTTGTATGAACTGAACTCATAATTAGGAACCTGAGTTATAAGAGTCATAGAAATGGTAGTTACAATATAGACATATTACATTTGATTAGATTTTGCACAAGGGAAATTTTCCTTTGTATTAACTGGGCATTTAATTCCAACCCCACAGAAGGTAACTTTGCAATTGCAGGCTGTGGACTGTGTGTGCCCGTCAAGCACTCAGGCTCAGTCATGGCAGCCCACAGAGCTTCAGGGCCAGCTGCTAAAGACTGGCTCGAAAATTGTCATTTCAATTTTTTCTGGGTTTCATTTTAAATTCTTTTTTTTTTAAATAGTGTAGTTGCATTGTCCATGGCATAAATCTGGGAGCAGGATTTGCATTTAGAAAGCTATAAAATACATTGTTTCTTCAGGTATACTAAGGAGGGTACCCTATACTAATTCATATAAATCAAGATAAGAATACTAAAAGCAAAGCAATTTGATTAGGTATTAAATTCAAAACATTACAAGATTGTGGTCTAACAGCCACCAGGAACTTAAGTCATCCGGCATCTATCGCATTGTCTAGTGCAGAAAATTAAAATGACAGTTTTAAGAGATAAAGTCAATCTTGTTTCTATTGAGCTTTAGGGTTCTTGCCAGTTTATCTCGGTTACGAGGTGTAATGTAATATTTTATACACATCTACTATAAACATCAGACTTTTATAGACATGTCAAAAGGGTACCACTTGATGTAAAATAAAATGAATTACAACCTTGTAAAATGTCCCATGATTTACTTTAACACGGGTACACTCTTTCCCCACCCTTCTACCATCTTAAATCCCCAGAAGAGAAAATGTAAATTTCACTTTAAGAATTATCAGAACAATAACATATAGTTTTCCAATGTCAGGGATCAAAATCTGCCTTTACTTTCATTACGAAATAATACCATCACAGTTTATACATTACAAACGAATAAATTCTCTGAAGACTCCCAAGCTTATATTTATGTAATGTATCTATGTGACTTTCTTTTTAGAAGTCTTAGAAAAACCTTACATACATTACATTTGCCACAAAAGTAAGCTTTTAAAAATTTCAAATGATATCATAATTTCCTAGAATTTCCAGGACAGATATAATAAAACATACATCTATAGTATAGATTAAGAGGCTTCCTTTTTCAATGTGTCCTCTTTAATGCTAACATTTTTTTTTTCTTTTCTCATCTTATATTCTGTCAGTGACACTGCTGTGGGCCTTTTTATTTTTTTTAATGTGTAGGAGACGTTTGGCAAGACACAATAGCATTTCTTTCCTATCAAGTTTTACAGCTTTTATATAGCCAGTGCAACCCGTTTCAACTCATATTCATTCTATACATACTCGTTTTTAGTGATATTTCTTCTTTGTATGCCCTCTTATGATTAGGAAGGAAGCCCCAAAGGGCCCAATTAGCCAATATGTGAATGTAATTATAACTCTTGACTTTTTTTTCTTTTTCCTCCCTGTTTGTATGTCTGTGTAGTATATAGCATAACCTATTTGGGAGAAAAATTCCAACTAGGAATACATTAGATATTGAGCTTTTAGCTAATTTATGGCAAACATTCATCACCGTTGCCTAAGAGACACGCTTCCTTTCACCTACACTTAGAGTGGGGAGCAAGGGCGGAGCTGCTTAGGTAGCCAGCTAGCTCCCCCTCCCATTGGGAAGCTGAACCAAGCCACCAAGCTTCCAGTCAGTCCTGTGCCTGGTGTCAAGTCGTCATGTAAGTCTGAGCTTGACACCTGACAGATTTTTAAGAGGGCCTAAGTTTGAGTGATGGGTTAGTGAAAGACATGTGATCAGCCAGAATTGTTTTAAAGAAGACAATTTATAGCAACTGCAGGTTAATACCCAAGGGCTACAACTGAGATTTGACTGTTCCAAGTTTCCCAATTGTGATCATGCTGTTATTATGAGTTCTACCAGGGCTGTCCCAGGCACTAAGAGACATCACTAGGAGAGAAGGTCCTCTCTCTCATAGAGAAGAGCATCTTTCTTGTCCTGGGGCATTTAAAGTTGTTCTGAATGCATGGGTAATTTACACAGACCATATTTCTCATTGTGAAATAATGCATTTTCAACAGACTTGGGATTAGAAGGAGCTTTCAGTCTCGTACTGAACATGCTAATGAATCACCAAATAAATGTTTTACTTAAGTACCTTTGTTTTTATGACCTAGATGGGTAACAATTACCTAATATTAGCATATTGTACTAGGGCCATGAGGTACAACTATGCAAATTGTTTACATTAATAATTCGGAAGGTGCTTTTCACATAAACTCTGATGTTAATGATGGCCTCTAGAGTTCTGACATGTGGTGATCTGGGCTTCTACTCAAGGAGCTTGCTTACTAATACTTAAGTTTTTATTCACAGTTAGGAGCAACTATTATAATGTTACTATCTAAGCTTGTTGTTCACATTTGTCTGTCTTAGTTGGGTTATAATTATCTAACTGCATTGTTGCACTTAATTCTCATAATAACTCTAACCAAAATTTTATTACTACTCTGATTTTATAGATGAAAAATCAAAAGCTTTCAATAATACAACTCAAATTGTAGAGAAGAGATTTTTATCACATGTCTTTCTGACTTCAGAGCTAGAGAACTTCATCATGTATTCATAGAAAAACTACTACTACATTCCAAACAACTGCTATGCATAAATTGGGTATTTCCTTTGCCATATTATCTCCATTGGCCTTGGTCACCTGCTTAGCTCCTTTGTTGCCTTCTTTGAACTTTTTCCTACAGTCTGTTACCACTCAAATTTCTCATCTCTCTGCTGAACTCTACCAACACTTTATTGGGCCTATTTTAATAGGGGAAAGTATTATGAAGAGAAAATGCTTAGACAATTCAGACCCATCCTGCCTAGTGAAAAATGATAAACCATGTCAGAATTTATTTTTCCCTAGGACAGTATCTGTACATCTTAGGAAATGTGGACCAATTAATGAATTAAATCTATGATGGGTTCATCTGGAATAATTTAGTTTACTTTAATGTATGAGTATTTGGCTCAGTTATCCTTTGTTTCCTTGCCAAGCAGTTTGGGTGATGCAGCTCCTAGAAATCTGCAGAGTAATCTTGAAGTTCTTACAAATATTGAAGGTGTTGGCTTATAAATGGAGGCTCCTTACCCAGGTCTCAAAGTATAATAGGGATATACCATTTAGCATTCAACTAGCATGGTTATTTGCTACATTGTTATCTCTTTTAAATTTTTTATGTTTTTGTTCTTTATTAATGATGAAATCTCAGTAATTAAGAGATTGTATCAATGGGCTGACTATTGAAATACTAGACCCCTAGAAATAACATCTAAAATATGAATTTTAAAGAGTAGTTTTATAATAATCTATACAACAATAAGTAGGTTCTGCAGACCACTATTCTAGAAAACACTAAAAAACAAAACAGCAAATTGCAACAGATGAATAGATAAAAAAGCACATGCTTACAAAGAGGAAGGAGTCATTTCAGATAGAAAGAGTGGGAGGAGGCTGGTGCTTTTAAGGGAACTACACCCAGGGAGTTGATACTAATCTGCCCTCCTTACTTCACTGCTTGTCTGCAATAGTAATCAGCAAAAACATTTTTTTCAGAGGCTGAACTTGAAAATACAGGCTTTTGAGCTAGAAATGAAAAGGTGTGTCCCTTGTAAGTAATGACATACTTAAAGGGTAGGAGATTTCTATAGAAATCAAGATATCATGCCCATCTGGTTTTGCTCAGTGGTTAGAGCATTGACCTGTGGACTGAAGGGTCCAGGGTTTTATTCCAGCCAAGGGCACATACCTTGGTTGCAGGACCCATGGCCCTGATCTGGTAGGGATGTGTGCCGGAGGCAACCAATCTATGTGTCTCTCTCACATTGATGTCTCTCTCTCTCTCTCTCTCTCTCTCTCTCTCTCTCTCTCTCTCTCTCTCCTCTTTCTCTCCCACTCTCCCTGAAAAGCAATGGAAAAAATATCCTCTGGTGAGGATTAAAAAAGAAAAAGAAAAAAAAATTCATTGCATTCAACATAATAGCACTTTATACTTTTTTTTCTTTTTCTAAGTCACTGCAAACATCATCCTATAAGCAGAGCCAACAAGCCCACACACACTTAAATAGGTTTTCCAACACCGGAAAGGAGTATACAAGCATGAATTACCCAAACAAATACAAATAAGTTATAACCCAGGAAAATGAATAAGTGAATCTGAGAAAGAGAATGCTTAAGGTAAATATTGTTGTGCAAATAGGTTAATAAAACTTATAGTTAAATTCACACACTGGTTGGTACATACTATTAAAACAGTGAAACAATATGAAGCTAAAATGCCAGATAATATCAACATGGAGGTATTAGGACAGGAGAAAGAAGAAAATTAGAAGCTGTTTCCAAGATGGATATAGCTAGTGATAAGAAAAACTCTAATTAGTCGTAAAAAATAAATTTCAATAGGGTGTGTTAAATATTAAAGAATGATTGATTGTCATCAGAGGAAATTATGTGACTATTACACACTTATACACAATGGGCACACACATTTTAAATGCCTGGGATAAAAAATAAATAAATGCTAAAAAAATAAAATAAAATAAATCCTAATTAATTATATTATTAATGCCAAAAATGTGAGGAGTGAAACATTACTTGAAATCATAGAGACTCCTGGAGTGCATGTTGCAGGTAAGGGGTATCATCAATAGCAAATATAAGCAAAGATCAAATAAGATTATAGGCTACTTATAAGAGTCACATTTAAAATTACACAAAATATTGTACTTTAAAAAGATGAAAAAGTATTTACCAGACAAATAACAAATAGAAGCAAACAAAACTATTAATATCAGAAATAGAGAAGCCAACGTGAAAGTCTACATACATCTTGAATTCTACAACACAATACCTATTATTTTTCTTCTGCCTGAAGAATAGCTTTTCCTTTTCCTTTTAGTACAGGCAAATAGTGACAGATTTTTTTCAGGGTTTTTTTTGTTTTTTTTATCTGATAATCTTTATTTTGTCTTTACCCTGAAGGATATTTTTGTTGGGGATAGAAAGCTTAGTTGGCATTTATTTTCTTTAAACATTTAGAGAACTTAGTCCATTAGTTTCTGACTTTTTGTTGAGAAATAATCTGCTAATCATATTGTTGCTCCTTTGAAGGTAATGTGTAATTTTCCCTCCTTTTACTGCTTTAAAAATTATTTTTTCAATGTTAAGCAGTTTTGTTATTATATGTCTAGGTATTCTCTTTTGTATTTATTTTCTGGGGGCTTATAGAGATTCTACAAACTGTTACTGTCTTTCATTGTTTTTTTTAAACTCATGACCATTATTTCTTCAAATATTATTTCAGTCCTATTCACAAATGGATTCCAGTTGTTTATCGGTTAAACTTTCAGAGAATGTCTCACTTGTCACTTATGCTCTTACTATTTTAAGATTCTTCTCTATAATTTTTTTTCTCCACTTTAGTTTGTATGGTCTTTATTGCTGTATCTTCTAGTTTACTGATCTATTTGTGTTCTGCTGTCCCGAATCTGCTGTTAAACCCTTCCCCCTGAGTTCTTAAATTGAATCATTATACTTCTTAGGTCTATAATTCTCATTTTATAATTTTCTAGATGCCATTTTATAGTTAAATTTCTGCATTTCCCCCATTTGTTAGTGTGCACACACAAGCACATCACACAATATTTCTACAATCCTATCTCTTTGCCATGTTTTTAAATTAAATGTTGAACATTATGTATAAAAACTACAGAGGATGCAGATGATATTACTGTCCTCTAAAGAGTTTCTACCCTTTCTACTGTCAGGTAGACTGGAGGCAAATCACCTGAATTCATTTAGAGACCAAGCTGAGGTGCAGCTGAGTTATGGTTTTTGTTTTTATAAGGCTTCATCTAAGTCTGGCCAACATGCTCTCCCAGGTCATAGTCATTCAGAGCATTCAACTGAGAACTTTTGTGCTCATTGGGGATCCTCAATTGGCTGTACCTAAACCTAACCTGAATCTCCTTAGAAGAAATGGAATTTTCTAATTAGCTTCTTGTCCTTTGTCTCTCCAGTTTTAGACTTTAAAAAATGTCTTGGGTAAAAGCTGCCTATGTGTCCAGCTCAGTTTTCTGCCCACCATTCTCACCAGCATCTCGGCCAGTTTTGTATTTGCAGCTCCCAAATATTAGAATAAACTGCTAGTTTTTCTTTCTCCCTGGACATTTGACCAGGCAAAGTACATATTCACAGATTCGTGCCCTGCACTCCGATTTGGCAATTCCACAGAAAGTAATGCAGCTACAGAAACTCAGTTCAATTTTCTCGGTCCCCTTCTCCTTAGGACATTGGCCCTGTAATCCTTACTGTTTTCAGCAGCGGTGCTTTCTGCCTTGTATTATTTTTAGTTGCTTCAGTTGGAAAGTTTGTCTAACACAAGCTCCTTTAAACTTTTTGGAAGCAGAACTTCTCAAACTACTTTTAAAAATAATATTTATATTAAAAAAATTTGTTGAATGTCTACTGACTTATATTCATTATTATTTCTTTTTCACAATAAATTTTAGAAATATGTGTAATCTTTTTCATTTTTAATAATGAATTAAAATTGCTCTCCAATTCATATAGTCTCTAAAATCAGATTTTTAGATTATCTTTCTGTTTTTTTGGAAGGAAACCCTGTGCTTTTCCTGCCATTTCCTATTTCCTGTTGCTGATAAAACTAAAAGAAAGGTAGAGCCCCTTCAGAAGACTCAAATCCAAGAAATGTTTAATTCTCTAAGAAATTTGTTCTTGTCCCAAGGAACAGTTGAGTGGTGTCATTCTCTGTAATCTCTGTCCAGATCAATCTACTGGGGATTATTTATGCTCCAAATTCTCTACATGTATTAACATGTTTAGGGCTCCCAGCAACCCTATGTCCCTGACCCCTTTTTTATTCTCATTTTACCGAGGTTGAACCTAAGCCTCCGGAAGGTAGTAACCTAGCCAAACCTCATAAGAAAGCCTAAATACTGTTATGTACACTGCGTCAAAAATGAGAAGGCATTCTCTTTTTCTTGTTTGAGAAACTAAAACACCCCAATTTAGAGGGGAGAACTAAAAAGATAAACTTTTGTTGGACTCTTGTAGTGATTAAATCAAAAATAATTGATCTTTATATCTAGAAATCTACACTGGGAAATGATTAACATATTTTATTTATCTAGGTTTCACATTATTAACGGTCTCTTTCAAAAACACAATGTACTCAGTACATTTGAGTATAAAAATATTATTGGACACTATATGTAAATATTTTTAAATCAATTTGTGAATGAGCAACATAATAACCTTTCCTACATTATAGAATACAATTCTAAAGTGATGGAAAATGGTCTGTTTACAGGATGATATATTTCCATTTCCTATGGTTTTTGTTATTACAAGTTGATTGTAATAGGTTCATTACCTTATGAATAAAAATAATTCTGACCCAAAGATTTCTTTGAGTACAACAAATTATAATTGTAAAAAAACCCCACAAAAAACAACGAACAAACAAAAAAACTTACAGCTATGACTGCCCCTTTCCATTTTCATTAAAAATGAAGCTCTGTAGCAGATGGGCTTCAAAAATACTGTAATGATTCAAGTGTTAATGCATGGGAGAATTCAAATGCAAACAGTTCCTTCAAAGTACTTCAGTACATTCTAGGCTGTGGGAGGGACCTGGAGAGGCCTCTTAAACCTGCTTAGATCTTTCCATTAATAGAGTGCTATAAAATTACCTTCAGCATGCATGAGAAAAGTGGTCTTACTGGGAGAAGCTTGGCTTCTTTTCAAATTATCTTCCTCTTAACTAAAATTTTGTAAACCATTCTAAATAAAGAAACAACTCCAGCTGCAATGGATGAGTTTCGGTTTGGGATTATTTTATTAAATATTGAATATTTTATTCTTTGAAAGCATATGGCATACAAATGTTGAGAATTTCCAAAGAAGCCAATTTCTCTTTGGAATAGCAATTCATTTTTTCAGTGTATAAACAATTGATTAAATTTAAGTATTTAAAATGGAAATATGTTGTTTGAATTTCAGAGTGTAGTTGTATTACCACAAAGTCTGAGTCTAGCAAAGTCCGCGCAGGCCCAGCATAGTCACATTAAGAATCAGGGATGTTCTAATTGTGAGGTCAGAGCTGATATCTCTATTACATATAGCATATGTTTATGGACAATCCACATGCCACATAAAAAAGTGTAGAGGAATAAGAATTTGGGTGATCAATTAACTAATTCAGCCTAAACAAAGAAACTGCTAAAGAAAATAAGAAAAAATTCTATCATTCCAAGTAATCTATGTTTGTTTCATGATCAAATTCCACTTCACTTTTACCTTTTGGTTGTGCAAAATATGACAAAATCGTTTTATATGTTAATTAGCTATGGGTAAATTCTTATATTTAAGAATTAGATATTTTAGATAGTAGCTTCTATTTTTCTTTATATTTTTACTCCAACCATTACGCAGTTTACAGAAAAACCAAATAATAATAAAAAATGGAAATGAAGAAATGTAACAGTTTACAACAGAACTATGTTTTTCTTTTTCTCCCTCATTTTCATTCCACCCAATTTATAGCGGAGAAAGGGTATTCTCTTAGTTGTTGGCAGGTGTCATTAAGCAATGTGGCAGACAGAAAGAGCAGATTTGATATCTCATTATGAGCAGGTTCTCATTCTGTTCATGCCTATTGGTTATGACCAGTATGGTGAAATAAATTTCATCCCAGACTCTGCCACTTACCAGGTAACCTTGTAGAAGTAGCATAGTTATGATAAATCACAACTTTGTATCTGCAATGTGAGAATAATTATATGTATACTGTAATATATTTGTGGAAGTGAAATTAGTAATATTTTGAAGTAATTTTTAAATAATAAAATCTTATGCAATTGTTAGTGATCTACATGGCTGCTATTAAGGACTCTGCTGATATTGGGTCATGGGAAATAATTCTCCCTCCCTCTCTAGTTTACAGCTAGACAACTTTACTCCCTCTATTTTATAGAGTGGGAAGGCCAGCTGTGAAAGCCTACACTAAATTAGATGAGTGGAAAAACAAAGATCAAGAATGATGTTCTCATTCCATTGTTGCCACCCACCCAAGTTATCCTCACCATCACCCCGTATTTATAACAAGAGTTTTACTTGATGAAGGGCCCTGTAAATCAAATTGAGAATTTACAAGAAGTCCTTGTTTTATTTCACAGATTTAAACATAGATTGAATGCTTGGATAAATAGTCTACCATTTTTATAAAATACTAGCTTAACCAAAATACCATTAAATAGTACAGAACCAATAAATAAACCAGCATTCCAATCCAGACATATTATTAAGGGAGGAAGCAATCAGATCTATAAACTAGTTCTACATTATAGGAGGGTGAACTCTTACAAACCAGATGTTTTAATTTTTGTGTGGCCTTTGAATAACACAGTATCTTTTAAGGTACTTTGTAGTCACTAATTGGAAAAACCTCACTTAAGTCAAGTATTTATGTTCATCCCAATTTTGAATGATGTGTTCAATTTAAAAAATGCTCTAACATCGGCCTTTAATGGCCTCAAATGAATAATGTCCATCTGAGATTTGTGATTTCTTGTGGTATCAACAATGTCCCTAAAGTAAAGTAACACATTTTGGTCTTTTTAAATTTTTCATGTGCCAATATGTTGTTTGTTAGATGTGAATGGAAATCTCAGAGTTCATTCAACATTCTGACCCTCTTCTAGATACGTTGCTATTCCTAATCCTTTATAAGGGAGGCTTGATGTGGAATGTTTTGACATTTGTTTTAATATAGTTTTACCTTGTATTGGTATCTTTATTAAATGTTTAGAACTGAGAAATAAGAAGGTAAAACAGCATAGAGAGCCCCCAAAGTATCAACAAATATTTACTGAGGATTCTTTCTGAATTTATAAAGTCAGAATTATTCTGGCTTCTTCTGTGCAGTTAGTAACAACCTGAAAACACACATGGTCATATGTTAAGCATTAGTGTAAATTAGACCAATATAAAGAATTTTCTAGCCTGGCCGGGCGTGGCTCAGCAGTTGAGCATCAACCTAGGATCCAGGAGATTGTGGTTCGATTCCCAGTCAGGGCACATGCCGAGGGTTGTGCCAAAGTCAAATTTTAGATATGATTAAGTATTTATTCATGGGATTAAATCATTAGAGATATAAGGGCTCTTTAGTAGGCTTGATAAATCAAATACCTCTGCTTGATTTTATATGTGAGTTATTTGCATTTTTAATTTTTTCATATGTCATTTTAATCAAAGGTCATAATAAACTCAGTTCATTGTAGCTGTTTGTAAAATGCAAGGCAGGAACATTTGAACTATATAGATGATGATTCATAATTAGAAGTCTGATAAATTATTTTTTGCATATTTTAAAATGCATATTTGGAAAGGTTTTAAAAGATATTCCAAGCAATTTCTTTTTCATGAAAAATTAAGGTTGACATTACCTAAATATAAAATTTCAAAATGCACCATGGTTTCTCTGAATTGGACATTAATACACTGTAGCTGTGTGCTATGGGGTGACTTGTTCTCACAAAACATATAGGTTGAAGTTCTAACCCCTAATATGCCAGGATATAATCTTTGGAAGTAGGATTGTTGCAGATGTAATTGTTTAAGTTAAAATGAGGTTACATGAAAATAAGGAGTAAGGCCCCTAATCCAATATGACTGGGGTCCTTTTTAAAGGCAGATTTTTTTAACACAGGTACATATATAAGGGGAACACATATGAACATAAAAATGGCCATCTCTAAGCTAGTGAGAGAGGCTTAGAACAAACCTTTATCACAGTCAAGAAAAGCCAACCCTGCCAACACCTTAATTTTGAATTTCTAGCCTCTGGTATTGTGGGTCAATAAATTCCTGTTGCATAAAGCTACAGGATTTGTGGTACTTTGTTATAGCAACCCTAGCAAACTAATACACAATGTATTTATCACTGTGTTTTTTGTTTTTGTTTTCCAACAAAGGAATATAAAACTGTGAGATATTCACCAATGATACAGTCTTTTGCCAAGTTTCTTTACTTTTGTGAGGTCTTGCTAGTGTGTCATAACATTAAAACATGTGAATGTTTCTTATATAAATATTCAGCTTTGACAAATAGTCACTAAAATGCTAGCTTTAATGACAAAACAAATTAAGTGATATTAAATATATAATAAAATTTATGTTGGTAAGAATAAATTAGGAGTTATCAAAAGCTACACTTAAATCTACACTTGCAAAGAGAAAAGCTCCAATTTCTTCTGTGTGGTCTATTTTTGTAAAATGTTTTGAAAAGTTGAAAAGTCGAGCTTTATAGTTAGGAAAGTGGCTCTGATGTTTATTACTCCTGTGGTGTTAGGCAAACCTCTTCATGTCCTAAGGTACAATAAATGAACGTAAAAATGCATAACTTGAAAGAAAGTTCTGAGAAGTAAATCAAATGATCTAGAAAAACACCTGCAGTTTTTAGCTGAGACACTCATTTATTCAAGTAAGGCATAATTTACATAAAAGTTTATAAATCTTAAGTGTACAACTTGGCAAGTATTTATACATGTACACCTAGTTCGAGAGAAAAATATAGAACATTTCCATCATTCCAGAAAGTTTCTTTGTTTATCTTCCTACTCAATAGCCATTATTTTAACTTTTAAATCATAGGTTACGTTTGTCCATTCTTAAATTTTATATAAATTATACCTTAGTACTGTATTTATAGTCTTCATTTCTGGGCTCCTTTGCTCAACATAAACTCTATGAGATTCATCTATGATGTTGTGGATATATGTAATTTTTATAGTATCCCATTGTATAAACATACCAAAATATGTTTATTAGCTTACATATTGATTATAGAACCAAGTGTGAGGAGAAAAAACATAAACCTAGGAAAAGTAGAATGTCTTCATGACTTTAGAGTAACAGATATTTCTTTAAATGGACAGAAGAAAACATTGGTCATTATTTTAAAAAATAGGTTGGATTTAATGAAAACTAAGATCTGTTTACCAAATATACATCATTGAGAAAGTGAATAAAGAAATCACAGTCTGAAAGAAGATTTTCACACTACTTATAACCAAAAATAGCTCACAATGTATGGCAAACTCATATAATCAATAAGAAAAAGACAAATAACCCAATTTAAAACTTTGCAGACTGCTTGAGCAGGCACTCCTCAAAAGAGAATATTCAAATAGCCTGTAGTCACATGAAAAGGGCCTGACATCAGTATTCAACAAGGAAATGTGATATAAAACCGTAATGATGTATCATTACATACCCATCAGAATGTACGAAATTTCAAAAGACTGTCAATACCATCTGTTGGAGAGGTATTGGAGGAACTGAACTCTCATACATTATTGATGGGATGGTAAATTTGTTTGAAAAAAATATTATCTTCTGAAGTTAAATATATGCCTACCCCCTAACCCAAAAATCACATTTTTATTTCCAAAGGATATCGGTGTATATGTTCACCAGATGACATGCCCAAGAATGCTTCCAGGAGAATTATTTATAACTCCAAATTGAAAATAATTGAATTATCCACCCAAAGGGAAAAGATACGTAAATTGTGGCATAGAACAATTATTAGTAATTGCCAGTACCGTTATTATGCCTTTGTGGTTTCTCTAAATTCATCGTATCTAACTAGATGTCATGTGTTTGTTTCAAATATGTACCTTTTTGTATTTATTCATTGGGCAAGCAAAACTACAGGAGACAATGATTCTTTTAGACAGATTATTGTGTTAAAAGGATAGAGGCACTTTGATAAATATCTGCACATCAAAAATTATAACTAAGCTCTTTATCCATAGCTTCATTTCCTAAATCTACTTCAGTCTTCTGTTCACGAATCATTAACTATATCCTTTCTAGAGATTTACACTATTCTTTATGCACTTAAAAGGTCCTTTGCAACTGGAATTGCTCTAAATGTTGATAATGGTACATAGTAAATACATGAGAATGAAATGAAGTTAGGAGAGAGGAAAGAAGAGAGAGGGAAGAAGATTCTCTTTTCATTAATGTCCTTTTTATAACTATCTCACTGTATAGTTAATTTATTTTAAAGGATGGTAACACAAAACTATTATACACCTGGTGTTTGACAAAATACGCTATTTTTCAAGCTTTAAAGAGTCCCCCTACCCAATATTCTATGGCATAACTAATGATCTCCATCCCCACTTATTTTACTGGTTTTTATTTTTTATTTCAAGGTTTATGCTCTAGTAACGTCTAGATTTCACCAGCATCTCCTCTTCAGTTATTATTATCTCTTTTGTTTGCCACTGACCCAGAGAAGGAATTCGGACCCATATTCCTGTTCTCACTGCCCACCTCCTGCGTCCCCCAAGGAACCTCACTAGGCTTGTGAGGTAACAGGCTTTGCTGAGTTGGGAAGCGTGAAGGCCTTTAAGATGGAAACAGTGTAACTAAATTAGAAGTGAACATTGGACACATATTCTGAATGCCCTTCAGTCACTCCACCAACAGACATTTTTTACTGGACAACATCATCTTGCAGCTTCAGCCTCTTGTCATTTGCCAGGCTTTTCTCTCCGTGTCTCGGCCTCTCGTCTCTTCCTTCTCAGTTCTCTCCTGTGCCCACGCTGGACTCCTGCTCTCTAGTCATGGATAGCAGTCCAGCTATCACATTGCTACATCTTTCTACTTTCAGTGTGTGCGCCCTATTAGATGCTTATAAAATGAGACACACTGTAGTCAATCCTTGCTAAAGCTTTAACACTAAAGCATTCCTTTAAATTGGCGTCTAAGAAAGAAAGACATTTTTAAAAGGTTTCTGAGTTATACAGAGTAATGGGCCCTGTGCTTTCAGGGCCCTGATAAACTGCCAAAACACTGACATGTGATTATTTGGGCAGTGGGCAAATGAATGGATAAATAAATTTCAAGTCTTTGCTTTAACCTCTAAAATGAATCTCTGCCTCTAGCCTTTTAAAAAGTCTACAGTGATAAAACAATGATATGGGCCAATTTAAATTTTATCTGATTTATTCTTTCTTGTTCTGATAGGAAAACCACCTATCTCTGTGAACCTCTAGGATTTCAAGCTGAAAAAGAAAGATACAAAATCTGGTTAATTAGCTACTGAGTGATTCAGTGATAGTTGTTTGGATGAAAACATATGGCATTCCTAGGAGTCAAGTTGAAGCTAGCCTGAGGGGTAGCCCCAAGAAGCCCGTGACAAAGGAACTTACCTGCTTGCTGCAGACACCATTTGACTTCCTGCAACATTTTTCTCTTATGATTTAAACTTTTATAGCTGTATATTTCCCTTCTGCACAATTTGAAGTTTGCCTTTAAAACTCATGGCATAGTTAAGTGGTTTTAATGCAATATTAAGGAAAGTTAAGGTTATGATTGTTCTAAAAACACTAAAACTTTAGAAGTGTGAGGAGAGAGTGGGAACTCGAGATCACCGGAGGCCGTTACTCTTGCCCTCTTTGTTCCAACAGGGTCAGCCGTTGGCAATGTGGAGAGGGGATGTACAAGTTCCCTCATTTTTCTGATTAAATCATATTTTCTCCCCTAACCTAGTGATTCTTTATTTGTGATCGAATCCCTTAACTTTCTCTCAGATTGCTATTTTTTAAATACACCGTTTGATAAAACATTTATTTTGCATGTGCTATCTGCTAGACATTGCATTTAGCATTTTACATGTAATACACCCAATTCCAAGAAGTAGGTAATGCTCCTATGCTTGTATTATAAGTAAACAATCTAAGATTTGGAGAGATTAAGAAAATTGCCTAAAGCTCATAGAGCCAGTTAGGGGCAATGTTGTGTTGAAATGCTTGTCAGCCAGCTTCCACAGCCTAAATTCAGAATATTACCTCCTTTGGTCGTAGGCAACTGGGAAAGAAGACTTATTCATGTGATGTGTGTGAGTACGTGTGTCTGATTATTGAGGAGAAATGTGTGTGACCCAGAGGAAAAATATCTATAGCAAATGACATGACACATGATGGTTTGGGGAAAGTTGGCGAGTGCAGCGGGTATAAGAGAGGGGGTGAGGTAGCTTCCCTGGTCATTCAAAGCCCTGCACCATTCTGCTATACCTGAAATAGGCTGTCCTCGACTACGAAAGCATTCACTGATCAACATCTGGAAATGTTTCATTATCAAACAGAGAAATCAAGCGTTGTCTATTACACTAAAACTAATTTGCTAAACAACAACAAAAACAACAAATAACCATGGGAAGAAATACTAGTTCAGAAAATATTTATTAAGAGCCTACTATATGCTAGGTACTATTTAAGGGTTGTAATGATGAAAATTGGCCTCTGATCTCTCAGTTAAGCAACTTTTTGGGAAAATACAATCCAACAAAAAAAAGTCTTAAGAAATAAGAGCTAAAAAGAGAGGTATGGGGAAATATAAGAATTATAAAAATAGTTCATTTCCTTATCTAGTGAGATTTAGAAAGCCTTGAAGAAATAGATAAGTTGATGAAATTAAGTTTAATAGATGAAAATATACAAGACTTATAGTTGAATATGATGCAGTAAAGGTGGTCTATTCCACTTCTTTCTTTAAAACCAAATAAAATATTAATAAAAAATTAACAGCAAGAAAAGAAAAAAGTTGGTATCACCAAAGAAAATAGGAGCTAGTCACAACCCTGAACCTCTACCTATGAAAAATAGCTGTCAAATGCTATAAAAGTTAGACCAAACCGGGGACAGCCTCAGGTAGCAGATACAGACCTCTACAATCCTAAGTGCTATATTCTTGGAACTAGAGACATAAAGGGTGACTAAATCTCTCGTCAGCAGTGTCCTTGGCAGGTCATGGAGAGTCGCAAAATTCTAAATCAGCACAGAAATATCTTCTAGTTGCAAGGGATGTGGGGTGGGGGTGGAGGGAAGGGGACATTGAGCGCCAGACAGGTCTCTGTTTTCCCCAAGGAGGAAAACACTAATTGCATAGAACTCAGCAAGTCTTTTGAGGGAAAACTCTGAAACAAGCAGAAAAACAACATAAATTTAATTCAACTCTATGTGAATAAAATGTACTTTGTAAATTGTAAGAAATAATATTTGCCTAAGAAAATATAAATTTTCAAAATTGTTCACCAAAGCAATAGACACCTAAACTGACATGTGACATGGAAAACAATTGGGAAAACTCTCCCAGAGAAGCCAGCCACATTTACCACTTGCAAAAGGATCCAGAGGGAACATTAATACATGTCCATAGACAGGTATTTTTAAGGCTTTTAAATGTTTTCCACAACACATGTAAAGAAGAGGAAACACGCCATACCTTTTTATAAAGAAAACATAGCATTACTGTGAAAAACTGGGAAAGGTAGTTTTATAAAAACCGAAACTGCTGACATTCAACTGTGAATATCTACACATTCCTGAGAAGGTAAAGAAAGGTAATCATATGTTCATTTCAATAGTTGTGGAATAGAAATTTTCAACATTTTAATATAAATTATTCCTCAACACTTCTAAATAACATACATGTAGGAATGCCTTAGCATTATGTAGGCACACAAAAAATGATAATTGTAAGAATGAGTCTAATGCTAACTAGTGTTAATTAAGTGGTTATTATAGTGCCTGGCGCTCTTCTAACCACTCTCTCATACACTGTAAACCAGCCCACGAGGTAGCTACTATGATTGTTTATATTTTACAGAGAAGGAATCCTTGGCACAGAAGGACCAAGAAACCTTTCCAAGGTCAATGACCTGGTAACTGGTAGATCTGGATACAAACCAAAGTGGTCTGACTCCAGAAATTGTATATTTCCAGCGGAGATCATGTTTTACAGTAGTCATAAGGCATTCCATGTACTGAGAGCTACATAAGGAATCAACCCTCTCTTGGGAAAAGGGGGGAGGAGGTAGGCTTGAGGAAATTGAAAAACACTGTGGCCTGGCCAGTGTTGCTCAATGGTTGAGCCTAGACCTATAAACCGGGAGGTCATAGTTTGATTCCCCCAGTGGACAGTGTGCAAGAGGCAGCCAATCAATGACTCCATCATTGATCTTTCTATCACTCTCTCCCTCTCCCTTCCTCTCTCTGAAGTCAATAAAAACATATTTTGATGCAGTCCCATTTGTTTATTTTTTCTTTTCTTTCTCTTGCCCTAGGAGGTGTATCAGAGAAAATTCCACTACATGAGATGTCTGTGACTTAACTGCCTATGTTTTCTTCCAGGATTTTTATGGTTTCACAACTTACACTTAAGTCTTTTATCCATTTTGAATTTATTCTTGTTTATAGAGTAAGCTGGTGATCTGGTTTCATTTTTTTTTACATGTACCTGTCCAATTTAAAAAACTTCTGCAGAGCAAAATAAAGCAGCTTTAAAATACAAAGGAACCCCACAGTGTGGGACAACATATTTGCCAAGGATGCATCTCATAAGAGGCTAATTTTCAAAGTGCACAAAAACTCATACAACTCAAGAGTAAGACAAACAATCCAATTAAAAAATGGGCAAAGGATCTGAATAGATACTTCTCCAGAGAGGACATACAGATGGCCAAGAGACATATAAAAAAATACTCAAGGTCACTAATCATCAGAGAGATGCAAATTAAAACCACAATGAGGTATCACTTCACACCTGTCAGAATGGCTCCATCAGCAAATCAACAAATGACATGTGCTGGCGAGGGTGTGGGGAAAGGGGAACCTAGTACACTGCTGGTGGGAATGCAGACTGGTGCAGCCACTATGGAAAACAGTATGGAGGTTCCTCAAAAAATTAAAAATGGAGCTGCCTTTTGACCCAGTGATCCCACTTCTAACAATGTATCCTAAGAATCCTGAAACACTATTCAGAAAGAATATATGCAACCCGAAGTTCATAGCAGTAGCTAAGATCTGGAAACAGCCCAAGTGCCCAACAGTGGATGAGTGGATAAAAAAGCTGTGGCACATTTGCACCATGGAATACCACGCAGCTATAAAAAAGAAGGATCTCATACCCTTTGGAAAAATATAGATGGACCTGGAAAATATTATGCTAAGTGAAATAAGCCAGTCAGAGAAAGACAAATACCACATGATCTCACTTATATGTGGAATCTAAAGAACATAATAAATGGATAACAAAATAGATCCAGTGACATAGAAGCATGGATCAGACTGAGGAATCTCAGAGGGAAGGTGGGGGCGGGTGGGTGGGGAGAGATTAACCAAATAATTTATATGCGTATATGCATAACCCATGGACACAGACAATAGTGTGGTGAAGGCCTGGAGCAGGGTGTAGGGGTCGGGTGGAAGGCATCAATGGGGCAAAAAGGGGACATGTATAATAATTTCAACAATAAAGATAAATTTTAAAAAATAAAATAAATAAAAATACTTTTTTAAAAAAAAAGAAAAACATTTTGTTCTTGGATAAGAAAACTTAATATTGCACAGGTTTGCAACAGCAATGTTTTCAATAGCAGTGACTGGAAATATCCTAAGATTCCATCTGAAAATAATAGTTAAATAAATTCAGTATATCCATACAATAGGATAGCATGCCATTAGTGTTTTTGTTTTTTCAAATGAGATCATTGGTACATACTGATGTGAAACGATAACCAAGCTTCATTGGTAAGTAAAATGAAGAAGATGCAGAACAGTACATATAATACTGTGATTCAGCTAGAGAAGAAGGTTTATAGATTTAAGTTTACCACAGCTATGTATGCATGTAAAAAAATTCTGTAAGGATGTATAAGAGATTAGTAACATTGTTTAGATCTGGGGAGTTCGTATGTTATTTGGGGGCACAGGAAGTAGAGAGAGATATATAATTTTAAAGGATATTTCTCTGTTTTTTAAAGTCAGGTTAGCACGTTATTTTATGTATGATTCACCCAGATGAGGCTATGGTGGGAGTGCAAAGAGCAACAAAGAAAGTATCTGGAATGACCCTGAAATGAAGGATATTAAATAAAACAGGGAATAAAGAGGTTGAGAAAGATACTGATAGTAGTTTTCTAAATTGACCAGCATTTGACCCCTTACTGTGGCTATAAAATAAGTTCTGTAGCCCCAGAACATTCTTATTCTGCTCCTAAAAGAGAGATGACAACATTTTAATAATTTATCACTGGCGTTACAATAGAAAATTATACACTTTCATGACCTATAATGATCATTTTAATGTAAAAAATTTAACTGCCAAAAAAATCTGTTTTTTAAAGCTATGATCTTATGTAGACTACTCTAAAACTACTGCACAATTCACACGGAGAAAACCTTTATTAATTTGGACTTGAGAGATATATGCAGTATATTATTCTATTGAAGGAAATCTTAATTTATAATGATAAGCACATATAATAACTATAACCAATAATAGATTAATAAAGTTGCCTGTTAGAGATTCTAGTAAATATGTATTTCTGTTCTTTGCTTACATTTATTAGGGTCTCTTTAAATATGATTCTGTCATGATAAATGTCCAAATGAGCCTTCTAATTCCTAAAAGGTCCTCTGAATTACTAAATAAATACTTAGTGTCATTCTGTTGCGATAGATTTTTTTCCATATGAGCACTCTGAAGATTGTTAACTTAGTTTTGCAATATATGTTACATTTCAGAAAAATAATTTTTCTAAATAATCAGATAACTGGTCCTCCAAGTATGATAGTTAACTTTGTGATTACTGCTTATTTCTTATATTTAAAGAGAAACTCATAGACTATAAAAATTTTCATATCAGCTTTCAAAATTGAATATGCACTAATTAATTGAAAAAATGTAGTTTAATTTCCAAATACTGAGAAGATACCTCTACAATTCAGTGTTTCAACTGTCCTCCTAAATGAATCAGGTCCAATGATCATAATGAAATCTAGGAACTCTAGGTTTCTGGAGATATTGGTAATCACTGCACAGTTGTGTAAATGTAGATGTCGAAAGTGGAGAAAAGTAAGAATGTGTTTTGACAGCATAATATAGTCTGGAAGATATTTTTCTGAATAAATTCCAGAAATTGCCCAGAGGTATTTTTGTCATTTGCCTCTTTTTTTCTACAAGTTGGTGCTGATAAAGCAAAATAAAAATAGCAATAATAGTTCCTAACAATTGACTATTCTGAGATTGAGGTTTTGTTAATTATAGTTTAATGGCACTTGGAGCTGGTTTATTTAAAGAGAAATACATAGACACATCCCTTTGATTTTTGTTTGCATGGTTAACCTCTTTTGCAAGTCTCTTTTTATGCTT
The DNA here is from genome assembly GCF_964146895.1 of Miniopterus schreibersii. Taxonomy (NCBI): domain Eukaryota; kingdom Metazoa; phylum Chordata; class Mammalia; order Chiroptera; family Miniopteridae; genus Miniopterus; species Miniopterus schreibersii. Next base: position 50,683,643 of record NC_138109.1, on the reverse strand, counting down.
TCTGCTGCAAAGAAGAAATGCCAATCCAATCTCTAAATTCTAAAAAGTGAAATTTGAGAAATGGGTTTTTTTCTTTGCTGAAGTGAATTTAAAATTTCTAGCGTATTAAATTTCCTGGATAATCTTTAAAATATATATTTTTAAATATTTGTTTCTATTTTTTCAATATAAGAACTATGTATCTTTCATAGAAAATTTTGAAAATATGGAACATGAAATATGTATATATAGATACTTTTTTTTTCATATACCACACACTCTGCTGTGGACCTCGTAGAATGACTTCTTTAATTTTTTTTTTAAATGCTCAGAAAGAATTGATAATAAATGAGCCTTGTGAAACTCCAATACTGACTAGTGCAACAGGGCAAAAGTAACCAGTAATGTGACAGTAAAGCTACAGCCATATGGTAGAAGGAAAACAAGTGATTTTATTTATGTGTAATTATTAAAATACTTGTCCATTTATTTATCTACTCATTCATCCAACAACTTTTACTACATGCATAATACATGCCAGGCAGCAAAGTCAGTGCTGGTTACATAGTGATGAGGAAACAGGTGTATGTTTCTATCCACCTGGACCTTAGAATTCACAGGTGGAAATAGATATTACAAAATAAAAATCAAAACATACCTCATTATATTTTACAAGTTGTACATACTTCTTTTTTAAATACTTGCTTTCCACTTAATATATCATAAAAGTGTTACTTTCAAAAACCCTATTATTCCAGTTTTCTGCTCAGAACTCTCCAGGGGCTTTCCATCGGATTCGGCATAAACTCTTTAGCCTCCTACTGGCCTACAGTACTGATTTCCAACTGATGTGCTGCAAGAATTTTGAAAGCATGCAATACCTGGCTATATAGTCAGGGGCACTGACCTCTTCTCCCTTAGATTGTCAAATTAAAAAAATGACAGCAGCCAACCCAACAATAGCCCTCTGGTGTGAATGCTGTGTTTTGAACCATAAATATATAGGTTATATGATAGAGTTACATCTTACTGGTCATGTTGCCTAATAGCCTGATTGTTTAATTCTAGGTACGCGAAATCCTTATATACAAGTACAGGCTTTTTTTAAAAAATAGCTTTGGAGGAAAAAGGATAGGTCATTATTTAGTAATAAGTTTTAGTAATTCGTTTGTGCGGCCATGAGATGAAAATCGCTGGCCTACAGGCGTCACCTGGTGATGTCCCCTCTCGGCCTCTGCTTGGTCAGGCCTCCTTCCCGCCGGCGTCACACTGGCTGCTGCCTTGAGGCCTCTCGGCCACACCGGGCCCGCTCCCGCCTAAGGCACGAGAGCGCTCCCCAGCCATTCATCCTCAGATGTTCCGCCTCCAAATGCTTCAGGGTCCGGCCTGTTATTTTCAACTCTCAAAGGTCTTCACTGGCTACTCAACTGAACAACCCTGCCCTCCAGTCCACTCCTTAATTTACATAATTCTTCTTTATAGCGTTCAATACACTGTGGCACATCGCGTCCTCACATGGTGGCTGTCAGACTGTCCCTTCTGGAAGGCTAGCCCCTGAAACCGGGGCTACTGTTCGCTTCACTGTTCCATCTCCAACACTGAGAATGCTGCCTGGCCCTTAACAAGCACTTAATGAGTATTTGTGGAATGAAGGAATAAATCAGTGAGAAAAACAGAGGAAGAAGCAGTTTCCTGGTCACTGCAGGTTTTTTATTTACAGCATTAGAGCATTTAATGATATAAAATATATCATAATTTATTTAACAAGTCTCCTATTTTTAACCATTGAGCTAATTAATTTTCTTTCTTTCTTTTTCTTCTTCTTATAAACAATGCTGCCGGAAACTACATTGTTATTAAGTCACATAGTGTTATTTCTTTAGGATAAATTCCTGGAAGTAGGATTTTTTAAAGGCTGTAATTGTAATGGCCAGAAGGAGGGGGAAGGCGGTAGGGGCTGGGTGGAGGTGTGCAAAGGTGGGGAAAATGGGGACATCTGTAATGTTGTCAACAGTAAAAATAAAGTTAAAAAGAAAAAGACTGTAATTGCTCAGCTAATATTAGATAATGAAAAAATGTGTATTATTGCTAAATAATGTCTATGCCTGAAAAAAACTGAAATTCATTCAGGAGTTTGCTGCTAGGCTCTGTTCAACAGCAAACTTCAACTCAGACTATTTTGGGAGCATTTCTATGCCTCTAGTCACTGTTTCCACTGAATTCAATTTTAAGTTTTCTCCAGCCATAATTCTTAACCACAGTTTGTCTAGGTAGGAAACATAAATATGAGTTTTAATGTGTATAATATATATGCCTCAGAAATTTTTAAAAATCTCACTTCAAAAAATCCAATAGCTTTATTTTAGCAATCATAATAGGAAACATAAATAAGGACACATATAGTGATTTATTTACAACTATTTGACTGGGAAGTAGATTAAAATCTTAAATTATTGCTGAAGTTATCTAAGTTAAAAAAACTCAAATGTAAGAAATCAAAGTTTCTCCTGTTAGCTGCACTCTTTCATATGGAGATAATCTATGCAAGTAGTATGTATCATTTAAAGAGTCCTGGTTCAAAGACCATTGATGATGCTATATTTCCAAAAAATAAAAATAAAATAACATCTGACAGTTTATTCAGCATGAGACAGAAAAAATGAAGGAAGCTATTTGCATTTCCCTCAGATTTTAAAATAAAGAGAAAGTAAAGAGAAGAGTTTCCAAATTTGACATCCCCCCCCCCCTTTTTTTCTGTTTTAGTTTAGAAAGAAATTCTAAATTGACATTTAAACGGTGGCAGGGTAATTCTCCTCTGCCTTGCGAAATGGTCTCTGGAAATGTACAATTATGCTGTCATCTTTAGCACTCCACATTGGACAGAGTTTAATTATTAATGTGTTTCCCTCAGAGAATGACTCGATCATGTCACAACTCTAGACAAATACAGCTAATGCAAAATCATAAAATATTCACTTGAATACTGCTGAACTGACAGGAAATTAATTCTATGAACACTTTTGATATTACCAGAAAATTAGTTTCAAACGCATAAGACTGAAATAAATGTGTTCATAATTTGCTCAAGGGTAATGCTCATCTTGCAATCAGTTGGTGTCTTTTTATAAATGTTACAAGTATTCAACATGGCTTTATGATAAAGCGGACAGCTAATGTAATGTATTATTTGTAGACAGAGTTTTACTTGTAAACAGCAGGGAGTGAAGAATTGCTCTCTCAGAAATATTTAAACTCCAGTAATATTCTGCTATTTATCATTTTGTAGAACGAAAGAAGTGCCATGAGATTTTTTTTTCAAAGCCTGAGAAACTTAAGGAATGGTAATGGGATTTCAAACTTTTCATTTCAGATCACTCTCCCAAGTTGTATAGAATATTTGAAAATGATTAGTACCTTAAGGCTACTTGGTGTCCAACCTTGGACAAATTAGAGATTTTATGTTTTTTGACAGTTTAAAGTACCCCTTAAAGAAATTAACTTCCTACTCTGTGTTTGTTCAGCAACTTGCACAAATTTTAACATACCATTTTGTGTTTGTGTACATGTTTTCACACATGCTCAACTAAAAGCTCCTTAAAAGTAAGAACTTTATCATTTACCTCTAGCCTTAATCCCTATAAAAGTATATGATGCAAAGTCTATATAAGTTGTTTTGTGTATAATAGAATAACTTTTTTAAAAAAGGGCAAATGAAAATAATCTCATAAATATATCAATGGAGAAATAAATCCATTTTTTACAATGAAAAATAATCTCTAACGGGCATGTTTAACTGTATCTCCGAGAGTGGCTTCCTCAGCTATCAATGATTTCTGATTTTGGGGAACTACTCCTGACACATAAAGGTAAGTTTTAGTTGGTCCATATTTGCTATTTGGCTATAGCTAATTGATGATGCAAGCTAAGCTAATAAGATGTTTTCTTCTCAGAATTTGAAATTTTGGGCCTTGTTACAGGTAAATTATATTTGACTGTATTCTAGTGAGAAGGCCCAGTTACATATGATGAAGGTCACACTTCCTTCCTGTCATGAATTCCAGCTTCTCTGTTTTCTTCTAAAAATGTCCCTTTTAGCTTCAGCTAGCCATAGTCTGTTTCTATTGCTAGAAACCAAAAGAAAATTGATTCACATAATAATGTACAATAAAACATGCATTGACAGTGACCCACTGCACTAATTTTATGTTTTTAAACAAACAAAATAATCTATATTGCTATGCCTAGCAGTTTTAGGTCTTTCATGCCTTTTTTTCATTTACTTATACATTTTATGTAATGTTAAAAAAAAGGGTTATTATAATTATTAGACATTTATTTTATACCATCTGCAATGATGCTGTAATAAAATATTTAAAGAAGCATGGTCATTAATGAATCATACAAGTGAATTTTAGTTTAATGGTGTTAACTTATTTTAAAAATTGCAGGAAATGAGGTTGTTCATTATGCCATAAAGCTACTTCTTGTAATGACAAATTGAATGAGGGACTGAGTTAAATATGACTATATAAATGCAAAAAAGCAACAGAATCAAAATGAATATATGCATAGAAAATGAACTAGAGAAATTTAATTGAATAATTTTTCAAAAACAATCTTTGAATGTTTTGTATGTTTTTTTTTAAATCAGTGTTTTAATATTATCCATATAAAGGTTAGTTAAAATAAATACTAAATTTTTATGCCAATTTTTTGCCCTTTTTCTCAGGAATAGTTACTTTTGCAATAAATAGTAACTACCATTTTTATTCATTTATCTTGAAAATGTATTTAAAACCTACTGTATGCAAAGCACAATGCTAGGTGCTAAGATTACAGTGGTGAGGGAGAAAATGTTCCTATATTCCAGCAGCTTTCAATCTAGCAGAAATAAGAAAAGTGACAAACAATTAGCATATGTACTAAAATATGACTGAATGTGAAGAGAAATCTACATTTGAAATAGTATGAAATTTAGATGAACAAAAAGGGTAAGGATAATTATGAGAGAATTTATTAATAAGATGGCTTTAATAAGAATTGGGCAGGTAAGAATATTTTGAAAGCTGGAGATAACACTAGCTATCCAGAACTCTATGAACAAAAGAATTCTTGCTGAAGTATAAAGCATCTTCAAAGATGGTAGCTTGAGTCTGGCTAGGAAGGAGATCTTCCCCTTCAACAAATAGTCAAATCTTCGGTTTTCATTTCCAAGTAAATGTATGGTCTTCTATGGCAAACTAATAGAATTTATTACACCCCCTTTATATATTTACTCTCTTGCTATTATCTCTGAAAAACCACATCAATTGTGTTTTAGCCTCTATGTTTTCACCATGTTGCCAATAACATCTACATTTTTAAATCCAATAAACAAATGTTTGTCCAAAATTCACTATCAGCATCATTTGAACACTTCATCATCCTCTCTTGCTGGAAACTCTTCACCTGGATTCCAGGTAACCCCACACACCCTTGTTTTTTCTCTAACACCAATGCCCCTCCCCTCTCCCTCCCCTCCTTCTTCCTTTCTTCTCTCCTCTCCTTCTCCCCCTTCTAACTCAGTTTCATGGATTAAAACACTAAATATAAGTTGAAGACTCCAAAATTAAGCATCCTTAAGTCTAGACTCATTTATTCAACTGCCCTCTCAACATCTGCCTTTTAGTTATCTAGAAGACATTTCAAAGCTTTCCCCCTGATTTCTTTTCCAATCCAAACCATCTTTACTTCCAGCCTTTCACATCTTAAAGGCAACTTTGTTCTTCTGGTAGCATATTAAAATTCATGGAACCATGTTTGGTTACTCTTTCACTCTCTCTTCCTCAGCTCCTGTTTATGCTAGCTACAGAATATATCCAGACCCTGTTCATTTCTTATCACCATTGCTATCACCCTGGTCAAAGTCTCTTACCTAAATGTGTTCCTTGTTTCTGACCTTGTTGTCCTTTAGTCTGTTGTCCAAACAACCAAATGGATTCTGTTAAAATGTACATGTAAATCCTATCCTTCTTCTATTTAAAAATTGTAAAATAAATTCCCATTTCTTTCAGAGTAAAAACCAAATTCTTTATAGGGCGTCACTGGCTGTTTATCTGGATTACTCTTCTCTGAATATCTTGAGATTTACTTCTCATGATGGCCAGTTTGATGTGTCAATTTATCTAGTCTACAGTTTTCAATCAAATGCTAATCTAAGTGTTCCTGTGATGATATTTTATAGTTGTATTTAACATCTAAATTCAGTTGACTTTAAGTAAAGAGATTATCCTTAATAATCTGAGTGTGCCTGATCAAATCAGTTGAAAGACATTAAGAGCAGAACTGAGGTTTCTCTAAAGAAAAAATTCTGCCTTTGCTTGCAGCATCAGCTCCTGCCTGAATGTGTAAGCCAATTCCTTGCAATAAATCTCTCTCTCTCTCTCTTGCTAGATACAGATAGATATATAAAACCCTTCCTAATAACAAAAGACTAATAAATATATTATGTTACCATATATTATACAATATATAATTGTATATATTTGGTTCTTGATATTCATGGTAATGATGTTCTGTTATAATTAGTGAATACTGGACCATTTTTTCTAGGGGAGATATAGGGTTAGTTCTAGTCACAAAATTTTCATCAACTGACCAACACATAACCTTATTTTATGTGTATTTCTGTTTATGGACACCTTATTTAATACATATGGTTGCTTTATTAACATTGAATTTACAGCAAATGACATTATAACTTATGCTTGAATACAGATTATCTAACTAATGTTTTCAATAAAGCACATCACAGACTTTTTTTGCTAGGGAAAGCTAGAAGGTGCCTTAATAATATGAATCATTTTAAACAATAAAATCACCACCAGAAATCACAAAAATAAGAGGGGGAAAAAGTGGTACTGAATAGACCATGAAAAGTAGACTTGTTTGTAGTATGAGAGGTAAAATGTTGCTTTGTTTGACTTCAACTGGGAACATGTGTGTTGGGTGACTAAAATTTTCAATGCTCTGTTCATGTCTGTATTACCACAAAAGGGCCATGATTGTTGATTTGCAAATATGGAATCCATGAAAAATGAGGATTATACACACACACATCTGTGAATAATATAAGCATATATCCATTAACATATATGCACACAAAAATCCATGAACAAAGGGAATTGCATAAACATACATACACGCACACATACACACACATCTGTTCTTTCTCTTTGTCTCTGTCCATTTTTCTCAGCGAGGGTATGCATATCCTACTGGTTTTGTTTCTGTGGTAGAAACCTATCTGTATACTCCTCATTTATCTACTTTAACTTTTTGCTTTAATTTTGGTTTTTGTTTATTTTTTTTTTTTAATTGAGGCCATTCTGAGCACCACAGTACTCTCAATCCCCCTTATAATGTTCTAACTTTATATAGTATGCTTATCATGTTCCAACATCATGTTCTAACACTACGAATATGGATGGTTATGTTGCATATTTATTTATTATTTATTCCATTTATTTATTAATTTACCCAGATTCAATGTAAACCTCACAAGAAAAAGATTTAGATCTGTTTTACTCACAGATGTATCAACATTGCGTATAATGACATTTAGAAGATAATAAGTGCTAGTAAGTAGGTTTCAGTGGATGAATGAGGTAGTTGATCTGAACTTTGAGTTTTAAGATAATTTGCTTGCTGGTTTTTTTTTTAATGAACTTGAAACCAAATTGCTGCTTCTAAATTTATCCTTAAAAATTCTAGAGCAGACAGCAGGAAGTTTAGTTAAATGTACCCAGTGATTACCTTCTTAAAAGTCTATCTAATTTCCTCATAGCTCAAATTTGAGAAACCAGGAGCAGAGCCAGGTGGAGTATTTAATAAGCAGTTTTGCACTCAAGCATGGAAATAGGAAGAGACATAGAGATAACAATTTTAGTAATTTGTTTTTATTTAAATCATTTTTTAATTTTTCAATTATAGTTGACATACAATATTATATTAGTTTCAGGTGTACACCCCAGTGATTAAACATTGAATAACTTACTAAATGATCAATCATCCCAATAAATCTCATGCCCACCTGACACAATACATAGTTATTAGAATATTATTGACTATATTTCCTATGCTGTACTTTACATCCTCAAGACTATTCTGCAGCAACCAATGTGTGCTTTTTAATCCATTCACCATTTAAAACCATCTCCCCAACACCCCTCCTATCAAAATGTTCTTTGTATCTATAATCTGTTTCTTGTCTGTTTATTTTGTTTTTTAGATTCAATTGTTGATAGATATGTATTTATTGTCAATTTATTGTTCATATATTTTATCTTTTTTTTCTTCTTCTTCTTAAAGACGGCCCTTCATATATTACTGGTTTGGTAGTGATGAACTCTTTTAGCTTTTTCTTGTCTGGGAAGCTCTTTATATGTCCTTTGATTCTAATCATAATTTGGCTGGGTAGAGTAATCTTGGTTGCAGGTCCTTGCTTCTCATCACTTTGAATATATCTTGCCAATCCCTTCTGGCCTGCAGAGTTTATTTTTGGTTGATCAGGGAGGCTGTGCCACTGGACCCTACAGAACACCTAATACATAGGGCCTTTCTACCCAGCCCAGAAAACATAGCAGCTCTACCTCAGTCATAGAAACAAACACAGGGAGGCTACCAAATGAGGAGACAAAGAAACATGTCCCAAATGAAAAAAACAGAACAAAACTCCACAAAAAGAACTAAACAAAATAGAGATAAGCAATCTACCAGATTGAGAGTTCAAAATGCTGGTTATAAGGATGCTCAATGAACTTAGTGAGAACTTTAACACCATAAAAATTGACATGGAAACCATGAAAAGGAACCAGTAAGGAATAAAGGATACACTAACTGAAATTAATATTTTACAGAGAATCAACAGTAGAACAGGTGAAGCTGAGAATAAAATTAGTGATTTGGAATATAAGGAAGAAACAACAAAACCAAAAACCAAAATCCAAAAGTATCCTACCCAATCAGAACATCAAAAAGAAAAAAGAATTAAAAAAATGAAGATAGTATAACAAGCCCTGGGACAACTTCAAGTGTAACAACGTTCGCATCATGGGGATGTTGGAAGGAGAGAGAGAGCAAGAAATTGAAAACCTCTTTAACAACTAACAACAGAAAACTCCCTTATCCTGATGACAGAAATAGACATACAAGTTCAGAAAACACAAAGTCCCAAACAAGATGAACCCAAAGAGGCCCACACCAAGACACATCACAATTAAAATTCAAAAGGTTAAAGACAAAGAGAGATTCTTAAAAGCAGCAGAAGAAAAACAATTAGTTATTTACACGGGAGATCCTATAAGATTGTCAGCTGGTTTTTCAATAGAGATAATGAGTTTGAATTGTGTATAAAGATGACTGCTAAAACTGGATAAGCGTGTCAAATCTCTGAGGAAAAACATATAGACAATTCAATAAGAGTGAAGAAGAAATAAAGAGGAGACTAGAAAAATCCTAAGGTCAAATACATTTAAAGACCAGGCGGAAAATGAGATAATTAAATATATAGAGAATAAAACATTATCTCTACTTATCTGTCTGTCTACCTACCTACCTACCTATGCATTTATATGTCCTAATAGGGAAGTGCTTGATATGCCATTAAGGAAGACAAACTAATTTCTTTTTAAATAGAATACTTAAACTTGACAATGGAAAATTTATTTTTTCCTTAGAAACATTATATACCCATTAAAATAATTGTCACTTTTGATGTCTTACAGGTCTAGCACATAGATGAGAAATGAAAGGATCCCCTAACAAAATATATGACTATTTTAAATTTGGGGTAGGCCTGGCTGGGCTTGGCTCAGCGGTTGAGCGTCAACCTAGGATCCAGGCAATCGGGGTTCAATTCCCAGTCAGGGCACATGCCTGGGTTGCGGGCTCGACCCCCAGTCGGGGGCGTGCAGGAGGCAGCCGATCAATGACTCTCTCATCATTGACGTTTCTGTCTCTCTCTCTCCCTCTCCTTTCTTCTCTCTGAAATCAATAAAGATATATTTAAAATAAACAAACAAATAAATAAATAAATAAATAAATAAATAAATAAATAAATTTGGGGTAATAGGAAAAGGTAGAAGGTAAAAACCAAAGTCACACTGATGGGGTGGAAGAGAAATAGCCTTGATCAAATGCACAGTTTCCCTTCATAACATCTGCCAGCTTTTGAACATGTATAAGCTGGGAGGCTAAAGAAGCAGAACATTAAAAGGCAGGATATTTACTAAAAGTGGGACTCAGTCCTATTCTTGGACTATTCCTGATATAAGAGATTATCATTCCCTCACCCTATTTTCTAGGAAAGGAAAGAGGAGAGTCTTTATGGGTGAAAGAAATTATCTGTACTTAAATAGGTCTTTTATGATAAAATATTGCTTAAAATTAAATATATATATTATTATACATGCAAAATGAAAAAAAAATGTGACTAATAAGCAAAGGAAATAATAAACAAACGAAGCACATCCTAACATAGTCCAGAGATTAGAGTTAGTGGCAATAATTAAAATACCACCAGTACATAATAATAAAGATAGATAAGGTGGACAAAATGAATGAAATATGTGGAGAATTTTGACATATTTTGAAATATATCAAAAATAAATGCACATTCTAAAATTAGAGTTTAATATCTGAATTAAAAAATTCATTGAATGGGTCAACTGATATTACAAAGAGATTAATGAACTCAAAGACAGATCAATAGAAAACATCCAAAGTGAAATACAGATAGTAAAAAGAATGAAAAGAAAAATAAAGAGTATAGAAATCTATGAATTAGGGAGAAATTTAGATTTTGCTATACTATAAAGAAAATTAGTGGCTTGAAGTAATCATTATTATTTCTTCACAATTCTGTAGGTAGACTTTTACAATTCTTTCAGTAGACTGAATGGTATTTTGGGTCTGGGCAAGCTTAACTGATTTCTCCTGGGATAGAGTTTATGTATCTGGAATTATCTGATGGGTCTTTTAGTGGTTACACAGTCTATCAGTAGCTTCCCATGTTTGGTATATGACAGGGTAGCCAATTGTTGGCTGGGCTATCTGATTTCTCCTTTTGCTGGAATTCTTATTCCAGGAGGTTAACTCAGATTAATTCTTATGATGGTTTCAGAGTTAATTTCTTTCTAACCACATGAGAAAGAAAAAGTTCTGATGCTCAAGTGCTTTTCAAACATTTATTTGCACCTTAATTGCCCAATATCCGAAGCCATTCAGACAGCTGAGACAAAGTTTAAGGAGGAGAGACACAGACTTAACTTCTTGATGGGCAGAGCAATAAATTTCCCTTGAAAAAAGACTTGTCTACATGAATGAGAAAAAAAATTGTGGCCACTTCTGCCATCTATCATGACTGGAGATTGAAATTCCAGAATGGTAGGACAGATGGATTGGATCAAATGCCATATTTACAGAGGTAATGGCAGAGAATTTTCCCAAACTGTTAAAGATATCATATACCAGATTTTAAAAGACACCCCCGCCAAAAAAAAACAGGATTTAAAAAAAAAATGATTAAACAAAACAAAACAAATATTTAAGCACACGTTAGTTCAACAACAGAAACAAAGACAAAAGGAAAATCTTAAAAGTAGCCAGAGAATTTAGAAACATTTTCTTCAAGGAAATAATATTAAGATATTTACTAACTTCTGCACAAATATTGTGAAATCCAGAAGATAGTGCAAAGGTATTTTATAGCACTGAAAAATAATTATCTATTAAAAGTAGCATAAATATGTTGTTAAGGATTTGGAACAAACAGAACACTTGCATATTGACAGAAGTTCATAAAACTAAATTTGCTTTGGAATGCTATTTGGTGCTACATTCATTCAAGAGCTAAACATATAATTTCCCTGTAGCACAGCAAGTTCATTCCTAGTTATAAATCCCTCCAAAAATGAGAACATATGGTTGTCAATATATATGTACAATATTGCTCATAGTAGCTTTCTTCATAATAATTGCATATTGAAAACAACCTAAGTATCATTAAAAGTTAGAATGGATAAATACATTCTTATTTTTTATACAATGGAATGCTAGTGTTGAGCTCTTAATATTCATATTTACTAATTTTGTGTTGAATGTCCACAAGAGGTGATCTAAACTATACACAAAATATCATTATTCACTTAAAAAGCAAATAATGCCTCTGTGGTTTCCTATATCCCAATTCTTTCTTGGGTAGTGAAACTAAGGCCAAATGTCTTACACATAAAAACTTTAGTCCATGTTATAGGCAATATATATTTAAAATTTGATTTTATCTACTTATATACAAGAAAAAGAGGGAGATGCCTCCATCTCTTCTCCCCAAATGGGGGGGGGGGAACCTTTGCAAAAATCCTTTGAAGGGATGGAAAGGATTCTGAGTTTTTGTTCCAACCTTTGGAATATGAATAAAATTTCTCCAAGGGCAGGTAGTTCCAGATGTCTTCAGATTATACAACCTAGAGATATCTCCAATATTGTTGGTCTCGTTTTCTCTTGAAATGTAAACATATACCTCAAGGATTAAGTAAATATCTCCGAATTATTTCCCCTTCCCCCTCTCTCTCCCTCTCTCTCTCTCTCTCTCTCTCTCTCTGTTTCTCTCTCTCTCTCTCCAGGGTGTCCCCCCAAAATGTATACAGACTTTAACAGCTGATAGTTCAGTTGATGTCTCTTTATTCAAAGTGTGTAGGCATTTTTTTGGACATCGTGTGTGTGTGTGTGTGTGTGTGTGTATTTGTAAATTTAATTTGAAAGTCTTTCTTTCTGCTCAGAATCCTAAGTTTTGAGTAAAATTTATTCAGAAAGCTCCTACTCTGTAGAAACACAAACATATTTTCTTTACACTTCATAACAGCATAACAATATGAAAGAAGAAATACTTCTAAACTCAGCAACATGAATGAATCTCATAGATATTTGATGAATATAGAAACCAGAGAAGAAAGAGTATGTACTTTCTGATTATATTTACATGAAATTGAGGAATAGGCAAAAGTATCTATGGTGATAAAAATCTGAATAAAGCTCCCCTCTGGAGAGGAAAGTGAACAGGAGGAGACACTTTAAAAAAGTTCTGGTCCTGGAATGTTTTAGGTTGATAGATGTGGTGGTTGCACGAGTGTTTATATGTAAAATTCAATAAATTTTACATTTAGAATTTGTGTAGTTGTGCATTTTATTATATTATAAAGTGAATAAAATATTTCTAAACAGAATAATATTTCAGTTAAAGTAAGAGGCCATATTTTTTGTGGATCCAATCAGAAGAGTTTTGTCATATTTTTCCAACAAGGTGTGTTAGTTGTATTAAAAAAATAAAATAAAATAAAACCAAGCAGTTGGATTTATCAGATAATCAAATGTAAAAGATGCAACTGGAAATTTTTATTGATAATGATTGCTTTTGATTTGTTTGATCATACAAGTTACATTATGCAAATGAAACTAAAACAGGAGATTAAAGAAGGCTAAATAAAAGAACTTCTTATAATATTAAAATAACTTCTTTGAAAATTACACTTAATCCTACCAAAAACTAAGACATAGTGAACTTTTTACATTTGTAAAAATTAAAACCAATGAAACTAGTAAGACTTAAATATTAAGGCTACTTATTGCTGTCCTTGCCTAGAAATGTTGATAGCACCATACTCTGTAGGATAACATTTTTGAAACAGACAAAACTATTAAATAAATTAAGAAAGATACATAATATGGAGTTCAAGTAGGTAAATAAAAGGAAGACAGAAAGATTGTTGCCAAGTGATAAGTATAAGAAATAGTTGCAGAATCTCTTAGGTTGAATTTCCTAAAAACAACCTTGGAGAAGGAGCTTTGCGTTTGGAAGGTTTTAGAGATTGCACTTTAAAATATTTCAATCGATTTTGGAAACAGTGTCAGGCAGTGGGTGAGGTTGAACTATGACCTTATGCAACACAGGACTTGGTTGCTCCGGAGTTCTTGAGCTGAGCTTCTCTCCAGAGCCTCCCAAATTGTATTTCACATAGACCGGTCATTCGATCAAGGCTGCCCAGGGGACAGAGTTGAACGGGAACAAGGTACCTTCCTTCAGTATGGTGAAGGACAATTCGGTGGGGGACCTCACTCACAATGACCGGCTAAATAAATGCCTCAGTCTTGAAGGTAGGGTATCCAGACAGCACACCACCATATCCATTACAGTTTACTCATTTTGCTACATGGATCTACCTATTTTTTATAATTTTGCCTTCTGTAGAAACAGATTGTTCAATATCTTGATTTATCTCTTTTCCGAGGGAAAATAGGAGGAAGGTTAGTGGAACAACCTAGGATCTTGTCACTGCTGCAGGTTTAAGGCCAAAACTGATATCCATCACCTGCCTCCTCCACCATCCATGCCAGACTCTCAGCTCCTGCTAGCACCACTGCTGGGCCATGTGATTTACCTCTGGGAGTGATCCAGACTCATTTCTTCAGTCTGCTTCCCTGGTTACCATGTCCTTCTCAGACTGTGCATGCTACCGTTTTCTATTTGCCATCAGAGTCAGGCAACGGAGTAATCAAGCGATGCTCCAGTAGGTGGTCTCGGGTTCAGATATAATCTTCCCTTCTCATTTTTACTCCAGCTCCCCCTTCTGCCAGTGATCAGTTATTTATCCATTCTAGAATGTTGATTCCTTTTCTTGACTGCTTTTGTCGTGGCATGAGAAGCCTGAAGAGACAAATTGACAGCCACAGGCTAAAGTTCAATGGAAATCTTACTGTGACCCCTTCTGGAAGGAACGTCCAGGAACCAGATATTCTACACTCACAGAGTCTAAAGTCACGGGGACTAGAGGTACATATTCCTCACATGGTTACAGAGGCTAAAGGAGAGGTACTCCAGCATCTACCTCTTGGTTCAGCAAAACAGGTATCCTGCTTCCTGGAGATATGGGACCATATTGTGCTCACTGAACTGGGATATGAACGGAGTCCTTGGGGCAGATACTCCACCCTCACAGCATGTTATCTCCGAGTTGGTGTTACAGCTTCATCTTCAGGAAGCTATTCCACCACTCTATCATTCTAGTAGCTCCCATGCAATGATATAGGATATAAATTGTGCGTTCCATGATGAAGTAGCCAGTATCACACCTTTGCTATAAAGTGTGTCTCTTGATAGGCAGTGTTAATGAGGGTTCACATTTTGGTGTGTCCAATTCTCAGTATACCCTGAAGTGTTCTCCCTGGACACCCAGCTTCTCCTGCAGTCAGTGGGTAGCAGGTCTGAACCTGCTCGAAGCCTCAAAACTGGGCAGGTGCCCCTGCTTTGAAAAGCAGAACTTCATCTTTAAGCAAGGGGGAGAACAATCCAATAAAAAGAGAAGAGGGTCATTCTGGTGGGCGCAGGGAAATATGGGTTTTCAAACTTCTCAGTTCTTTCTATTCAAAGTTTCAGGGTCTTGCCCTTTCCCCATCAAGGCCCTGTTCTTGGAGGAGAGAGACTTGACAGGGTTGAAAACTCAACTCTGTGGAGGTCTACTACCATCCTTATTAAGTCTTGGGCCTCATGCTCAGTTCTTTCTGCCCTTCAGCTTTAAAAGGCAATAGTCTTTGCCAAGGAAGTCTTCTGGCGGTCACATATTGCTCAAGTAGATCATGGATCATTCTCAACCTTGACTATTTCCTCCAGTGTATCAACAGCACCCAGCAATAGACATCCAATTTCATATTCCTTAAAATTACTATTTCCTCTGTACTTTTCAAATGTCTGAGATAATTTGTCAGCCGATGTACTCTCTTATGCCTTTTCCAGTGTATAACCAGTGTCAGTTTTGACACTTGCTCTATTACAACATGGTATGGGCTAAGTACTTCACCTCCATTTACTGAAACCAGTACCAGATCCTCATTGTTGGCCAAGTAACCTTTGATCTAGGTCGAAAATTCTGTTTTCAAATCTGCTTCCCAGGACAATTCCTAATTTGTAAAATACCTAGATGGCAGACTCTCATATACAGCTATTTACTAATTTAATCGAATCTGCTCTCGTGTTCTGGGGTACAAAATGGGAAAACACAGCCTCTGTCCTAAAGCCAGTTGTAAGTTACATGGGTTGATAGATAAAAAGCAGGTGTAATTAATATGATGACAAACATTTAAGCTGAAGATAATATTCATACCATTATTATTAAAAGTTACCATTTAAGAAACTAAGATTCAGAGATACTGGGTTTCTGAATGAACTGACTCCTTAAAAAAAAGATTAATTTTAAAGAATCGTGTTAGAACCAACTGAAGTGGACATATACTCTATATTACTCATCTTTTTTGCTTCCCTATTTAAGGTAAAATATATGTGAAAAAAATGGAAAGCTAATCTATGCTTAGAAAGCCCTCTGCTTCAGAACTAACTATGGTTTAGAAAAATGCTACTATTCATTGCTACTCATTCTGAAGAAATAGCAGCCAACTGCTAAGTTTTATTTATCCTTTAAACTGGGCACCAGCTGGTGCAGTGAAAGAATAGGACCAAGAAAAAAAAAATGTAGGGTAGGGATTTTCTTAAATTTACATCAAGGAGATCGTGCTACTAATCATATAATTTCGAGCTGCGGAAACAATTCTATTGTATAGGATTTAACGCTAGTCAATTTATTACCTTTGATCTTTGAGGAGAAATTTAAAAATCCTAAAGAAGGTAACTAGCTTTGTGCCTAGAATAAGTCTAGTCGATCTAATGAAAAGAGGTCATCATTCTCTGAGCGCATTGGTAAAATTCTTCCACACCGCCAATACTTTCAAAAGGAGTTAAATGTGCAAATACTGTAAGAACATTAACACATTCTCCCTCTCCCCCTCCCCCCGAACAGTGACCCAATTAGTGCAGCAGACAAAACAGCAATGAACATTCTAGTCCTGTCCTTTAACTGTTAGTTAATTGTATCTAAGTATTTAGTTTTCTGGGAGTTCCTAGAGTTGGTAAATTACATGTTTTATGTGTGTGTGTGTGTGTGTGTGTGTGTGTGTGTGTGTGTGTATACACACATATATATATAATTTTTTTTAGAAGTTTTTTTCTTTTCTTTTGGGTCATTTTTGGGAAACAGAATCTTATTTCAACATGTAAACTCATTATATAATGCATATAACTGCATGAGTTTAAATTTTAAAATTATAATTTCTCATATCATAAGCTTTTATTACAAATAATGGTCCACTGTATTTGCTAGACACCCCTTCATTTTGATGTTATCATTATATTAAATGTCTTAGCTGCCCGAGTTGCAGTTTGGGAAACCACTCTGTTTCGGTGATTTCTTTTTCTTTCTTCTAAATGATTATAAGCCAAATCATAAAAGTCTTGGAATGTTTAGGCTTAAGTCAGTTTTCAACTTTGAAGCATAAAAAGCCTGTAGTAAGGATTTAATAAATTTGTGGGGTTTTTTCTTCTTTTTTTCTAATTTATACTAGCAGCTGAAGTCTGTGGCAGTTCCTGCTTGTCAGGTGATTTTAACGACAAACCTGAGATTATAGTACAAGATTTATAACTGAGGTGAATTCATGAATTGCAAATATTGCTATGTAGCTTCTTATTGTCAGATTAAATTTAAAAAAAGTGTGATACTCTTGTAAATGTGAAAAAATAATTATAATCATTTCACTAATAAAATAATTAGGAGATGCAACATATAATTTATAAATATATTAATGCTTTTATATTTTCTTCGTATGTAATAAAAGTGGCAATTTTGTATAAGCAGAAGGCAGCGTCATTACAAGGACATTTTGTTTTTGTTTTATTTATTTTTAAATATATTTTTATTGATTTTTAGAGAGGAAGAAGAAGAGAGGGAGAGAAATATCAGTTGGCTACATCAGCTGCCCCCTGCACGGGCCCCTCACTGGGGACTGAGCCTGCAACCCGGGCATGTGCCCTGACCAAGAATTCAACCCTGATCACCTGGATCGCAGGTCAACACTCAACCGCTGAGCCACGCCTGGCTGGGCTATACATTTTAAATAATGAGAAACTGAATTAACAAAATTATGTGCATACTGCATATCAGGGATTTTCATCTCATGGCACACATAAACTAATTACTAAAATTCTGTGGCACACCAAAAAAAATACATTATATTTTTTGCCCATCTAACAAAAAACAAAAAAAAGACATAATTTTGATTCATTCACAACGGATGGCTATTGTTTTGTTTTCTGTTGTCCTTTTTAAATTTGACAATCTAAGGGAAAGGAGGTCAGTGCCCTGACTAAATTGTCAGGTATTGCATGTTTTAAAAACTCTTTCAGTACACCACTGTGCCTCTTGTGGCACACCAGTTGAAGGTTGCTGCTATATATTAAAAGACCAGGATTTTCTTCCAAATAGCTTCTATTTCAAATTTATAGCTCTTACTTAAGGAACATTTTGGAAGTATTGTTATATAACAAAGAAATATTATTTTCCTTCAAGTAATGAGCAGCCAACTCAGAATACAAAAACATCTGTTTAAACAAAATGGCAAACATCTTTATATTTGGCAACATAAACTACTCAAATCATAGAAGAAAATATTTTCATTTTACCTCATACTAACACAATAATTAAAGCATTCTGAATTTTTATGTTTACAAAAGTCTATGTGTTCTTCAATTCATTGCATAAACGAATTTGTGAAGGTTCGCCTCTCATATAATGTACTCCTTGGTTTGGTTTCCAACTTTTATCTAGAATTATAAATTTTTGTCTAATGAGAGAAAAGCATAATTACCCATCTAAATTATGCTCATAATTATTTTTGTTTTCTTGGACCAATTCTGAGTAATATGTTGGCTGATCATATTGCTTTGTAAATGGTAAAATTCTTCTTTTATTAATTTGTAGGACCCTAGTCACATGACCCAATATGGCTCAAAGCAAACTCTTTCTTTAATGATGTATAGGAGAGAGAAAAAATAACTGATGAACATGGAAGTTTCAAACTTGAAAGACAATTATTTTACCAGGTGCACTGTTAAATCATTGGAACTAAATGCAGGTTTGCTTCAGAGAGAAACATAGACAGGAAATGTCTTCTTATCATAAATTCTTCCTCATAAGTTTGTGTTGAGGACTCATGAGATAAGGCTTTTCTGTACTCAAACAAAAGAGGAAAAAAAGTCCTGGGGGAAAAAAGACAAAAATGGTTCCCAAAGCCACAATTACCAAGAAAAGAGGAGAGACTAAGTAAAGATCGGTGGGAATGTATGATGCAGGCAGGCCTCGGAACATGAGATAATTCTGTCTATAACTCACTCAACTGTTGATCACTGTAGTCTGGTCTCTATAAGGGATCCAAAAAAGTTTTGTCATGCAGAGTTGTGACTTCAGTGAGGATGACCCTTCAGCTGGAACTTGCAAATACTCAGCGTACATGTGAGGGAATAAATATCTCAAGGAACTCACTTCAATAGGCCCGGAGGCTTAAGCAGTGAGGGATCAGAAGCTACTTTCTTGTGTTCATTTCATGCTTCAGTCAGGCAGCCACTTATTAGGCTGCCGCTGTGTTCAGAACCCAGCAACGGAGAGTAACGGTTAATGAGACCACGCGGGTTTTGGCCCTTCTGCCACTCCTCCACACGGTCATAACCTCCCTCATCAGAGACATGACCGCGGTCCCCGTTGAGTGTGTGATCAGAGGATGGCTCCTGGAAAATTGGATGGAAAGGGAAGAAGTAAAAAAAAAAGGTTGTGCTTTGCATTCAACTTGTTATAGTTAGAAAGACTCAATCATTGTATCTTTTATGATATGTTAAAAGAATCAAGATATAAGGGCTATTGTGGGAGAAGGCATATAGTATTCATAAGGCACCATATAGGGAAACAGAGGCCCAACAGCACAGCCAGCTTGCTTGATCTCGCTACACTCCAGCACTTTCTACATGTCAAGTGTCTCTGTCCTGGTGTCTCTTCCTCATGAGAAAACACAAAAGGCAGTGAATAACCCATTATCCACATAATAAATTGTAGACTTAGTGTTTTGTCTGTGAAAATGAATAGATATCTTTGGAGACAATTTTAGAAGTCATAGGTTCCAGGTCCTGTTGTCACTTACTATCTGAACTTGGGCAAGTCACTTAACCTCTCTGAGCTCGAGTTACCATGTCTATGAAATTGAAATAATAGCTAACTCGCAGGGTGCTGTGGGTCAGACGCAACGCTGTAAGTGAACAGGTTTTGGAAACCGTAGAGTGCAGTACAGTATAAAGTATTATTACTGAAAGTAGTTTCCCTTTTCTGTCACAACAGTTAAGTGAAATTGGAACTATTTTTTATGCGTTCTTTTCATAAGTCAGAATAGAGTTTATCCACAGAAAACGCTATCCTTAGGTGACCAGAACTGGAGATGAACATAGTTTTTCTCATGAGATAAAATTTTCATGGAGAGCTCAGCGGTTGAGCTTCGACCTAGGATCCAGGCGATCAGGGTTTGATTCCCGGTCAGAGCACATGCCCGGGTTGCGGGCTCGATCAATGACTCTTTCATCATTGATGTTTCTATCTCTCTTTCCCTGTCCTTTCCTCTCTCTGAAATCAATAAAGATATATTTTAAAAAAAAAAATTCATGGAGAGAGAGCTCATTGACTTCACAATGTCTCAGGGGCTTTACTTATTTTGAGTTGGGGAATCTTGTAAGGCTTTAAGCATGGTGTGAAACTCTCAATTTTAATATCTTTTTTTCTATCCAAAATTTAGGATAGAAACTTGAGTTTAGAGTTAGGTGTGTATATAAGACTTTTGACAATGTGGGTTTGTGTGTGTGTGTGTATGTGTAATAAGTAGACAAAAGCATTTAACAAGAAAATTTTCACAGACATTTCAATCCCACCAACAACATTCTTTATTCCCTAAATGCATATCTGTTTTTTCTGATAGAGATGCTACTCTCTTATGCTCAATGAAGAATTCTTCCATTGCCAAATCCATCCATGAGAGTTTCATATACAGAACTCATTCATGAGGTGCGAGATGAAAGGGAGAAACAGGAGAAATGAGGAAGAGAGAAAGGAGAGAAGAGAAGGGTAGAGCAGAGAAGGAGAACTGGAGAAGCAGAAATGGTTGATCTGTGCCTCAGAGATAAAATTATTTGGAAAAAAAAATAGGCATATAGAAAAAGAGCGGTGGGCAGTAAGAGAAATAGAAATCCTAAAAAACTCAGCTTTTATGAAACTTTGGATCCATTGCTAAAAATGAGAAGTAAAATTAAAATTAATTTTTTTGGGGGAAAGTAGCTACCACAAATGTATGAAATGGTAAGAAGTAAGAATAGAGGATCTAAGGTGTATACCACTATGCCTTGTGAGTAAAGGTTTGATTTTAATTGCACTTATTAATTTTTATTTCTTGGGCTATGTCTTAGCACAAAGATGGGATATTATATGATCCCAGGTATATTCAGCTGACATTTGAATGTTTATAATGAATATCATCCCAAATACATTAAGGAAAAGTTATATATCAAAAGGTGTTCCTTAACTATTTAGTCAGTTATAATTGGTCAGATTTAGTGGAGAGAAAGTCTGTTTTATATAGCTTGTTTACTAGGAGTTTACATTCTTATGTTCTTTTCTTCCTCATTACAGTAATTTCATGCTAAAAAAAATCCAAAAAGCAAAAATAAACAAAACACAAAAATGCCTTATGAAAATTAACAGTGACTATAACTGTATTACATTTTTTCTAAAGTATATTTTATCTAAAATTATCTAATTTATCTAATATTGTAACTAAAATGTTTTCTTTATAGAATTTTATTACATAACTGTAATTGTTCTTTCTCTGCAAAGATCAATATTGATTACATGGAATGAAAAGGAAATTTGATTTGATTAGGCTGAGAAAACAACATCACTTTGAAATTCCTTTTTCAAATATAATACTGATATTTATTCAGTAACTACTTTGTACCAAGCACTCTCCATCCACTTTAAATCATTGTGTGAAACACAGTCTTTTAATGGAATTGGAAGTAGAATTTAGCCATGGGACACTGGCATAGAGAAAACCCTTTCAAGCTGAAATGTATATTATGCTATAATGAAGAATGGCCCTTAAATATAATTGTTTCTCTTTATTTTCCAAGTAATTCTTGAAAGTTACTGCATTAGTCATACTGTAAGTAAAATATATGAAATTTTTTTTAGCTCTGAAAATCAGATTGGTACTATCCCAATATTTTGCCAATGCCACTAATTTGAAGCACAGTATTTAAATTTAATTAAATCTGAGGGAGGGAAATGTGTTATTAATTCAGTGCTGTGGACCAGAGCTAAAAAGAACTATTAATAGCAATCCTGTTGGAAAAGTATGTTTCTGATAATAAGGAGTTGACATCATGATGCTGTGTTTCTTGGGAGAGTAAGTGGGTAGATCAGAGGTAGATAAGGGCGGATAGCATTTTCTAGTCAATGTTATGTATTTTACCACTTGTTGGGAAAAATAAGCACACCTCTCTTGTAAATATTCAATGTCCTGACAAGTTGAAGAGAAATTAAGGCCAGCTGAGAATTATATTTTTATACCAGAATTTTACCTAAGCTATTTCTCAATAAGATGAACGAGGAGCTTACAATTTGGTCGAAGAGATTAAGAAAATTGATCCTGCAAGGATTTTGATACTAGGGAAGGTTAGAAGGTAAATTTAACCTTGACAATTACTGAAGCCTTCTTTTGGAGCAGTGACTTGATTTTACTGACTTATAAAAGCTCACCTCTTTGTTTTTAGACAGAGTTTTCCAGCTTTAACGGGTTATTGATATTGCCAATGCCGTTTTACTCAGAAACAAAGCTGGTGTGAATGCATTATAATGTGAATATTGTGCAGTTAACTGCCACAGGAAAGTACTGCCAGTGAAGAAGTTACCTTCAACATTATTCTTCCACTAACTGAGACGTGTAGGACTCTGTTGTTGGACTAGTATCCAGTATTTCTTTCCATCCTTCCTCACAAGAAGGCCTTCTCACCTTATGTGGCTAGAAGGCCATGAAGAGACCAGCACAACAAATGTGGGATAGAACTAGTAAAAGCAGAGAGCATGTGTTTTGTTTTGTTTTGTTTTATTAAGAATGAAACATTATAAATTCCATTTAAGTGTGTTATCTGAAAAAGGCAATTTTATAAGCATCAAGATATGAATATAAAAATATGACTTTGTAATACGAGAATACTTTGAACTGAATTTTCTTTATCACTGGTTTGAGGACTTGCCCTTTGACCTCACTCTTGGGATCTATAGTGCTACATGGAAATACGAGTGATGGTGCAACTCATTTTGATTTAAGTGTGTATTTCTAGGAGCATTGAAACACAACCTTTTCATTTATTCAGGTTGTTCAAATGTTATCTATAAAATTACTTAATGATTATTGTATAAGTGATTACTGAAAAGAATATTTTGGTTGGTATTGTACTTAAAATAAACCTCAAGGAGATTATATCAAGAATGCATTGGTGAGAGAAAAAAGCCATTTTCTCCCCCTGGTTTTGAACTTGTGTACTCTGCCCCTTCAGGGACCTTGTGCTTATCTGTTTGTTCCACTATTTCTAGCATGTTGCCTTTAAACCTTCCTGCCTCCATAGAGCTGCTATATTATTTTTTTCTTATTATTTTTTCTTTTTTCTGATATTGCCTGGCACAATATTCTTCCCATCCTTCACATCTCAATCTCTGGGGCACTCTGGGATCTGAAAGCTCACACATTAAGATCATTAATAATGTTCTTCCCTGCCCGGCCGGGCATGGCTCAGCGGTTGAGCATCGACCTGGGATCCAGGAGATCGGGGTTCGATTCCCGGTCAGGGCACATGCCCGGGTTGCGGGCTTGATCGATGACTCTCTCATCATTAATGTTTCTATCTCTCTCTCTCCCTCTCCTTTCCTCTCTCTGAAATCAATGAAGATGTATTTAAAATAAATAAAAATAAATAAATAAATAAATAAATAAAATAATAATGTTCTTCCCAGTCTAAAAGGTCTCTTTCAATCATTTAAATTCAGAATCTCTGAAATTTTGACCAAGCTATTAGTCATGCTCTCTTTGCTAAAAAGATTTTTGTTTCATTATATCTATGGGTGTATCTATAGCACTAAATTTTCCTGGTTTTTCCAAATTCTCTCATTCCTTCTCTCCTGAAAGTAAGTAATTCTCTACACTCTTTTTTTTCTTCTCAAGATATTCTTAGGGAATTATTCTCATCTCTAGCCTTGACCTTTCTAATTCATAAGAAATTGCAAAGATTTAATTAATTACTAAGAATGTGTACTTTGATATTTTGCCGTCACTTTAAACTCAACACTCTAGAAAAGATTTCTTGTCAAACTAGTTGCTGCCTCTTGTGCCCTTTCTCCGGTCGCCTCAGAGCTGTCTGTGGTATCTTGATGCTCCCAAATCCAATAGTGCCCTGCCTCGTCTATGACATCAAAAGCAAAACAGACCCTCCAAAACAACCCAAAAGCAAGCAAACAAAAACCCTTTCTATTTATCTCTTTTTTCATGTTCCTATTACCTCAACTCTAAATAGGTCACATATCAATCTTCCTCAATCATATGAGATAAATTATGTAAAGGAACTTTGTCAAATAACAACTTTAAAGCGAAATACGGTGGTTACTACTGCTATTTCCAAAATTGTCTCCCTGCTCTGTGTCTATTTAAATACATGCTGCTTTTAACCACCTGACTAATTTCCTGAAGATAACCACAATACAGAATACTTCCACCTTTAAATGTTAATGTCTCTCTTTCTTACCGTAATTCCTAGAAATGTTATTTGCGACTCCCCTAAGAAAACACCAACCTGCCTTCCTTAGTCGTGCTTCCCGACAGAGGCCTCATGTGTGCCTTACGTACCAAATCCGCCCCCTGCCTCACCATCCCTGCTGGAAAACAGTTTCCATTACTCCCCATGGCTTCACTCTTCCAGGGGGGTTTCTAAATTAGTTTACTCCCCAGCTAAAGTCCCACCTCTTTTGTACTTCATATCTGAAGTAAGCAGTTGATACTTAGGACATGAAACATTATATTGTTAGTGTTTCCTATGAGTGTGTCTTTAACATAAACTTGGTTTTAAGTTCCTTGAAATAAATGCAAACTTTTAAATTATTTTGTTTCCTCATGATGTCCTTGAACAGTTGACTTCATGAAAATATTGTTTCACTCTTAATTCATGTATTATTTTCAAGAACAAATATGGCATTTACATATTCATTCTAAAACTGCAATCATTCAATTAACATTCTCTTAAAATATGTTTAAAGAATAAGTAGCATAAGAATATTACTACAAGGATTCCTTTCGTTTACATAGTACAAATATTATTCTGTCAACATATTTCTTTTCTATAAAGAAAGTTTTATGAGAAAGAGTAGGAAAACAATCCATAGTTTGCCAATGGAAAGAAAAAAAGCAGAATTTTAAAAACTTGTCCTGCTTTCTTGATTTACCTAGACTGAAAGCTAGAAAAGGGCTGCGGTGATTTAACCTAACTGGCTGTGAGGCCTGAGTTAATTATGACCGGGGTGGGTACGCTCTCCCAGTGCTAATCAGCGCTCTTGCAAAAGCATGACTTTGAATGAGTAGGCCACATGGGTGAGCCAGGACAACTCAATTTCCACTCTTAGAGAAACAGCTTAAAACCCTTACTTCACTGATGGAAGCTCATGAGGTTATTTGAATATATGACAGACAGTATACTAATTTTTGTTATTTAGATTTTTCTTAACAAAATTATACATTTTTGTAAAGTACTACTTCTTTAAAACACTCTCTGTACATCTTTGTAGCAAAGATCCTAATTAATTTCTAACACTTTTCTCAAAATAAAATTTAAGAGTGGTTATATAATGGTATTACCTTAAACAAAAAGATTAGTAATAATCCTATGTATCATGTACTAGTGTTTAATTTATATTAGTTTATTTAATACCAACAACAATCTTATAAAGATGATATTATTATTATTAACTCTAATAAAAAATGAATGTATTGATTTTTTGGTCACACTTTCCCAACTGATTTCACCATTAAATAAAATATTTAAAATGCTATCTGTACTTGGTTTTATAGTTTTTATCCTGGAAATCACTCTAGAATACAACAAAACCAAACTGAAACTAAAAAAAAAAAAAAAAATTTCTCTGAAAAAGAAAGATTCCTTTAAATAATTTGGCCTTGAATGAATCTAGTCTTCCTGCCGTTTGGCAGAGCACAGAAATATTCGTCTTTGGAACTAAGAACAAGACAGACAGTCCCAAGGGCAGATTGGTTATGGGATCTTTAGCGAGTCAGCACTACAAAGTTCCCCTGTAGAGAACACATGTGTTACAGGAGAAACAAGCTGTTTACACTTTCCAAGTTTAAAGTATTTTTCTACCTTACTATTTTCCTAATTTAATAAGCTATAGACAAGTAAAAACACACAAAGGCATTGAAAGGTCTGAAGATGGAAGCAGAGAAACAAAAGTATCTAAAAATGATTGCACTTTTGCAATTTGACCAAAACTTCTATGTAAAATTGCGCGTCTGAAAACCTTGTATTGCATGGAGTTATAGAGTCTTATTTCATAGTGATGATTGACATCAATAATTTCTGCATTGGGAGATTTTTAGAGATATTAATAATATGTGCTGCCCTTTCCATCCAGTATTAATTTGTTTTTATGAAGTTCCACTTTAAAAATAATGATATACTGTAGTAGTCTTTGAGTCTCTTAAAATTCTGTGTACCTGAAAATTGCAAAGTATTGTGATTAATATAATTTTCAAGGATACAAAAGCACATATTAGGAGGATGTTAAGGATTACAGTGAAACGTTGGTTTTCGAATATCTTCCTTGACTAACATTTCGGGTTACAAACGCTATAAACCTGGAAGTAGATGCTTCGGTTTTCGAACCTGCCTCGGAAGTCGAACACGCCACAGGGCTTCCGCGGAGGGCAAGATCCTGAGGCCCAGCTGTGGGCTGTGGATCCCTCAGTTTTTGAACATTTCAGAACTCAAATAGTCTTCCGGAACAGATTACATTAAAAACCGAGGTGCCACTGTATTTCATTCTAGAGTTTTGCTGTCCAGTATAATAGCCCATAGGCTCATGTGTCAAAATAAGT
The DNA here is from genome assembly GCF_964146895.1 of Miniopterus schreibersii. Taxonomy (NCBI): domain Eukaryota; kingdom Metazoa; phylum Chordata; class Mammalia; order Chiroptera; family Miniopteridae; genus Miniopterus; species Miniopterus schreibersii. The sequence goes on along the minus strand of NC_138109.1, from coordinate 50,656,505 downwards.
TAATCTTTTAATTAATTAAAATTAAATAAAAATAAATATTCTGTTATTTAATTTCACTAGTCTCATTTAAGTTCTCAATAGCCATATGTGGCTCATAGCTGCTATATTGGACATGCAAGTCTCAGGCATTTCCATCACTGCAAAAGTTCTACTGGACATGATATTCTAGAGTTATATTATTTAAAATATAAAATTTGTACTTTATTAAACACAGTCTATTAAAAATCCTGAATATTTACATATAATGTGGAATATAAAATCAGTGTATTTGCTTAAAATATGATAAACCAGTATATCAGAGTACTCTCATTTTATGGTTATTATTTTTAGAAATTTTGGTACAGATACATGTAAAGATTTTTTACTTTTCCATATCCTAACTTCTTAACTGTATGTATCTAATCTCTTCTGCTCATGTGGTACTACAGAATACATAAGTTTTACTTAATATTCTATTTTATATTTGAAATATAATCATTTGGTGTTATATTAAACAAACCCCAGAGAAAAATTTTTGTAACATGTTGCTTTTCAATAATTAAAAATAATTTTCCTAAATTTCTGAGTTAATATTAACTGGAAATAAATTGGACTCATGAAAATATTCAGTTTTTGAAGTTCATTGGTTTTTGAATTATTGAAGCATACCAAGTTTAATTGAACTTAAAATTGGAAAAGGGCTCCTATTTCCTCTTTCTAGCTTTAAAATAGCCAAAGGGATTTTGCTCAAAGTTACGAGTCATTGAAATCCAAAAATTTTTATGGATGTCCGAAAGTTTGTGAATGTGGACCTAGCATCTGTATAAAGCTTGGTATTGCAATACATACAGTTGGAAAATGCCATTCCTCTGAGTATGAAGTATTACCATGTATTATGGCATCAGGATTTCAAGTTCAACTTCTGAATAACAAAAAGTTGGGTCTGTATATTGATTGTTCTACTTACTAGTTTTATTACATTGAATAAGTAATTTCACCTTTCTGAGCTTCAATTTTCTCATCTATAAGATCAGAATAATAAAATAACTAATAAAGTGGGGTTTTGTTTTCATCAAATGGTATATCTCTGTAAGGCAACTAGAGTGACTGACATGATAAAAACACAATAGACTTAAACAGTGTTTATATTACTAATAGTAGTTGTAGTGGTAAATTTCAATAAATGGTATTTTCATATAGATTTTTAATTTTTTTGGCATTTCTCAATAATGCATAAAGTAATTTTTAAAATTTTGTTATTGTTTTTGGCAAATTGATTGTGTCATCAATTATTCTCATTAATCTCATTACATATGATTAACAAATATTTTAACAGGATTTTTTTTCATTTAATTCTATTCTTTCATAACTTCTGACAGAAGTGATTCCAATCTGAGGTCAAATCAGGCAATTAAAATGCATTGGATACATTTGAATATACAATGACTAAATTTACTGTAGAATTATTTTAAGTCCACATTTTAATACGTCATTTGAAACCTATTTATATTGAAACATGTATAGCTTATGAAAATAGTTGTAGAAAATTCAACCATTATCTTATTTCTAATAAATTGTTATGACTAATCTCATTTTTGTTGGTAAGGCTTACATATGACTTCATTATTCAATACATACATGCATAGACTTAACTTTGTCACTTGAAACTCAAATCATGAGATGAGACCCAAAATGGTTTCACTGTTGCCCTTATACGTTTATAGCAGAAAACGAATATTGCTGGGTATGTGAATTCTGAATAATGATTTAAATAAGTGCTGTCCTTTAAACTCCTGTTCATGCCTTTAGTTCCCAAAGATATCAGTATTTACTACTCTTCTGTAAGTGCAATCTTTAAGCAGGCTTAAGTAAAACTTTCAGGCAGTTTTATGTTTCCTCCTTTATGCTCTCCTGTCACCTTGTTCATTGCTCTTTTATAACACTGTCCACAATTTTTTTCCTTTACAATTGTATCTTCCACTGGACACTGAGTCCCTGGAGGTCAGTTCCTGTCCTCAGTACCTGGAGTGATGCCTCATTGAAAAATAAATAAATGTTGACTGAGTGACTGACCACTGAGGTGGCATATAGAGAAGTTCCTCTAATTAGGAACAGCTTAGGCTGAGAGCCTATTCATGTGCCTGGGCCTAAACTCTATGAGATCAGTGAGAGGACTATAGCTCTGATGGCATGGGTCTCAATATTTTTGCTTATTTTAAATTAATCTTCCTTGTATATTCCATTTATAATCATCCCTTTTATTGTACTTCCTACGTGGAAAGTAAAGCCAAAACAAATAAAAAACTTACTAAAATAATCATGCTTAACTAACAAATGTTCTTTTTTTATTTTTTATTTTATGTAGTGAGCTGATTTAGCTTGCCCAGAGGCTAAGCTTTTTCATGTCTATAAAAGTTCTAAGGATTAAAGTATACATACAGCCAGAAGAGATCCTGTATTATCTGAAAACATGATAGGAAGTGCAGTATTTCTTTTTCTTATAATTAGTTACTGTAAATGTAGGTAACAATATATTTTTTGGTAAATCTTTTTTACATTGTTAACAACTTGTGGAACAGGTGAGAAAAAATATACATACAGATAGTGACACCAACAAAGCATATAAGGTTAAACCTAATTTCATTTCAAACTTATCAATTTTCCTTTCATCTAAGTAAGAGATATTTTTCAAAGCAGACATCTTTGGAGGCACATAGTTTAAAGCAACACTAGAGTAATAAAGAAACCATAATGTGCTTTTATTAATTGAGTTTTTAGAAACAGTTTTGGGGTAACTCCATCCTATTATCACCATTACTGAGTAAAACATGCAGCATTTACCATGACAACAGGAACACCTGCTAGCAAAGCTGTTAAAATGTAAGTTTTCCTATTGTTCAATCCAACTAACAAGCTGCTTTAAACTGCCTTCTAATGTCTGTGTAACGTCAGTAATTTTCTTTTTCTGTCCACTCTTGGGGCATGTTGTAGAGAGTTATTTGTCAGTTATCAAGATTCTCTTTTTATTCTCTGGAGGAACTGAAAGATTGTAAGTTAGAAGATTTTAGCAGCAAAATCTCTGTTATTTACTTTAGTATAAGTACATTATATATATAACACATTCCTTTGAGAAATATGTAAAGAATCATAAATCTTAAAATCTGTCTTGAATGTTGCCAATAAAATGTTTCCATCATATAAAATAAGAAAGCCTAACTTTTAAAGCTGATGAGTTCTCTGGAACTACTTGGTAACCGATTAGATTTTTGTTATTATCATAAGTTTAATTATTAGTCCAGAAAATATTGCTACTGATAATCAATTATACAGGGTTAAAAGTCAATGACTATTTTTATGTTTAAAGCCTTTGCTACAGCCCAGCCGGGCGTGGCTCAGTGGCTGAGCGTCGACCTAGGATCCAGGCGATCGGGGTTCGATTCCCGGTCAGGGCACATGCCCGGGTTGCGGGCTCGATCAATGACTCTCATCATTGATGTTTCTATCTCTCCCTCTCCTTTTCTCTCTCTGAAATCAATAAAGATATATTAAAAAAATAATAATAAAGCCTTTGCTACATATCGTCCTGTGTTGACTAGGTATGCACCATAAAGTTGAAATGCAATGTTTGCATACTGAGTAATTCTAAAATGTAAACTATATTCCTTAATATTGATGTGTTTTAAGTGACACCAGTTATGCACGTCTGTGATTCATATTACTGAGCTGTTCCCCTTCCCAGAATGATGTACTGTCACTGTCCTATTCATTTTGAATGTTGTATTCATAAGGGTTTTGTGATTAGACATCACTGTAAATCAATGTTATTGGATTATATTTTCAAACAAAACATTTACAGAGACAGTCATCCCACATTCCATACTCAGAGCACAACACTTGCATGAAGGTCAAATAAAGTCGACATCAACTTACGGGTTAGTTTATTGAAAGAGCAAATGAAACCAACAATTTTGGAATATCTTAATAAGAGGTCCAATGTATTCATGCTTCACTGCAGAATTCCTAATAGTCTTAAGAGCTCTGCTAGAACTGTAAGACAACGTTAGAGGGATATATAAGTACTTGAGGTTGTCTTTTCTGATGAAGTGCAGGAAATATTCAGAGCCATGATGGGTTCATATTATGCCTTTAGAAAGTATGTGGTAATATTAACAATGTTGCAATTTACTTCACAATAAACATGATTCATTTATGATCACTTATTACTGACTGATTTTGTATTCATGGTTGATACAGAGAAATGTAATCTGTTTCAGTAGAACAAGCTGATCTACTGGTCTCTATGTTTTCTTTCTTTGTTTCTTCTTCTTTTCTCTTTTTTTGAAGTCAAAAATATCCCTTACATTGAAGTAAACAATGCTTCTTAATTTCCTTATTGCAATATGCCTGTGTGATGGAGATCTCAAGTAGTGGCTATCAAATATTCTCATGTAATGTTCTGTGAGTTTTGTATGTTCTATTTTTATTTTCTCTATTCATAAAGGAGACCATACACTATGTAAAGAATATTCCCAAATCAGTAATCTATGACTCATTACTATAACCCATCCAAGTGTGAATAAATACGAAAAATAAATTTAGTTCTCTTGAAAGGTGTAAGACATTCTTGAGTATAGTTTGGGTTTTATAGACATTAACCTAGATGTTTCTCTAAAGAGTAAAAATACATTTTTTGTTAAAGGTGTTTAAATATAAAAGAATAAGAAATCTCTGAATTCCTGTTCTTATTCTTGTTGATAGCAAATTTGCAGATTTCAAAAAATAAAGTTACAATGTACTCAAATAAAAAATACAGTCACGAATCATCTTACTAGTCTACAGAAACTTTCTCTTAATAAAATGTGTAACCTGAACAAATTAATAAATGTACAGTAATTTGGCAGGTAAAATAAATTAATTTTGTAAAGCAAATTGCAACATGCTACATGTAGGCCCAAGCCCGTATTTTACACCATGATGACATCCATCCATTTTATATTCTGGTGCAGCGCTCAGCACAGGGAGTGCCACCCATCTGGTACCATAATCCTACTTCCCAATTATGCTTTTTTGGGAACTCAGTCAAGAGTAACAGTAGGCTAAGATTAGAGTTATAGTTAAAGAGCACGTACGAGTACTCTAGAGGAAGTGATTCTGTGTCCTCATATTTTAAGGTAAGTTAGATGAAGTCACGATCTTAATTAACGTTTGCTGGCCATAAGTATTCTAGTCTTTAAGTTGTTGGAATATTCTGTGAAATTTTATCATTTACTGTTGCATGTTATTTGAAGGGGGTGTGGTGGTGGTGATGGTGGGGCAAAGTAAACTAAATGGCAAAAGAAAAGAAATGATCCCTTCCCTTTGTGAACAATAAACTAATTACAGAGATAAGATGTAATCTATCTGCAGGTTTCTTTTAACTGTGTCACATCCCTTTTATTTTCCTTTTTTGGTGAGTATCATAGGGATGCCGTTTTCACAGTGTACTTCACATCAGTTCATTGCTATGCAGCACGACCGCCTCTGAAAGGTAATGTTCACTTCACAGATGAAGGAAGCAAAGAATAAAGGGACTTGCTCTCTTGCCTAGGGTTACATTATAAGTTAGTGGCAAAACGTGTATTAAAATTCAGGCCTCCAGAGCCCCAGTGTTTTAATTAGCTTAATAATCCATGCTAACTTTTATGATTGTGAGGGCTTAGGTTTTGGTTTCTTTAACATTACTCTCAACACCGATGAAAAATGTCTGCCCTTCATAAGGTTAATGCAAGCTATGAGTTACCCCAATTATGCAAACCCTAATCTTTGTAACGTATCTACCCCCAGGGTGCTTAGTGCTGTGTGAGCATGTATTTTATTTCTTATTCAAAAGAGCTTTCACCCACTTCTATGAGCACTTTCTTTTACGCTGTGAACAACAAAAACAAAACCATTAATTGAATGTTACCACATTTAAACTTTTAATGAAGATATAATTATCTTAACTATATTAGTAAAGAAATTAATGTTCAGTGACCTGTCCATGGCTGCATAGCTAATAAGAATTAGAATGGGAATTTAATTCTGAGACTTGTTCCAAGTATCACAACATAAGATCTTTGTGCGTAGCACTGATTGTAAAAAAAAAAAAAAAAAAAGTAATATTACTGGAAAAATTACATCGATAAATAGATTTGAAAATGTATACATAATATCAAATTTATTTATATACAATTTTTTCTCTAAACTCATCTTTACTTAGTCATGATTTATATCTACACTTTATTCATGCTTTCGTTCACTTATTATCATTTAAAAAATATTTAGTTAATTGCTGGGGGCATACGGCTATGGGAAATGATTTTAAGTTATGCTATTATGGTTTTTAAAAGTGACTAAGAAGATAACACATTAAAGTGAACTGACTTTAGATGGAGTGGTCAAAAAAGACTTCTCCCAGAATATATTATATTTAAACTGAGTGTTAAGAAAGAGATAGAATTACCATAATGGGAATGAGAGAAAAATATTCTAGCAGGGATAAACATAGACCAAACTCTGGAGTAGGAAACAAACAAGAAACAAAATAAATTAGCAAAAGATATAGTAAGATACATAGAGAAAAGTACTGAGGAAATTCAGAAGGTAGGAGATATAGAGGAGTCATTTGTTTAGGTAAGATGTTCTAGAAAATCTCACAGAGAAAGGGGCGTGAGTAATACCTAAAGGCAATGAGGTAGGGAGCCAAGAGGATCTCCACGGGAAGATGTCCCAGGCAGAGGTAATAGCGGACACCAAAGCCCTGAAGTAGAAGTGCACTTGGTGTGATAAAGAAGCCATTAAAGGATTTTAAATAAGGTTGTGGCAGTATCTGATTAGTAGTGAAGAAGATAGCCTTTGAGGGGCTTGGAGAATAGAAGGGAAAACCCAACAATGGAACAGGAATGTAATTAAGATGATTTTGTACAATTCAAGGTGAGGAACGATTATGACCACAACAAGGATGGTGGCATTGGAGATGGAGTGATATGCTATATTTTGGAGGTGCCATCAATAGACCATACTTTATGATTAGTTACGATGAGTTAAAGAAGGAGAGAAATCATCAATAACTAATTTTTGACTGATGGGTGGGGTACCTTATACTGAATTAGGGAAGATGTGACATTGAGTTTGAGTAAGTAATAAAATATTCTATTTACCCCTTATTAAATTTGAGATGTCTGTAAAATTTTAAGAGGAGATTTCAAATAGGCAGTTAACATGGGTCTGACATAAAATACGTGTTTTGTCAGCATCAAATAATATTTAATTAACTCCATTTCTTACAACTTAACTCAGAATAAGTGTAGAAATATGATACATAACATATTTATAAATTAAACTTAAATGTGAAATTCTAGTGATTGTTGAATCAATTTACTCAGAGGCAAAATATAGTTCTGGTTTTGCATAAATAGATTCACAAGAAGTGATTTTTGTCAGAAGCTCAACACTTTCTAATTTGAATATCAATATAACCATCAACAGAATTTGAACAGAAATATCACCAAAACACTAATAAAAATTGAAAACTAATAAGAAATTTTGTTGTTTGAGTCATATATGGATTTTACTTGATTATGCTCCATGTTTTCCAAGACATATGATCTTGAACTCACTGACAAGTATAATCTAAAGTCCAAGTAAGATGACAATAGGGGATACCTTGAATGACATAAAGATGTATTAAGAGTTACAACTTAGAATTGCCTTTTTGCAATCTGAAGATGTGTTTTGTGTGTAGGGTGTAGTGTTTTGAAAATGATGCGTTGCATGTCGTTGGCTGGGTGTGCTCTTTCTAGTTAATCTCGGATGCACTACTCCATATTGTCTTCCCCATTATACTGTTTGCCTGGTTCTTGACATCTTTTCACCTTATTAACCAGCTACAGATACTTTTAATACCTATCTACCTTTATTTTAAGACTAACTGGCAAAGCACTCCGCATGTTGATTCTTTCAAATGAGCCCTTAGACAATTTAATTTGCTGAACTGTGCTCTGGTGTTTCCATCAATCTATGCTGAAAGATGTTATAAGAAATATACCTATGGATTCTATCAAGATATTTAGGGTAAGAATGTTGTTGAGGATATTACACATTAGCGGATACAGCGTTCCTTTTATGAAATGATAATCAGAAACTTTATTTCTAATATTATTGACTTAAGTTGTTGCTCGTTGTTATCTCAGGATAGTGTTATTTTAAGAACTGATTTCACTGTGCAGTTTACACTGGTTGCTTAAAAACTTACATCAGTGTGAGATATTTTATAATCATATATATATGTCTCTGACCTCCAGTTTCTTGAACAAAACTCTTAAAATCCTAATAATTTGCTGAGTGATAAGAGCACTAAGAGTACCTTTTGTTGTAATATTCCCTTGAAATTTTCTGTATGATAACAATGTTTTCTGTTTTGATGAGGTGACTTTGGTGGGCTCCCAGATAACTTGTGGGCTGGTCACCAAAAAGATCAAGTCACCATCAAAAACTTGGGACCTCTAGCCCCACCTGCCATCCTCCAGGAAGGGGGTAGAGGCTGGAGAATTTGTTAGTGATTGATTGTGCCTATGTGATGAATTCTCTATGAAAATCCCCAAGCATGGGGTTCAGAGAGCTTTCAAGTTGGTGAGCAAATTCACATACCAGAATGGTGGTGCATCCCAACTATAAGGGAACAGAAAGTCCTGCTCTCACAACCCTTCCTGACCTCATCCTATGTATGTCTTTGACTGTTCACCTGTGTCTTTTATCACAACCTTTATTATATAACAAACTGGTAAATATAAGTAAGTGTTTCCTTGAGTTCTGTGAATTGTTCTAGCAAATGATCAAACCCGCAGAGGGGGGTCATAGGAACCTTCCGTTTATAGCTGGTTGGTCAGTAGCATAGGTGACAACGTGGGGCTTGTGACTAATGTGTTAGGTGGGAATGTGAGGGGTCTTGTGGGGCTTGGTCCCTAACCTGTGGGGTCTGTGCTAGCTCTGGTTAGTGTCAAAATTGGATTGAACTGTAGGACACTTAGCTGGTGTCATGGATAATTGCTTGTTGTGTAGAAAACCCAAACATGTGGTGTCAGAACTACAGTACTGTGGTAGTCGTGTGAGAGTAAAGGAGGAACATATGGGAGCTTTCCCAAACAGTCAACGATGGTAAATATATGGATGCTCTATAGACAGAATTCCATGTCCCTCACTGACCCTCACCCTTGTACATACTTCCTTGTGCATTTGAATATGGCTGGAACCTATAGAGATGAGATTTTGCCGATGTAATTAAGGTCCCAAGTTAGTAATCTTCCAATAGGAAGATTATTTCAGTGAGCCTGACTTAATTATATGAGCCTTTTGAATATTAGAGGTCAGAGGCAGAGGAAGTCAAACACTAAAAGGGTGAGAGGGATTCAACTTGAGGTATAATCTCTCTTCTGGCTTTGAAGATGGATGGACCCATGTGACAAGGAATGTGGGTGGACTGTAGGAGCTAAGAATAGCTCCCAGAAAGAAAATGGGGACCTCCATTCTATATCTGCAAGGTACTGAATTTGTCCAAAAAGTAAATGAGCTTGAAAGTGCATTTTGCCCCTGGAGATTCCAGAACTAAACAAATTCTGGCTAACACTTTGATTTTGCTTTGTAAGACCTGTGCAGAAATCTAGCCATATTATGCCTGGTCTTCTGACCTAAAGAACCATGAACTAATACAAGGGTGTTGTTTCAAGCCACTAAGTTTGGGATAATTTTTTTATACAGCAAAAAACAAAACAAATAATAGACTAGTATATCAAGAGCTGTAAAGGGTCTGAAATTTTCTCTGCTTGCCATCTCAAATTTAGCTTGCCACCATTTCATGCATGCTGGTAGGAGATGACACTCCTGGCCCACAGACACATGGCCTTCCTACTTGCAGCAACAGCAGAAGGCAGAACATCATGATCTGTATGGGTTGCTTGAACCCAATTCCCACAGGGTAATGCAGAGAAGGCAGGTGATTGAGCCTCTCTGCACATACAAGGAGTTCTTTTATAAGAAGGGAACCTCCAGGGTAGGAAACAAAACCTTTTATTATTGGCAGCAAGCCTGCTTGACCTATCCCATGAGGGAGACATTATCTTTATTAAACTGAATAGTATATAAACCTGCCCTTTGCTCCTAAGGAAGGCACTGTATCTATCTTGAGTCTACTTCCTACACAAAGGCTATCAGTGATGAACAGAAACATAAGAATTGTCTTCCAATAACTTAGCCCTGCATTTTTCTGCTTGGATGGTGGTAGTTATCCATAATATAGCACACATTCCTTAAGAAATAAGATTGAGGGGAGAATGTTCATCAACAAAGTACAATAGGTGAACACCTCTAAACTATAAGACTTCAAATTTTACATAAACTAAACTTACTATCCTGGCTTAGAAAAAATTATTATCTATCTTTTATATATGTCTACAAATGTATAGTATGTTTTAATTAGCCTTACTCTTATCTCAAATTTATGTTTCTAACTTTGCTATTCTCTCTCTTCACTATTTCTAATTCACATCTTCATTTTATAGTTTCTGAATTCTTCAAAAAATTGGAAGAATTGCTTTCAAGCTAAGTCAACTAAAACAGAATAATTTGCTAAAAAATAGATGGAACAAGCAGAAAAGATATTTTTGCAAGGCCTGTGATTTGCTACGGAGTTGGGCTTATTAGATTGAATTAATTGAAATTTCTAACAGCTTTAATGGTTTTGTTGCAGGGTATGCACTATGAAGGCACTTCTTTAAGGAATATGATGTGTTTGATATTGCCATTGTTAAGTTCAAATCTCTGAGTAACCTTTATGTCTGACCAGGGTTTAGAGCCATGTAACATACAATTTATAGAAAAGAGGTGCTCTATTTGTGTTGGTTTTACAAATTGAGCTTTCAAATCCACCCCTGAGCCAACTGCTGTGGGAAGAATTGGGCCTCTTCACATAATCCTAAATTACTGTCTATCCAGGAGCCAGTCTTCATAGCAGATGGGATGAAATTAGCTGATAAATTTAGGCCCAGCAGGAGCCCACTCTGGATCTGGATCCCACTCAAAGCTCACTGGCTGCCGAGTGGGGAGAGGGAACAAAGTGGAAGGGAGGCAGGAACACGATCCACACCACTGCTGCTTGACTCAAGGCACAGGTTAGTAGCCCTATATCACACAATAAGAAACTGAGGAGCAGAATGCAATTAATCTGATCTCCGTCTCATGGCTGTGGCAATGTCAGATTTTTAGGCCAGGTGATCTGACCTCCTGTTCATTGTTCTTGTCCCTCTTTTCTACTCTCTTGTGGTACGTTGAGCTGCTTTCATATGATCTGTTAGTGAAAACATGGTTTGAAAAATGAAAAAAGGAGTGACAACGAGGTGATGCTCCTTGCAAGGGAAAAAAACCCACACACACAAAAAAACAAAAACAAAAAGCAAAGACAAACAAACAAAAACTTTCAAGGAAGAAAGCACCTAAAAGGAGAAACTCTGGGCTGGATATTATAAGGCAATGTTTGACTTCTATACAAATTTGCTTAGGTCGAGACCTTCAAGTACTCAAGAGCCAGCAACTCAGTGGTCGATTGTGAAATCTGTGCCATGAGAGCACTTCTGCAGATTCACTATCCCACTGAGACACTTCTCAGAAGAGCTCAGACTAAAACAACGAAAACAAATTCCCAGGAAAACCTAACTGAAAGGTCATGGAAAGGAGAGGCAGAACTCATTAATTTTTTCAGGGCCTGAGGGTTCATTCTTTAAAATCTGTGCCACATTGACACGCGCGGTTTGCATGATGATTTTCTTTTGTATCAAAGCACACCCACACCAGGCTGCCATGCCCCGATGCCTGACTGCCCTTCCCCTCCTTGTCCTGGGCTCCGCTGAGGTTACCTTATAAATTCAGGACCACATTTCTCTGTGAATCATCCAGGATGGACCTGCCTCATGACAGATTTTGCTCCCTAAATAATGTTAGAGTCATGATTTCCTATCTGAATTGTCTGCAAATGAGTTGAAAAAACAACATCTACATGAATCATAAAATTCCATTATTTCTCAGGACCACTTCATTTAAAGTGAAGATACAGGGCTGCTGTTTCACCAGGAAAAGAAACAAAAAAAAAAGCATAAAGTTAAAAGAGAGTGAATAATAATGCCTAAATTATATCTTTAAATTTAAGAGTTGGTGTAAGCCAGAAAAATTTGAAGGTATATATAACCTGCCTAAAATCAGTCTTCTTCACCTCTTCTTTATCAAGAAATGAGAAAAGAGTTAGATACCTATTAAGGAACATTCATCACTGCCCGTGTTCCACTCCATGTTGGGCATCTCCTTAAGTCTATGAAGCAGGTTAGAGAGATCTGGACCTTACCTCAGAGTGGAAAACAATTGCTCCTGAGAAAGTTGTTTCAAAGTGTTTTTTTTTCTTTTTGAAAAATAATTTTTACATTAAAAAAGGGTAATTATACCTTGATATATAAATAGATATGTGCTTATAAAACCTTCAAAAGGTATATATATTATTATTCTATATTTGTGTTGTATAATATACACAAAAACATGAAACTTAAACATATGAGAGAGATAAAAAACAGTTTCTAAAATATTCTAGTCTATTTATTAGTGGAGCTAAAATCTTTTAAATATTTTATTAAATGTACTTGGTGCTTTCAATGTGATTAAGTATGCAACAGAAATATCTTGATTTATTTCAGAAAATGACTTACAGTTCTGCTTCTAAGTACTCTTTATTGAGATGCTGTTTATTGGTTTAATGAATGTCATTATTGGAAAAGTCAAGTGGTAAAAATTCATAGATCCAAAGAGAAGAAATACACATTGCCTACATTTACTAAATCTTGAAACTCATGTTTCAATCCCACCCACTAGTAATGCAAATATTTTGTTGAAATCAGCTACTAGGTTTTGAGCCTCCCTGATGTTCATCTATTTTCCTTTTGCATAGGAAAGTGCTAATTTTTATATATTTAGAAAATAAGCTCAAAGTCAGTCATAGGAATTCATTTAGAAGATTTTTAATCAGATGAGAGAATTAGAATTCTAAGTTTTTAAAGCATGCTGATGTGAGAATTTTTATAGGTGACACTTTGTTTCAGCAACAGATTTATCTAAATATGGATATATTTACAAATGTCACTTTTCAAATTGTTCTCTCCACAGCAGCATTGTTTGAAAAGCAACAGTGTTCTTTCTTATTGTTAAAAAAAAAAAAAAAAAAAAATGTGGCAAATTTGGAATACCTATTTTTGTAAAGGAAAACTATATAACTCATCTTTAACTTCGGCAACTCCTTAAGTGCATTCTCGTGAGTGAAGTATCTCTATGTGGCATACAAGATTTTCTTAAAAGTATTTAAGAAATACTCTTTTCAAAATATTTATAGATTTTTTTCTATTTAGATAGTGTAATCTCTGTGTTCATATTGGAAAACTGCAATACCTGATAACATACTGATACATAGTAAGGGTGATGATGTGCCTGCTCATTTAGGTAAAATTCCACTTCTGTCCTTAGTATGTGGCAGGTGGTGATGTCAGTTACTGTGACTAAGAGATGGCTCATATTTTGTTTTCTGCTTACATCTCAATTAAGTCATCTGATATACCTGGTATATACATGGGTCATTTTTTTTTTGGACTTCTTATTTTGTAAGAATTTTTGATTTATAGAAAATTTGCAGAGACAGTACAGAGAGTTTTCATATATGCTTCAACCGATTTCCCTTAATGTTAACTTATAAAAACCATGGTACACTTGTCAAAACTAAGAAGGTAACATTGGTACAATATGAGTGACTTAGCTACAGATTTTACAGGGATTTCATAATTTTTTTTCACCAAAGAATATCCTTTTTTTTTGTCCCAGATTCCAGTTCATGACACTACATTGCTCTTAGCTATCACGTTACATTAGTTTCCTTTGATCTTTGAGAATTTCTAAGTTTTTCCTTTTTTTATGACCTTCACAGTTTCTAGGAGTAATGATCAGGCATTTGGTAGAATGTTTCTTGATTTGGGTTTGTCTAATGGTTTCTCATGGTTTTAAGAAGAATACCAGTTGTGCTTATCGTGATTCATAAATTCAACATGACTTATCTCTGTTAACCTCCATCAATCTTTTGTTTGGGGGGGGGGTACTTGAGATGCGTATTCACTATAAAGTTATTTTTCCCTTTATGTTTGGAATATGGTCAGAAAGTCCAGTTCACTCTCAAGGAGAATTGCTTACTCTCTTGGAAAACAAGAGGGCCCAGGGTTGTCTGGTGACTTTTTTTGTGTGAGGGCACCCCAAAGTTCCTTTGGTTCTCAAGTGCAATACTGTTGACCTTGTCAGAGGAAGCGTGCCAGCGAGGCTCACGGAAAGCTAGGGGGGACTGTGTCCTAGGATAGGCCTGTACATCCCCTGCTGGAGATGGAGCAAGGACATAGCTGAAATGTCAGTGGATTGACTGCGACAAATTTAGTCATCTGAAAGCCAAATTAGGCCTGAAGACACCCAGGAAATCACTTTATTATTCTATAAGTGGCCTGAGGAGATAACCTTCAAATGGAAGAGAAGGTCAGAAGAGAAATGAGACTGGGGAAGACCAAGATGAAACGCCTATATTCAATCCAAATTCTGAAATGCTACCACCTCAGGATTTCATGAGGCAGGAAAAGACACCTTGGAGATAGGTTTAAACCTAAAAGGGACTGTGGGGTAAGCTTTTAATGACAGAAATCCCTGGGTTGGACTATCAGAAACCAGCATTAAGTAGATCCGATTTTCTGCTATCATGCGGTAACGGGAGCTCAGGAGAGAAATTGAGCTGACTTACATGAAAATGAAGAAAACAAGATTCAAAACAGTATCTGAGCTTTATGGGCTGTTGTCCCTGTCAGGCTTACTCCTCTCACACAAACTTGGCAGCCTCACCGCAGGTGTAAGCATGAAGTCCATGCCTGTGCATGGCTGATTGGATGCTAAGAGAATTACTGCAAGATATTAAAATAAGGCACATTTTCACTTTGCTTGTGGTCTGGGCAGACAGTTCATAATGACGTTTCTCAAGCATGGCGATACAAATCCACGCATAAGCGAAAATGTGTAACTCGGTAATGATGAGTGTGAGGGTCAAGGTCAGAGAGACCAAGGTTTCACGTCCAGTTTTATGATGCACTCACCCTGTGAGGTTGCCGAACACACTTGCAAGTGTTGAACCTTAATTTACTCATTTCTTAAACGGAAATCACAGTGACTGCTTTACAGATTCTTATGAGAATTAAATGAGATCACATACGTGATCCATTGCGCACGGAGTGCCACACGTACCGGGTCACCAATCTGTCACAGCTTGATACACTTCTCCCTCTCCTCCTCCTGCTCCTTCCTCTTATTATTACTGTTATCCTAGATATCTATTTGGAATCAAGAAATTAAAACCAGATGAGTGAAATCTAGCTGGGAGCTGAGATAGCAAAGAAGAAATAGAATACAAATAAGAAGAAAAACATTCATAAGGTAGGGGGAAAAATTCAATTAAGGCAGAGAATTTCCACCAGAAAAATCACTTCATAAAAGAAGACATAAGTTGTGCGAAGAGAAGTGAATGCAAGCTGACTGAGTTGACAGTTTTCTCCAGCTCCCCATACCCAGGGCTGCGCTCCCGAGGAGTTATCAACACTCCAATAAAGGACAGTTCTTCATTTCATAGCTGAGGCAATTAGAATGTATTTTACCTTACATATTTTAATTTTTAGGTCCTAATTAGCATTTAAAAAATAAAATAGGGTGCTGTGTGCCAAACACACATTTGTATAAGTGCTTGTGAGATTTTCAACATTTTATTTTTCATGACTGACCAAGCATAAAGGATTAGTAGACGATTTTTTAAATAATGCTTAGCTATTAAGTTAAAGCATAAACTTTTCCAAGCTTTATTATTACTGCTAGATAAAGAGTTGGCATTTCTAAAGGCAGACTGGTAGGCAGTTCATTTCTCTTTATGCTTAGGGTTATAGATTTTTAAGTTTGTAGGTCTGTTTCAGGCCTCATTTAGCCATTAAGAAATTTATATTATTTTCTTCACTTTCTATTGCTAGAGATGTTGCAATACAAATTGAGAAGTGAAGGGTAAGAGAAAAAAGAAACTTAAATTTTCATTACAGTTATACTTTCCTCTCTTCAAAGGACCTCAGAAATTCCCCTGCTGTATCAGTAATACCAGATAGTTAATTTCTCTGACCAAAAAGGATACACAGTTGTGCTGACATAACAATACCCAATGTTTCAAGATCCTCAAGGATATTAATACAAAGCTCTTTCTTATGGGAACCTCAGATCATTTTTCCCCAGGAAAGATTACAGATCAGTGTTTGTTATCTCAAATATTAAGGTAATTAGTGCTGGGCGAATTAAAAAAAAAAAAGCAACGTTCACATTGGTCCAGATAAATACCGAAGTTTGGAGGATGCTTACTTGAACTTTATCAAAACTATGGAAATTCTGGTGTTTGCAAAATTGAACTGCAAGTCTGGGGAAAGGCCTATTTTGCAAGATTTTGAGTGCATCATGTTGCTGGTTGGACTGAAAATACAACATGCATGGCCATTCCCTGCTTTTTCAGCATTCTCTGGGTCAGCTTAAAAAGAGATGAAAAAAACAGAAGTGCAGAGACATTAAAAAGGGAAACGTGAGCTTTCAAAACCTTTAAAAATGAGGTAGGTGTGTGATTTTTTTATTTTTATTTTTTTGAGATTTGTCTGACAGTGCATTGATCTTTATTTTAAGGAAATGAGAGTAAACCAAGCAACTTGTAGTGGTTCATGTATCCTGCCCCCTCTGCTCCCCTTCAATCTTCCATTCTTTAACCTGCTAGGAGCATGGAGCCCCTTGCACGTCCACAGGAGCTCCGTGCTTGCATCAGCTCAGGGGGGACCCAGAGCAAGATGAGAAACAGGCCTGGAGCCTGGGATGGAAGCTTGAGCAGATTGTGCGGGATCACTTCGCATGCTTTTGTATCCCCTTATGTCACATTTTTCTATTGCCGACAAGAAATCAGCTAAGGGCAGAGTGAGAGAAAGCTGGTGTAGCAAATGGTCTGTCTTCTTGCTGGTTTCAACAAAGCAGTCACACGAGTGGCCGCCTCCTCTTGCATTCTGCTTGGCTGTCTTGAGTCCATTTCTGAACCTCCGCCAGCTCCCAGCTGGTAGTACACTATAATGCTGTCATGTCATCAGCCCAGTCAAGATGTTCCAGCATTTGTGTGTGTGTTTTTAAACTTGCCAACTTGGCTGTTTTCCCATAAAGGGAATGGAATTTTACATATATATATATATATATTTTAAGAGCTAAGCTTCTATATACCCATGAGTGAACAGGTTTTTAAGAGATTGCTCAATAATCAGAATTCAGGTCAAAATTAGTGACAATGAACAGGCAATTATATTTATATATTCAATGACTCATAGTTAGAGATTAGAAATCCAAAATAAGGGAGAATACTAAGAAGCTTTTACTATTGGGAGTGTCTGATATCAAAAATAAATTATTTCACAAAAAAGTTGTATTTCTTCACTATCCGTTAGCACCTTGCTTTTTGACAGTAGTTTACTTTTTGTGAACCTATGTATGTATGTATACATGTTTCTTTTATAAAATTTTTCCTGGAAAAAAATAAAAATATTATCTGTAAAATAAATGATAATAGAGTCCTCAAGAGGAAAAGGCTGTTTTCTGCCCAAATAATAATGTAAGTTAAAACGGTTTATTTGAGAGAAGCTTGGGTTTGTTTAAAAAAAAAAAAAAAAAAAGCATTCATGGGTATTTTTAATAATTTGAACATATGGTCTCAGCAGAAGCAGAAAAGGCACTTTTTTAACGTGATGTCAGATCTTATCACATTATGTTGATGTATACTACATGATGTGATATGCTGCAGATTTTTAATAAATGGACTTACTTTCTCATCTCAACTAGGAAAGATTTTGGGGGGTGCAAATCTGGTGATGCTCTCTGATTTCTTTAGTAGCCACTAGTACTATTTTCAAGTTTCCGACTGAAATTTTTCGTATTTTACTTCTATTGGTTGAGGGAGCAAAACATAACAAAAATAAAGTTAGAGTCTAGCAGAAAGAATGTTTTTCTTTCCATTTTTTTCACCAACTGGGGAGATTAAAGTTTCTTGATCTAGGTTAGGAGCAGTGATTTGACAACAACAACAACAAAATGACAATTTGCGGGGGGAGGGGGAAACAAAGCGTTGCTGTGTCGGAGAAGCCTGACCTTTAGGCCACAGGTATTGAGCGTATGCTGAGCCTTTTCCCTGATGGCCCATATTCCCTTCTTAGCACGGAGAGGAGCTGCAAAGATTTCTGAGTATGTTTCATCTATAATATGCAAACTGTCTTTTTAAGAAAAAAACTAAACTTTCACAATCTATTTTTTTTTAAATATATTTTTATTGATTTCAGACAGAGGGAGAGGAAGAGAGAGAGAAACATCAATGGTGAGAGAGAGTCATTGATCGGCTGCCTCCTGCACGCCCCTTAATGGGGATGGAGCCCGCCACCTGGGCATGTGCCCTGACAGGGAATCGAACGTCAGTTTCCTGGATCATAGTTGATGCTCAACTGCTGAGCCATGCCAGTTGGGCTCACAATCTATTTTTTAAATGAGAAACAGAAATATAAATAAACTAAGTAGTCAATCTAAGATTTCACTAGAATCTGAGTTTCTGGAAAACATATAAAAACTGTTATTTTTAGACCATTATTTCCTGTCTTTTACTTAGGTGTTATCATCCAAATAATTAATTACCTTTAATTAAATGAACATTTTTGAAGCACTATTAGTTATGCACACACATATACCTAGAAAATGAATGCAAGTAAATCAAATAGTGATGCGTTATTTACCTTGATATTTGCCAAGAGACAGTGTAAAAATATGAAAAGGGACATTTAAAAACCACAACACTCCTGAAAGAATACTTAGCCAGTAAGGCACATCAATTATTTGGCTAGTGAATTTTAGACGTAAACAAGCAAATGGAAGACATGTGATGGTGAGGGCCAGGTTTGTCTATTACACAGTATCTCCAATACCTGGCAAAAAAATGTCAGTGCTATTTGCTGAATAAATAAATTAATCTACACAATGTTATCTTAAAAAGATAAATAACAGAAGATTGTACTTTTTTTAAGATTGCAAAGTGGAAATAAAACCCATTATTATTTTCAATTAGTGTACATGGTACACTTCTTCTGGCAGGGCCTCTGCTAATTGCTTTACATGGATTAGTTAATTGTATTTCCATTAATACTCCATTTTGTATTTAAGAAAAAAATAAGGGGAGTTTTAGAGTTGATAAGTAATTTGCCTAAGGTTAATAGACAGTAAGTGGTGAAACTAAGGCAGTGAAACCCCAAAGCTCACCACACTTTATTCCACTGAAGCTTTCAAGGAGACAACTAAACTACTATAGCAATAAATTAGTAACTGTTTTAGATCATTTAGATGTATGGAAAGTGGAAATCTTTGATGTCATAGATTTAAGGACTTGAGAGAAATGTTAAATTATCAATCAGTAAAATAGCTAAATATATTAAATATAATTTGATTTAAGATGATGTAAGCAAAGGTATTAAATCATAGGGGAGTCTGAAGGTCCAAGTTCAAATCTATATTATATCAGCAACAAAGAGGAAGGTATTATAATATGGAAATATGATGCTAAGGAAATCAACAAAAAAATGAATAAAATAATTTGCCAAAGAAATTGACTTCATGTCAAAACTAAGAATCTGTCTCTAGAGAGAAATTGAGATCCAGTAGCCCATACAAGGAGCGGTCATGGCAAGTCTACATAGCCAAGTCCTGAGAAAGAGCCTGGGCAAATATGCAAAATTTCCTCTAGTTTTCTGAGAACTCTATAGAATTAGCCAAAGGAGATAACAGCCCAAGATGCTTTTCAGTTGTACAAGAGCTACCCTTCTGCAATCTGATTGAACTGTGTTGTGGAAGAACCGGACAGAATATCTCCACAAATTCCAGGGAAGACACATACAGGAACACTCGAGACCATCACTTCCCATCCTCACCTCCATCTGACTCTAGCAGTTTTGGAAGCTCAAGGAAGACACAGAGAAGGACATCCATAGCTGAACTGGGAAGAAAATGAAGGCATAGGAAAAAAAGGTGCTTCTTGGCCACTCAGGCCTTTAGACCCCTCTTCCCTTAATGACATGCTTTTCTTTAAGCACCAATCCCAATGATCTCAGAATGCAGATACAAAGTCCAAACCGGGGGGTGAAGAGAGAAAAGCCACTCTATACTACAACAGAGTCAGTTAAAATATAAATTATATTTAAGAATTAATATGTATATATATCTATAACATATAAGCAAGTTTTACAAACATTTGTTTTGTATCCATTTTTCTTTATATTTATTACCTGAGCCCTAAATCAGGTTGTCATCACCATCTCTCACTGGAAGCACAGCCCAGGAGCTTCCTCAGGTCCTGACTTACACAGGCCTCTTCACGGGTGACCAGGAAGGCAGACCTGGGACATAACTGTTGACTTTTCTGCTGTGAGTTCCAGCCTGAGAAAAGTGTTGCCATTGGTGTTTGCCCAAAGCTTTTGCCAGGGTCTCTTTATTTTTTTCTCAATACACTTATTTTGACTATTGCAATCATCATGTTATATCATAATGAAAGATTCACTTGTTTTTCTCAGTAGAAACTTTTTAGGGTAAAAGAATGTGTCTTATGGAATTAATTCTAGTACATGATACACAGCATATGATCAATCCATTTTTATAAAATGAATACATAAAATATCAAATATATAATTATTATAATGTCTTTACACTTTGAGTTTTAATAAAATCTTAGAATAATTATTTTAGTTAAACTCAGAAAGGAGAGGGCTTGGAAAAGAGATGCCTTGACTGAAGTTCAGAGGTAAATGTGTGGAGGTTATAGTAAGATTACAGGGGGGAAAAAAATCCCTGAATCTATAGCTACTCACCAGCAACAGGAAAGATAAAAATGAAATAAGAAAGTGCTTCTGAATATTTCTGAATTTTCAACTGTATATGTTTTTAAATTAGATTCCAATAATATTCAAAAGCTCCATTGTAATTTTTAAAATTAAACTCTTTTTTTTTCTCCGCAGGCTTTAAGTAGGAGCTTAAACACAATAATACATGGGAAATTTTTCTACCACATTTTTAGTCTGTATGCAGGGCAGTGAAACAAAACAGTATAGCAGACATTTAGCTAAAAATTCATACACTTGCCCGAAAAGTAATTTAATAAGTTTTAATTGAAGAAAAAATAGAAAATGTCTGTGAACCTATGGTAGATTGTTAAAAATGGTCCCCCAATAAAGCATGGCTCTCTATGATCATGGCACTTTGCCATGTCTTTGCTGCTCCTGTCATCAAAAGGTAGGGGGCATTTTCCCAGCCCTTTGATGTGTGCTGGCCTCCTGACTCTCTTACTAATACAATGCAAGGGCTGATGTTCTGGGACTTCTGAGACCAAAATGTAAGAGGCTTTTTGCTCCTGCTTTTACTCAGAACTACAGTCACCATGTAAAGAAGTCCAGGACATCATGATGTAGAGAGAAGCCACGTGGAGGGCGAGCTCTTAAGGAACAAGAAAGCAAGTGAAAGAGAGGCCCTGGGAAGGAGAACCAAAGCCCCAGACATATGAGAAAGCACAGCCAGTGCCGAGGACAGGGGACCCCGCAGTGCTGGCTGGCCACATTCATCTGCGCCGCACAGGAGTGAGGTCGCCTCGATTCCTCCAGCCTCAGGCCAAGTCAGCCCTAGACGAGCTGAGCCTATGAGTCCTGCCTAAAAGATAGGCCCAAATAATGTGAGCAAGAGTGGGAATTTGGGGCTGTTAAGTTGTGTGGTGGCTTATGATGAAGCAGCACAGCGGTTATGAAGGAACCACTGCAGTATCTCAGTGGTTATCATAGTTTTATTCGCACACCAGGAATCAGTAGAGATGGTGGCACACTAATTACTGCCTATAGTAGTTGACTATAGGTGTTCTAAAACTTCTGTTTCAAAAAAGACTTTAAATAATTATGTGGTTTTTAGATTAAAACTGATATCCTGTGTAATATGTACACACAATAGTGTATCATTTAATATTAAGGGTCAGGATATATCTAGTCTTATAAACCTGCCATACACCTAGGAGAGAGCTAAATTATTTCATTTTGTTTAAGTAAAATATATAATTCATATTTATAAATATGACATATATAATAATATATCAAATAAAATATTTAAGTACCATTAGAAGAGGAATAAAATGGACATTCATGTACACACAATTTTTATTAGGAAACATATTTGCTGTTTCAAGTTAGATTTTCTTGCATACAAAGTTTATGTTTCCAATGTCAAATTCACAGGCCATGAATTGTAGTATTGAAGCAAAAAATCTTTTTTTTTTTAAATTGGGAATGTTATATTTAACCCATAAACAAATGTCCAGCCAATTTAATTTAGCTTACTAGTTCTATTTGTCTCATCAATATGAAAAAAAATATGAAAAAATAGTTTGAATTATAACAAAATAATGTTTGGGGGTGTCTTACCCTTTCTTCCTTGAATCATGTGAAGGACAATGCAATAGGTTTTAATCTCTGAAGATTGAAAGATGAACTGTTCTTCCAAAAAAAAAAAAAAAATAGCTCAGAATAAGTACAGGAAAGAAAATCAAAGGAGACTTTTTTATTCTGTTTTATGTTTTATTGTATTTGACCATTGATCATTTTATATTTTAATTTGTTATTTTGGCTTGCTGTTTGTGAATGAAGAGTGAAGACTTAGCTGGTGTTACTTAAGGATTAACACTAGATTTAATCAACCTTGCTAGACATCACACTATAAATCAGAGAGTCTTCCATTTCTACATTATACCCCCCCCCAAAAAAGTGTCAGAGATAATCCCCCATTTTTATCAAGGCAGTTTATTTTAAATTATATGAAGAGACAGACATTTTATGAAATTGTTTTATGAAAGCTGATTTTAAAAGGGCTCATTTGTTATAAAAATATTTATAGATCTTTAATAGTCTCTAGAGAGTCATGATTTTCCTGGAGTCTATTACTTATTGTACTTTCAAGCATTATGGTATCATTTTCATTCAATGTAAATTTTTTTGAGGGAGAAATAATCATAGCTGAAGTTTCTGGGGGGAAAAAAAGCATCCAGTTATTATAATTAAGTTGATTGCCAGTCTATATTTTTCATATAAGAACATAATTTGTTACTTTTTGAACAACTTGTCAATGATGAACGATACTCAAGTTTGCACATACAGTTATAATGTTCACAAAATGCTTCCCTCCCCCCCATAACATATCCAACCTTTATTTTGCCAAGCATTTTATGGACAACAAATTCCCAACAATTACCATCCCTAAGCAAAGACAGAGGGCAGGATTTTGATGCATGAAAAGTAAAATAAAAATGATAAATTGGGTCCAGCTCACTTTTGTTGGATTTTTAATAATATATAGTTATGAAGCCAGAGCTCTCACTTTCTGGATTCTACATTGAATTGGATTACACATATTTTAAAATCCAATTTAAACAATGATAACTGAGATAATGAAAAGCTAGTATCTTATAAAAATATAGAAAGAAATTTACAAATGACTTTCATTGACATTATTATGCCTCTCAAGTCCCATATATAAAGAATGGACATACAAAAATGGACAGATATCTGCAAGACAGTTTTTATCTGAAGTGGTTGCTGCAGCTTGATGATATGCAGAAGGATTTTCATCACCTGATCATCAGCATTCTATCCAGTTCACAGTATTGTTTAAATATTTTCTTTGTATTATGCAATAGCAAAAAGAGTAACAAAAGCACATCAGTTTGCCTTTAATGTGGAACAAAAGGCTGTTTCTTTTTCTGCATTTGATGGTTTTTAGCAGTTTAATTCCAAGGTTACTAGAATATGTTTTAGTAACTCATTGCTGTGTAACAAATCATACCTTCTCCCCTCCCCAACTTGGTTTAAAACAAAATTTATTATCTTTCATATTTCTGTAGTATGCTGGACCCAACCAGACAGTTTCTCTGCTCCACTCTATGTTTGATGGGACTGCTGTCATCTGGGGGCTTGGGCTGGAATGTCCAAAATGGCTCACTCACATGCTTGGTAGTTGATGCTCGGTCTTGGTTGGGAGCAGATCTGAAGTCATTAATTACAGCTCTTCAGTTTTCTTCCATGTTGCTTCTGGATGTGGCTTAGGCTTCTAGGAGTCTGGGGCTGGGGCAAGCCAAGGGTTAACCATTGAAGCGGAAGGGGACAGAAGCTGCCAGTCTTCTTAAGTCCTAGCGTCACTTAATGTCCAGGCTGTAATGTCAACTGCATTCTGTTAGTCAGAGCAGCCATATGCTAGCCCAGATCTAAGGAGAGGAAAATATGTTCCATTTCTTGAATTGAGGAATGACATCTATGTACAGGGAGTTGAGAAACTGACCACCTTTGGTGACCAACTACCACAGACTCGTGTACTAAAATCTCAACCTCTCTCATATCAGCTGTCACCTTAGCAATTTTTCCATTCTTCATTTACTCTACCCTAAAAATAGAGAGAAAGCTTAATTGAAGGATAGCTTTTGAACACCAACCATTTGCCAGACACAACTGGATATTATGAGCATGTAAGCTCACTAGATAAAATGATACAGATAGAATGTCCAAATTATTAAAGCTATAGTTCTCAAAAATGTAGACTTAACAACTCCCTATGTATTTCAGAGGGTTCTCATGGAAAGTTTCATGGATGTCCCTGTTTCTGTCTTCTCATTTTGCCATTACATTCCTGCATTTACATCAGGTTACCTGCTAGATGTGATTCTCTTCCCTGTCCATGGTAACAAATAATTATTTCGGTTCCATCCTTTTTTTTCCAGCACAACTCATACTGAGAAGTAACATTTATCAAGAATTCAAAACAGTTTAACCTTAAGGTAAGTGTGACATAAATGTAGCTTGAAACCACTACTAGTGAGGGGCTCTTTTTAGGTCCCACAGAACAGAGCTCTCAGATAATCTATTGCCTAACTGTACACAGGTATTTACATTCTGGGCTCTGGTTTATCTCACATAAAAGGAAATATACATTGTCTCTATGTCTGGAAGACTGGGCCTAACTTTACTTCCTCCCCGAAGACAAGAGGAGGGCTTCCCCTAAACCGCTGACTCTCCTGGAGTCCAGGTTCCAACTCACTGGCTGCCACTTATTTTCAGAATGATTGGCAGTAAGAATTCCCATTACTTTAGAGTGCAATGTACACTTCCACAAGTATGATGTGGTCTGTGTCACGCGAACAGCATGCAGCAATTTCAAACACTGACCGGGCCTTGCCTGAGTCAGATATGTTGTATTCAATCACACATTATGTGAGATACCTCATTCTAGCTCCTTTGATTTCCTTTCAACCCGTGGGACTTTAAGAGAAAATCTGATCTGATTATTTAGCCTCACTAAGTCTGGTCGAGGTTGCTAATAAAAACAAACAGTTGATTAAACCGAAATATGCTGCCTCTTTTCTTTTTTCCCCACTTCCTCTCCCTCTCTCTCTCTCTGGTTAGACTAGTAAACAGCCCATTTCTTTTAAAGCCTAAGTGTCTTAATTTGGATTATTTTAGAACTTTCCAAAATTAATTTAAGTATTTACCTGCATGCCTAACATGTGTATAACTTAAACACTGGATCATCCAAGTTGTCCCTCCCAGAAAAAAGGAAGGTCTGCCTCCACCCAAAAAATATCAATTTCCAGCCAATAAGGCAGAAACGGCCTATAACTTACACTTGGCAGTTTTCTAACTCAAAAAATCTGAAGCTTCAATTTCCACTGGGCACCTATTTACAAGGATACAATGAAGTAATAGAATGAGAACTCCCTCAGTGTCCTTAGGAAGAAACAGTGATACACACATCCAGGGCAGCTTTATTATTCTCTCTTCCACACCACTGAATTCATTTTCTCAGTAGGAAGCCTTTTCTACCATCCTCTTTTTCTACATTCTTTCCCAAAGCAGGACTTATCTTTTTTATACCCCTTTTATATATATTATGTCATTATCGCTAAGAGCAAACTTTAAAAGAACCTGGATATCGGAGCTGTTGCTGTACTCGAGAGAATACTGTGCTACCCACTGAGAGAACAGGAGCCCTGCTGCTATTGCTCTCCGCGTGGGGAGATGACCAAGGTAATTGCCCGGGCTCTGCACTGCCAGGAGTTGGACAGGACCCAGAGAAAACACCGGGGGCTCTGAGAGGTGCGACTGGGCTGAGAAAAGGGGTTGTAATTCAGACTATTGTCTCTCCCCCATGATTATTTGAAAAGATTTAAAATCAGACTACTAAAACACACAAACTGTAATTCTAGCCTGGACACTGTTTGATCTGGGACAGGGCTGATGACTAGTAATTGCTGAGAGTTTTAAGTGAGTTGAATTTTCTACTCCAGAGCTAGCCAAAGATTAAATCTCAAACTTACTTAATATTTTATTATAAAATTATTCTGACATAAAATAACTATAGAAAACCATATAATAAACTCCATTATGAATTTCCTATTCAGTTGTATTTACTGTGTTTCATTTTTTATTAGCTCTTGAAATACATGATTTTAGTTCTATTATATGCACATTTATCACTATTCCTTTATAGTTTGCATTTTTTTGGTGTTGGGTTTAAGGAAATATTCTTTACCTCAAAGCCAAAAAGATATCCTTTAATATTTTTCCCAAAGAATTCAAAGTTTACTTTTTGCATTATATTTTTCCACTTATAGAAATGTATGTCTATTTTATGAAAAGGATTACCCCACCTTTTCCCCCCCACCAACAAGGGTAGCCAATTTTCCAAGCCCATATATTGAGTGGTACAATTTTTCCCATTTGATTTTTGGGAAAGACAAAAATGCACTGAAAAATTAAGGAGATTCTTTTATCCTATTGGCTATAACAGTTGAAAGAAAATTAATTAATGTGAAGCATCTTAAAGTAAAGGAAGTGGGCTTGCAGCTTTATAGAGGTGGGTGAACAAAAGAGTCATCTGAGAGTTTCAGGGAGTCATGAGGAAGAAAACAGAAAGGTCTTATTTGGTGCTATGCTAGGGCATATCAAAGGTTCACCATGCCCTGGAACACAGAATTGTAAGAGGATTTCAGGCACAAAATGGTAGGGTGGGCCAATTCTTAACCATCACCGCTTTGCACAGGGCTCAGATCAAAGTCAACATGGACACTTATAATCAAATCCTTTATTGCAAGTTTTTTCTTTTATTTTATCTTATTATTTTTTGTATTTAAGTATAATTGGTATTCAGTATTATATTAGTTATATTAGTTTCAGGTGCACAATATAGTGAGTGATTTGACATTTTTATACCTTACAGTGTTATCACCCCGCTAATTCTAGTAAGTTTTGTATAAACCAGCGCCTATTTTTAGGTTATCATTCTATTCATGTGCCAATATCAGCCTTTCTTAATTATAATAGCTTCATTATAATTTTTAATCTCATAAGGTGAGGACAGTGGCTTGTTCTTCCTCCTTAAAATCACTTTGGCTCTTCCTGTTTCTTTGTCAAGTTCCAAGAGAACCAGTTACGAATTTTACTGGT
This sequence comes from Miniopterus schreibersii, assembly GCF_964146895.1. Lineage (NCBI taxonomy): Eukaryota > Metazoa > Chordata > Mammalia > Chiroptera > Miniopteridae > Miniopterus > Miniopterus schreibersii. Next base: position 50,628,804 of record NC_138109.1, on the reverse strand, counting down.
ATTGCATTGAATTTAAAGATTAATTTTGGGAATGGTGACAATCTTTCCACATTAAGATTTTTCTCTACATTAATTTGGTTTGTTTTTATATTTACTAAAGTTTGTTGTTATATATTTCAACTAAATCCTCATCAAAACTTATTTCTCATTTTTAATGAAAAACAATAATGAGATAATTGAAAATTTTAATTAGTCACATTTTGTTAAATTTAGATTGTGCTGGAGTTAGTTTTATATTAAGAATACATTTTTGACCAAAAAGCTAATATTGACTAATTGTGTATAAAAGGGAAAATAGTAAAGAAGAAAATATGCATTGTCAATATTTTATAGTTCCTTTAAATATCCTCATATTGAATATAGCCATATATGATAACATTGGAATCACTATTATATGCATAATTTTGCATTCTACTTTATTGACCCAATATTACAAAATTTAAACAAATCAATGTTATACCATTATGTGAACTTGCAATAATCACTATAATCATTTCCGTTATAGTGGGCATTTTGTTTGTGTTTAATTCTTGGTTTCATAAAAAATGTGTTTTCAGAATATCTGTATAATAAATCTCCCTAACTCTGATTAATTTCTTAAGACAGAGGTCAACAAACTATGGCTTGTGGCCTGTTTTTGTAATTAACATTTTATCAGAACTCAGCCATGCTCATTTGTTTATGTTTGGTCTACGGCAGTTTGCATGATACAACAGAGTGGAGGCTGTGTCAGAGACCATATGGCCCACAAAGCCTAACATATTACTCACTGGCCCTTTACAGAAAAAAAGATTGTTGATTCCTATCTTAGGGTAACATCCTATACATAAAATATCTTGGTCTAGGCATATGCATAGATTTATAAAGTTTAATAAATTTTCTTTCTAAAGTTTTGAAGTTTGGCGATATTGTATGAGTGTCTGTCTCAAAGTACAATTACCAGGATTGCATAATTTTTACACTTTTCATTCTGCCCTCCCTAGTAGATTTCTTAAAAATTATGATTCAAACATTTTATTCGTATGTTAAAAAATAAACTGATATTTACTTTCTGCAAGAGATATTCTGATATCAAACTTTTTAAATCACAGTATTGACTTGTGTTTGGCCCTCCGCAAGTATGTGTTCCTTGGGCTTTCTATTGAAATCAATGTAACGTCAGGTGATGACTGAAGCCTTTGACAGCAGCCAAGAAGATAATTATTCATGAGAAAACTGAAGCTCTTTAGATATCACCCTTCCACTTTGAACTCCAGAGATCTACATTTTTTACCAACTCCCCACATAAATTTTATGTAGACAGAGAACTATCAATAAAGAACTGTTTTCCACATTCTTCTTATTTGGGAACCCAGGCTTTTGAGCTTGATGGAAAATTGTGAGGTTCTTGTACATATCCCATTTTTCACAATGTGTAAAATAAGAATGTGTAATATATAGAATGTGCAGAATGCATACAGAACACACTTAATATACAGGGTCATTTAGTGGAAAGTGTTGGGACTATTGATTCAGATGACAGTTTTGAATTCTCATTCAGTTTTCTAAACCTGCTTCCTCAGCAGTAAAATGACACTAGAGTTAAAGTCAAGGGCCATATCCAAAACATCTTCTTATTCTTGGGTTTCCAGATAGTGTCCTTTTATTTACTACCCTAAGCAAATTGATTCACACACACCCCACATGGGTGTGAACCAACCTGGCCATTCACTCAGGTACACACAGAGGTATGAATGCCTCACATAAAGAAGTAAAGCTTCTACAATGCCATTCTGTTCTTAAAAAAAAAAAAACACAAAAAAAAACACCAAATCAATCTGAAAAATGTAGGAATAAGAGTGTTACCACAGCATGAACTTCACTAGTTTGATCTTTGTAAGTTAGCAAGAAACTTGAGACTTAGGCAAATATCTTACTTGCCCTGGAAGTCCTGTGAGACCAGATATTTCTTATCCTTCATTCTTGAGGAAAATCATTTATAGAGCCTTTCTGTGAGCTTTAGTTTTGGAAATAAAACAAAGAGAACTAACCCCAAAACAAATTAACAAGAATATTCCCTACATGAAGAAAATCTTGGATAATAATTTTGAAATGTATATGATGGGGTGGGGGGACTTTTCTATTTTACTAATTAGTAGATGAGCACAGTTGGCTCTCACTAGCAGGTGCTAGTGGCTCCAACCCACCACTGACTGACTCATATCTTTGCCCACAAACCAGACAAATATAGCTCAGCACAGATGAGCTCTAGGAATAAATATGACTTTACATCTTGACTCTTCAGGTGACTGTGATGTTTTGCAATATCCTCATTATTAAGCCAAGAATTCTTCTAGTCATTAGGATACATTGTCAGAAAAACCATGTCCTCAGTGAGTGATATTTTTGAACCATGGTATCAGATATGCCTCAAAACTCTCACTGAAATGTCCATCAAGGTAATCTAATCTCAACTGACTTATTACTTTTTTTCCCCAATATGTGGGAGAGAACAAGTGTCTGCAGAAGCATCAGAGGGTCAGACCCTTCCCCAGAGGCCGGTTCTTTCAGTACACGCATCCTTACTCTGGGCAGATCTTTGAAGCTGTACTCATTTGTGTAAAAGTGGGCCACTAGCTAAGAAAAAATAACATGTGATTTGAATGTTTCTCTCCCACCTTCTTTCTCTCTTTGTCCCCTGCTGTCCTCTCTCCTCCTTTCTTCTTCCTTCACTCTTTGTCTCCCTCTCTCATTTATTTTGTTCTTCCACCCTTTTTTTCTTAATGTCTTTCCGATATGTGTATTGAACCCCAGAAATAATACTTTGCACATAAGTGGATCATAGTAAATATTAAAGTAAATATGTGTATAAATAAGTGGTGACTATGGATCTGTTATGTTAGGAACAAGTGTTTCTTTGTCTTAGGCTTGCTAGCGCGGTTACTCAAAAACATTCTGTGGCAAATTCAACCAAACTATTATTTTCATATGGAATGACTTGCCAAGGTAGGCTGGCTAATCTCATGACTTGATGTGGTCCTTCAAACTGACCTAACAAAATAGATCAAGTTGATGGTATTTCAGGAAAATATGCTTTCCTTCCTTTAAGGATTTTTTTCAAAATCCTTAAAAAATGCAGACCATTGAGCCATATATTTATTTTAAACATTTCAGTGTTTAAACTTCAAATTCTCTTTATGTAAGTATTTAAACATTGTTACATATACTATTTTTTGAAACTTTATTGTTCTAATCTCATTATCCTACTCATTGTTATATGTTACGTGTTTTTGTTCCTATCTTTTAATGAGAGAGTTAAGGGTATTGGCATAAAAGGTGATTCTGGTTCTACCAAATAGATGTTTTTAACTTCTTATTTGAACATTGGCCAATGCTAGTTATTCTGCGATTTGTCAGTCCAAAAGCAAAAAAAAAAATCCTGTGATGGCGTTTTGATGTGTAGATGTGGTAAGGCTAAACTGCAATACCCAGAAGCCCCTGTCTGGATGATACTGTGGTATCATGCTGTGCTATAAGAGATAATCTCTTGTGAGAGTTGGAGCCGGGAAAGGAGACAATGGCCATTTTAATCACACTCAAACCTTCTCACAGTTATTCAATCAAACACTAATCTAGATGCTGCAGTGAAGGGATTTTGCAGAAGTAATTAAAATCTCTAATCAGTTAATCAAAAGAAAGATTATCCTGGGTGATCCTGATAAATCAGCTAAAAGGCTTTTAAAAGAGGGCTAAGGCCTTTCCTGGGATCAGAGATTCCAAAGAGCAGATGAATGAGCAATTTGTGTCCTCCTGTGATCTTCCTTCCTCACTGCCCGTAGACCAAGTTCAGATCACATCCATGGGGTTGCGGACTGTCTTCCTTTCCTGACTGCCTGCCCCACACACTGGATTTGCTTAGCCAGCCTCCACAACTGCAGATTCCTTGGAATATATTTCCCTATATTAATCTACTTATTATATAAGATCTGTGTATAAAAATGCTCATTGATGAACCAGGAACCCCTATCATCCCTAACAATCTACATAAAATTCAAGTACAATGATTTGGATTCTGTTGTTGTAATCGATATTGTTATAACTTAGCAGAGAACAATTAAAAAATATGTACTGATTAAGTACTTACTATGGCCAGACTTTTTCCTAAAACCATAGGGAACAAAAAGATTAAAAACTTGGTTTCTCATACTTTCTCATTTAAAGTATAATCTAAAACTCTTTAGTTCTTATTTATAAATCCAGGAAATCTTATATTTCTCTTTAATTAATTATTTTTAATTTTATTTGTATGCAATCTATTAAGTAATAAAGTGAGGGGAATACCACAGTCTGCATTCAAGTAATTTACATTTTAGAAATAAATAATGTAAAGATGAATTTAGATCATAGAAGAGAGTCTTAGGGATTGTAATTAAATGTATATAATTCTCATTAGTAAATGACATAACACAATAATAACTAAATATATGCAGTGCTGACTAGTGTTTTCATATTAACAGTTGATTATATAGATGCAATTCCTGAGAGATTAGGGACTTTATTTTTTCTGTCCCTTTTTCATTCCATAATTGCTTAACTGAAATCTAGCTTCTCATATTTTATGGAATCTTTAATTTTTAAAAAAAATATATCTTTATTGATTTCAGAGAAAGGAAAGGAGAGGGAGAGAGAGAGATAAAAACATCAATGATGAGAGAGTCATTGATCGGTTGCCTCCTGCACGCCCCCGACTGGGGTTCGAGCCTGCAACCAGGGCATGTGCCCTGACCGGGAATCGAGCCCCGATCACCTGGATCCTAGGTTGACGCTCAAGCGCTGAGCCACGCCTGGCCGGGCTGGAATCTTTCATTTTCAAAGGCTCTTACTCCTTAGTTATCTAAAACATGGTAGCAGCCAGCATTTATAAATATCCTCTGGTTGTCAACTTTTGTAAATTTTTTTTTTAATCTAATAAGAGCTGAAACTTATTCTAGAATTCAGCATTTCAGCATTGAAGGACACATTGTTGGCTATAGAAGCCATTACATTTTCTATTATTTCTTCTTAAGTGAATCACTTGCCATACAGTAGATACTTGATATGGTGGTTCTTATGCCTGAAATTGCCTTGCCTAGATTTGTTCAGCTGAATCCCATTTAATGTACATTTAATGTGAATGTATTTCTAACAATTTTGTTTTTACTGTTTGGCTAGACCAGGGATTGGTAAACACTATGGCCCATGGATTAAACCCAGCTCAACACCTATTTTTATAAATAAAGTTTTATTGGAAAACAGCCATCTCCATTTGTTTAAGTATTTTCTCTGGCTGCTTGCACACTATAGCTTGAAGATTTGAGTAGCTGTGACAGAAACCATATGGCCTGGGTGGCAGGCAGAGTTCTAAAATTACATCCCATGATTTCCTACCCTAATTCTCAGGCCTATGCATATTGAGCCTGTCTGACCTGTGTTGCAGTTCAACTTCTCCCTCTACACAATTTTGTGCCTTTCCCTCACTACCACAGGTTTTGATCCAAGGAGCACACCCTAGTTGGCGTCCTAGAAGATGCACCCTTCATCACAGAGACTGATCATCAAAACTCACTTATTTTCAAGGGTCTAGGTTGGGCATCCTCCTACCCTGTTATCTTTGTCACTTGCAAATGAGTGACAAATCCTTATTCATTAGTGGGAATATAGTGCTTTTAGTCTGGATGACTCATTTTTCTCCACTGGTCTTCTTTCATGGGTTGAATTTTTTTAAATTTATATTTATTGTTGAAGCATTACAGATGTACCCTTTTATCCCCCCACATTGATCCCCTCTAACCCCCCTACAGGCCTTCTCCACAATACTGTCCATGTCTATGTCCATGGATTTTGCATATATACATATAAATTCTTTGATTAATCTCACACCACACACACCCTTCTCTCTGAGATTCCTCAGTCTGTTCCATGCTTCTGTGTCTCTGGATCTATTTTGTTCCTCAGTTCATTTTGTTCATTATATTCCACATATGAGTGAGTTCATGTGATACTTGTCTTTCTCTGACTGGCTTATTTTGCTTAGCATAATACTCTCCAGATCCATCCATGCTGTCCCAAAAGGTAAGGTACCTTCCCCCCCCCTTTTTTTACAGCTGCATACTATTCCATGATATAAATGTGCCACAGCTTTTTTATCCACTCATCTACTGATGGGCACTTGGGCTGTTTCCAGATCTTAGCTATTGTAAATTGAGCTGCTATGAACATAGGGATGCACAAGTTCTTTGTGATTGGTGTTTCAGGTTTCTTAGGATATATTCCTAGAAGTGGGATCACTGGGACAAATGGCAGTTCCATATTTAATTTTTTGAGGAAACTCCCATACTGTTGCCCACAGTGGCTGCCCCAGTCTGCGTTCCCACCAGCAGTGTACTAGGGCTCCCTTTTCTCCACATCCACATTTGTTGATTTGTTATGGGAGCCATTCTGACGGTGGTGAAGTGATACCTCATTGTGGTTTTAATTTGCCTTTCTCTCATGATTAGTGACTTTGAGCATTTTTTCATGTCTCTTGGTCATCTGTATGTCTTCTTTGGATAAATGTCTATTTAGGTCCTTTGCCCATTTTTTAATTGGATTGTTTGTCTTCCTTTTGTTAAGTTGTATAAATTCCTTATATAGTTTGGATATTAACCCTTTATGTTCTCCCATACAGTAGGCTTCCTTTCAATTTTGTTGATGATTTCTTTTGCTGTGCAGAAGCTTTTTATTTTGATGTAGTCTTACTTATTTATTTTCTCCTTTGTTTCCTTTGCCCTAGGAGATGTATTGGCAAAATTATTGCTACGAGAAATGTCTGAGATGTTGCTGCCTACGTTTTCTTCTAGGATTTTTATGGCTTAATGACTTATATTTAAGTCTTATCCATTTTGAGTTTATTTTTATGTATGGTGTGAGTTGGTGGTCTAGCTTCATTTTTTTTTTTTTTTTGCATGTACCTGTCCAATTGTCCCAACACCATCTATTGAAGAAACTATCTTTACTCCATTGTGTGCTCTTGCCTCCTTTGTCAAAGATTAATTAATTGAGTGTAAAGGCTTGGGTTGATTTCTGGGTTCTCTATTCTGTTCCATTGATCTATATGCCTGTTCTTGTGCCAGTACCAGGCTGTTTTGATTATAGTGGCTTTGTAGTATGACTTGATATCTGGTATTGTGATCCTTGCAGCTTTGTTCTTCTTTCTCAAGATTGCTGAGGATATTCCAGGTCTTTTTTGTTCCATATAAATTTTTGGAGTATTCTAGATCTTTGAAATATACCATTGGTACTTTAATAGGGATTGCATTGAATCTATAGATTGCTTTGGGTAGTATGGACATTTTAATGATGTTAATTCTTCCAATCCATGAACGTGGTATATGCTTCCACTTGTTTATATGTTCCTCTATCTCTTTTTGCAACATCCTGTAGTTTTCCAGGTACAGGTCTTTTCCATCCTTGGTTAAGTTTATTCACTCAGTATGCTGGTGTAAGTAAGATAGTAGTATCCTGCACCTTGCACAACTGAGGTGACAGTTGGTACTTCCTTAAGAAAAAGTCCCTGTAGGTGAGAGGCCCTGCATGTTAACTCCATCCTAAATCCTCTTCTGCTCACCAGAATCAGAGCCTAGGTTTGAAAGAAACCAAATCAGCTCTTTCTTATTTCACCTTTTAATCATCTGACAAAGTAACATTCTTGAACGAGTTCTGATTTGGAATCAGAAAGCATTGGTTAGGGTATAGAATCAAATAGACTTTATTTGAATTTAGACTCTTCTACACTAGCTGTGCAGCCTTGGACATCTTATATAACTTCACTGAATCCAATTTCTTCAACTGTAAAATGAAGTACTAATATCTACCTCATAATTTTTTTATGAGAATTAAATAGAGAAGGAAGGTACAAAAGCACATAGCACACTGCCTAGCATGTTTTTAAGTCCTCTATAAAAATATTAGTTATTATAATTGTTAATGTTATTAGAATTATTATTATTATTACTATTATTACAGGTCAAACAGCCTCACTCTTTGCTTCAAAATCCATCAATGACTCTCCATGTTGTTTAGGATAAAATCAGCAATTATTACCAGGCCTCATAGTGCCCTATGAGGTCTGACCCTTGCGTTTCTCTGAGCTCTATCTTTGCCATTTTCACTCAATTTCAGACACATTGGCTTCCCTGGGGTTCCTTGAATGCAGCGAACTTTGTCTATCTAAGGGCATTTCCTGAAGGCTGTTCCTGGGTATGGTATTTTCATTTTCCCTCTATTAACTTAGCTAATTGCTACTTAGCTCCCAAATTTCTGCCTAAACTTAGGTTTAAGGAGCAAACCTGATTGTCCCTCCAGGTTTAGATAACACCTTATGATAAATACTCAACTCAGGGTCTCTATCTTAGCTTCATAGCATTTATTACTGGATGTACTTATATTTGTTGTGATTATTTGATTAATGTAGGATGTAACTTCTTTGATACCAGGGACTTTGCTTTATTCTACATATCCCAACACCTACAATAGTCCTTGTTTATGATAGGTATAAAATGAATACTTATTAAATAATTGTGTAAGTATTCGGTGCCTCATTAGACTGAAACCTTTTTGAAAGCCAGCAGTGTATCATTTTACATCCAGTGCCCTATATAATGCCTGAAATGTGTTAAGATTTCAATAAATATTGGTCAATTAATTGAATAAATGAATAAATAAATGGTTCTATGGTTTTTCTCTGATTAGATAAATAATATATAAATAATTAGATAATAATTAGTTATTATAACTTTTATAATATCTGGGTATTGTGTCAGAGATCTCTCCTACTATGAGGAATGGGCCTTAAGGCTTCCATAATCAGGAGGAACTATTTTTTACCCATAGCAGTGTGTCCTTCCTGGTCTCCATTTATTAATGAAGTTAAGCATTTTTTAAGGCTTACTTGTCACATATATGTTTAATGTTTTTATTGCCTGATTATGTGCATTGCCTATTAGTCTATAAAGCTTTCCCCCCTTGCTGATTTATAAATATCTCATATCACTATTCCTCTATCCAAGTTGTACACCAACTTTTACACTTGGAGATGGCTTGCTTCCACTTCTGCTCCAATATCTGGACATTCTCATTAATTTACCTTCTATATAAAATAAAATTACAATGAATGATTCTGTTGAACATTCAAGACCAAAAATTATTGCTTTATATATTAATGACATTAAACTTTAAAATATATATATATCTTTATTGAGTTCAGAGAGAGGAAGGGAGAGGAAGAGAGAGAGGTAAAAACATCAATGATGAGAGAGTCATTGATCGGCTGCCTCCTGCTAGCCCCCTGCTGGGAATCAGGCTTTCAACCTGGGCGTGTCCCCTGACCCAGAATCAAACTGCAATCTCCTGGATCATAGATTGATGTTAAATTGCTGAGCCACACCCGGCACATTAAACTTTTGATTTTTAAGTTTATTATAAAAATTTTTCTAGATTGTTTTTCTCACATGGAAAATTTAAGTAGCCAAATCTATCACTCTTTTAACATTTAACTCTGATGCCATGCTAAAGGAGATTTCTTAAATAGATATACATATATTTTTTAACTTCATGTTGCAATCATTTTGTAAATAAGACTAATAAAAGCACTTATTTTATAATTAATCTGATCATCACTGATGCATACATCTAACCCCCTTAGTTGCATTTTAAAGTTTTTTAATAAGAATTCATTTTTTTTGATAAAATAAGGGTTATCAAATTATTCATCAAAGAGTCAGATTAAATGTGCCTCGAGGTGGCATCCATGATCTCAGGTAAAGGTCAGGAACTTTAAAATCAAACCTACTCTCAGTTTCTTGGTGACAGGGACCTGTCTAATGAATCTTTGTAACCCTGTACTTGGGATAGTGTCAAACATAGAGAAACAGCATTTGTTGGATGAATTAATTACTTGGGATTCTAGTAAAACCCCACAACTTATGAGCCATAAAAAAATGACAAAGTTACTTAATTTCTTCATTTTCTCATAAGCAAAATTTAGATGAGAGTAACTTCTTCTTAAGATTTTGGAAGCATTACATTAAATAATTTAGAGAAAGAGTTTGAAACACTGTAGGCAGCTATAAATAATAGTTATTATCACTTAATTTCATGCTCACTTGTTAACTTGGGTTCTAGAAAACGTTTTGGAGGATTCAATAAAACTTAAGCTGAGTTATGAAGGAATAAAAGAGGTTTAGACATACTTCAGCATACTGAGAGGTTTTGATAGGAATGTGTACATCTGTTTTTATGCTTGAGATTGAAGCTTGATTTGGCCAAAAAAAAAAGCTTTAGAGAAACTTATTCCTACAGAAATGGTGGTTTCAATCAGTTTTACTTTATTACTCCCATGTAAAATTTGGACTGTTTCCATAAACACTTTCTTTATTTGAGCATTTTAATTGATTTTAACTAAAAATTGATATGACTTTAAACCTGGCTACTGATTCTACCATGTCGAAAACAATCTGGAAAATTTACTTTCTGGTGAGCACAGATCAAAATAGTCAATATATTGCAATTAATTCCTAAAGGCAGCTGCTATGAAAATTTATTTTTATTATCATGACTGCATGGCTCTCACTTGACATAACAATTAAATAGTTATAGAGACAACAAAACTCCTTAGCATAACAATAACCCCGCTCTTTGCAGCTGTTATTCTTAAATGAACTGAAAGGACACATGGATGACTTTTAAGGATTTTTTTTCAATCCACATCTATGTAATATATTCGAGTGGCACTGTAGTTAGTAAGAAATTACAGTTGCTTAATGAACATAACATTTGTTTCATCAAAGTTTAAAATATAATATTATTTGAGTGAAAAACTCTTCAATGACATTTTGAATATATAGATTTTCAAAATATTTTCTTGTTGAGTATCTATTATCAGCTTTCAACAAACTAATTTATGCACATGCATTTTATCACATCAAGTTGTAATCTTATCACTTTTTAGGTGCCAACAAAGGTATTATAGGTTATGAAGTTATTTACAAAAAAATAATAATTCAATGAAATGTTTAAAATTTAATGTAGGGAGAAAAAATAATGTAGAAAGTATATAAGTATCCTGGATCATACTCTGTGAATTTTATATACTGTATTTGGAGTAAACATTTTATTATGATGCATAAGAAATATGTACAATAAATATTTCATGACAAGTCATAAAATCTGTTATTATTTGCATTTCTGTAATACAATATACTTATATTATAAGAACATTTATATGAGGATATATTTTACTTTTTATTTAAAATACAGAGTTGTTTTTTTAAATAAATCAATTCTACACCACAATCATGCATACCTGATGTATGTCCTTAATGGTTCTTCATAAAACCAGTGTTTAAACTCTTACCTAATGCAGGAAAATTTGATTTACTAGAATATGCACTTCGATTGCTATAAGAAAATGTTTACAGAAGTTTCACAGCATTAAAATTGCATCCAATTTCTTTGTACTTAACTGTAAGGGGAATGTAGGGAATAAAGATGAATGATTGACTACTGTTGAGGATTCTTTATTTATAAATACATGACACACTTTAAGCCTGGGATGGCATTAATCTATTCATGTGTAAGTATTAACTTCCTATGTTTCTGATGATACATAAAATAAATTTTTCTAATAGTAAAGAAGGTTTGTTAACATCAACCCCAGTGCTCAAACAATAGTGGGCTCCCTGGGCCAGAGAACTCTGTTATTGGAAGATCATTGATCAATAGTAATATGAAAACAATAAAGAACCACTACAATGCTTTTCCTTTGTACTCATTTTTTATTTTGTTTTTTGTGCTTTATTGAACTAATCTGGGCTCAAAACTTCAAATAAATTGCAAAGAAGTTTTGAAAATAGGAAGGTGAGTGAGAAATTACCCAAGGTATATATGTGGATAATTAGGCCTACATCTTTTATTTTTATTTCAGAACTGTATAACATTGAATACTTTTGTTCTTGAAATCTGGTGTTTTGTTGTGTGTGTGTGTGTGTGTGTGTGTGTGTGTGTGCGCGCGCGCGCATGTTTGGTTGGTTGGTTGATTTCTGCCACATTACCCTTTTCTAGTTTTGTTTTTTTTTTTAATCGATTTCAATAATTTTTAAAAATTATGTTTTTATTGGTTTTAGAGAGAGAGGAAGAAAGAGGGATAGAGAGATTGAAAGATTGATGTGAGAGAGAAAAGTCGATCAGCAGCCTCCTGCACGCTCCCTACTGGGGATTGAACCTGCAATCCTGGCATGTACCCAGACTGGGAATCCAACCCGTGACCTCCTGGATTATGGGTTGGCTCTCAGCCACTGAGCAAAACCAGCCAGTCATGGTTGTTTTTACCAATTTTAAAATCATAAACCATTCTTCCTTTCTCATCTTTATAGAAATCCCTTTATCTACTCGTTGTTGCTGGTATCCTATATTCTTTTCTCTCTTCATTTCTCTACTGTATAATGAAGTATGCTTACTTTGAGGAATTTTCTCTACTGCCATGTTTTCAACTGTGATCTCTTTGCAGGTGACACTAAAGTCCATAATTTTAATCAGTATTTCTTAGCTTAATTGCACATAAATGTCTTTCTTAACTTCCCTTGTCCATAAACCTTCAATTTCCACTTTTAAAGAGAACACCACAGGCCCAAAATGGTGTCATTTGTGCTAAAGTCCGTGATACTAAAAACTGACCAAATTGTTGTTTCAACCTTGCCCAGAAATACAAAGACTTACAAAGCTCTTCTTCAGCTTTTATTCCAAAATAATAATATTCCATTACTTTAACTGTATCTGGCCCAGATTAGAAGACAAAGGACCACAATTTGGGTTGAGAACTTTTTCAATCTAATGAACAAAAAATTATTTTTCTATTCACCCAGTAAGAAGTTCTGCTCTAATGGTTGAGATTAAACAGAAATGTTTCTAATGGCTGATTTCCCTATAGTACACAAATTGAGTTTTCTTAAATAAAAGAAATAATAGTTTCAGTTAAAAACAAATTGTATTTTCTAAATTTTTATTTACTATCATATTGCCCTGCATATAATTCACTGCTAATTTTTAAATGCAGATTAAAATGCCTTCTTTTTAATCTTAAAGAGAATCTTTTATTAATGATTTTCAACTTAAAAATTCATTCTAAACTAATAATCTTCTAATTATATCCATGAGAAAGTTCAATTGTGTTCATGATTAAATCAATTTGATGTTCTTATCTTAAAGATCATTATTACTTTTTAACATAGAAAATTTTGTCTTAAGCTTATTAGTTTTTAACACCAATTTTATTTTACTGAACTATTTTGATTTTCAAAGCATCAGATAGTAATGCAAAGATTTTCAGGTCAAGCAAAATATGTACCATTTTTAATGTCATTCAAGCAAACTGAGGTGCACTTTCTTTAAATAATCATCATGGTAAAATATTTCAATAATGTTCCTTAAGTATGGTAGCAACAGTTTATGAGTTGTTGAATGAACTATATTTTAAATTTCTCATATAGCCACAAAGACTTCTAGAGAATTGAAATGACCATGAAGTAGCCTCACTAACATATTTCATGAGAAAGTTTATTATTTTACAAACATATGTATTAGTTGTCCACATCACTGAAGATTAGCATCATTAAGAATGAATGGGTTCCTTCTCATCTGGTCCCATATTCTTAGGCGTTACTCAACCACACTCTTCAGCACTTGTCCCCCTTCTCCCTACATGTAGCAGACAAAGTTATTTCTGTCAACAAAACAGACAAAGCTTGAGCATAGTTTTGCTTTTCTGGAAATTGATGCATCACGGAAAAAAAATCACCTACTTGAGCCAAAGCAAAGAGAGAGCGAGCAAGAGAGAGAAAGCAAGTGAGTGCTCCGGGTGTGGTGTGGTCATCAAGAATTTCCAGAATACTTCACTCTTTTGGCAGAAAGCAAAGTGGCTCACTCCTCCTGTCTGAGGTAGAGGCTAGAAGTATGAGGAGGAAATCAGTTTCCCTGTGAATTTGGCTGTGGGAGGGATTAAAACGAATTCCATGTATCCTTTTTATACTTTTATTAATAGTTGTTATTCAGTGTTAAATAAAGTATACTTGTAAATATTCAAGACTAACTTGTCTTCAGAGAATTCAGGGAAAGGAGATTCATTCTCATTTCAATGAGAGTCCCAAGAATGCTGTCTTACTTGCCTGTAAGGGTAATGGGACTTAAAGACTGCATGTAGAGTCAGGGATGTTGAAGACACTGTACTTAAAAGGCCCTTATTTGTATTTTTGGTTTTTAAAACTTCATTTTTACAAAGAAGGTTATATAATTACATTCCACCCAGAACATATGCAAAAGTTGGTATTTATTGTTTTCTGATTTAATATTGCTAAATTTGGCTCATTTTTAATGCCTGTCAAAATCCTTCAAAATTCTGATTCTGCATTCATCTTATTCTCATTCCCTGCAGACTATGTACCAACATGGTCAATGCATCACCAGTGTCTTCATCTAGATGTTGGTTGAACAGTCCAGTGGTATGACTAGAATACTCCACTCAAACTGACATACATTTTACCATTTGGTATATTTTTTTGTGTATGGTCATTCAATAATGAATAAATGTGAAAGTGTGCCACAAATCCACACAACTATATTATTGTCTTTTCTGAACTATTCCATCTGATCAACATGAATATTGTATATTAACCCATTAATTGGACATGTGAGACAGGTTGTCCCTGCCTAAATGAAGTCCAGATGTCTGTATTATCAGGCTAGAAACCCAGCAGAAATATATTTATACACAATAATACATGATCACAGTTTTAAAACACAAATTTATTTTGTTGGTATCTTATCTCTAGCATTATACTTATTAAAATATGACATTTTATTATAATATAGTGAAAATCATTCAATACGCTTAAATTTAAGATATTGTACTTTGATTTTTAAGATTTTGATGTGTGAGATTTTTTAAAATCTCACTTTTATTTTCAGTAAATTTCCTTCTTGTAAGCTCTTATTTATTAAACATAAAATGCCAGTAGAACTAAAACAAAAGAGGTTGAAATTAATTTACATCTGTCTTTTTGGTGGTAGTTTAGTTATTTTAGTAGCTTGGGAATTTGGTAGAATAAATTTTCCTAAGTCCACTCTATGATATTACTTGTCCTATTTCTATAAAAAGCTAAAACTGACATATCAGCTTATGGTTGCCGAACAAGTACCATTCATAATAATTAAACTTATTATTTATTATTTATGAGGTTAGAAGAAGGGACTATAAAAGTGAGTACTGCGCAATGCTACATATTTCACCTTAGAGATCTGAATTAACATGCCTGTATCAGTTTCAAAATTACCAGCAAAAAGTAGAATTAATTTGTCAGTAAGGGAATTATTCATCACTGGAGATAAAAAATGAAAATAATGGCTCCCTTTAACAAATTCTAACACTGTTACTCAATTCCAGACATACACTTACAGTCCTTCTGCCATTGAGTCAGGAAGAAAAATAAAAGAAAAAGAATTGAGAAAGAATTGAGAAATAAGATATAAGTGAAAAGAAGAGCAGGAGAAATTAAGAATGGCATTTGGATTTTTTTAATTAAACTTAGAAATGGGTGAACAGTAAAGGAGCATCAAAATAATCATGTAGGTATAACTGGAGCAATGGTTTCCCCATTCTCATTTTTCTTACAAATCCCTCCTTAATGCTACCACACTAGAATTTATTCTTAACTGGTCAAGAATAAAAATGATTTCTAAGAATATCTATTTAGCACTTTTTTTTTTTTTTTTGCTTATGCATGTCTAAAAATGATAACAAAAAAAAAGTGTTACAAAATATGGACTTATTTTAAAAATTTTAAAGATGACCATGTAAGATGGAAATGTCCTGAACTGAATTTGTAATGACAAATCAGGTAAATTTAATAATTAAACAGCAAAGAATGTGTACTTTCTTCAGAATTATCAATAAGATGTATTTTATGTTATTTTTAAGTCTGTGAAAAATAAAGCTTCAGGAAGTTAGAAATTTTTCTAAAGTAGCAGTATTAGTAAAAGTATCAGACAGAATAAACACTATCATATCTCATATTCTTAATTGTTAAGCTCTGTTATGTAATTCCTCACTATTATAAATAAGGTTATAGTGATTCCCTATTTTATATATATTTATTTTCATATTCATACTTACATTCATATTTACATGGCTGCACGTTTTCCTCTTTACTAATTGTTTTCTTGAATGAAAGGAACACTTAAATTTAACAAAGCAGTGACATACCTCTTGAAAATAACACCTTAGTGTTATTACAAATATCTCCCCCTCTTTGTGGATCTGCAAGCTCACTGTCTTTTGTGCTCCCTTTAACAGAGGTTGTTTACTACCGACTTTAGGGATCCCCAGCCGTGCCTGGGTGGGTCGGGAAAGCCTTGGCCTTGAGGAAGCTCTCGCACTAGACTAGGCCTTGAGTGTGGGCAGAAGCTCAACACGCAGCTGAGCGGGGTATGGGGCTTCTAAGTAGAAGGGACGAAGGATGACAATGCTAAGACAGGAATGAGACACAGCGGTACACTTTAGAAACTGCAAACATTTAGTACGACTGGATTATATTATAATTTCAGAAAAGCAGTGATGCTAGAGTTTAGGTGAAGTTCAGATTGTGAGGATAATAGAAACCATGCCAGGAATATACATTTTATTCTAAATTTAGTGCAAGGTCTCTGAAGGATTTTAATATGGGGAAGTCAGTGTCATCTTTACATTTGGGAAGACCTCTCACTCTCTCTTCCTCAAGGAATGGTATAGAGAATGGAAACAAATAATGCTAAATAAAGATGTTCAATACTTTCCAACACTACACCAAGATAATCTGTTCTTACCCTGTGATTAGTCTTGATGTTAACAAAGTTTTAAAAATCAAATTAATTACTAGAATAGTGGGCTGCTCTTCTCTCATTCTGAGGATGGCTCCTTAATACCGAAGGAGGTGCTGATTTCCTATTAGCAGGATCTTTCTTTCTTTCTTTCTTTCTTTCTTTCTTTCTTTCTTTCTTTCTTTCTTTCTTTCTTTCTTTCTTTCTTTCTTTCTTTCTTTCTTTCTTTCTTTCTTTCTTTCTTTCTTTCTCTTTTCTTCCTCTCTCTCTCTCTCTCTCTCTCTCTCTCTCTCTCTCTCTCCTCTCTCTCTCTCTCTCTCTCTTTCTTTCTTTTTCTTTCTTATTGAATTTATTGGGGTGACATTGGTCAATAAAACCAATAAGTTTTAAGTGTACAACTCAACAAAACATCATCTGAACACTACATCCTGTGCTCAAAACCGAAAGTCAAGCCCCCCCCCCCCCCCCGCCCTGTCCCATCCCCATTTATTCCCCCTTTGCCTACTTCCACCTTCCCCCACCCGCCTTCCCCTCTGGCTATCACCATACTATTGTTCGGGTCTATGTGTCACAGATATATGACAGCTGTCAGTCTGTTCTATGTATCTATGCTTCAGTTTCTATTTTTTTATTAAATTGTTTTGTTGTTTAGATTCCACATAATCGTATTTATCTTCCTCTGACTGACTTATTCACTTAGCATAATAATATCCAGGTCCATCCATGCTGTCACAAACGGTAAGATTTTCTTTCATTTTGTTTCTTTTCTTTTTATTTTTTAACATTTCCTATTATTATATTCTAAGCCACCTTCCCACCAGTGCAGCTGCCACAGTTTTCCCCCAGCACCTCACCTTGTTTTCCTGCACCCCATCTCAGTAGTTTCCTACCTGAGGCCAATTTGTAGTTTGCTCCTGTAGTTAAACCAGCTGTTTTGTAAAAACATTGTTGATATCTCTGAATAAGTAATACAGAGAGCAGACTTTTACATCGTCATAACATTTGTAAGACATGAGCCCTAAAGGATCTGAGAAAATCTATACTATCAGAGAACGTAAAATGTTTTTCTAATTTTGAAATGGTTTGTTAACATGGATTTTTAGTAATAAGAAATAACGGCAATCGCTTAGCTAGCTCTGATTCTGAAGAGGAGTGGTGTTTTAAGTCAGATGAAAAAATGAGTGCTGATCCATGAAGGCTGTACAGCTTTTAAAGTCCCAGAACAACTTGGCAGGTGAAGAAAGAAAAGGAAGTGGGGAAGTCAAACTCCAGCTTTTTAAATGGAAAGATATCTGTTTATATAATCAGCATAATAGGTTAGGAGTAAAGATATGTTAAACTGTCATTTATCTTTTCTAATTATATTTTATTTCCATAACTTCATTAATAAAATCTATGTTTTTAAATTGTATATAACATTTCTGAGCTAGATGTAGAACCCTAAGCATTTCTATAATATAATGTTTTGTTAGAATGGATGACTAATATTTAGGGACAATTGACAAATAATACGCTAATTTTTATGTGTCTTTCAAAAAATTAAGAATGAGAAGACTTTTTACTGTCTTAAATAGCATAATTTTGTATTATACACTGCATGCTAATCATATTATTTGACCAAGTCAGCATATTTAATAGGATATATTTTTATTCACACTCCACTATTTTTGCTTATTTTATCTCTATTTTTGACTAAGAGTGAAAATGAAATATACTCCACTTGAGTTCATGAAATGGTGCAGTAAGCCCTTTTATATCGTGATTGATGAATTACCGTGAGATGCTGCTCGTCTGCGGGCATATGTTCCAGATGTTAAATATTATGAGCAATCTCTAGTACCTATAACACTGGTAAGTGTCTTAGAAAGAGACCATTATTAAATTTTAGAGGGTAAATCCAAAACTGAGGACAGATTTGTGTAACATTTATTTCACATTTAAAATGTATTATCTTCCATTAGTAAATTGTATTGTGAAGGAATCATACAGTTAATATTTTTTAAATAAGTTTTATTGAAAAATTAGATCAAAGTTCTCCAACAAGTCATCTGTGATAGGCCAGTCAAATCTGTCACATGTGCCAGTGGAGGGTCAGTAGCCACTATAAGCTCTTTTTCTATGAAGCTAATAGGATTTTCAGAGGGGATAGGAAAACCCAAAAGGATAAAGTGGAAAAAAACCTCTTTCTCATTTAGATCCCACAAGAATTTTAGGTTGGCACATGTCAATATTAATACAACGCTTGCTTTATCTTTTAACAATTTTACAGTTTCACGGAAATAAATGTAGACTGCCTTAGTGATCCCTCTACTATGATGTTTCTCAAACTTCTGAGTCAAAGCATATTCTAGAGAGCTTATTAAAACAGTTTACTGGCCCTAGGCAGCCTGCTTAATGGTTAGAGTGTCAGCCTGCAGACTGAACGGTTTGGCTCAGTGGTTAGAGTGTCAGACTCGGGACTGAAGTGTCCTGGGTTTGATTCCAGCCAAACCCCTGTTGTAGGTTTCAAAAAACATAATAATATTAAAAATAAATAAATAAAAAACAGTTTACTGTTTCCAAGCCAAGGGTTTCTCATTCAATACATCTCAGATGGAGCCTGATAATTACATTTTAAACAAGTTATAAGATAATATTCACATTGCTCATAAAGAAATCATACTTTCGAGAGAAGAAAATTAAAGAATAGAAAATAGAATACAATTTATTAATTTGACGGCTAAATTATGGTTTTCTCTTGACAATGAGACCTGCTTCCCCTACCCCCTTTGTTTCATTTGTGTCTCATTTTAATGTAAAGGCAGAGATCCTGGGAACAGACAGGAAAGACTCAGGCAGGTACAATTAAGTCTGGAATTGGGCTTTGTTTCTTCTGTCCAGCTGTTATTGTTGGAATTTATCTAGTCAGATGCTCTAGGCTTGGGTTTGTTGTTGCTGTGCTTACCTTCAGTGTACCACGGGCCTCACACATCTTTTATGATGCCTTGGGCTTGGGCCTAGGGTTCTAGGAGTTTTCCTCAATGTTTATGCTCTACTTTCACCATTCAGCTTTTCTCTATTAGGAGTGAAGCTTTCGTTAATAAGATAGTGTCCTTTTAAAGGATCTCAGAGAGATCCCTCACCCTTTCTAACATGTGAGGACACAGCGAGAAGACAGCTGTCTGTGAACCAAGGAGGGTTCTCATCAGCTGCTGAACCTGCTGGCACCTTGATCTTGGACTTCCCAGCGTCCAGACTGTGAGAAATAAGTGTCTGTTGTGCATAAGCTATGCATGTTATCCTCTCATCGCAGCCCAAGCGGACTAAGATAGTAAGTATTTTTAGGTTTTCATATTATTTTACCAGTTTTTATCTGTAATATGTGTCATAATTGACTGTTTTATATTTGGTTGTTTATTTGAATATTTTTCCATTTTGTTGCATTCTCTGTGTGGCTTATTTGTCTTAGTAATCTGTTCAAAGAATCAGCATTTGCGTTGCAGACATAACAATTTTTATTTTATTTTTTTACATCTCTAATTTGTTACCTTTTCTTCTATCTTCTGTTTTTACCCATGCTGTTCTTCTGGTCATTTTACTTTTTTACTTGTCTATATTCTTTGTTTTCTTGTAGGAAAAGGCCAGCAAACAACAAACGAACTCTGAAGGAGTTGGGTAGCAAGCTGCCCAGAGTTGCAGATGTCCCCTTGAAAACCAGGGAGACTTTTCTGCCAGGAACTGAAAACAGATCCTCATCATTCCTGGAAGCTTGCCCCCAGGAGGGTTATGGCCTTAAGGAAAATGCTAAGCATTAGCTCAGAACAAAGCCACTTGTTCTTGAGCATTTTATTTCTGCTGATCACTGTCTCTCACACCTGCCTTTCTGTGGCTCACAATAAAAATCGCTGGATGGTGAGGAGGGTGGTTGTAGCTCCTGCAGAGCCTCAGCCCTCTGCCTCGCCACCTAAATTCTACATTCTCTCCATGTCTCGAGTTTCTTCGCGTCCCGCAAGCACAACATTTTCTTAATGATATTTTAAGCTTTCCTATTGTCTAACAAATTGAATAAAATTTATAGCAAGGCTGTATTATTTATTTCATAATTTTAACCTACAAATACTTCATTGTCATTAATGCCTAAACATATTATAGTAAATTTTATATCATTATTTTTTCAGGTGTTATTTAGTTTTTTAGACATGTGAGTAGTTTTAAGCCATGCCTTGTCACTGCTTTATGATTTTATTATATTTTTGGGAGAAAACACAGCTACTACGATATTGATTATGGGAATCTGTTAGACTTGCTGGCATGGTGCATATTCCATTTTCATAAGTTTTGTGTTTGCTCAAGAAAAATTTGCATTTTCAGTTTATGGGTTTATAGGTCTCCTTATGACCATTAGTTTAAGACAATTAATAATTGTTTTTAATTTCCCATAACTTTGCTATTTTTTTCTACTTATTTTATCAGTTTTTGAAAAGGATATGAGATAACTACAGAAAGTATGGTCCAGGTAGGTGTAGGAAGCTGGGGGAGCCCACAGGGCAGGCTCTTTCACAGCCTTCTCTGTGCCCCATTGTCTCTGCATGCCCTGATAAACTTATTTATCAGACATTTGCATTTCCCATCTTCCTGTCTATTGCCATTTTTCCTTTTGAATTCCCAGATCCCTACTCCCTTCTTTTCAGCTCAGGATGGCACATCAGCCTCAAATACCTGACAGTCCTCTACCTCTCCTGTCTTTGTGGGGCTCCAGTAAGTACAAAATTTGTTTTTCACTGGTTAATCTGCCATGTGTCAATTTAAGCAGCCAAAGAACCTAGAAGGGAAGAAGGGAAAATATTTTCTTTCCTACAGTGCTATCTGGAATTTTAGTTTTGAGTAATCATGGCTACTTTCTTATTTGTCACTGCTTTTTTAGAAAAAACTATACCTTTCTAAAGAGTGTGATCTTTCTTCAGTCTTAATGCTCATGTGATTTTTTTTTTTCTTTCTCCTAGATTTATTTATTGATTTTTATTTCTAGAATACAAGTTCTTTATTTACTTCCTCCCACCTCCTCAAAAAAGTCATTTTGTGATAAATCATCTCAGATCCTATTTGCCTGTGATTTTTCTTTATTTATTTTAATGACATATGGTTATTTTCCTGGGTCTGTAATTAAAGGTCCTTACTTACTGTTCTTCTCCCACCTCTCATTTATATAAAGATATTTGATATTAATAAAACACTTACCCGTTTGGGTTATCTGATGTTCTTCTGGAAGTAATTAGTTTCTTGACTTTGATGTTTTCAGATTTTATCTCCTTTTTCTTCATGACATGTATCCTAACACTTTGAGTGCTGCATCTTTTTCTATTCTGAAAATTTCTCCAGGTTTTTATAGATGCAGGCAAAGTATAATATATTCTGGGTTTCTCTCTCAGTGCTCGTAGATCTCAGGCACTTGTGCTTTGCCTTATGAGATCATCTGTTATTCCTTTAGTACTCTCTGCTTTTGCTAGTGTTATCTCCTTGAGGGTGGGAGAAGAATCTGGATTCCAGCCCTTCCAGATTATTTCTTGAGGGTTGAGAGGTGAGCATTTTGCCTTGGGCTGAGAGTCTAAAGTTTTACAATTTGGGTTTAATAATTTCTTGTTTTACACTCCAGGTACTCCTATGCCTCAAGGAAACTACTGTACTTTTTATTTTAGGGATCACTTTCCTCACTTTCCTTGTTCATAGTTAGGCACCCTGTAGGGTAATTTTCTCATCTTTGGCAGGAAGAATGAAGGGTGGAATGGGGGTGGGTCAGAAGGAGGTAAGAGTTCTTGGATATCTGCTACGTCCAAGATCTGATGTAGGATAAAGACACAATCTATTTTAGATTTGTTAAGAAAATGTAAGGGCCAGAATATATGTTAAAACTTAAGAGAACTTTATTTTCCAGTAAGATGGTGAGCAAGGCATTAGATAATCTGTCAGATCTATATGTTTAATGGATATATCCCTTCTGGACTGGACTCTTTTGTTCTCTAAGCATGTTAGCCAACTGTCTCTTTGTTTCTGCTTTTCTCTTGTTGAAAATTATTTTTCCTTAATGTTTAAAGCAGCACTCCATTTTCTTTAATTCATGGGTTTGCTATCTAGAAGTGTGATGACATGTCAATACATACATTCTATTTTCCCTTTTTCAAAACGTCTAGACTCTGATTTATCTGTGATGTTCTGAAAAGTTGTGATAATGTGCTTTGCTGTGGGTCTTTTCTTTTCATTCATTATTCTGGGAACTTGTTGGCCCAGACAATATGAAAATTCCTAATTACTGTCCCTAGTGTTTATTTTTCATTTATTTTTCTCCCTTCTTTCCTCCCTCCCTCCCTCCCTCCCTTCCTTCCTTCCTTCCTTCCTTCCTTCCTTCCTTCCTTCCTTCCTTCCTTCCTTCCTTCCTTCCTTCCCTTTCTTTTTTTCTTTTTAACAGCATAATGCCTGTTACCACATATTACCACGATAAGTTAACATCCATTATCTCATGTAAATACAAACAAACAAAGAAAAAAAAAACCATGTTTTTTCCTAGTGATGAGAACTTTTAAGATCTAGTCTCTTAACAACTTTCAAATGTACTATACAGCAGTTTACCTATAGTCATTAGTAATCATGTTGTACATTACATCCTCAATAAATATTTATCTTATAGCTAGAAGTTAGTACCTTTTGACTGCCTTTATCCAATTCTCTTATCTCTACCCTCAACTGCCTCCGGCACTCTGGTAACCACAAATCTGCTCTATCTCTTTTTTTAAAATTCCACATATAAGTGAAATCATACAGCATTTGTCTTTCTCTGTCTGATGTATTTCACTTAGCATAATGCCTTCAAGGTCCATCCATGTTGTTTCAAAAGGCAGGATTTCTTTCTTTATGGCTGAACTATAGTATTCCAGTGTGTGTGTGTGTGTGTGTGCATGAGCGCGCTCGTAAATATAAATAATATTTTCTTTATTCATTCTGCTGTTGATGGGCACTTAGGTGGTTTCCATGTTTTGGCTACTGTAAATAATGCTGCAATAAACATGAGGGAGCACAGAACTCTTCAACATAGTGATTTTGTTTCCTTCAGAAGTGGAGCTGCTGGATATTTTTCATTTCTGATACATTAAAATACTTATTTCATTTTGATTATCGTCTTTCATTTTAATATTTTTTAGAAATTATTTGTAATTACTATGTTTTAGAATCAAAAGCAGTGCTTTAATCATGATGTTATAGAACCATTAAAGACGTAACTCATTCTAATTTGTCTCCATTAGGTTCCATCCTTCAATCCTTAATTACATACTTTTAATCTAAGATACAATTATGTAATTCCCATGCTTAAATTACTTTAGACATTTTGAAATTTGGCAAACCCCAAATTTCTTTGCATAGATGACAAAAATCAAATTCCTTATAGTGGAAGACAAGATCCTTTCCGATCCACTCCTGCTTAGTGTTTTCTGCTCACATAACTCAATTTTCTCCATTGAAATACTCAAATATTCACCACACCTGAATTTATTGTGCTTCTTCACAAATCATTGCCTTCCCACACACTGTAATTCATTTCTAGATTTTGTCCAGTGAATTCCTGCTCATCAAGCAGGATTTAACTCAAACATTGCTCTTTCTAAACAGTGTAATTTGAATCTAAACTTAACAAGCTTCCTAATAATTTGTATGCACTTCTATTATATACTTTGAGAACTTTGAATTATTTATTTGGTTTTCTAGCAAAACTGTAGCACTTTAGGCTAAACACTATGTTTTACTCACCACTGTATACTTAAGGAAAATAGTCTGTCTTTAATGCATGCTTCTTGAGAACAGAAATAAATGAAAAGAGATATTTGTAAAATGAAATAAATACCAACTTACAAATATACTTATTTGATGCTGGATCCAGGAAGGAAAAATGTCTTACTAGAATATAAAATACTTGAGAAAAGTTGCAAAAATTGCTTCATTGAATCACCTTGCATTAAAGGCTGTCTCATGTAATGAAGGAAAGTACAGACTAAAACCACTAAAAGCTTTTATATATACCAATTACTAGGATGAACATGCAATCCTTTTCAAATCCCAGAGATATTACAATTCAAATAACCTCCACAAGTTGTGCTTCACAGAAAAATATTGACTGTATAAAATAGGAATATGAGGGAAAATATAAGAACTTAATAAATGGAAATAGTGTAGTATCAATATTATATTTTTCAATATAAAGAATCTTGAACTCTTTTTATATGCATATAATAGCATATACTATTTTACTTATTAAACAGTAATAATTTTTTCACTTGCTATAATTTCAGGATTTTGCTATTAAATATTCAGTAAGATATAAAACTTTTTCTTTTGACTTGTATATAATGACATTTTATTTTTACAGATGTTAGCTTCTTGAGAGGAAAAGTGTAGATCATATCTCTTGCTTTTTTTTAAATTTATTTAATTTGTTTATTGTGTGTTTGTTTGTTTAAATTACATCCCCTTTGTATCTGATAAGTATACTGAGATTTCACCTGGTGAATTACTCTTTTATTTTTTTACTGGATACTATTGTACATGGGGTTCATGGGCACTAACACTTTACAGTACAAATATTAAAAAACAAAACAAATGCATTGGCCAAAAACTTAAAAAGAGAGTTAGTAAAGTACATGGTCTCTTTCATTCTTCTTAGTCCAAAGAGAACTGTGCTTAGATTGGAACTAGCTGTAATACCCGTACAATGTTATGGTAGAGAAAACCTCAAACCTAAAATGATCTACATATTTTAGAAAAAGGAGCACAGAGAAGATCTCTGCAGCTGTGTCACAATGGAGGCTCCCTATGTAAAAATAGTGACCTTGTTAGAAATAGGGTGCCCTCCAGAATTTAGCCTCTAGTATTGGCCTAGCCTTCCAATGAACTCAATCAGAAGTGCTTAGTTGGCTATGAACATACTTCTCGATAAGTCACTAAAAGGGATGAAGAAAACAAGCCCTATTGTATTTGTCTCTTTTAAGATACAGTGTTCATGGGTTTTTCAAATAAGCTGTATTGTTCTAATCTTGGGCAAAAAATAAGCAAGACCCTCTAAACTTATAAAAATATATACCCATCATGAATTGGATATAGGAACTAAAGGTACAGAAATGAACAGGACAGGCAGGGTCTCTGTCATTATGAGGGTTTCATTCTTCTGAAACAATAGGAATACTAAGTAATTAATATGTGACTAAAGGGCTAATTAGTAAACCATTTAATATAATGCAGTACAAATGACTTTGTACATAATTAAAATTAGGTGACATGAAAAAATATTACTGGGTGACTACTTGATTAGGTGGCATGTCAAAGGCTTATAGTAATCACCAATATTCATGTTTTCCTCTTTCTTCTGCGGAAACAACTAAGCCATATTTCCCAGCCCCTATTGTCTTTAATGTGACCATATGACTGAATTCTGGCCAATGGAGAAAAAATGATGAAAACCTCAGATCTTGCCCATAAACAGATCTCCATAAACTATCTTCCCTAAAGGTGAGGCTTCAAGTGAGGGTCTCCAGGCCCTATAAAGATGTTGGAGCCACTAACTAGAAGCCCCTGAACACACTGTGGTACAGAGCAAATCCCACCACCAAACACTCACACGCTCGCTGGCTCACACTCACACACACACACACACACACACACATGCATGCACACTGAGTGAAACTGAACTGTATATGGGTGGTAGGTAAGTTTGTGTGTGTGTGTGTTTGTGGTAAGCCTGAGACTTTGGAATTGTTTGTTACAGCAAATTGTTATTTAAAGATATGAATAATCAAAAGAAGAAACTATCCATGTACAAATCGTGGAAAAGTATCTTCCAGAGGGTGAAGAAATACTGTCTAGTACAGTCAATGGAAAGAAGACCAGTGGAGCTAGCAAGGGCAAGCTAGCATAAAATGAGGTCACAGTGGTGGTAGGATTATATAACAGACCAAAGCAAACTAAAAATATGATTTTATTCTAAACATGATGAGAGATCACTGGAGGGATTTAAACTACAGAGTGATACTACAAATAATATTCTTATTTTTTCTTTTGTAAAGAAAAGAGCAATTCAGATACAAAATGGAAAACTATTTAGGAGATTACTCAATAGTCTGAGTGAGAAATAGGATGATTTTCTCTGAGTGGTCTTAGCAGAGACTGAAAACAGTGAATCAATTTTATGTATGTTTTAGAATTATAATCAATAAGATTTGCGGATGACTTAGATGTATGTCATAGGTTTTTTTTGGTTTGCATTGTTTTCTCTTTATTTTTGTGGCTTGGCTTGGCTTGGCTAACTGGTTATGGTATGATATGCTTTACTGGGGTGGAAAAGACTGAAGAACTATCTGGATGGGAATGGCAGTTGTGCAAGTATTCTGTTTGTCACATAGTAAGTATATGTTAGATGCTTATCGGTCATGCATGTGAAGATGCCAAATCGACAACTGGGTATATACATCTTGAGCTGAGGAGAAGGCAGGGCTGCAGAGGGATATTTGGGATTCATTGACATATGTAGTAACTGATGAGAGAAGTGAAGGGGGTCATGGATTGAGAGTGTACAGATAGTAAAGAGGTGACAGGAACAAAGCCCAGGAGACACTTCAACACTTAGAGTCAAACAGAAGATGACAAGCTGGTAAATGATCTTGGAAAGGAGTAGCCAGTGAGTAGGAAGAACATTTCTTATGGCAGATACAAAAACAAATGTATTTCTAGAAAATGGGTATGGTCAACAAGGTTAAATACTGCACAGAAGCCAAGGAAAGCGCAATCAGGGAAGTGACCATCAGGTCTGACAAGGATAGAGACTAATAGTATTCTTGACAAAAGGGGTCTTTCAGCATTTTGTCCTGAAGCAGTGGAGTGCACTAGGAAAAATGCCATGTAGCCCGGCTGGGCGTGGCTCAGCGGTTGAGCGTCGACCTGGGATCCAGGCGATCGGGGTTCGATTCCCGGTCAGGGCACATGCCCAGGTTGCGGGCTCGATCAATGACTCTCTCATCATTGATGTTTCTATCTCTCTCTCTCCCTCTCCTTTCCTCTCTCTGAAATCAATAAAGATATATTAAAAAATAAAAATAAAAATGCCATGTAAAGAAGTGTTATTAGCAAAAGTAAACCATTCCCTTTAGGAAATGTTGATGTGCAAGATAATAAGAAAGTGGTAGCTGGTGGCAGGATGAAAACAGAGGTTTGTTTTGTTTTGTTTTTGCAAGATGTGTATTTTAAGGAATTCTTGTGTGCTGAGGAGAATGTGGACAAAGATAGAAATTAGAGGAGAAATACCCAGGAAAGTGTAAAATTGTCAGAGTTTAGTCACAGAGAAGGTGAGAGGAAATGATTTCCAGAGTGCAAATGGGCAGCTTGACTTTTGATGGGAACAAGGCACTTACTCTAGTGTAAGGAGAGTAAAGAACCAGCATACAAATGACTTGACCAAGTAGGGATGAGCTGGAGAAATATTTCTATTGTTGCTACTACCTAGATTCAGGAAGCTTCTCTGGGTTCTTCCTTTAGGAAGCCTGGTTTTTTAGCATGTACTTGAAATCTGTGAATTACCCCACATCCTGCCAATACATTCCCTTTTACTTTAGCCAACTATAGTAATTTACTTTGGCTCAGTACCGAAAACCCCTCTGATAAAATAAGTCAGTGCTCTGTTTAAAAAAAATCAGTCTTTATGAAAATTTGGAAAACATTAAGTGAAAAGATTTCTCTATCCCAAAATATCTTCTCAAGGTTCCTCATGCAGTGCCAGAGATTCCAGCAACAGAGAATATTCTTGAAAACTATATGGTTGCTGAGAGCTCATTATTACTATAAACTAGAGAGGCAGTCAGTGTCAGGTGACAGATCTGAAGCAATGAACCTCTTCCCTCTCTCCATCTCAAAAAGTAGGAAACAGTTGTCAGCCTTTACTGAGTATCAGAAGATGAATGTTTTACATAGACAAACATTTTCTGCAATCAAGGTTGATGTTTCAAAGCAGAAAGATATCAGGGAACTGGTTTCCCCATTTTTACTTTACTTGTGGAACTGATTCATTAAATGCAATATACAAAATATATTCTGTAAAATTAAAAGTAAAGCAGTTTTCTTTGAATTAAGAATGAGTGTTTGTAAGCCCAACTTTGGTCAGCCTTTTCTTTGAATCCCACTATATATAGCAAGGGCTCTACCGTAGAACATAGTTTGGAAAACTGCAGATCGATGTAATAAAATAAATTCTCTCTCCATCTACCTATCCACCTACCTAGCTATCTACCTACCTACCTGTCTATTTATTTGCGTATGTATTTTATAAATGTTAACATGGTAATATACAAGTGAATATTTTATTTGTTATACTATGAGTAGCTTCCTTGATCATTTCTAATGCAAATCACAACAGAAAGTGCTTAATGATTTTGCTTCTGATTGCACAACCATGGACAATAATTTGCAAAGCTTGAACACATGCTCAAAACCTTGAATTAACTAGCACCCACCAATTTAACAATTCATATGGGTCATTATATACTAATTGCATGAGTTTTTGATTCTATTATTTATGTTATTTTCTTTTTGTGATGATATAGAGTAGCAGTGTTCAAACAAATGCATGGGTGAAGATACTGGGGTAGCCCTCATCTCAGTGATGAATATGTTTGATGGAAGGCAGGATGAACTGGCCCTCCTTTCTTCCTTCCTGCTAATCCTTTGTGCTTCAAACTATGTGATAATTCAGAAAACAAGTTTCTTAGATAGGGAAGGACATTAGTCTGTCAAAAACACATGAAGTCCAACCAATTAAGTTATTTTTTCTATACTTTGTGATGAATGTATTTTCATCCTAAGGGAAAGCTATAAGTGCACATGATCCTTATTACATAGATATCTTCGAAAGAGACTATTGCTGGCCGAGTGTGGCTCAGCTGTTAAGCATCGACCTAAGATCCAGGAGATTGTAGTTTGATTCCCAGTCAGGACACATGCCTGGGCTATGGGCTTGATCCCCAATAGGGGGCTTGCAGGAGGCAGCCAATCAATGACTCTCATCATTGATGTTTCTCTCTCCCTTCCTCTCTCTGAAATCAATAAAGATATATTAAAAAAACACATAGAATTAAGTATTTAAGATTATATATAGAGAGAAGAGACTATCAAAGCTAGAGGCGTTAGGAACTGCATTTTTAAAAGAATAATTAGCTATGGCATTTATTTAAAAGAGCTAAATCAACATGCCCACTCTTATACACAGATCCATTCATCAGAGAACAGATGGTCCCCTAAAAGTGAAACTAAACAGTTCTCAGAACATGACAATCCATTTATCTTAATGTGAACATCCTCTAGCAGATATCAAAAAACAACTGAGGCAAATTTATAACTTTTGGAGTGCATTATACATGCACTTGACATCCAAGAAATAATTTTTGCATTTAATAATCTGATTCATGTTGGTAAATGGCACATGGAAATGTACAATAAAGCAGTGCTTAAATATTTTGATTATATTCAAAACTACATAAAATACTAGAAAAGATAACATTTATCATCAATATTTCTTTAAGCTACCTATTCTGTTTTGTGGCAGAAGTTATCTGAAATTTCTTTCTGACTATCTCTACTTACCTAGATATTTGAAATGTGGGTATCTTTTGTTGGACTGCGTACTTTTACATTAAATTGAATAATGAGAGTGTACATATTCTGTCTTTTTAATGCATGTATTCATTCGTCATTTATTCAGCAACCACTTATTGGAAATTGCTATGAATTGTACCAGAAGTGGAAATAAAGAGATAAATCAATGATTTATATTTTTGCCCTTAAGGATCTTACAGCATAAGATGGAGAGACAGGCATGTAAACATATCATAACAATAAAGTGAAAAAAGTTCAAAATGTAGTGGGGAATAATATGTTGAAAGTATTAACTAATGTTATTTCTGTCCTTTATTTTCAATTCATTTTTGTTCCCTACCATTCCCACCCTCCTTTTCCTTCCTCTCATTCTATAAACTGATCTCTTCCTGAATTTTGAGTTAGGGATGTAGGTTCTGAAGAGAATGGAAAGGACTAAGGAAGGGCTCTATGAGAGACTGGGAATAAGCCTGCAAAGAAGAGCAGGGCCTGCTTAGAAAATTATTCTCTCTATTAAAGGAAGGGAAATGATACATTTAGAATGTGATGGATCCTTGCAAATGGGTTCTTTTCTTAGTCTCTATTAGGATTTATCTACTGGAGTAAGAGCTGAGTAAAGAGATTCTCTAGATCCATTCATGAGGTTTGAGTCCAGGGAAACAGTGCCACTATGGTTTTGCCCAGGTAGAACCCCAGGCATGTGTGCTCGCCCCTGACAAACAGTGATTGCCTGTTGTGCTGGGCAGAGAGGTCAGGGAACTATGGAGTTCCCTACATAGGCACATAATACTGTAAAGCAACAATCATTCATTCGTTCGTTCATCCATCCATTCATTTATTAACTCATTCATTTTTTCATTCAATAAATATTCCAATAATCTTATAGTGACTTGGGTTATATGCATTGCTGTAAACAGAATTCTGATGACCCCCATTGACCCATGACCTTGTTTAATTCCCTCTACCTAGAGTGCAGGGGAAACCTATGAATATGAAATCATTAACATGGTTATGCTAAATTTTTGCATCATTGAAAAAGGAAAATGTAAATTATGGTAAGTGAAGTTAAATATGGAGAGATATTGCAGTCTTAGAGAGTGTGACTAAAGGAACATTGTTGAGATAGTCATATTTAAGTTAAAAATTTCAAGAGGTGAAAAATTTAGTCATGTAAATGTCTGAGGCAAGTGAGGTCTAGGAATGGAAAACAATAAATTCAAAGGCTCTACATTAGAACATGTTTGAAGAATAGCAAGAAGGCCAAGATGGCTTGAGCGAAATAGACAAGGCGGAAATGAAGAGATGAAATCAGAGAAGTAACAGGAAATTAGATCACACAGTGCTTTAGAGACCATTGTCTGAATACTGGCTTTTCCTCTGAGTAAAATGGGTTTTAGACATAGGAGGGACATGATGTGACTTTCTGTTTAAAGAGATCACTCCAGCAGCTGAAGAAACAACAAAATGAGTGTGATAGGAACACTGTAGTAAACATGGTTAGGCCTGATAGCATCTCACATATGGAAACAAGGTGAAACTCATAAGAAACCTACATACAACAGTAGCAAAGGAACAGATGAGATTGCAAAGTTCTCAGAAAATGCCTTTGAGGATAGATGTCCCCTAGAATGTAAGCTCTAAACAAACAACCTTTGTTTTTTGTTGTTTTTGTTCTGTTTTTGACTGATTTCCTTAAATAGGATATCCCCAAAGCCTCTAATGCAGTTCCCCTCTTTAACTGCTTGTTGAATGAATGAAAACATAGATGAATGAATCCATGATCCCTGAAAACCCCTCATTTTCACGCCTTGTCTTCCAAACTGGGAGAAGTTAGGGTATGTGAAATGGATCAAACAAATTAACAAGAAAGTTAGCTGCTTAAGTGAAGTAATTGTGTCCTCAATCACAGCTATAGCCCCAGTGACTGGAATACTGATGGACACAAAGGGGGTGCTCAAGTGGGGAGGTGGGTATAAACGACTAGATGAGTACAAAGATCAATGAAAAAAAGATTTTTAAAAATTGAGTTATAGTTTCCAATCAGTATCAGTTTTTAGTTAAATAGCTAGAAGTTAGCATTTGGTTGGTTGATTTTTAATGTTTGCTCCAAACCCGGGAAAGGAAGCAAATTGTACTAATCTATAAATTAATGTGTTTATTACATTCAACCAGTAGGATTTGCTAATGTGCTACAGATTGATTTATAAATTTCTCTAGATTCTTTATAGGACTAGTCTGAGTAAAATTAGGCCTTTTTAAATTTTTTTTTTATGAGTGAAAAACTAGAAATGTAGAGAAGGCAATCTGAGGAATAGGCAATACAGGAAGGAAATCTCAGACAAGGTCACTCTTTGAAGAAATGCATTGATAAAAGGAAAGCTGAGGACTTTAAGATAAATTTTATGTTCATTGAATGCCTTAAGAATATTAGTTATGCTATTTATCTCTATGACCTGAGCCCATGTACCACCAGTATTTTACCTACTTCCACTCTTCGAAGGTTGCCAGTCATCTTTCTAAAAACATATCTGATTAGATCACCATTCTCCTAATAAAAAATTGATGTTTCTTGCTGCCATAACATTAAATGCAAATTCTTTAAAGGGAAATATAAAATATTTGTGGGTTGGCTTTCATTTTCACACTTATTTAATGCCATCCTCAGTCCCTGATCTGTACAGTCTATGTTCCAGCCAAAAGAAATTCTAATAATAAATCATTGTCTTTGCTCATTATGTTTCCTCTTTCCTGAAATGACCTCTTTTTTTCTTGTTTTTACACCATCCAATTCATCATTCAAAATTCAGCTAAGACTCATTTTTCCAGATGACCTTTTCTTACAATCCTGAGTGAATGAACCAAGGAACTCCATCATTGCGCTCTAATGACATTATTGTAGCAGAAATTGCTAAAGGTCCCCAATGGCCATGTGCTTTTCTTCCATTTGGCAATAAAAGTCTTAAATATTTATCATGTGGTCATATGGGTAGCTTCTACCCAATAGACGTGAATAGAAGTTTTGTGAG
The DNA here is from genome assembly GCF_964146895.1 of Miniopterus schreibersii. Classification (NCBI taxonomy): domain Eukaryota; kingdom Metazoa; phylum Chordata; class Mammalia; order Chiroptera; family Miniopteridae; genus Miniopterus; species Miniopterus schreibersii. The sequence continues at coordinate 50,595,220 of NC_138109.1, read as the reverse complement.
CAATTTCTGGACCACATCTTTAAAGGGGTTTCTCTAGTTTCTCTTTCCTTTCCTGTGGGTTGGAACATGGAAGGGGTATCCTAGGGAATGGCAGAGCAATAAGATAGACGGAATCTGAGTCCTGGGTCCCTGGTTCACTTTGTAAAACATAGCATCTCTACACTAAATTGCCTGTCTGTCAGCTAGGACATTCATGTGAGAGAAAAATAAACCTTTTATCTTGTAGAGTTTGGTGTTATTTGGCATTTAAAAAGCAGCTGGACCAATGTACCAATTAATGCAATATACTATCACTTTCTTTATAGACTCAATCACATTACCATGTTTAGTAGTTTGCCATAGATGACCTTTGTTAAGAGTATTTGAGTATTTTGGTCCCTTAAAAAAAAAAGAGGAATAATGGATTTTAAGAGTAAAGCAGCATTTCACAGAACCCCAAGGAATTGTATCTGGGCCTCATGGGTATTTAGGAAAATGACTTGAAGACTCACCAGGAAGCCAAAGAGTAATTCTTTGAGGCTTACTCATTTTTTCTGTGGGTCTTACTCTGCTCTCTCTGAAGATCAACCTTATTCCTCTGCTTGGCAGTTAGATGCCTTTTCCTTTTACACATACTTGGGAGAAGGCAGCCTCCCCATACCTCTCCAGAACATATCACTTAAGTTTAATCAAAATGTCAGAAGGAAATAGATCCTCAGTCCTAATTTCAAATTCATTAAAACAGATTCTCGGTGGTTGAGCTTGAGTAAGTCTTCAACCCTAATCTAATCCTGAAGCCAGAGATGGGGCATTATTTTTCTCAGTGAAAGAAAGTAATTGCATGTGTAGGTACATACTGAGAGGTGTCTGCTGCAAAAATCACTTGCTGTTAGAGGGCCTTGTCAAGATTTTACTCAGTTTGTTATCCTCTGAGCCATGTGCACTGCCTGATTAAATAAATGTTTGCTGAAAGGAGAGTGAATGGATATGATCCAGAGAGAGCGTGCTCTTGTACAACAGCCATCCATAGGTTTCATCATTTTAGGTGTAGACGTAAAAACTTCTTGTCTTGCAGTCAAAATGTGAAAAACCCAGACAGTGCCAGAACTCAAAGAAAGTATTTTCCAGGAGCAAATTCATTACTGCCAGTTCTCAACAGGCAATCCACAAAACACAGACAGAATTACCCTGGTGCAATACCATGTCATATACATCACAGCTCTCTCTGTGCTCATATTATTATTATTTTAATTTAAAAAATTTAAATGTTGGACTATCTGTAATATTTTTATTCTGTCACTTTAAAAAGTCTTTCCATTGCAACAAAAAATACATGATGAAATCTTTAACTAGGTGCACATGTGACAGTTATTAAATAATAGCTCTTATTTTATTCCCACATTTTTGATTTTTCACTTTTTTGGTCAGTGGAATAAAGATATGACTTTTCTGAGGTAGAAAACCTAATCACCTTGGTTATAAAGTCCTCCTTTACTGCGAAAGGTAGGAAGACAGAGAGGATTCATTCTGAGATAAAGACATTCAATCTCACTCATCGCACTAGGCATGTCAGAAAATTCACCTCCTGGATGAGCATAACAGATCAAGCATATCAGAGAGTGACGGGCTCGGGAGATGGAAAGGCATAGGCTATGGCAGAGCAATCCTGCTGGTGCAAGGTAGCAAAGCAGTGCAACCAAACGTTCCATTTACAGTGGAGATGCTCATCGAAGTGTTGATTGCAGAGATATCAGAGTAATATACTGCATTAAAATCCTTGTACATAATTATAAACTTTATAGAGAAAAAGTAAATAAATGTTACTCTTAAACACCCTTGTTTTATTTTTAACTTTCCATTTTAAATAATTTCAAAATTAAAGTTCCAATAATTATACAATTTCTATTTACCCTTTATTAATATTCTCCAAATGTTAAGATTTTACCATGCTTTTTTGTCTCTCCCCTCTTACTCTATTTTATTGTTTAGAACTATTTCTGAGTCAGTTGACAAACTGATGCCCTACCGTTTGGAAATATGTTAGTTTGTCCAAGAAAATCATTCTTCTACATATCAAAAATTGTATAAAAACTAAAAAATTAACACTAATATATCCTTACTATTAAATTTTCACACTCTACTTAGAGTTCACCAGTTGTTCCAGTTATGCCCTTTACAAGGAAAAGATCCAGTTCACAATCACACATTTCACTTAGTTTACTCATCTCTTTATCATTATCCAATAAGGAAATGTTCCTCAGTCTTTCCTTGACTTTCAGGACTTTGACAATTATGAATAGTATGCCCTGGTTTGGTTTTGCCTGATTTTTTCTCACAGTTAGATTTAGTTATGCACATTTGGCAGAAATATGCCTGGAAGGGATGCTGTTGCTGCTTTCCTCTCTGTGTATCCTAACAGTGAATATGGTGTCTATTTGTCCTATTATTGGTGATGGCAACTTTGGTCTCTAGGTTACAGTTGTATCTGGCAGGCTTCTTCATCATAAAGTTATTTTTTCACTTTGTAATAAATAATTTTTTTTTAAATATATTTTTTATTGATTTCAGAGAGAGGAAGGGAGAGGGAGAGAGAGAAAGAAACACCAATGATGAGAGAGAGTCATTGATCTGCTGGGGGTCAAGCTTGCAGCCTGGGCATATGCCCTGACTGGGAATTGAACCTCTATCTCCAAGATCATAGACCAATGCTCAATCACTGAGCCTCATCAGCTGTGCATGAATAAATATTTTGTGTGGCACACACTGAGACTGTAAATACTCTATTACTCTCACCTTTCGCCCTATAGCTTTAACTTCCATTGATAATTTTTCTGAAACTATTATTAACTTGACTCTTTTTTTAAAAAATTGATTTTAGAGAGAGGGATAGAGAGAGAGAGAAAGAAACATAGATGTGAAACATCGATTGGTTGCCTCCAGCATGCACCCCAACTAGGGATTGAACCTGCAACCTGAGTATGTACCCTGACCTGGAATCGAATGTGCCACCTTTTGGTGCACGGGACAATGCTCCAACCAACTGAGCTACACTGGTGAGGACATCCTGACTCTTTTGGAACAAATAAAAATAAATCTCTTGACATTTATTTATATATTTATTCATATATATGTTCATAGCAGTGCAAATCACAATAGCTAAGATTTGGAAACAGTCCAAGTGCCCATCAGTAGATGAGTGGATAAAAAAGCTGTGGCACATTTACACCGTGGAATACTATGCATCTGTGAAGAGGAAGGACCTTTTGGCCTTTTGCACAGCATGGAGGGAACTAGAAAGTATTATGTTAAGTGAAATGAGCCAGTCAGAGAAGAACAAGTACCAAATGATCTCACTTATATGTGGAATATAATAAACAAAATAAACTGATGAACAAAGTGAATCCAAAGACATAGAAGCTTGGAACAAACTGAGGGATCTCAGAGGGAAGGCAGGGAGGGGGGTGTGGGTGGGGAGAGATTAATCAGGGAACTTGTGTGTTTATGGGCAGGGCCCATGGATGTGGACATTGGTGCGGGGAGGACCTTGGGGTGGGATGGATGTGGGGTGGAGGGGATCAGTGGGGATAAAAGGGAGACATCTGTAATGGTCTCAACAATAAAGATAAAGAAACATTAAAAAAAAAGTAAATAACCTAATATATACCAAGCACTGGGTAAAGTTTTAAGAATACTCTATTAGTCAGGAGAACAGCCACTGCTAAGTGTATGGGAATACAGGATTTATTATGGGAATATGGAAGTTAATATAGGAAATAGATCTTATACAATTGTCCTCAAAACAGGTGCTGTGGAAACAAATGTCTGCAAGGAGTTAGTAGGAGGATCAGAGAAAAAGTCAGTAACCTCCTTACCTGACAAGGGGACAAATCAGAGCATACAGGTAAACCCAAAAAGCTGAGCTACTTAAATAGGCCCATAAAGAATGAGCTTGAGGAAAGCCCATGGAGGCTTTTCTGGGGAAAATATTTCATGTACGTAGGTGCCTTGGTGGTTCCTAGCCATAGACAAATTGACAGAACATAATCCAGCAGAGTTACCTGGGGTTGGGGTTCAGGTGGAATACCCAGTTTCTGCTCTGAGCTTTAAGTTTATTGGGGAAGACAGATCTTAAAGAAGTGATGGCAGACAAATTACAATTGAAACTCTGATAAGTTCTAGACAGTCACATGTTGCTGTAAATAAAAGAGATTAATAATGTGGCCTCCCTGAGGCAGTGGTACTTGAGTAATCAGATGAAAATGGCCTCAATAATATCTCTCCCCTCACATTTCTTTTGTAATCTGAGTTTGTAACTCCCTGATTAAGAAATAGAGTCTAATTCCCCTCCCCTTCCTTGAGTTTGGGCTGGCCTTAGCTTATCTCTTGTAATAAGTAGCATGAGGCCTCATCAGCACTGCGTGACTTCCAAGGCGAGGTCAAAGGAAGCCTTGTAACTTCTGTATTGCTCTCTTGAAATGTTTCTTCTCCCTCTTAGAACTCAAGCCTCACATGCAATTTTTCTGGTTGACAGTCCCCACTGAGCCCAGGCTGCAAGTGATCCCAGCTCAGGTGAGTGAAGAAACCAATTGGACGTGGATCATCCAGATCTAGTTGTTTCACCCTTCAGCCATGCAGGTCACCCCCAGTCACTTGAAGCACCTTTCATTCCCCACCATTTAATTCTTCTAAGTCACGGATCTATATATCTTTGGGCAGGGAAAAGCCATTTGCATTGTTCCCCTAACTGAATTTCTTACCTATACATTTTGTAAGCATCATAAAATAAAACAAAAAATTGCTGTTGTTTTATGGCATTAAGCTTTGGAGTGTTTGGTTATGCAGCCATAGTAACTCTAATAATCAGTTATAAGATGATTTCACCAGCCCAGTTTAAAATGCATTTTATCTTCTACACTATTAACACAGGTGGAGATGAAAGAGAAGCAGAGGGGCCTGAGAGATATTTGCAAGTTGAAACAAAACAAAACAAAACAAAACACACACATACTAAAGGATGGAAAATTGGAGGTTACTACTGCACTATACCATAGTTGGTACTAACAGTTCAAATTTGTATAAGAATACAAATCTCTAATAATAAATGTTATGTTTTAATATGTAAGTGCTACATCTGTTATCATAGACATCAAAGAAAACCTGACTGGTCTTGGTACTTTCCCAATGGCAACATGATGGCAAAAGAGATTTCATTTGATAGGTACATGTGTTAAATTTCAACAATCACAGTCTACTGCATAACAGTATGTTTTTATCCAGAAAAAAATAAAATAGTGTCTTCAAGAGGAAAATAAATATGATATTGATCACATTCAATTTTGCTGATTAGAGTAGTCTTTATAGGATGCATGATATTAATAGTTCCCTTTTTTTAGATGAATGTATGTATTTGGTGAGTGTATACATATATTTTATACTTCCCCAGGGCTAGAAACTGCATTTTAATAATGAATTACTATGTGAAAATTTATATGTACTATGTAACTCAATTTGAAACTAATGCCTGCTTGAGTGTATTCAGAATATTTGATTTTAAGTGTCACTGGATTTAGCAATCAGAATGTTTCAAAGGTGCATGATTACTGCTCTGCTAGAGTTTTGAATAGCCATGCTTCAGAATCACTAAAGTCTCTGTAGATAACAGCTATGATTCAATCTAAAAATGATGTTGATGTAGTAAAAGTAATCCTATTTACAGAGCAAGGATCTCAGTATACAGTATATTTAGGTCAAAGTTGAACGCACAGTATGAATTACGCTATTTATTTTGTAAACCAACTGCAAGCTTTAAATTAGTTTCTAAATAATTTACTTCTATATATTAGAGCTAAACACCATTGCTAGGATATTTTCTTCTTGTGAACTAAAGCCAGTGAAAAGGATTTTCATTAATGTTTGTTTATTTTTTAATAAACAAAGGTGTACTAAAATAGTTCAAACAGTTGTTCACTGGATGCTATTAGGAATTTTAAACAACTAATTACTTCTGGTATGCAAATTTAGTGACAGCTAATTAAATAAGTATCGGATCTATGGATCAACCTATTAAATAAATGTTCCTGCTTTATATCAGTCTTACACATCCTGTGTTTATGGGGAAACCTGTTTAAACAAACAAGTGATAAAAGAATAACTGTAAAATAAGCAATTCCCTTAAGTACTCAGTAATCAAACAGAACAATTATGTCCACCTTGAAACTGCACTTACACTTTTCTTTAATTCTTGAAGGAGTATTTCATTCTTAAGTACTGTAGATGAACTCCAAATAAATGTGGGATGTTTACAGAGATGAATTATTTTTATTTATTGTCCTATGAAGGTGGTTATATATAGTATCACATAGGAAATAATCATTCAGATGTCATTAGAAAAATATTTGCATACTTAGGAAGATTTTCTTCAAATACTGTAATTCAAAATGAGGAAGACATAAAATGCTAAAGTATTTACAGTATCTATACACTTTTATCTCAGCTACTAAAAGATGCCTTAACTAGTTAGCTTCCATTGATCCACTATAAAGCTTTGTCAACTAAAGCTTTCTTCCTTAAATTGATTCTCCATTTTGTCTTCTCATTTTCTCAACAGCACACAGCAGGGATCCCTGTCTACAGGCCGAAAACAAGATCTAGCTGTAGGCACATGTATGAAACAAAGAGGCCCGGTTTAAAGAAAAGAAAAACTGCTGTTACCATTTGATCTTAAAAGTATTGATCTTGTCCATCAGTTACAGTCTCATTTAAATCTATGACAGTGTTACAGTTGTATTGCTGACCATTTTAATTTAAAAAAAAACACAAAGAAATGTGCAAGATAATGTTCTGTAATGTTAATTTTGCTTTGAATGCCTATATCATATCAGTACACATTCTTTCTTACAAACAAAATCAGTCAAGAATCCTTTGGAATTAGAAACTCCGGGCATCTGTCTTAGCCCTGGGTGGTTTAAGAGGGTGATGGCCCAAGTCCAATGTGGGTGTTGATCTTGTCCACCTTGTTTTCTGTCAGTGAAGGGAAAATGTTAGGAATGAACAGAAGAAAGGGGATGACAGGCACTGAGGTGAGCTGTTAATTAAGTTTTGTTTGTCACAAGGCCCACTGTTGGTTAAATGTAAGAAGGAAAAGCACAATGGGCCTCTGCCTGTAAACACGGGGCGTTCATTACCCTCACAGAACTGGCAGATTCTGGGTGAGAGTGTTGCTTCTCACTGCTCTTTCCTTCTCAGCTCCACCTCCCACCTCAGGCCAAATGTGGACAATTTCTGGTGCAATTCTAACAATGTGACATTTCACCTTCACGAATATCCCTACCCTCTAGTTCATCAGAGAAGTTGACTCCCTACTTACCAGGCTAACCTATTTCACTTTGCCAGTCTTTCCTTCATTTACTGGGAGAACTTTGCTGGTCTTTTTCTAATAGAGTCAGTAGCACCTTTGAACTTACCTTCACTTAAAATATAAAGGGATTTGCACTGAATAAGTAGAGAAGCATATGTTCATCCCATACAGGCAGAACACGCACAGGCTCCTCAGCTGATGCCCTCCCATACTTTCTGCCGCAGCTTGAATTTGCAATCTTGAGCCTATTAACCTCTGGACATGCATGGCAATTACAACTAACATCGCTTCACGACTCTGTGAAGTTTTATCATAAAGGACCAAATTACTTATTCAAGGAGTTCCTATCATTCTCTTTGAATTCCTTAATCCCCAAATAGATTCCATATATAAATCTTTTCTTTAATTCCAGCGAAGGTAATGCCAGTTTGATGAGTGCGAAAGTGGATAGATTTGGAAATCATCAATAATCCATGAGAGTATGTTTAATTCTTTATTTTTAGTTATTGAAATTGTGAATAATCACTAGTATCATCATTATGAATATATGCTTTTTAGTTATTGAAATTGAAAATAATTGCCAGTAGTATAATCATTATGAATATATACTCTGTGTGAAGGATAGTCAATTCTGTAGCCTTGAAAAACAATATTCATGATATCCAATTATTTTCACAAGCACTTCAAAAATGGTTTATATTTCTGTGTTTTTTCTTAAGAAGATATTTATCTATGAAAATATAAGGCAAAGACAGTTCGTTCCATGAGCTAAGTGCGCTTTACCATCAGGAGGTGAAAAAAATAAAATGAAAAGCTGAACTACCTAATTGTATTTTGTTAGTCTCAAAATAATGTAGCTCAAAAAAAAAAATAATCAGAGAAAGTTGGCAAGCTTCATTTACCTAGTATTAGGTAAAAAAAAAAAAAAAAGTGAATGATTTTATTTTATTAGTTTTCCTAAGTTTTATTCAGGGAATCATCTACACAAATAACAAATTTTTTGAGCTTAACTTTCAAAGCAATGATTTATATTTTTATAATACTTCACATAGCCATGCATCCCTCAATGACGTTTTGGTTTGACATCGGACCACATATATGATGGTGACCCTATAGATTATAATGGGCTGAAAAAGTCCTATTACCTAGTAACATTGCAGCCATCGGAACATCATAATGCATTGCATTAGTCTCATGTTTGTGGTGATGCTGATGTAAACAAACCTACTGCACTGTCAGTCATGTAAAAGTAAAGCATATATAATTATGTACAGTGCATACTTGGTAATGATAATAGCACCTGTTACTGGTTTATATATTTACTGTATGTTTTATTGTTGTTGTTTTTTAGAACGTACACTCTACTTATAGAAAATGATTACTGTAAGAAATTATGCCTTGTTATGCAGGGAAAGTCTCATATATCTATCTTGTGTTTACCTTGTCTCTTGGTTGCATCATTTTTTCTTGCCCTTGGTTTAATCTTGTGCTATTTTGTACAGTATCACGCTGTATAGGCTTGTAGCCTAGCAGCAATAAGCTATACCATATAGCTTAGGTGTGTAGCAAGCTATGTCATCCAGGTTTGTGTAAGTGCACTTTATGATATTTGCACGACAAAATCACCTAATGATGCATTTCTCCGAATGTATCTTTTTTGTTAAGTGGGACATCACTATAGATTATAAATAGATCTTATGTATGTCATTTCATTTAATACTTACAAATTTGTGATTTACCCTAGAAAATATTACCATTCCTGTTTTATGCATGAGAAGGAAACTGAGCCTTAGGAAAACTGTGATTTAAACAAGGAATTTATACAGTTGCAAAGTGGAAAATCCCATATCTTTTTACTCCTATTCAGGGATTATTTCCACTAAACCAGAATGCCTTCCCTTCTATAGCATAAATATGAGTTACAACGGTTAAACACTTTAATTTTAGTGGCTATAAAATTTATGTTATCCAGAGGAAATAAAGTAAAGCAGTTTTGAAGTGCTCTAAAATAAATGAACAGATTTCTAAAATGCCATTGGAAAAAATGGTGTATGTGGTGAATCCCATGCGCACAGCCTGGGGATAACAGTGCCAGTAGCATTGGTATGTTTAAGATACGTAACCTGGGAAAGACACACAAAGCTATGAAGGAGACTTAACTATTCGGAAGAAAGTAAATCAATCAAGATCAAAATTGACAGCAAGAAAATCTTTGATGAGAGGATGGCTATATAAGGCATAGCAAACTGGAGCAAAACAAATGGAAAGAAAACAAAGAGAATATAAAAATAAAAGGCAAAATATATCAATGAAGGACATTCTGAATTGTGGAAAAAAACAACTGGAATATAGAAAATATTCTTAAATGTGTGTTTGTATCAACACTGCCACTCTATAATGTTTATTAACAAACATGAAGGAGATACATATTTAATATTTTCTTACTGTGAGGGAAGCTAAAAATTTGAGCCTAAGAAATTTAACACAGACCATTAACAGATATTTCTCTTCCCAAAATCTTGAGGGAAATAGAAGCCAGCAGGAGAGACATACTACCAAGGGCAAAACTGAAAGAATGGCAGGGACCTGCAAAAATAGTATCAAGAAGGCTGAGCCACAGGGTGAGCTGAGACTTTTGGAAAGCACTAAAGACAATTTAAATATGATTTCTAAGAAATACTGAACAAGGGAAAGGCCTGCTTGCTGGGCCAGATGGCGTAACATTAGTAGATGACATTGGAAGGACTAAACTCCTATTTTGCTTCTGTTTTCTCAATCAGGAAAAAAATGATCTTCAAACTCGAAAGGGTAGGACAAACAAAGGAATCGAATCCTGAGATAAGTGAGGAGATAGTAAGAGAGCACTTAGCTACTTCAATGAGTTCACATTACCAGGCCCGGATTGATTACATCCCCAAGGACTGAAATAACTTGTATGTGGACTGACTCATCTCTGAATTTGCCTGCTCCTCTCTATCTTTGCTCCCACTCTCCAGCCCACACACTTATCATCTCTCTACTGGATGATTTTAACATTCTTCTATCCAGTCTACTTTGCCCCAGCCTTCTCTTCATTGAGACCAGTTCTCCAACACACCTCTAAAATGAACTTTCCAAAAAACATACATGGTCACGATCCTCTCTTCCCTAAAAATCCTTGTGTTTCTCTAGTTGTTCCAGTTTCTCCAGGATGCATTTCTTAGTATGCTATGTGGGGGCCTTCCCATTATAGGACCAGCTTGCCGTTCCACTGTTTTCTCTCATCCTATACCTCATGCCTTGCTGAGCTGACTATTGGTCATGCTCACATACGCTTCCTTATCTTGGAAATGCTGTCCCCTCTGCCTAAAATAATCTTCTTATGCTCTGCTTACCCACTTGGATTTTTCAAGGTCCAGATTAATGATAACTCTTCTTTGTCCTTGCCTTGGAATCTTTAGGTAGAAGGAATGACGGACCAGTCCTTCTTCCTGACTAGATGGCTTGTTTTTCAAGATGACTAAAAAAGATTTACTTGTATTGAAATCCTCTAGGCAAAATGTTAAATGTTTACTCAGTTAAGTGTAATTGTTATTATATGATCAAATATTTTCATAAGTATTTGAAAAATTATGAGGGTTAAGGCATCAGTAATGTTCTTGGCACTTAAAATTATGTTAAGTATTTTTAAAAAGTAACATATTGTCATGAAAAAGATTGAAGCACTACATATAATAATATATGTTATTTATTCAAGGAATATATGTTACTAGTCTGTTCTCCTCCTCTCTTCACCGTGTTCCCATATCTGAAACTGAAGGTAAACTGGTGTGTGTGTGTGTATTTAAGTCAACATATATAGATCTACTTCACTCTTTTCAAAGGTTACATAATATTCCTTAGCTATCAATCCACAATGTTCTATAAATTTATGTTAAAGGAGGGAGCAAGCAAAGGGGAGAGGTTATTTACATACTACATGTCTTTTCTTCTTTTTTTAAAAATTAATTTATTTTTTATTTTTACTGTTGAAATTATTACAGGTGTCCCATTTTTTTCCCCTTCCACCTCGCTCCCACCCGCTCCCCAAGCCTTCACCCAGTCATTATCTGGGTTATGCATACATGCATATAACTTCTTTGGTTATTCTCTTCCCACCCTCCACCTCCCTTCCCTCTTCCCTCTGAAATCTGATCATCTGTTACATGCGTCAGTGTCTCTGGATCTAGTTAGTTAATCAGATTCTTTTGTTCATTAGTTTCTTCTTAAAGAAGACCCTTCAACATTTCCTGTAGTGCTGGTCTGGTGGTGATGAACTCCTTTAGCTTTTCCTTGTCTGAGAAGCTCTTTATCTGACCTTCAATTCTAAATGATAGCTTTGCTGGGTAGAGCAATCTTTGTTGTAGTTCCATGTTTTTCATCACTTTGAATATTTCTTGCCACTCCCTTCTGGCCTGCAAGGTTTCTGTTGAGAAATCAGCTGACAGTCGTATGGGTGCTCCCTTGTATGTAATTAATTGCTTTTCTCTTGCTGCTTTTAAGATTCTCTCTTTGTCGTTAACTTTTGGCATTTTAATTATGATGTGTCTTGCTGTGGGCCTCTTTGGGTTCCTCTTGTTTGGGACCCTCTGTGCTTCCTGGACTTGTAAGTTTATTTCTTTCCCCAGGTAGGGGAAGTTTTCTGTAATTATTTTTTCAAATAGGTTTTCAATTTCTTGGTCTGTTTCTTCCCCTTCTTGCACCTCAATAATATGAATGTTGGGCCTCTTGAAGTTGTCCCAGAGGCTCCTTATGCTATCTTCATATTTCTGGACTCTTTTTTCTTTTTGCCCTTCTGGTTGGGTGTTTTTTGTTTCCTCATGTTCCAAATGCTGATTTGATTTTCAGTGTCCTCTACTCTACTGTTGATTCCATGTAAATTAGTCTTCATTTCAGTTCCTGTAGCCTTCATTTCAAGTTGGTACTTTATTATGTCATCGATTTTCTCAATTATTTTCGTCATGCTCCCACTAATATCCTTGAGCATCCTTATAACCATTATTCTAAACTCTATATCTAGTAGCTTGCTTGGATCTATTTCATTTAGTTCCTCTTCTAGAGATTTCCTCTGTCTTTCCTTTGTGATATGTTTCTTTCCCTCTGCATTTTGGCTGCTTCCAGGTGTTTGTTTCTATGTATTAGGTAGAGCTGCTATGTCTCCTGGAATTTGTCGAGTGACTTTGTGTAGTAGGTGTCCTGTAGGGTCCAGTGGCTCAGCCTCCCAGTCACCTGGGCTGGGCCTTCCAGGTGCTCCCCTGTGTGAGCTGTGTGCACTGTCCTGTTGTAGTTGAGCCTTGTTTGCTGTTGGCATCCCTGGGAGGAACTGACCCCCAGGCAAATTGGCTGTGAGGACCAGCTGCAACTGCAGCCAAAGAGCTGCTGTGCTGGAGACACCCCTATGGAGCAGGATTTACTTCAGTGGAGATTTGGTGTTCACAAGTGTGCCCCTTGAGTGTCACTCGTGGATGTGGTAGGGTTGTAATCCAGCATGGTCGAGTCTAACTACCAGGTGCACTGTCTCTCGGGCCTCCCTGGAGATGCAAAGTCAGCCTGTGCCAGTGCCTTGCCCAGGGCCACCCAGCATGAGCTACTCAGCAAACCGTAGTTGGCTGCTACTTGTGCTGGGCTTGGAGGTGCCCAGGAGAGGCCAAGCTATGAGCCAGTGCAGCTGCCACTAGTGCCAGGCCTGGGGCCACGTATCAAGCCGTATGGGGCCCGCTGCTGCTTGTTTGAGAGATTTTAGGAAAGTGCTAAGCATGAGGCTTGAGAGGCCACTTGCACAGAAAAGCCCCTGGAAATGGCCTGGATGAGCTGCAGGTGGGAGGGGCGGGGCCTCCGGGAATCACGGGGCGGGGCCAAAGGTGAGAGTCAGGTGCTGGGGATTCAAACATGGCGCCTGCCTGCCGGCTGTGTGCGGGGAGGACTCGCCAAAGGAGCCATGGCCTCTGCCAGCTCTTCTGCCCGGGAGGAAGCTGCCCCTCCACCTCTTGCCCGGATTTCAGGCAGGTAAGTCCCTCCCCGAGTGTCCCAGTGTCCCAGGCTGCTGCTTGTGCTGGGCTCAGAGGGAGCGCGTCTGAGTGAGTCCGTGTGCGGGCCCTTTAGAGGAGGTGCTGGGGCTCCCGCAGCCTCCAGGACCCTCAGGGACAGTCCCCGCTCCAGGACAGACCCTGGAGCCCTGGGCTGGGGGTCTCTGTGGGGCTGGGACCCCTCCCTTCTCCGGGAAACCCCCACTTCTGAGATTCCCTCCCGGGTTTCAACCGCTGCACTGGGTGTGGGCCCGAGGCCGCGTCTCTGATTCAGCCCCGACCCGCCTGCGTCTCCGCCCCTCCTCCTGGTCTCGGTGCTCCTTCAGGTCCCTGGTTGTGGGGCTTCTGTTCAGCCAGATCTCAGGAGGCTCTGAGTGCTGGTGGTTCTGTATCTTAGTTGTGATTTTGATGTGGTTGCCGGAGGCGGCGGGTGCAGCTGCTACCTACGTCCCCATCTCGTTTCTCTCTCAGTTGGGCCTTATTCATATACTTAGGGGTGAGAATGCTGTAGGAGAACCTCAGTTTTCTTGAAACTGTCATAAGGTATAAACATGTTTCTCTGCTGAGAGTGATTCTAAAGCATTTAAAAGCTTTTCAGGAATGGCTTTCACTAATCTAAGCTCTACAAAATATGCAATTTCACTATATCAAATATTGTTCAAATGAGTGCTCTTCCACATACATGTGTGTGTGTATTTTGCATTTATTTATTTTATTTTTGTATGATAGAGTCCCAGGATTTTGTAGTTGGAGCTCCTATCTTGAGAGTTTATTAAACATGGGTGTGTGTTTTTTGTTTTGTTGTGTTTTATATATACATATATATATGTATTGATTTCAGAGAGAGAGGAAGGGAGAAGGAGAGAGAGAAACACCAATGATGAGAGAGCCATTGATTGGCTGCCTCCTGCACACCGGCTCCACACCAGGGATTGAACCCACAACCTGGGTGTATGCTCTGCCCCGGAATTGAACTTCAATCTCCTGGATCGTAGGTCAATGCTCAACAGCCCAGCCCTGCCCAGCCAGGCAACATGAGTGGCTTTTAATAGCCCTTTTGATCAGAGATCTTTGTAAAATGGAAAACAACCATCACAATAGCTGATGTTTATGGAGAGCTTATGATGTGTCTGTCAAGCATTCATTTTTTTAAAAATTTATCTTTATTGTTGAAAGTATTACAGATTTTCCATTTTCCCCCACTGACCCCTCCACCCTGCATCCACCCCACTCCCATGCCTCCCCCATACCAATGTCTGTGTCCATAGGTTATGCATATATGCATATAAATTCTTTGACTAATCTCTCCCCACCCACTCCTCCACCCCCACCTTCCCTCTGAGATCTCTCAGTCTGTAGATCAATCATGTAAAATATTTCATTTAATACTCACACTACCCTGTGTAGTAGGGAAGGTTATTATCCCTAGGTCTTAAAAACATTACATACTTTGGCCCTACTTGTGCAACCAGTAAGTGGCTGCCTGGCTCTGTGTCACTGCTTTTCCACTTCATGATACATCATCCCCAGCAAGTGGAAGACACATTTTATTTGGTGATGAGTCACTTTTTAACAGGTTTAAATGAGCAAATGCTAGTGATTATATCTTGTCCTTTAAAAAGTCCCACTGCTATTTCTGTACTACTGTGTTTATTAAGTGACTGCACTGCATCAGGTGATCTAAGAATAACAGCTGCAGGTACTGTCCTGTTGGAGATCCTAGTGGTCCCTTTGACCCTTATAGCCTGCCTCTGGATAGTTTGTTTCCCATGTTAATTACTTTCTTTCTGTCTGTGACTTGCACACTGTAGTTCAACAAATTTTTAAGGATAAGTAGAATATTCAGTTATTCTTTGAAGTGCAGGCTATGGAAGGCAGCAAGAGTTTGAAACTGTTCTTTTCCAATCATAAGCTATGTGGCTTTGGGCTAGCTCTTAAACTACCTGGGCATAATTTCCCTCACGTGTATGATGGGGATAATAATAGTAACAACATTTGGGATTAAAATGTGGCTTAAATAATATAGGGTTATTGTGGAGATTGCATAAGGAAATGCATAGAGGTTCTTAGCATAGTAACTGACACATAGTAAACACTAGATAAATGTTAGCTATTACTGTGCTGACGGAGATGATGACATCTGTCAGTACAATGCTCTACTTCAGATTCACAAGAAGCAGAATGCATGTGAACACACGTTCACAATGCAAATCTTGATAATAATAAACGTTATTGTGCATATGTTTCTATAAAGCAGTTAACAGAAATTCCATATTGCAATAATTTCTAAAATGTCTTTTAACTAAAATGTGTAGTTCTCAGTACCGACTGAAGTTACATAAATCATTAAAAATTATCATCCCCACTGAGTCTCTCTGTGACACCTCCAGCAGCTCAGCAGTCATTCACAGGCCCAGCAGCTTGAAGGTCAAGGAGGCAGTATCTCCAGGTGTCAAGGTCACTTCAGCATTTAACCCCCAGTCCAGTCGATTTAAGACTACGCAGATTTGTTCTCCCCTTTGAGGCAGGACCCAGCAGGGTCTTATCAGGTGGCTATCCCCAGGGAACAGAAACTTAGTCCAGGACAAGCTAACCAACCACATCAAATAAGGGCAGACGAGGGACAGTCCCCTATGTCCCAAGTATGAATGCTCTGGTAGCTATGAAAAGGCCTTGAGAGTGCCATGATAAATGCAGGGAAAATAATACAAAAGAGGGTAGTGAGGGTGGTTTAGCAGACAGATGGGCCACTGTGGTTGGTTGTCAGAATCTTGAGCGGTTTCTTCAACCTTATGGCCAGAGCAGAGAAGAGTTTTAGAAAAAAGAAAATGGCTTTGGGAAGGTCATCTTCTCAGACAGATATTTATGATTTCAAGGATTGCATATACGGTGCTATTGTTACGCATTTACACACATAATAAAACTAAAAACCTAAACCTCATTCCTTTACATAAACACCTCAGGTGTTTAAGAATAAACAGAAATAGTTTAAGATTTAAGATCTATCATACTTTTACTACATGCTTGTTTCAATTTGTTTATAGCAGTTGGGTGACTTTTATAATAAATTATTTTATTCAGACATATAGGGTTTGGAGCAGTTTAAACTTTTGACTTTATTTTATTTTAGCTCTTCTTTTTAATCTATAAAGTAATTAAAAGCAAATCCACAAAGGTGTAATGTATCAAGATATAGGCATCCTTTTCTTTACATCTGAAATAACTTCTTAAATTATGCTTTCAGGAGAAATGTTAAGGAAAATCTGGATATATTGATAATTTTGTTTTTCTTAGGCTTTTTTTTTTTTTTGTCTCAGACTTACACAAAAGGAAACTGTATAAAATGTCCTAGGTATTACTACTTTTCATAAACTCAAAGGTAAATGATGCACTCTCATATGCTCATGCTATTGGATAGAGGTTAATCTATTACAAAGACATAAGTGTCCAGAAAATATCAGATGTAAGTGGGAAGATTGCAACATGGAAAGCTAGAGAGTAGAGTACTGTTTTGTTTTGTTTTGTTTTTTTCTGAACTGCAGTAGATTATTTAACTCCTAAAAAAATAAAATAAAAAGAAAGAAACATTGGACCTTCGGTAATTTAAAAACATCACAAAATGAAAGGCATAACTTTTCAATCAAGTCCTACATATATTTTTTTAAGCTCTGATATCTTGAGTAATTGCATATATTTTATTGGCTATCTTTCATTTCAACACTGATGAAATAGGAGTGGCAATCACCACAATGCATGAGTCCCAGTGCTGTGTTGATGGGTAATAATGGTAGGAGGCACACAAAAATGCACTTACTACAGTAAGACATTTGCTATGTGCTGGTTCCTTTGCTATCTACTTTGCAGAAGAGATGATTGAAGTATTCCTTGCTTTCAAGGACAGAGCTTGTGTCTGCCAAGTAAGAATTGGACAAGCACACAAAAGACCATACACAAGGTGAAATCAAATGGGTACCAAAGAGAAGTACAATTATCCAAGTAGGGGTGAACTTACTAAATTAGCCAGTCTAATCTTCCTCTTTTTATAGATGAAGAAATGAGGTCAAGAATAAGTGTCCTGCGCAGCTCACATGACATATTAGAACACACCCAGGACAGAAATTTGCCTCTTTTAACTTCAAATCAAGGGCTCTTTTAAATTTAAACTGCACAACCCTGGTTGGTGTGAATCAGTTGGTTCAGCATTATCCTGTGCACCAAAAGGTTGCCAGTTCAATTGCTGGCAAGTCACATGCCCAGGTTGAGGGTTTGGTCCTGGTTGGGGTGCCTGTGGGAGGTGATCGATGTTTCTCTCTCTCTCCCCTCTCCCTTGCTATCTCTCTAAAATCAATAAATAGAAAACATTAAAAAATAAAACAAAACAAAAAATACTGCACAACCACTTTTGGGGACCTTACCTAGCTTTAATTGTTTTGGGGGTCTGGCATGTTTAACTTTAATAAAAGAGTATAATGATATATCAACAATGTTTTGCACACCACAAAATACATGGAATGAATTAAAATTTTGGCGAAGCAAAGTAAATATAATTTTCCAACTTTTTAAACAAACCCATTATTCATATATCTGATACGTTTTACAAAGTGATTGCAAAATTCAGAACTGTCAGTGGAGCAAAACAGCAAACCCCCATCAATAGTTCAGGACAAAAGCACTATTTTTGTTGTTCATAGATATCTAAAATATGCCTTCGATTCAAAAAAATTGTGCTTGCCAATAACTTTAAAACCATGTGGACCTTCACATGATTATAGTTTTAGTCTCAGTGAATGCTGATTGAAATAAGTATAGCAGGAGCTTATATGAATTCTGTATTCTGTAAGAATTTTAAATGATGAGGCACAGAAGCATCTATAAATATCTGAAAAAATAAAGATAGTGTGTGTGTGCATTCTACCATGGATATTTCTTCAAAATATCGTTTTACATGAGGGTGATATTAATACAATTCATTTATTCATTCATCATTCATTCACTCAAGGAACAGTAATCTCATTGCCATCATGAGACATGATATTAATAAGACATATTCAGAATTCTTTTTCTTTTATACAAGTAGCAAAATGTGTCTCTCCAGATTCTTTCAACTAGACTTCCTTGTGGCCAACAAAATAGAAAGTGGCTGTGGGATTTTCTGTGGGACAAAGCCAAGAGTGAAAGCATAGCTTTGCTAGTAAGACAGTCTCACCAAAAAGAGTATTTTTCTTGTATATTTCACAGAAGATGATGTAGATCCCTCACAGTAAATCTACCAGTGCGAATAAATAACCACACACTGCATTGTCTGCTCATTACTGTCCTCTACTGGGCTCAATATATCCTGCAAATAGTTTTTAAGTAGGTTAGGTGGGGGGTTCTATTTGGGGAAGGACAGAAGCTGAAATGTCTGCATAATGCTAATTGGCATTTATCTTTAATTCAAATTGGCCAGAAAAGGAGGTCTCTTTAAAGGCAAGAGATTTAAACTCTACCATGTGTAAGGCTTACTTGGCAGTGTTCTTTTTTAAGTTGGCATGGAGTACATTTATCCCAGTTACAAAATCCTAGTAACATCTGTTGATATGAAGTGTTCATTTGCTTTTGATTTCCAAGTCCTCCCAGTAGATCTCCATGCATTCTGAAGCTAGCTAAATGTTGGAGAAATGAGCAGCCTTATAGACATTCCATAGTTACTTGTTTAGTGATTCCCTTTTCTTTCCTTGGAACTCTGGTTTCCTGGTAACAACAGCAAACTGATAAATGTGGATGAGGTCAGTCAAATGTGAAAACTCACGTACTTTCTTTTTTTTATTGCCTTCATTTATTTTCTTTGGTAACTGGGGTATATATTTACATGAAATTTACACAAACAATGTTACAATAATCTGCTTGCTTTGCTTTTAATCAGATAATTTCTAATACGTTGTCTAAACATGGATGTCAGTGTCTTGTTTCTGAAATACACACAGTTAAAAAACAGCTTACTGATTCTAAATCATGCCCTCCACATCAGCAATTGGAACTGGGCTATCCAGGAGGATCTTCACAGACTGTAACAGATTATGGCTGCCCTCTAGTGACTAGACAGTCCTGCTGTTTCAGTTAAGGTTAGAATAGGGTGTGCTTAAAACATGTCCTACTTTCCGTTCAATCAGTCGGGCGTTAAAAATCTTCCTGGAGAGAATACAATACGTACATTGTTAATTATGCTCAGTATTAACCATATTTCATGAAATGGACAAATGCAGACTTAGTTTTCTTATTCACAGCACCTTTGCCAACATACATTTCCCGTTTGAAAACTAAACAGTTATCAGTGAAATCACCCTATATTATTTCAATAATCATAGAACAAAGATTAGGTTTGATAAGCAGGAAGGCTAATTATCTAGCAGTTTGCTAACTATTTAATCTTTTTACCTTCTCAGCCTCACTCCATCTTATTCTCCCTGGTAAAGAGAACATATTCTATTCATTTGACAAGCAATTTGTATTTCAACTAGCTTCAGAGATATTGCTTTTTTTCTAATTGCTAAAATGTCTGGAGTTGTATTTAGATGATCACACGTGCTTGGGTGCATCAAGCAGCATTTAAAATTCAACCAGCCAGACTGTAAGTGTCCCAATCAATAGTAGTAAAGCAGAGTAATCCAGACCACTGCAAGTTGGCTTTCTTGTTTCATATCAGCTGCAAGGTACAGCATGGCAGGGTTTGATTGGATTAATTTCAAATTAAAGAAAAAAAACAAAACAAAAAAGAAAATGAACAGAAACACTGCATGTGTCTTATTGCTGATAGAGCTGAATGAAAATAAATTTCATTGCCAAGCCGACCGGAGAAAAATCACTTCTTGAAGGCTGATAGAAAGCAAATCATTTTCATTCACCACCTCATCTTTTCCCCCACCCCCAAACCAAAAGACACTTTTACAATGGATAGGTATTGCTTATTTTTTTCTTTTCTAGAAAATTAAGTTTTCACTGTAAGTGGGAAAACCTCAAACTCAGCTAACCAGAGAGGGAAAAATTCTTCCTGGCTCCCTGAAATAATGAACCCTCCCTTGTTTAAAATGCAATGCAGCGTTTGACCTTGGAACACCTTCTGATATACATACACATTCAGGATAGAAATACACTAAGAAAATTTGATCAATGCCTATAGCTATTGTATCTAATAAAAATATTGATATTAAATAGAAGTTGAATAGATAATCTACACTGACTTTCCACGTGGCCAACCATCTAAATGGCCTATAGGATGGCCTAAAACTAATAGAATAAATTCAATATAGGAGCCAATTCTGATTTTGGTATATGTTTCCAAACCTTTATGAGAGGACAATTTATTTCCTATTTGTCCTCATTTTCTTTGTAGGAAAGCACAATTTTTCTTCTGTACAATGAAACTAACAACAAAATCCTTTTGGGGAATCAAAACCAATTTTCTGGGCTTTGTGGTTATGTTAAAATGGTTAAAATCAACTGGTAGCAATAACAATATGTGGCTTTCTGTTTTTTTCTATAATGTCTGGAAGAAAATACTCACTTTGTTTCAGTTTAATAAATATTTGTGGAGTTTTTATTTTGTGTCAGTTGTATTAGCTCCTAGGAATGAAAATGCAGATAAGATAAGGTTTCTTCTCTCAATGAACAAATAAATACAAATCAATAGATTAAATAATAAGCACATATGCCATATACAAATATAGTACAGAATGGAGATTAATACAAACTAGGGGTGTCCTGCTAAAAGTGATGACCCCACTAGGTCCACATTTTGAAGAATAAATAGAGAATCTGCCCACAGTGGAGATTTAAAAGAAGAAAAACAACATTCTAGTTGGACCATTCATTTTTAATTGAATTATGTCAATGCTAAAAGGTATTGTATATCTTGTTATAACTTTTGTCTATAATATTTATGTTCCAAATTCAGCAGTAGTTTAAGAAATACTGATTTCAACAATCATTCCCTTGTAAAGAAATTGATCCTCTAAACTCCTATTTTCTTCCACACATTAACCTAAATGCTGGTGAAAAAGGAAAACTCTAAACAAAACTTGGTGTATGCCCTCAAACTTGTTACATATTTATAAAGCATGCAACCCCACCAAAGTTATAGCTAGAGAGTACATAAAGACAAAGGGAAGGGGAAAAGAGGCAGCAATGGGGAAACTCTTTCAAAACAGTTTTCGAAAAGACAAGGCAAATAGAAAAAGTGATAATATTGAAGAGTAAGAAACATTACAACCTAAGTGTTGGCAGAGTGGATGGCCAGGAAAGTAAGGCAGTTCACTTCTTTGAACTTCTGACAGCACTAAAACTTAAAAGCGCAGGTCGCAGGGAAGGTGGGAGTAAAAATCACACTAATAGCAGGGAATTTGGTTAAGAGTTTGTAAGAAAGGGGATAGACCACACCAAGGTCCTGCCCCGAATTCATACCTTAGTATCTCATGCATAGTAAAGGGAAAGGGTGAGTAAAGGGCTAAATAAGTAATAAAATGAGTCAAGCAAAATCTGTACTTGAAAAGTGCTAAATCTACACACTAAGGCGTCTTTCCTTCCCTGCTTTGATAATGTTGGAAAGCAGAATATATCCTCACAGGTATGAGATTCAATGAATTTTCTCTTGAATGACTAAACAGTCCTAGAGGAAATGCTTCTTATATTGACACTTAGAAAAGAGTAGACCTAAAAGAAATTTGTCAGTTCAACTGATCATTCTACAGGGAAACTCACAAGTCAATAAGCCTCACATACCCACATACAGAGAGTGACCAGTCAGATTTTTAGTGTCTTAATTTTAAACATGAATAGTCAAGCACAGGGTTAGAGTAGAAAGCCTGTGACAAAATATATTTTATATATATATATGTACACACACATACACACACACAAACGCACACTAATATGAACAATCTCTCAAAGGGAACTCACAGGAAAGATACAATACAAGGAACAGAAACCAATATTTATATGTTTAATACTTCAGAGAGATGAGAGAAGATATTGTTGTGTCCACAAAGCGAGAATGGGGCATGAAGAAAGAACAATTAGAGAATATGAGGGGTTTTTGAAAATCTAAATTTTCATTAATAAAATAGCAACTTAATGTACATGTAAACAGACTAGGAAATCTCTCAAAAAGTAGAACATAAATGAAACAGAATAGAGAGCCCAGAATTAAACCCACTCCTTTATAGTTAATTAATATTTGACAAAGGAGGCAAAAACATACAGTGGGGTAAAAATAGTCTGTTCAATAAGTGGTGTTGTGAAAATTGAACATATATGTGGAAAAAAAATGAAACTAGACCACCTTCTTACACCAGACATAAGAATAAACTCAAAATGGATTAAAGACTTAAATGTTAGACTCAAAAGCATAAAAATCCTAGCGGAAAACATTAGCAGTAAAATCTTAGACATTCCTTGTAGCAATATTTTGTCTGATATATCGCCCCAGGCAAGGGAAACAAAATAAAAAACAAAAAACTGGGACTATATTAATCTGTAAAGCTTTTTCACAGCAAAGGAAACCATCAACAAAATGAACGCCAACCCACTGAATGAAAGAATATGTTCACTAGTGATACATCTGATAAGGGATTAATATCCAAAATTTATTTAAAAACTTACAAAGCTCAACACCAAAATAACAAACAATCCAGTTAGAAAATGGGCAGAGAACATGAAAGACACTTCTCCAAAGACAGCCCACAAACACATGAAAAAAATGCTCAACATCGCTAATCATAAGAGAAATGCAAATTAAAGCCACAATGAGATGTCACCTTATGCCTGTCAGAATGGCTATCATCAATAAATCAACAACCAACCAGTGCTGGCGAGGGTGTGGAAAAAAGGGACCCTCCTGCACTGCTGGGGGGAATGCAGACTGGTGAGCCACTGTGGGAAGCACTATAGAGTTACCTCAAAAGATTTAAAATGTGACTGCCTTATGACCCAGCAATTCCACTTCTGGGAATATATCCTAAGAAAACTGAAACACTAATTTGAAAGAATATATGCACCCCTATGTTTATTGCAGTGTTATTTACAATAACCAAGATTTGGAAGCAACCCAAGTGCCCATCAGTAGATGAATTTTAAAAGCTGTGATACATTTACACAATAGAATACTACTAGGCTGTAAAAAATGAAGGAAATCTTACCCTTTGTGACATCATGGATGTATCCGGAGAGCATTATGCTAAGTAAAATAAGCCAGTCAGAGAAAGACAATTACCATATAATTTCACTCATATTTGGAAACTAATTTTAAAAAAATGAAGTATCAAGAAAAATGGAGACAGACCCATAGAGAGAGAACAGGCTCACAGCTGTAGGAAGGGTGCAGTTGGAGGTTGGGTAGGGGGTGGGGTGGAGGGATTAAGAAAAAGAAAAGAGAAAAATCTTGCAAATATGAATAACACAGTGCGGACTGATGGGAGGAGAAGGGGAGGGTGCAGAGGTCATAGAGGGGATAAATGGTGAGGAAAGGAGACTTGACTTGGAGTGGTGAACACACAATACAGTGTACAGGTGATTTGTTCTGGAGTTGTGTACCTGAAACTTGTATAATTTTGTTGACCAGTGACACCTCAATAAATTCACTAAAAGTAAAAATAAATAAAAAGAGAAACTAAAAATGGAAAATATATAAATATTTAGATCAATCCAAGAGGATCAACTCCTCATTAATAGTTCTAGAAAGAGAAGCAAAAGTTAAGTGAGTGAATTATGAAATAAGGTGTACAAAAACTTTTCAAAAGCTAAGGACAGAAATTTAACAATAAAAAAGAATATTAATGGTCTAGCACAGTACATTGAACACATACACATACACTATAATCAAATGTTAAAATCCCACAGATATAATGATGCTAAGAATTTTCATACAGGAAAAAAACAAGTCACATAAAAATGCAAAGAAATCAAAATGGATGCTTGAAGATAGTAGGGCAATTCCTTCAAAATTTAAAGGAATGAAATTTTTGAACTAGAATTCTCAATACATCCAGACAAGCAATAAAAAATGCAAAATTAATATATTTCCAGATAGGTTTAAACTCAAAGTATTAGTCCTTTATTACATTTTTTTTTGGGTACCTGCACTTGGAGATTCTTCCCCCAAAGAAAGAAGACAGCAAACAAAACTAAAATATATATATTTTATATGCATATATAAAATACAAAGAAAAGCAAGTTCCTCTCTGGATTCAGAAAACAGAGAAACAAAGAAAAACATCTATGAAGTCGCAGGAAAAAAATGCTCACAGAAATATAAATATGTATAAATATATACACATATATACGTATATAAAACACGCCTCGAGAGTATGGTGGAAAATGAGAACCATGAAAGAAAATTCTTTAAGAGAAAACTTCTTTGTATTTTTAATTTATAAAGTTTAATTAAGTTGCCCGTGGAACTGAGGGATTATTGAATACTTTTGAAAAGTTGATCCTTCATTTCAGTGCATAAAAATTAAGGAAATGAAAAACAATTAGATTTCTGAGCAAATAAGGGGATGCTGAAACAAACATACATCAATTTTTGCTTCCTCCTCATACTCCACTCTAATGAAAATAAAGTGTATATACACAAAAAACGAAGAAAGTGAAAGACTGCAATTTAAAAAAATTAGAATCTATAAAAAATAATAAAGTGATAATTTATTGGATCAAAGAAAACTGAATGCTACATGAGGAGATAAAAGCTGAAAAATCACACCACCAAATCTTCTGAGGGATGTTGATTTAGGAAAACAAATCAGGTACCTCTGGCTGTAGATGGAAGGTGAAATGCTAAAATTAGAAGGATTGTTTAAAAGCCTGACTAAAAAGCAGTGAGAATTTTAGATACCTTACTGTTTTGTACAGTTAGGGGGTTGTCTCATGGGAAAAAAAAACAATTGGAAGCTGATTCTTTGAAAATTGTAAAGTAATTCTGTATTTAGGGCTGTTGGGAACATTTGAGGGTGAGCATAAGGTATGCTAGTTAGAGGGATTCGATAAATCTACTGGGCTCCCAATTGCGGAGAGGCAAGAGGTCACTCTCACACAGAAGGTTGGAAGATCTTTGCAGAAAATGACGGGTCTAAGAGGAAAGAAAGATATGGGGAATTTTTCCCCACAGTCGTTTATCTAATAATACTGAATAAATTAATAGTTAATAGTTGACAAAATCAATCCATGAAGTAAGATTACAATGAACTTTTTTTATAGTTCAGTAATGAAGAAATTGCAAATGGGGGTTTCTGGGATGTGGTGACATGCCTTTTTTTTGATCTGGGAGCTTATTACCCAGGTGATGTCAATTTGGAAAATTTTACCAGGTTAAAATTAAAATAAATGAAAAAATATATAGCAAGTAATATTAACAGAATCAGAATAATCCCAACTAGTTACTGACTATCAGTGGCACAGTCTTCCAGATAATTATTTTCTTTATTTTATTTTACTTCCATCAGTAATGGCCGTAGTTGCAGGAGATTTTTGGTGTCAGTTTAGAAAAAGAATACGAGGCCCAGTAAATTGGATAAACTTTCTTCCAAATTTGCACAGTGGTGTAACCCCAACTAATATTATGACTCCTGGGCCACATATTCCTCTGGAGGCTGCAGTGACAGTTCGCTGTATTCCAAAGTTTTTGACTAATAATAAAGGCTTCTCAAGCACATTTTCCCAGTCTCCTTTAACCAAGGTTATACTGTATGCATTTTGAACTTGACACTGTTGAAATCTTAACACCTCAGAGGTTTTGCCTGCATGTACTTCCTTCTAATTCTAGGACCTTGGATTTAGGATTCACATAGGATTACCTTAGGACAAACTAGTCATTTGCCTGGTACCAACTGTTAAACTTTGACTGAAAGTTTTTACAGTTTAGAAACTATAAGCAGCGTTTGTCACATGGAATATGACTTAAAAAGTAAAATATTTAAAATAAATGAGGATATGTACAATTTCCCATGATTTTCTTACAGAGGAAACTAGCTAATAAACTGCAGTATTTCTATGTGAAGTTGAAAACAAATATTTCTGTGTACTGAAACCATATAGACTGGTTCATATGTATTGCAGAGGGAAGCTATCAGAAGGAAAAAATACATGTTTATTCTAACAGCTGATTTCCTTACTGTGGTGAATTTTGCCAAGTTTTGACTCCACTGGGATCCTCAAATTTAGACTGAAGAAATCCTTGTTACTGCTCTGTTCTTTTTAGGCCACAAATCTTGTCCTAGTGATTTTTCAGTGAGCCCTCCTGCTGGAAGCCTGGCGAAACTCCAAGACTTCCTTGCTCAAGGGGCTTTCCTGCTGTGTGCCATTAAATATGGAAATATTTATACTTTGCGGATTCTGCTAGAATTAGTTGCCCTTGAGCTTAAACCGCCTAAAAGAATATGCAGGTCTTTGCTCTGAAAGAGCCGAAGATAGTACCATGCACAAGCTGCTGTTCAGAGTCAACTGAAGGAAACAGAGTACAACCTCCTTGCATCCGTTCTTGCTTCTCTGCTGTCTGTTCTCCAAACAGCAACATGTTATTGTGTGAATCAGGTTTTGTCACTCCTCCTATTAAAAAATAATGTCTATGTAAATGCCATAACAAGATTTACTGTTTAGCACACTAACAACCTACACAAGGAAAGATATACTATTCTGTGTAGTTGGCTCTAAGCTGCCACTTTTCCTCTCTACAGTCACACTATTTATTGACTGTAACAAGAACTCAAACAAGTATTGCAATCTCTGTTCACTAATAGAGATATATTAGCTGCTCATAGACAAGTTGTGTCCTACTAGTTACTAAATATTTTGGGTTTCAGCCCTGATAAGTTTCCCTGGGACCTCAGGGTTTTTGCAGTTGCCTGGAATGTGCTCCTCAACCTCCATCTCTTGCCAGGCCTGGCTCTTTCTTGTCTTAAGGTTCACTTACATGTCTTCTCCTTTGAGTCTGCTTCCCTTTTCATTTTACATCAAGAAATCCCTTACCCTGTATAGCAGGTATAACAAAACGTCAGTAGTGTGTGCATAGCACTTCTCATACCCTGTAAGTACCTTTTTCATTCAGGATCATTGTCAGTCTCTGTCACTGGAGTACAAACTTCAATAAAGGCAAGGTTCTCATGTCTTCGACCACTCTAGTATCCTGAGTTTTGAGCAGATGGCTTGACTCGGTTAATCCTTGTACATGAATAAGCAAATAAAAGGGATTTAACACCATTACATAGCTTCACATAGTTGTGAATTGCTATACAGAACTATTATAGAATCCATCCTGACATACAGGCATACGGGCAGACAATCATGGGCCTAGAGCTTTTGTAGATTAAGTCACAGTGTTGAAGTCAGTGAATATCCTGGCAAATAAGATGTGACATCACAGATCAAATAACACTATTTTAATGGGCAAAAAAATAATTGTTGCTATTTTTTGCTATATCTGAACATCCAGATACTGTTAAAGTAATAACATATATTTGAGTGTAAAAATATATAAAAGTCAGGATAACACCACTGATCTAGCATATACTTAATTGAGAATTGTATTGAGATTGGTAAAACATATTTTTTCTGTGCCTAAAGTCCTCTAAAGAAATAACTCCAACAAACATAAATGGTTTCCTGAGAGCCCAAGAAATAGTAGAGCCTAGTGGGCTGAGATTTCAAGGACTAAGAAGCCAAGGGAGTGGAGGTTCCCTAGTCTCATATACAAAATTTCCTCAGCTATGTTTCCTTAAACCATTTGTCTAATCATGAAACCTCTGCTAAATCAAGAGTGTGACTGTCTTCTCAGGCAAATAGATTAGCAGTTTTCCAGGACAATTTTCCTATATTCATTGAATCAACTTCTCCAATGCCAGCCTCTCTAAACTCTCACTAGTAGGAATTCAAAATTTAACTCCAGAAATATCTGGGATGGATTAAAGGAGCAGACAAATCAAATTTCAAGATCCCTCAGTATCTATGACTGAAACTCCAGTTTCTGTTGTATTTTCCAACTCAAATTACGTCTAGCCACATTGTCCCTTGTGGCTCATCAAAAGTTCTGCAATGACATCAACTGATTACACTTCCCATGGTCAGTGAAACAGAACCAATATATACCAGATTTTCCAAAAGTATCTAAAATCTTACCCTTTTACACCTACCTAAATTGTATAAACCCATCAATAAATTATTTTCTCTGCTGACCAACATCAGAACCAGGCCTGGAGTTTTATTATAGTTCTGCTTAGCATACTTTCAATGCCTCAAATCTATGCAAGCATAAATTTGTCAGGTATGTTGCCTACGATAACTTTAATACCCTGAAGTGTCACCTAAAATGTTTTGACTATTTTATGCTAACCTTTCATGTCCCTCCACTTTTATCTGTTTAGATAGTCAAAAGAGGTTTCTTGTATTGCTATTATAAGGAATTTTTATCAGTAGCTTTGAAAGTCTTCTCAATAGTGTCCTTGGTTCTGGCTTTCTCAGGTGGACTTATTCAAGTCTATTATATTACATTTTGCTCTCTTCTGTCAGATGTCATTGGAGTTCAGTCACTTTCTGATCTAGCAGCAACTTAAATACCTTTCTCTTTTCTAATATCTTCTTTTAAAAGGCTTTACTTGGATGTTTCATCTTTGTCATCAAGTTTGAAGAAAAAGAAAGAAGAGGAACAGAGCCATGACATCTTCAGATCCTGCTCCAAAATTTGGTTGTTAGATAAGATATCCTCTCCTCTCTAGACAAGTAGTTGAGAGAACAGTTATAGGTCAGATTGCTCTAATGATGACATTTATACTTGATCACAGGATGCCAAGGGAAAGGAAATTCTTTCTCAACAATTCAAAAGAAAATGATTATAAATTCCTGAAAAAGTGAAAAAATAACAACAAAACTATAGGAGAAAGTCAAGATTTAAATATAAAGCAACCTTTAAAAAATTAGGAATAAAATTGGATAAGTTTAAAAAATAAAATACCAGCAATAAGTGTATTAAGAAATAAGCTGAAAAATAGTATGGATATAGTAAAGAAATAAAAATTTTTATTTAATAATAAGAGAAGAAAAGTCTACTTGAAATGTTAAGACAAAAATTAAACAAAAATCAATGCAAGAGACCAGACTTCTAGAGAGCTGAGAACAATTGCAGTAACAAATTGAATATCCCTAAAATTTCCTCCAACTCTTATGAAAAAACAAAAACAAAAGGGAAACATAAATTCTATGAAAATCTTTTATCATAACTCGAAGAAAGAAAATACCAAAGAAACAAAATAAGTATGAGTAAGAAGAATAAAATTTCCCAATCCCAGTAGGTGATGTCCCATGTTCCTGCCTCACCTCTGGCCAGCCTCAATGCTTTGTGGTGACCAAAGGCAGACTGAGAAAAACTACAGGAAAGACAAATGAGGGTAGCTGGCATAGGAGCCTAAGTATGATTCGAAACAGCCACCCTAAATCTGAAAATACTGGAAAAGTGTTTAGACAGATCAGAGCACAGACCACCAAAACGAGGTTTTAAAAGTAAGTGATTCAGTGTCGTAGATAAAGAGCCAGAAGCAAATGGACACTCTTTGAAACACATAGCAGCAGGGAATTAAAACAGAGCACAACAAAAAAGAAAGATGTGTCTCTTGGCAATTGGTTAGTGAAGGAAGAAAAGGAGAAAAGGGGGAAATAATTAGTGCTCTGGATGGCGAAAGAGAATCATGAAATCAGAGGATTATAACCCCGACATCAAAGCAAACAAACAAACAAACATATAAAACCTTCTAAAGTATCTGGACTATTGTATATTGTTTTTCTTCCTAGTATTATACACAAATACCATAAAAATGAACAAAGAAAAGTGAAATACTTACAAAGATATTAAAGAAAATTAGAAGGAAAATTTGTATATAACACGTAGAAAATGAACCACTTCCACCCTCAAAAAACAATGAAGTAGAAAAATTATCTAAACTAACATTGCAAACAAAATTATACGTACCCAAATAAACACTGGAGTCAGAAATTAAGAAAAATAAATGGACAAAAACAAAGAGAAATGAAAAAAGAGAATGAATTAAACTCTGGAAAGTAATGGAAGGAATAGAAAAAAAATAAATTAAAAATAAATTTTAAGAGCTAAAAGGAAAATAAACACAAATGAAAATTAAAGACTTACATTGAAAGACAGAGAAATAATCCAGCAAACAAAAAATAACATAAAGGAAATTAAAATGTAAAAAATCATAAAAAGGATCTGAGAGCAAGTAATGGAAATGGAAGACAGGCAAAGAAGAAATTGTATTACTGTGATTGAAGTCCCTGAAGATAATTTATAAACCAAGAAAGAGAACGACTACATATATATATGTATACATAAATATAACAAAATAAACATAATTATAAGATATGATTAAAAAGTTGAGATTAAATATATCTGCTATATGTTTATATATTAATATTCATATGTTCAAATGTGCACTAACTCCCCTAGTTCATAAAAAAATTTCATTTTGGCTCACACACACACAACAATGCAATTATATGCTGTGGGAACAGACAGACCTAAAGCAGAGTGATTCAGAAGAGGAAGGACAAAGGTACACCAGGCAAATGCAAATCAAAAGAGAGAAAAGAGCCCAGCACCAGTGTGGCTCAGTGGTTGAGTGTTGACCTCTGAACCAGGAGGTCATGGTTCAATTCCTGATCAGGGCACATGCCAGGGTTGTGGGCTTGATCCCCAGTAGGGGTGTGTGCAAGAGGCAGCCAATCAATGTTTCTCTCTCATGGATGTTTCTCTCTCTCTCCTCTCTGAATTCAATAAAAACATATATTTTTTAAAATAAGAGAGAGAGAAAGGATAGTGATCCTGATATCAGACACTGTAGAATTCAAGCTGAAAACCATGACATTTGACAACAAATGACGCTCTACTTTTCAACATATACTAAAGGTATTACTCAATGTAATTACACAAGAGAAATCAATTAGTGGGATAATGATTCATAAGAAAAAGTCTATCTCTGCATATGATATTAAATGTGGAAAATCCCAAGTAATCAATAATAAAATGAACTAAAACCATAAGAGGTCCAAAAATATAGGATCTAAAATTAACCTACAAAAATCAATAGTTTTTATATATACAAACAATAATCAATCAGCTAAATAACATTATGGCAGCAGAAAAACACATTTACAACAGCAGCAAAGGTGATTAAATACTAAAGAATAAAGTTAACACAAAATGCACAAAATCTATACAAGAAAAGTTTTGTCAATATTTCTGAACTCAAAAAGGAAGCCTGAAATAATGTGAAATATATATATATATATATATATATATATATATATATATATATGTGTGTGTGTGTGTGTCAGTTCTCACTAAGTTAGTACATAAATTCATTGTGGTAACAGTAAAATTACCATCTGAAATTTTATGGAGTTAAACAATTTGCTCCTAAAGTACATATGGAAAATCAGCTGTGCTAGAATAGCCCAGTTCAACACTGAAACAAACAAACAAACAAAAAGCACACAACTGCAAACAAGCAATAACCATATCATACATTAAAACTTGTCCCCATAATTAAAACAGTGTGGTACTGTCTACTACACAAACAACAAATAGACCATTAAAACAAAAAAGGCTAGAAATAGGCCCAGGTACATAATAAATTAAATCTAGGTTATTTAGAGACAAGTCAGTCCCAGGACTGGGGCAAAGATGTGTTTGAAACTCTTCTTGGGCTAAAATACAATGAAGTGCTGGAGAAAGGGTAGAACCAAGTCAAAAAGACATAAGATCCTGTCGACAGAAGAGCATTCAAACCTGTAGAAAGCTTTATAAAAACTTATTTGAGCCAAGTTTGAGGCCATGCCCAGAAGTAAAATCTCCACAGGTTGAGAAAATGCTCTGGAGAATCATAGAACTGCAGCTTATTTTATATATTTAGAATTGGAGGAAAAAGCATAAGAGAGGGCATGTGAAATCCACTGGTCGTAGATTAAGGAGGCAGGAGACAGCAAAGCCAGGGAATGTCTAACATTGATTAAAAAACAAAATGAAAAAATACTTCTTTTACATTGGTGGGTACAGGATAGTAAACATTTGGCAAAGTGAATAGAGAGAGATATGGGCATCACAGTAACAATGAGGGGGCTTTTGATGTCAACATGCTCTGTTGCCAGTGAGTCTGCTTCTGAGATGTTTGGAAAAGGAGATTACTTTGACATTTCAAGAGTATGTTGGCCTAGGTGCATAAGAACAATAGACAGGGTTCACTTAAGGTCAAGATTGACCTTTGCAAAAAAACAGCTATAGGCCTGAGATGTCACTACCCATCAAGACTTACCCAGTTAGGAATTTATGATAAGACCAACCTGTGTGGTTACTTTTGGTCACTGAGCTTGCCAGGCCAGCCAAGTAGTCCCTAAGCTTGCTGGCTCTGCTATGTCACCCTAGTTTGTTCACAATGCCATGTAGAAGAAGCTAGTAATGGCCAAAGATGGAAAATTTTGAGCAGCTAATTAAATACTGGTCGTGTTGCATTATAAGCCATAGAATAAAATAAATATCCTTGAGTTCTTACTAATATAAATCAATAGTATAATAAATTATTAAATAGGGCAGAAGAGACAGCTCTCTCATACAATTCATTTAGTGAAAGAATAAGAAAACTATAAAACCACCATTGGGTAAATGTGACACTAATAACTATTACAGCAAGATTCACTAATGGATGCTGTAATTGGTTGTTAAATATTAGAAGAGAAATGAAATATTTGCATAGCTTCAAAGAATAGTCTTCAAAATATTTATCAAATATAAAGGTAAAAACAGTAACTCTATAGTTTTGAAACCCACTAGACACCACCTTAAACAAGTGATTAAGATTAAAAACATTGATAATAAAACACATCGATATTACTTCCCCTGGGTGAGGATCAGTAAGAACACACAGGAATCCTGTTATTCTGGCCTAAAATGCAAAACCACAATCTAACCATGAGATAAACCTAAACTGAAAGACATTGTGTAAAACACTGACCAGCACATGTCAGAATTTCAAGGTCATGAAAAATAAGACTGAGGAAATGTCAGAGATTTGGAGAGACTTAGAAAACATGACAAATAAATACAATATTGGACCCTGAGAAAGAAAATAGACATTTGGAGAAAAATTTTAAATTTAAATAAAGTCCATACTTTTGTTAATGGCTTTGCAATAATGTTAATGTTCTTGTTTTGATAATGGTATTAGGGTTATGTAAGTTGTTAACATTTGGAAAGCAGACTGAACGATATAAGTGAGCTCTCAATACATGCTTTTCAACATTTCTAAGTCTGAGATATTTTGAAATAAAAATACTAAAAGAAGTGGAGCAAAACATGATCCAATATGAAGCAAATTAAATTGGCATGGTTTTGAACAACTAGTGAAGTGTAGAGAATCCATTTGGAAATTCCCATTTGAATAGCACAGGGATTATGGCATTAGATATTGAGAAAGGCTAATAATTCATATAGAAATACTTGCCTCTGCAGTGAACCATAATTACATAGTTGTATTAATGTAAATAACATCTGTACATTTTTAGCAGTTAGAATCAACCGATAGGTACAGTATTGAAGGTTTGATTATAATTATAAAAGAGAATATAAACATTTCTATTCTTGTCAACATAAAAGTAAATATACAATTTATAGAAGCTAAGAGAGAAAATTAGAAAGGAGAGGTAAACAGAAGTGTGGAGTAATATCTAAAAACTGAGAAGTTATGAAAAACTATCTCTGTGAGTTGGTTACAAGTAAAAGTGTTAATAAAATGCTATATCCATATTGATTTCCCTTGTCAGAATGAGTGACTGAAGATCAGGTATCAGGTATCTCACTTGTATTTGCTCTTTCAGTACTTAGAGTGACTGAATATACATATACAGCAGTACCTCGGTTTTCGAGTGTGACCCATTCCGGAGACTGTCCGAGGTCTGAATCATTTGAAAACCGAGGGATCCACAGCCAACAGCTGGGCCTCAGGATCTTGCCCTCAGCAGAAGCTGTGTGGTGTGTTCGACTTCTGAGGCGTGTTCAAAAACCGAAGTATTTGCATTCGGGTTTACGGTGTTGGTAAACAAAAATGTTCCTCAATGGAGACATGTGAAAATCGAGGTGCCACTGTGTGTGTGTGTTTCAATATGTAAATATTTACAGAAACTGACAATGACATCCTGTTTTCTTTAGTCATGTTCTATATGGAGAAACCTATATAAAACAGAAGGGACTGTAATTCTGGGACAATTGTCTTGAGTCCAAGGTTTTTATGCCTATATCTTTCAGTCATCTACTTTTCCAAATCAGAATATAATTTGGAATAGAATAGCTAAAATTTGTTGCTATTACCCTTCTTAGCCTGGTTGCTCTCCATGATTAAAACTTGTTAGTGGCAGCTGAGGTAAAAAATTATTACAATGTCCAGTATAGGCACTGTTATGGGTTCAATTGTATCCTTCCAAAGATGTGGTAGTCCTAAGCCCCGGTATCTGTGAATGTAACCTTATTTGGAAATAAAGTCTTTGCATATGACCAAGTTGAGATAAAGTCGTTAAAGTAGGTTCTAATCTAATATGATTAGTTTCTTTATAAAAACTGAACAATTGAATGCAAAGATAGACAAGCACACAGAAAGAAGGCCATGTAAAGATTGGAGTTAGGCTACCAGAAGTTAGAAAGAGTCCTGGAAAAGATCCTTAATAAGCATCTTCAAAGGGAGCATAGCCTGGCCAACACCTTGATCTCAGACTTCTATCCTCCAGATATGTGGGAAAATAAATGTAAGTGGTAAGCCACTGGGCTTGTATGACTTTGTTACAGCAGCCTGGGAACCTAACATGGGCTTTATCGGAAACACTTTCAAGCAGAAGAGCAGCAAAGTGAGACACCCGATTCTCCTGTCCTCTTATCTTCCCTTGGAGAGGATTTCAAAGTTGAGAGAGCTCAGATGCACGCATGGGATGCTCCAAGAGAGAAACCCCACCCCTGCTGCTGTATTTTATCATAGGTTGTAGGAATAGCCTGGTGAATCAGTCTGATGTTCACATTCTGAGTTTAGTGCCAGCTCTCTAGGGAAATTGCTTGGGAAGCCCAACTGATAGCCCCTAACAACTTAAAGAAAAATTGAAATTTGATTAAAAGACCACCCCTGGAAGGGAAGGGCACTTGCTTTGGCTTGTTCATTGCCAGGAAACTCATGGAAAACATCTGAAGTCACTAGAAGACAGTCATGCTTCTCTCTCTACTCTGTTCATTCTTAGCAAGTTAATATTTACTGAGTGCATACTATGTGTCAGGGGCTATTATACTTCTAGAAGTGTGTGGGTGTGTGTGTGTGTGTGTGTGTACTTCCCTTACAGATTGATGATAAAGTTAAATGAGGGATATATTTATATCTAATATATATACCCACAAGTGTTTATATGCCCCATACTTATATGTTTGTATATATGTGCATGGAGGAATTCATGTAGTATATATGTAAATTTTGCATAGCCATGTGTTACATAACAATGGACATAGGATCTGAGAAATGTGCCATTAGGTGATTTTATCTTTGTGTGAACATCATAAAGTGTGCTTACACCAACCAAGATAATACAGCCTATGGGCTTCTAGGCTACAAATTTGTACATGTTATTTTACTGAGTATTGTAGGAAATTAAAATACAGTGGTAAGTATATGTATATTAAACATGTCTAAACATGGAAAAGGTACAGCAGAAATACAGCATAAAAGACAAAAAATGGTATAGCTGTATAGGACATTTACCATGAATAGAGCTTGCAGATTGGGAAGTTGCTCTGAATGAGTCAGTGAGTGAGAGGTGAGTGAATGTGAAGGCCTAGGACATCACTGTACACACCTGTACACTTAGACTGCACCAAATTTATTTTTAAATTTTTCTTTCTTCAATAATAAATTATCCTAAGATTATAACCATTTTATTTTTTTTACTCTTTTATAATTGTACAGCTTAAAATAAACACATTATATAGCTGTACAAAACTATTTATTTATGTCATTTTTCTACAAGCTGCTTCCTATTTTTAAACTTTTTAACTGTTTTTTTACTTTTTAAACTCTTTTGTTAAAAACTAGGACACATACACATTAGCCAAGGCCTACACAGGGTCAGGATCATCAATATCACTGTATTCCACCTCCACATCTTGTCCCTGTAAGGTCTTCAGGGACAATGACATACTTGAAGCTGTCATCTCCTATGATAACAATGCCTTCTTTTGAAATACCTCCTGAAGGACCTGCATAAGGTTGAGAATGCATCACTCTTTTCAGAAATATGTACACAGTGGTTTGCTTGCTTGTTTGTTTTTTATCTTAGAGTTGCTCATAAGCAGATAATGCACCATGAACATTCCTCTCCACTAATGAAAACCTCCCAGTTTTGAGATCCATGTTTCCAAAGTTTTAAAGGATCTTGTTGAAGTCTGCAAAAACTTCTGCTAAACCCTAAACTGTGAATTTCCTTTTTCCCCCCATAGGATGAGTAGAATTTTATTTTATTTTATTTTTTATTTTATTTATTTTATATTTAATATTTAATTTTCTCCATCACCATTTATCCCTTCTATGCCCTCTTCCACCTCCACCCACCCCCTTCACCCCTGCAATCACCACACTGTTGTCCATGTCCATGAGTTCTCTCTCTTTTTTTTTCTTTTTTGCTCAATCCCTCCCCCCCCTCCCACCCCCAGCCATCTGCCTGCTCTCTATCTATGAGCCTGTCCATTTTGCTTGGTAGTTCAATTTGTTCACTAAATTCTTGAGTGTTCTTTCTTTCTTTTTTTCCTCTTCTTTAGCTATGCATTCCATTCCAGTTCCAACGTCTCCTCATTAGTCAATTCCTCAGCAACCACCCCTAGGAGCTCCTCAATGTCATCCACATTCACGTTCAGGTTAGAGTGATTTGCCATCTCAACCACGCTACTCTATATGACTGAAATAGATACACTATATATATATATATATATATATATATATATATATATATACCTATATCCTCCATTCTGGTACAGTATATGTCACCTAATAAAGTTGAAATTACATATTATTAATCCAAAATTCTCCAAAGAAGTTCATTAGCTCAGTATAAGCCAAGTGGACATCCTTGGTCCAAACAACTATTGCAAGCAGAGGCCTTAATAATCATAACTTTCAGGACCCTCTTTTGTGTCTATAAATTTGAGTGGGAGGAGAGGCAGCTTATAGATGAGTGGGATGTTGGCAGGTTAACCAGGTATCTACTAAAAGATGCCTGCCCTCAACTTAGAGGCTAAGAATAGAAGAATCACAAATTTAAGAGCAAACTCATGCAGTAGGTAATCTTCAGTCCCCTCCCATTTATAGGGATACTTCATTTTATTGAGCTTTGCTTTATTGCACTTCACAGATAGTGCACTTTCATCAACACTGAGGCACGATCCTTCACCAGCATAAAGATTATGTCTCACAGAAGGCTTAAATGATGGTTAACAATTTTAGCTGTGCACATTTTTAAAGAAATAATGCTTTTGCATAGTCAATAGACTACATAATAGTGTAAGTATAACTTTTACATGTACTGGGAGACACAAAAATTCTTGCAATTTTCTTTATTGTGATATTTGCTTTATTGAAGTGGTCTGGAACCTAATCCACAATATCTCCAAGGTATGCCTATATAATAATTTTTGGTTTTAAATATATTCTTCCCTTCTTAGTTTATTGTAATTATGGTTTTTAGTCATTTTTAGAAAGCAGTCTTATTATTTACCTATGTCCTCAACATATACTCATTGAACATCTAGACTATGATTATAGGTTGTATTGTGTCCCTTACTCCCCAAAAGATGTTGAAGTCCTAAATCTCAGTACCTGTGAATGTGACCTTATTTGGAAATAAGACCTTTGCAGATGATAAAGTCAATATGAGGTCATCAGTGTAGCTCTAATCCAATATTACTGTAAAAAGGAAAAATTTGGAATAGAATCAGACATATGCATATGAAAAAAGCTATGTGAAGATGAAGGCCTTCCAGCATACTATGGGAAGCTAAAAGAAGGGCACAGGGCACTGTGGAACTCTGTTATGGCAGCCCTAGAAAAGTAATACAACATGAATGGCAATCAGCCCTCAAGGAACTTACAAGTCATGATACAGAGATAGACTTATAAACGAATCTTATAGGACAATGGGGGACAATTACATTTACTCACTCAGGCCTCTGGTCAAGGTCTGAATACATGAGAAATCCATCCACCCATCTCCCTGCAACCTTTTTTAGAATTTCATTGAACTGCTCTTTGAAATATTTTGAGGATTAAATTTAATTAACAACTTTGAAGGCTATTACCTGGATATATCTACTTTCCTGTTTTGAGTCAAATACCTCCTCTATATATTCTCAGAGAACCACACGCTTTCTACACAGTAACAATTATCATAAGGCATTTTTATCTCTATAAAGTGTATTATACATATTGAAATTATTTGTTCCCGTATTATAGAGTAGCCTCCTTGAAATGAGGGACAGTATCCTATTAACATCTATGTCTTCAGCTCTTTACAGGGCAACTTAATATATTTTGATTGAACGAATGTACAAATAAATATCATTTAAATATTTATAGGAATATTACTTTTATAAGACTCAAAGCCTTTTATATTTCATGCAGCTCCAAGAAATGTCTGCCACTGTTAAATAAATCCAGTTTGAACTCAAGAGAGGGTGAAAAATATATGGAAGTTAATCTTCTTGATACTACTCTGTATATTTTCCTGGGTACATAGTGCAAGACCCAGAATAGCATTCCATTTGTTTGAATGATGGATTAATTGATCAATTTTTGTGACAAATGGCAAAGGCTGGTTGCCAAATTATATCTTCAAACAACTTCTGTCATTCAAAATTCAACCGAAGTATATTCCTAGGACAATCTAATCCTAAGGAACTATAAGAGAAAAATTACCTGAAGTGCCACTGTATTCTGGGCTATCAATATTTCTATTGAGGAGTAATAAAAAGAAGATTCCAAGTCTAGTTAGGGCAGACCAGGCTCTCACAAAGAAGTCTGTTACCACTGAGACAGCAATAACACCATGCCCTGGGAGATGAACCCTCCTGCCTTAGAGAATAAATGAAGGAGTGTGGTGTTACCATCTCTACTCTGTCTGTCTGGTTGTGGGAATCTGGAAATCAGAGTCCACATGGATCTCCTTTCTTGACTGCCGCCTCTGCAGTGTGAGCATGATGAAAACCAGAGGATATGGATACGAAGAAGGAACTTGGGCTCCCTGCAGTCATAATTTTACCTTTATTCCACTTATCACCAGGGGACCCTATTCTACATTCAGACAGTAAAAGATACTACACAGAGTTGGGCCTATGGTATTTTTAGTTTGTGGTCTTTGACAGCTCAAAGGATTTTAAATGCAAAAACTGGACTACCAGGCAGGAAACCTGGTTTTTCCTCCTGGCTCTGCCTCATGGTATGTGATTTGATAGCAGAAACCTAGACAATATGTAGCTACTATGAGTGCCTTAAAACTTCTTTTACGAGAATTTCCTTTCATCTAGCATTTCCACTCTTTCTTATATTAAGTGTACATAATTTATTCCTAGACTCTTAGAAAGCCCTTGTAACTAGAATATGTATATCTTTATTTTTATTTTTTCCTTCAAGATGATTTTCAATTAATCTTCTTGAAGTGGGATTCCTTTTTTCATGAAAATTACTAGTTCAAAAACTTGCAATGGTTCCCTTTAGTAAAAAAAAAAAAAAAAAAAAAAAAAAAAGCCTACAGTCAGTTTGATTAATTAACACATTTATCCATCTTTCTATTAAGGAAGCATTTGATAAATATCCCCTATTAGCTTCTATAGTATTAAGCTAGTCAGTCCCAGAGATACTAAGATCAACCGAATTTTACTACACTTCAAGAATTGACAGTGGAGTAGTCAGCACATACATAATCAGTTCTCTTTATTTACAATGATTATGTTCTATAAAGTCACTATAAACACCCATTCAGCTCATATATGATTAGGTTCCTGAGAGCCTCTCATCACATTTTTGCCAACTGCACAATATATAACCTGCAAATACCATGTATTTCTGTCTAAAGATACCATATACATGCATTGTTGATTCATTAAGATTTGATTTATAGAGAACAGCACCATAATTCATGCCTTAAAGAAGTGTATCTAGCACATACATCGTCTCCATACAGCACAACAGAGGCTGCTTGCACTTAGGAACAACAGACCGCACTTCCACATGGCATTTGGGGGCCATTTTAAACAGCTGAATCACAAAATGAAAGCACAAAAATGTACAAAAACTGTGGCACCAAATATGTCACAAAAAGGACACTTTTTTAGGGTAAACAAGCTGGAACAAGAAGGCAGAGGGTTGCCTTGCTTTACCTCAGGTGGGAACACTTGCATGGAGTGATTCAAACTATTGCCACTCGGCGCATGTCCACAAACGACTGTAAGAGTGCCAAGAATACTGGGATTGTAAATAAATCTTAGCAAGAAGGTAAATTTGCAGATACATAATCTGTGAATAGTAAGGAACATCCGTATGTGAACAAATGGGGGGGGGATATTAGATCATTAATAGTACAATGTCCACAGGGAAAGGAAAACGGAGGGGGCAAAGGCTAACTGTGCTTGTGAGTGTTGGAGAATGTTCCGTAGAAAAATGATGAGTGGGAAATTGTGTATTGGCTCTGTCAATGAGACAGAAGACCACCAAGTCAAAGGAAGTTGCATATTAAGGTCTTGATAATACTCTGTTATGGGATAACCTGATGCTCTGCGGATACAGCAGCTTGGCAATACTCAGGTCTGCAGCTCAAGGTGGAGGGTTTGGAAGAAGTGGCTGAAGAGGGTAGTAGCAGCCAGATAATGAAGGATCTCGGTGTCTGTCTTAATAGCTCAGAATGCTTTTTGTGATGACGAGAAGCCCTGGACATGCTTTAAATGAATGTATGGCATGACTAAGATCTGATAGTACTGCTTTAGTATCTGGTGAGAAGTGTTAAATATTTGAAGACTATGTCCTTAAAATGTTTTTCACTAAGATCTGATATTTTATGTTTTAACAGAATACAAAAAATGTTATATTTTATTTATGAAACTGACTACATCCCCTACTCCTAGGCCTTGTGAGATGCTCCTCAAACATGTCTATACCCTGTGGTAGATAAGACTGAAGCTTCTTATGTTCCCCATAGCAGCTTGTCCCTAACCGTATCACAGCACTGGTCAGACTGCATTCAGTCACCTTAGTGTATAGCTAACTTACTCTTGATGGTGGGAATTGCTTTATTCACCATGGTTGCCCGAAGCTCTAGGACATGTCTTTCATTTGACAGGTGTTCAATAAATTGGTAAATGAGAGAATGAAACGTGAGGTCAGCCTTAGTACTTAGTTTCAATATCCTTGCTCTCCATAGGAAGAAAAGCAACCTCAAATGCTTTCTTCAGACTCAAGTTTTACATCTAAAAAATTCAATAGTCAACTTATTGGAAAAAATGTTTGTTGTTTGTGAGCCATTTCATTTCAAAATG
Organism: Miniopterus schreibersii; assembly: GCF_964146895.1. NCBI lineage: Eukaryota > Metazoa > Chordata > Mammalia > Chiroptera > Miniopteridae > Miniopterus > Miniopterus schreibersii. The sequence continues at coordinate 50,553,216 of NC_138109.1, read as the reverse complement.
TTCTCTTTTATACATGTTTGATGAGTTAGTGATGTGAAAGTAGTCATGAAATTGAACAGATGCCTTTAAAACTCAAGTGTATATTGCATTTAAGTAAGATGATATGGTTTTGAATAATTTTTTAATTGAATTGTCTATAAGCAACCTAGCGACAATTATTGTACCTGATGTGTGCTGTTTAGAGTGTCTCTGTGACATGACCTGCTACAATTGAAGAAGCCACCCTACAGAGGCACGTATCATCACAACTGTCATGCTTTTCATTTTGCCAGGGATTTTAAATCTCACCACAAAGTCAACCCAGGAATCCCACCGTGGCTCATGTCTTATGCTCTGTGCATTGCTCCTCTGACATTCTGAGCAAGATTAATCAATCAATTCCCTCCACCAGGAACTGAGTGGTCATGACAACGAACTTAGCCCTGTTCTAGAAAACCAATTGAGCTTGACCAAAATGAGCAGCAATTTATTTTCAACCAGGGAGCCTCAGTCTCTATAGGGTTTTAAATATCAGACACTGCTGCTGAAGTTGGGTCCAGGAGTACCTCTACAGAGCCAAGATGGGAAGGGTAAAGGAAGATCAATGTGCTCATTTCCAATAAATCACTAGATTAATCCAGGTGGGATTCTGCAGCTGTGGGTGGAAAGTAAAAGGAGATCATTATTTGTATTTATACGTACAAAAGCAAAATCAATTATTTTAAATCATGGTTCAGGAAGACTGACTGATAGAAGGGTAGATATATAGAGAACAGTATGCATTTTTGGATTAGAGAAGCTTTCTCATGCCTGCCACTCATTATTGTCAGTGAACTCTGTCTGTATTTCTGAATTTAGCCTGGATACTGTGTTCAACATATTTTATACTATTTGTAATATATTTAAAAGTGGCTTGCTCTGCAGACTGTATGTGAAGAAATCAGTCTCACCGAGCTTTTTAAAGCACTCTCTTTTTTTTACCTATAACATCAATATAAACTAATAAAACCTTCTGTGACTGTGGTCTTTGGTTATATATATGCAATTGCAAACACTCTCAGCACACAGTTATATTACTTGGGCTTAATAGCCTCCTCAGGCGAAAGAATATTATGTATGAATATTAAATTTTCCAAGAAAAATTTTGAAACAGGCATAATACTAATTATAATGTTTTACAATCCTATATATTTTTTGTTACAACAATTTCTATAAACCAGTATCTCTAAGTAGATACAAAAGAAAATATTCCCAGATAGTTGATTATCAAGAAATATTGAGGTTGCTGAATGTATTTCCTCATGGTCTCTCAAAATGAATTTGCATACAATTTTACTTAAAGTAAGCTATTTAATAACAACTATGTGTATCAAAAGTTGCTTGGTCATTTGTATGGAGGTAAAACTCTAGCAAAAGTAAACAGAATAAAATAGTAATCGCATAACTGCTATATAGTCAGAGAAGAAATGATTAGTGTGATGTTGAAATGGTTAAGAATATTTTTCTTAAAACACTAATTTGAAGAACATTTTTAGTACCAATAGAGAAAAGTTGATAGCATATCTCACAGTATGGCAATGGCATGAACAAAGATACATAGGTGGAAACAAGTATCACATGTTCTTTAGGACTGTCTTTAGAATCCCAGAAGCAGATTTAAAACAAAACAAAAAAACAGCTGAAATCAAAATCATTGGGCTGCCTGTTAAAAAGATGTATCTTTGGATTTCAACCCTGACCTCTTTGCTGTGGATCCAAAAAATCTCTGATGATTACCACAGTTTGAGAACCACCACATGCCGGTAAAGCTTAGCCAGACTTAAAACCCACTGTCAGGACTGGCAGTCCCTTTCCAAACATGATGAAAATATCTATAAAAAGGATCACCTTCTCTTCCTTGGGCAAGAACATTATATCCAAGCAGTTAAAAGCAAAAGTGTTGGAATCCATCTGACCTCAGTTTGAATCTAAAGGGCAGGTTGCCTCTTCTCTCAAAAAGCTTTGGGGGGTGGGGGGGAAATCAATTTTATTAGATTGTTTCAAAGGAAGTGGTCATATCTGTTTGGTTTAGAGTTTCTTAGCACCTACCTTGATAAATTATTGGTGTATAGAAAAGGTGATGACATATATTGTTAATTAAGATAATGCTAATCTGAGTGGATATATATAGAAAACACTGAAAATTAGGAAATGATTCAATTATAATAGAATGTCATTCATTCATATTATAAGCACTTATTTATGCTTTCTGCCCCTAACTTAAGTCCTGGAGATTCAAGGATAAACAGGACAAAATATTTTACCTCAAAGTCCTACTGTTTTAGGAAGTGAAAGGCAAATAAATGGGTAATTGCATTAAAATGATAGAAAAAAAGAGCACACAATAACGTGAAAAACCCCCAAAAACTTCTAGATCACGTAGAGTAGTGAGATGAAATCTAGGACAGAGAAGACTTCTTTATATTTGCATGCTGGGGTTGCTATAGCAAATAGCCACACACTGGTGACTTAAAATCACAGGAATTCATTGTCTCTGTTCTGGAGACAGGATGTCCAAAATCAAGGTGTTGGCAGGGCCATGCTCTCTCTGAAGGCTCTAGGGAGGAATCCTTCCTTGTGTCTTCCTGCCTTTGTCTCCCAGCAATCCTTGGCCTTTTATCTTGTAGCTGCATCACTCCAGTCTCTGCTTCCATCTTCTCATGGCCTTCTTTCACACGTGTAGCTCTTTATGTTCTATCTGTTCTATCTTCTCCTCATAAGAACACCTGTTATTGGATTTAGCTCCTCCCCAAAGCCCCAAATCCATTATGACTAATTACATCTTAACTGATTACATCTGCAAAGACCCTATTTCCAAGTAAAGCCACATTCTGAGCTTCTGCTATACATGGATTTGTGGGTCATTATTCAACTGATTACAACATATAAACAAAGAATTTTTAAGTGTAAGTGAAGATTGATCAAAGAAGGTGGAAAATAACTGATCTTTGATGTACATGGCATTGTTGTTAGTAGGCTGGCCACATAGAGACTCTCTTACCTTATAGTCGTCACTATCTATAGAAAAATTCTAGGCAGAGAACCACTTTTACTACTTGGGCTCACTGTTCACCATCTGCAGCTCCTGGATGCTCCAGCCTTGCCAGTCTACTCGAAATAGGAGGTCAGGTCTAGTGTAGATACCAATAACCTTCCAACCTTCATGCCTCACTGGTTTGGGAAAATTAGTTTGCTTTTCAGACTTATGATTCCTTTTTTTATAGAAGCTAAGATCTTGGTTGTAATTCCTCTTCAGGATAGAAGATACCTGGCTTTGATTTAACAGACAGAGATCTTTTCATAATGTCATCCAACCTGTGTCCTGTGCCTCTCCAAAACCAGGAATAGCAAGATTGGTGTCGGTCTCCTCTTTCCACCTCTTACAGCAGCATTTATCATAAAGAGAGCAGAGAGAGGGCTTCATGAATGCAAAAAGCAAAACAAAACAAAACCAAATACAAAGAAACAAAAAAACTGTAGTCTATTAAAAAATGAGAGAAAGAAACCTGTGGTCTTGTGTTGCTTTTCCTGCCTACTCAGTCTTTTCAGCAGAAACAGCCAATATTTTTTCTCTCTTATTTCTAGAAAATAACTCATAAAATAGGTTTATTTGTTTTCTAGATTCAATAGCATTAGAAACCAAAGTTTACATATATAATTTGTAAGCTATACTTAAAGAAACCCCCAATAATCACAAGTGTTTTCTTCAGAGATTTGCTTGGGCTTACTATGTGTGTTTGCCACTTTAACCTAAATTGTTGAGCATAGCAAGCTACCACCTACACCTTTCTGTAAAAACAATACTGCCTTTCTCATTGCCTTCATTCTTCAAGTTAAATACATCCATGTAGGTAAAGTGGGCTCTACCCTATTAACCACCTACTCCACTGAAGAGAAATGACATGAACAGAGTTTGTGTACAAGGTATAGCACCTATGAGCAGAAAAAGAAATCTCAGCAAAATTTTTGTCTGTTGCTTTATCAAATACATTATCACTTTTATTTCCATATATTATCTTTATTTAAATTAACCTATTCTCATTCCAGACTTATCAATAACAGGGGGAAAGTAAAAAAAATAAATAAATTGTGTTTGCTTGTGGCAGAGCTAGTATACAGGCAGTAAATAACAGCTAGTTTATCTGAATATAAAACAGGATTAAATCAACCAACTTGGTAAAACAGAATTTTAAGCAGAACATTCTTCAAATGATATACTAAAATTGCTTCCAATAAGAGTGCCTATAATTTATTTATTTTTAAATGAATATCATCATATTCTCATATTTGTATGCATTTGGATCAGGTACTTGTAGCACATTTAAAGCAAACATTTTAATATAAGTGTTGAGATTTTTAGTGTGGTGAAGGCCTGAAGGGGGTGTGTGCAGATTGGAAAGGATCAATGGGGGGAAAATGGGGACATTTGTAATAGTTTCAGCAATAAAGATAAATTAAAACATATAAAAATAATATAATTTTTGTTAAAGATTATTTGCACCTCTTTGAAAATAATTAAATTTTAATATAACTATATAACACAAAAATCAACTGCTGCGGAACCAGTATGTAGAAGCAAGAAAGATGGCATGATTTTCCAGTAAAAATATTTTGATGTAAAACACGATCAAGCCACATAAATTAAACATGAAACATGAAATTCTCTGGAATATAAAGATTTTTAGACATTTTACATTAGCCTTTAGTATTTCATTGGAGGGAAGGTATATTCTCATGTAAGATTTGAGAACATCTAGATGTATACTTTCTGTAAAAGTAAAATCTGTATTTCATTTTCATTATAATTATATCTATGTAGCCATTTCATCTCTTCATTAATTCTCATTTTAATGACATTACACACACACACACACACACACACACACACTTTGCTTTTAAGGGCAAAACGACTTAAAGATTAAAGTGTTTCAATACTGATGGCTCAAGAGCCTGTACGAAATACTGCGGCTTGGCTTTGCTTCATCTGTGGAGCAACAGTGTACATGTAAGAGCATGGGCCCAGGCCTTGCTATTTGCCATTAATATTGAATGGCTGACATTGCTTAAGTTAGTTAGTATCTCTTTACTTAGGTTCCCCATCTTTAAATAGGAGGAATCTTAATGCCTACCCCGTAGGATTGTTGTGGTAATGAAAATCCTTAATACCTGCATATGTGCAGTGCTTAGTACAATGCCTGGTTGTAATTAAGACATGTTATCAATTATTATTATCTACGAGTGGAGATATTATTCTCTCAGAGCTGTTGAGGTAATTAAATGAAATAATGTGTATACAAACCTTTTACGACTTAACATGATAAAATGCTAATTTATCACTAAGTGACTGGCAGATACATGCCCTGCAGCTCCATTGTTGTTATGTACCACATGGGGCACAGGAAGTTTTCTAAACTGCCGGTCCTGTCTTTAGAGAACCTGTAGTTGCTTTGAGCGTGCACATGAAATCAATTTACAGAAAGTAAATGGTTATATAAATGTAAATTAGTCTCATAACCCACACCAATAGCTTGTATGGTTCCATATTTTTTTTGTATTCACAATATTATACTGTGTTATGGATGGAACAGATATTACCACCATTTTTAAAAGAAAAAAACACTAAGGAGTTGAGACATCAGAAAGTTTTTCAAAGTTATTCAAACGCTTTGTAGTATAGCTGGAAGTTAATGCAAGTTTCCCAAATTCAAGGTCACAGATTGCACTTTTAGAAAGAAAAGTCTTTTCACTACTGTGAAAAGCAGTGTGGTCAGTTAAAGTTCCTTACACTATTGCAGTTTTAGAGCTGAAAGGTAACTGTGACAGGATCAATACCTAACAAACCTGATGGGGGGGGAAAGATTTCCGGGATTGCAAAGGTGTTGCTGAAAGCTTTCACTGATACCTGCTTTGTCTAGTGGGTCCTTAATGATTATGTAACTCTTGCACAGATAATATTTTAATAAGATTTAGGTGAAAATAATATCTGCATTCAACAGTCAACTTGCTCTAAATATTATATCTTTACTACATCTTTGTTTTCTTTCCAAATTTAAAGTGTTCACATCTCCTTACCAATGCTCCCTGACCATACACAAGCTTCTTACAAGTAGACACAAATTCTTTTTAGGGAATGAAGCAGAAATAAATAATAAATAAATAAATAAATAAATAAATAAATAAATAAATAAATAAATAATAAAAAAGTCTATTCACCATGTAATTTCTTTTCTGTCACCATGTAATGATGTATTAGTTAAGAAGCATTGTCTTATATATGCTGTCAGACAAAATATTACAGGATAAATCAGACTATTTCTAGGTTGAAACTAATTGTTCTATTGAACATAATGTTTCTTAGTGAACTGAAGCAAAGTTACCACTTGAAAAAGCCATATGTTAATTATTACAGAAGACCAATTGAATTCCATTCTGTAATTAAAATATTTTTTTAAAATTAGCCCTTGCATTGTATGAGTTTATCTTTTTGATGTTAATCCAAGTACTTTAATTATGTAAGTAACTTTGCTTACTATTTGCAAAAGATCAAAAAACCATTTTTTATGCACAGTTATCTTTTTGAATTTTTTTAGGTTCTAAAAGGGAAATTCCAGGCTTGCAAATAATGTTTGTTCCTTGACTCATTTCCTTTGGGTAAGATTGTGAGAGTCCCTGAAAAAAATGTAGAGAAAAATTTCTAGGGAGGTTAGACTTGCATTTTTTCTTCTATGACTGTCCATGATGTAGTCATAGGCTCTTGGCTTCAAATGAGAGATGTGTTAGGAGGCCTTGGATTTTAGCTAGTATCCACCTCCTTAGGTCCTAAAGCCTTAGCTGTCTAATTTAAGCCTAGCTTAGAGGGATACTAAATTAGTGATCTTTGCCTAAAGGAGAGTGGTTTTAAGGCAATGATAGAATGCTAGGTTTACCAGAATTTTTTATTTCATTTCTAATGATGTATTTTAGACTTTCTTACAATCTTCAGTGAAAAAGCACAGTCATGTAGTAATCCATAGACAATTAATCTGGTTGTTTTCCCAAGGCCCTAATAGATAAAAATTCCGGATAAAGAGACCTGGGAATGCATTGCCAAAGCAAGAAATAGTGCAGCTTTTGATGTTTCCCTGCTCTTCTACATGTTAAGGGAAGATTATGAAAATGCATGATAGTACTTTGGTCTAATGATCATTTCTACAGGTCCATTATAGAATGATAGAGAACCCAGCAAATCATTATCTTTGACAGTTCCCGGATTACATTACTGCAAATGTATAGGACAATTTATTAGAGGATCTAGTTACAAATGGTAGGGCTCTTCATTGTAATTGTTTGGTTATTTAGAAATGTGCTTATATTAATTATTTTAAACCTTAGTTTCATACATAGGAAACCTACCATAAAATTCTTTAAATCACAAGCTTCTAGGAACAAGGGTTTTTGTTTTAATTTTAATATCCAATGTTTTATCTTAAGTTTATCAAATTTAAATACAAAAACAAACTTATTGAGATATAATTTATAAATAATACAGTGCACACAATTAAAGAATATGATTTAATACATTTTTGTTCATTTTTTCTTTTTGTTTGTTTTTAATACTATATTCACAGAGTTGAGCAATCAACAAAATCCAATTTTGGGACATTTTTGGGATCACAAATGCAGTCATTACCCATTCACCATACTACCCCAGTCCCAGGCAAACACCGATTGATACTTTCTGTTTCTATAGATTTCCAACCATTCACAAAAGTAAAAAGATACAGCATGTGATCTTTGTCTGACTCGATTGTTAGACTTAGCATAATGTTTTCAAGTTTCAGTCATTTTGTGGCATTTGTCAGGACTTCATCCCTTTTTATTGCTCAATAATATTTCATTCTATAGATATACCTACCACATTTTATTTATTCATTCATCTGTTGAAGGACATTTGAGTTGTTTCCACTATTTGGTTATTGTGAATAATCCTTCTGTGGACATCTATGCACAGGATTTTGTGTGTACTTATGTTCTCATTGCTCTTTGGGATATACATAGGAGTGGACTTGCTCTGTCATAGGGTAACTTTATTTCTAACATTTTGAATAATGGCCTAATTGTTTTCTAATGACTAATGAGGTGGAAAATTTTTTCATGTGCCTATTAAAATTTGTATGTCTTTGGGACAATGTATATTCAAATACTTTTTTTTCTAGTTTTTATTAGGCTACTTTTATTATCTATTTGAATTGTCCTTTGTATATTCTGGATAAAGTTTCTTTATCAGATGTATGATTTCTAAGTATATTCTCCCATGCACTGGGTTGGGTTCTTTTCATTTTCTCCTTGGTATCATTTGTAGAAAAAAAAGTTTTTCTTACTTTCTTATTCCCTCACCATGCTCCCAAATAAATTACTTTCATTGAAATCCTTTTGACTGGAAATAGTTTTGAGGGAACTATTTAAATTAGTATAAAAACCTATGTCATATTTGTTATACATATTTATAACCTACCAAGAGATTTTTATTTTTAACCTGAAATCTGTAATACTTTTCTTTCTATAAGAAATACTTTTGGTTGGAAAGAGTATTTATAGCCTTGGCCATTCAGTTTAAGGAGGAGCTAAGAGGTATCTCACCATTAAACAAACTATAAAACAACACATGAAACTCCTACCTTTTCTTTCATTTCTACTATTTCACAAGGTAAAAAAAAAAAAAAAAAGCCATAGTAATTAAAAGAACATCTATCCTAATACCAAAGCATAACCCTGCCCATATTAAGTGTTCACTAAACATTTGCTGCATAAAGTTTGAAAAAATTTCAAATGCCAGGTAAGTTGAATAAGGAAAGGGAATTTAGTTAGCACAATAACTAGGTAGGAAATAACTGAAGAATATGTAATAAGTAAGCAATTGTTATATTATAAACTTACTCTATTAAGGTAGAAGTGACCTAAGCAAAGTCTCAGAGTAGAAACAAAAGTTATTAGATAGAAGGAGAGAAATCAAGAAAATTTTTTTAAAAATTCCAATTTTTTAACTCAAGTTTTTCTCTCAAAACTGGACGAGATTCCCAAATACATGGTAAACATAAAATATTTGACCAACTCTGGTGGTTCTTATGCCCGACACATTGATAAAGGGGGAACAGTGTTTGAAATGCAGTTCAGAGAGAACTGAGCAGACAGGAGCCCCTGAGATGGTTTTGAATGACCTAGGGATATGTTTAATAAGCTCACAAAGCTTCATAAGATTATTAAAAAATGTTCGCAGAAAAACTGATTCCAAAACTTTGCTTTTAGAACATGTTCATGTCTGTTAATGACCTTCTGAAAGACACTTTTCCAGAAGAGGGTGGTGGTAGAATGCCTATACTGTGTAAAGAAGCTCAGCAACTCCAAGGAGGTCATGACTGTGGGCGTGGAAAATCACTTTGCTCAAACACCAAGACATGAAAAACCAAGAGCCCAAAACAAACAAGTAAAAAGCTAGTCCATTTGAGATCCTAATTTTTTTCTTTACCTTAGCCCCCCCGCCTGTAGTAGTTTTGCTTTCCATGTTTTCAGTTATCTGCTATTTACAGTGGTATAAAAATATTAAATGGAGACCTAGCCAGTTTGGCTCAGTGGTTAGTGCATCCACCACAGACTGAAGGGTCTCGGGTTTGATTCTGGTGAAGAGCATGTACTTTGGTTTCAGGCTTATCTTGGTTGGGGCCCATGCAGGAGGCAACCAATCGATGTGTGGCTCTCTCACATAGATGTTTCTCTCTCTATTTTCCTCTCTCTCTCTCCCTCCATTCTCTCTCTCTCTCTCTCTGCCTTCCACTCTCTCTGGGAAAAAAAAAAGGAAAAAAGTATCCTCTGGTGATGATTAAAAAATATATATGTATTAAATGGAAAATTACAAGGCTAAACAATACATAAGTTTTAAATTGCACACTGTTCTGAGTAGTGTGATGAAATCTCCCACCATCCCATTCTGTCCTGCCCAGAAGATGAATCACCCCACTGTCTAGTGTATCCATGGTGTAGAATAAAATATGTGGAGAGAGAGAGACTAAATTTGCATAAATTTTACAGCAGTGCATTGTTATAATTGTTCTATTTTATTATTATTAGTTGTTATTAATATGTTACTGTGCTAAACTTATAAATTAAACTTTATTATAGGTATATATATATATATATATATATATATATATATATATATATATATATGAAAAATCATAGTATTTATAGGGTTTGGGACTATCTGCTGTTTCAGGCATTCACTGGAGGGTGCCTGAATTTGGAGCCCACCGATAAGTGGGGACTACTGTGCATGTTCTCAGCACATTTGTGGAGGGAATACTTTCTTCATACAAAGCAGATGTAGAGCAGACTGATTTGATCATAAGCAAATCAGAACCTACGAATGCTTCTTAATCCACCTTTCACTTTGACTGATAATCCCCAGCCCCTGAAAACTCACATAAAAATACAGTTTTAAAATGTCCCCTTTAGGTTCTGGGAATATTTAGCACCCCGAGTTCAGTTTTCTGTGGTAGCATATAATTAAATGGTGCTTCCTAGTTATGAAAGGCAATTTCCTATTAAATTCAAAAAGGAAAACTGTCAGCAAAATGTAGATTTTTCGTTTTGTGAATTCCAGGATCTTGACTTGAATGAACTGTTTTATACAATGTAGGAAGGAGAGAGGCAGATGAAACAATTGTGAAATCCTGATGAATTATATTGTTTGGATAATTAAATTTTTAATGTTAACTAAGAAAAGTGTGTGAAGCTAATATAGTCTAAAGAAGAACGCTATCAAAGATTCTCTCCTAGGCAGTGTGCCAGACAACTTGAGCCAGCTTTCCACAGCAATATCTTCAGGTTTTATTTAAATTGAAATAGAGCCTGTCGTCTTCACCTTAGCTGGCATCATGGAATGCACAGCTTCTTGTTCATTTCAAACATTAGCCCTACAACTGCATCTGCACATGTATATTTGCAAATATGTATGCCATAGTGTTTTTACATAGCTGGCCAGAGATGATTATTAAAGCTCATTATTCATCTAAAAGTAAAATAAATGAAGAGATACCTAAATGACTACATAAATAAATAAATAAATAATAATAAAACAAACCAGGAGCTTCACAGTTCCCTTGCCAGAAGTAGTTTAGTTGGAAATGAAAACTTCTGGAAATAAACTGGATGCATCATAGAAATTAGGTTGACCTAATTGGGATCAATTATCTGGATAAGTTAAATATTCATATATAGTTATTATCCAATCACAAAATTTTAAAAAAATTACATTGTTGAAAATAAGAAAAATATAAAAAAATCACAAATTAAGAATCTCGTAAGTTCACTTGCTACTACTGTTTAGCACATATATTGTCCTTTGCAACAAGTCAAATGGACCATGTCTCATGCTACACCATAAATATGTAATATTAATAACCATCCCTTCTTTGTTGTCTATTACATTATTTTAAACTTATTTATAGCAAACAGTGCTGTGATATTTCTGGAATATTTAAGTTTAAACTACTTCATGGAAGTTGTCCCAACTAAAACTGGCATGTATGTGTCTGAGAAATAAATATGTGGATGTAATCAGTTATTCCTTGATAACTCATGGACAGCCTATGAATAATTGTTATTATGATGTGCTATAGATGGAGGTGGAGTTAATACACAGTACAGGAATCAGTGTCTATGATTTGGTTCCTTAAAAAAAAATCTGTAATACCTCACACTCCAAAGAAGGTTCTTACTCATTGTTGAACTTCACACCGTAGCATTTTCAAACTCTGAGCATTACCCCAATATATCACAGGCACCTACCTTCATTTTGTGTATCTGCTCTTCTGTCTTTTTCACACTGCATATCGTTAATGAGGATGCAAGAGACATCACTGCTCTTTTCCAAAAAGTGTGTACTAATGTCTCATATCAGGGTTACATATCAGGTCACAAAGATACCTGAAAGTAAAATAACAGCTTTTATTTTTACTTCTGTTAAACTGGATTGAAGTATTTTACTTGGTCACAAAGACAAATGGTTTCACAAACTTTCTCAAGCCCACCTTGTAAATTAGTATTGAAATATACGACTAGAAGAGATTTAGCTACACGTAGACTGCAGCCTACTCACAAGTCGATCATGAGTAAACTCAGAGTAAAATATATTTTTCATGAGATAACTAGACCTACATTGAACTTTTTGTTTATTTATTGGTTGAAACTTTTGTTTTGATATTACTTCAAACATACAGAAAAAGTAGTAAGAATAATACAAAAACATCTTTATATTTTTCACCAGGTTCTCAAGTCATTAACATTATACTACATTTGCCTTATCATTCTAATTCTATATGTATTTTTAAGTATTATTTTCTTGACCTTTGAGAATAAAATGCTTGACCATTTGAAAGCAGTGTGCATTTTCTTAAAACAAGGGTGTTCTCCTTTATAACCACAATGGAATCATCAAATCCAGAAAATAACATTGATGTCTTACTACCATCTAACCCATAGACCTCATTTTAATTTACTCAGTTTTGCCATTAACATCCTTTAGAAATTCAGATTTCAATGGGATATGATGTTCCATCTTTACTATTCATTTTGATGTTCCAAATGTCATAGATTTGGCAGCAGAAACAACCTGATTCCTGTGTCTCTTTGACATGAAGGCATGATGGTGCCCCTCATTCTTTGATCATGGCCTTTCTTCTGACTCAGAAAGATGTTCCACATTATCTTATAACTTTTTGGACCCAGGTAGGGAATGAGTCATTAGTCCAAAAAGCTCTGGTTTCTTTCATTGGAGAGCTAAATTTAGAAACCAAGATACACTGGGGTGTAATTGCTTCTGGGGTGTCAGCAGGCAAAGCTAAAAGATAAATGTATAATCATATCCACATATCCACATGCAGAGGTGGGCAAAACTAGGTTAAATTACCAGCCATCATTACCTAAAAGATGAATCATAAGTAAAAATATGAAATAATAGCAATAATAAGACAATCCAAATAAATAATACAATAATAAATTAATAAATAATTCAAGAATAAACTCTGTTTCATGTACTCACAACTGTAAATCAACTTTTGCCCACTCCAATATTTGTTTATGTCAGTTCTATCTCTGTATATTTACTGACTGATATGTTAAAAAACACACACATGAATTCAAACCAATATTTCTAATTTTCATTCAACATCCTAGGTTTTTTTCTGCCTTCTCCTTGCCATATTTGGTATTCTTTCTCCAACTGTTAGAAACATGATTCTCATTATCTACAATATAATGGAGAGAACTATCATAATTCTTTAATCAAAAGATAAGATGTTAATTAAAAATGATAAAAATATGTTCACTAGCTCCTTACCTTCCCTTTCTCTGGTTGGTGTGAAGGTTCGAGGGTCCTTCGATGTTGTCAGCAGAATGGGGTAGGGTAAGACTATGGTCAATACGGTAGCACATGCGGTCAACACATATTTACTGAGTACCTACGGCACATAAGATGTTCTGCTAGGTGTTTGGAGTGACTTAGATCTAACTGTATTCATCTACTGTTTCTTTTTGATTACTATAATTTAATCTTATCATGTCAGAGAAAATTTTCTTTTATATCTTCTCATCAGTGGTTCTCTTCTAACCCTTGTCTGGCATTTATGTCTGTTCTTACACTCCTGTGACCTCCTTGTTCTATGTCAGCCTGAGCCCATGGCACCATGGCACAGTCATGATGTGGCACTGCCTAGAGCACCTGCCAATGACCTGATATTGGACATGCCAATGCTTCCTACCTATATGCATTCTTAAAAAAATTAGTTTGTGGAGGAAAGTTTAATTCATAATATGTGCACATATGTGTATACATACAAACTCCAACCATGAAAGAAGAGAACAGATAGTGGCAAGGCAAAAAGCTCCCCTATTCTTCTAACTTTGCCATGCCAGGTTGTTGTCTGTTCCTAATAGATGAGTTTATTATTATTTTCTTAACAAATTCTGGATAATTTTGTATATGCATTATACTCTTTCTCTACCACCCTCAGAAAGAATATACCCCTGAATTTTGGTAACAACAATGTCCCCTTTTTTGCCTCCCAGGCTCTATTCTTACTTCCTCTTCTGCCATACTGCTTTCTCCAGTTCAACTGCTATTCTCTATAGCCCACAACTCAAAGCAACATATTTCTTTTGTTAGAGCACAAAGGAGACATAGTTCAGCAATTTGGAACACGTGAATGGACTATTTAAAGCAACACTCCTGCTATGAAACTACAAACACGTGCCTATCACTAGAAATGATCTCACATTTGTTTGTTTTCTGTATGATTCTGTCACCCCACTTCTCCCATGAATAATAATTATTTATTTACATATCTATTTGCACGTCTGTTTTTGGTAGTAGTAATAAAGCCAGTTAAGTAGGGATCAGGAAAATGTTTCATGTATTTGGAATCAAATTTTATTTTTTCCCAATAGTACATATGGATTGTAGTATCTTTTATATCTCTTAGCCCAGATACTGACACATTTCCTAATGTGGAACCTAGTAATGTCTCAGTAAATATTAAATATTTAATAAATTAATGGATATGTCTGGATTAATATATTAATGTATTAACTGAGTTGATAAAACTTAATTTTAGCAAAGCTCAACATGCTAGAATGAATCAAAGCAAGAGCATGTTCTGGAAATATCTCATTGATATTAGAAGAAGAAAAGAATTAGCTTTGAACTTGATTTCTGTTTACATGTAAAATTTATTTAAAAGGTATTTCTGGCTTTAATTACTGATTCTTTTGAAAAATATATCTTCTGGCTCTTTGTGGTATACAATTAGATTTTTATGTTTTTACCAAGTTTTTATTTTTGATATTTTAATTTTTCTTCTGTATTATAAGGATTGATCTAAAAAAACCTCCATTTCATTAGTGAGACACTGGAAGTAGGAAACAAAAAAGAACCTAGATTTTGTTCTAAAACCAGATTCATACAAGACACTGTCTGGTTATTTCAAGCCCCAAAGCAATACTTTGAAAAATTCATTAAAAGTATTAGGACAATTTTTCTCTAGTAATAATTACCTAGTTAATGGAATTGTGCTTTTTATCAAAGACTATAATATAATCACTATAAATCATTGCATTGAATTTAACAAATTTAATATTCTTTTGATAGGACTTATCTCATTTTTACAAGTATACTGCTAAAATACTGGCTTATTGCTCATGTTGATCCATAATAATATTTGAAATCAGGATATACACCTCAAGAAATGGATGAAAGAATGGAGCAAGTAATCTCAGCATCCCTTTCTAAATCCATGCAATTGAATATATGTGAATTTTTATTTTATAGCACAGACCTAAATTACTTAAATTACTTAATTTTAAATTTTAGGTGCATGACTGGCAAGAAAAATAACATAAAATATTTTAAGTTGTATTGCTGTGGAGACTTATGCAAATTCTTATGGAAATATAGATACAACTTTCCCTTCATCAATAATAATGCATATTTTTCTGAGAAATATAAGTTGTACCTTACCATCAATATATGACTTCAGTGTACTTAATGTATAATAAACATTTGTGACAATTCATTGAAAAATATTGACAAATTAATTTAATGTTTCAAATGACTTTAGGGCATTTAAATAGTGGATTTGTGTATAGACATAAAATCCTTTTATCGTCTTTGTGAGGGTGAGGGAGGAAGAAGAGATGGGTTGCAAAAGTTGTTAATTAAAGCAGATTTTAATAAACATGCAACTTATTAAAAAATCTTATTCAAATTAATTATCCATCAATGGCAGCCATACAAGGTGTGTTGTTTTTTTTTTTTACAAACCTTATGTCTAAAATGCACAGTGATATTAGTATATTTTGACTATTCGTTTTCCACTCTAAATTAAAGCTTAGGCTCTGAACACTAGGGAATGTTAGTGAATGAAGTAATCAACCACAAAGTGGGAAACAACTTGTTCTGAAAGTCTTCTCTTAAGCAATTTTTGGAACAGAACCTATGCAATATAATTTTCCCTTTTCCTCGACTGGGTAAGGAAAAGAAAATACAAGCTTTAAAAATTATCACATTTAAACACATATGGCATAAGCCCTCTTTTTACTTACCAAAAATATTTTTGACAGGCAAAGGGAAGGGCTGCAATGAGGAGAGGGCAAGTAGACATGTACTTTCTAAGTTTTATTACATTGACTGATTTCATAAAAATAACAAGCTACTTAAAAATTCCAGTCTATTCACTTATCTCCTTGTACTCTTCAACAGATGGCATCCAGCAAAAGAGGCATGCCATCAATCATCTTGCATCGTGCCCAGCGCTTTTGCTGTCCCATTTTTCTCATGCCTTTCAGCACCATTTGCCACTGTGGCATCTTTACATATCTGTTTGCTGAAATACTCAGCTGCCATAGCTTGACTTTCTATGTCACTTGGCCCACATTTCAGTCTCTCTCTTAAGAAAAGCTCAGCACAACATATCGTGTCCACATACTCATATCAATGTGCATATAATTTGGAAAATGGGCGTGAGCAAAGGCGGCAGTAGTCCTGAAAAATCACTCCAATTTTTGGAAAAGTTCATGGGTCTACAGTGGTTTTCAGATTTTGCAGTGTATCTTCTCTCGGTGCAACTTAATTTGATGGCTTGGATCAATAAACTTTTGCATTCAGAAGCATCTCCAAGATTTTGACAATTCGTACCAATTAAGTTCAAATGTGTCACCAAATGACCTATCTGACAGTATCTTGTCAGAGGGTTGACAACAAGTTGCTCCTATTGCATGAATTATAGACATGATCAATCCCCAAATGGGTCCTTCTAAAGGGCAATAGCAGCAACATATTAAAAAGGTAAAAGATTAAAATTTAAAGAAGAGGGGAATGAACTTTCTTTGAGTGAATAAACGTCTCCAGTCTTTTGAGTACTAATAGGTATGAGTTTGCACTTAGGAACCTATTCTATCCCAGTGAACAGATACTTGAAGATGTTAATGCACAAAATCTGAAAAACATCGTAATAAATCTGTACAATTCTGAGGGCTCTATTTGAAAATGATTAAAGACATTAGAGATGGAACCATTTGTAGCAATAACAAGATGCTCTGCATAACCTTTTATTGATGACACATTTCATCCTACTTTAACCTGTTTATTAGACACAGTGTTTGGCTTTCCTTTCACTGTATCAGGGATCATGAGTACTATTCCCTTTGTTCTTACCACATTCTACCTTATAATGCCAATTTGATGTATATGAAAGTTTATCTATGGCATATGTGGGCCCAGTACATAATGGAAATGAGGAGCCCTTTGTCCAAAGATTATTAAAATAATGACAGCAGATCATAAAGCCAAACACAGGACACTGTCTATGTGCATCATATCTTCCTCACACCAGGTTAAAATCTTTTGAAGACAGATTCTTTTGTCTTCTTTTAGTTATTTTAATTTTAGGTGAATATGCTTTAAATATTAAAATGTATAAAAGAACACACAATGAAAATTGCGTAACTTTGTTGACCAAAACCCTCAGTCATATTGCCCAGGAAGTATGACCCTCAACAGCATCTTGTGTGGGATGTGCCTTGTGCATAATGCCTTTATACTTGGTAGAAATTAAATAAACACTTGTTAGTTGCTGTATTAAAGCATATAGTCTGGATATAGCAGCAGTGGAAGTGAGTCATTAACAATGAGAATGCTTGTCAGTGAATCTGGAGAGGAGACCTAAATATGCACTTTCATTTAATGAGTGAACACAGAGTATGAATAGTTTTCTCTTACTATTAATTGTGCTGATTTATAATGTTCAGCGAAAATTAATTTTAAAAGATACTAATTATATTGTACCCACAAAGAATTCACTCTTGGCTATATAATGGGACTTTCTTGATAAAAATCAACTGAAATTAAAAGCACATTTGAATCCCTGTAACAGTGAATCTGATTAATTTGCATTAAACAGTTTGACTTAGATTAGGTTAAAATAAACACACTTGAAAAGTCTTACTGTGTAAACAGGAAATTTAGTTACAATTTTATGACATCCTTATGCATTAGGGTTTGCCATCACAATTTCATAGACAAGAATATGAAGTCTTAGAACATGGAATAAATCAGCCAGGATCACCAAAGTAGGTGAATGGTTTCCAAGCCTGTGCATACTACAGGTATTGTTATACAATCCCTGTTACAGAAAAATTCTTAACAGTAGTTCACCCAATAGTGATATCATAGGTTACTCATCTGTTATAGGTCCTCTAAGCAAACTGATCATTGTACTACTCAGAAAAATTTTTGTATTTGAAAAGAAATCTAATCAGAATTCATCAATGCTAACAAAGTGTGTGAAAGGGAAAAACCACTGCAACTAGTGTCTAAACCTGAAACACAAATACAGAAGGAGATAAAAAGAAATGACCGGGAGCCTTGTCTGTGAGCATTATATATTTATATATATGCTTGATTTATATCATGCCCTCCTTCTGAGGAGCTGATGTAAAACCTTGCACGTGCTATGTCTTGAAAGAGAAATGACAAAATCAGCCTGGGTTTGGAGGTGGATAACCTCACACAACATGTTCCAAGCACTTGGTGGATGCGAAAGAGCCTGACTGCCAGTTTGAATGGATAATTAACATTAACTTAGCAGTTAACACTTTTCTAAGTGTTTTGCTCTCATTTTTTCCCTTGTTAAAAAAAATGTAGCTTTTAGTGGTGATGACGTGGTGTCCGGATGGTTTTGGTTAAAAGGAGCAGTAGGTAATCTGTAGTCTTTTCCAATCGAAGCACATGCAAAGACTATCCATTATTTCAAGCCCTGGGGGAATAAAATGATCTTTTGCATCATTTCTGAAGTGTGAAATGAGAAATATATCTTTGGCAGTGTTTAGATTTCTAACCACGTGAAGGATTGGAAGTGTTTTTGTTCCAATGTAAAATGAGAAGATGGTGTGATTTCAAAATACTCATTTCTGGGGAATAGCATTTGTTATTTTCAAATGGGCCGTTTATTTATTTACTCATTTATTTTCTAATTTTTTTCAATATCTGCCATATGTGAAATAATTAAGATAAACACAAATATTTTTAAGATATGGTCCCAGACCTCAAAATAAAGTAAGGCAAAGAGGAATAGAAAAGATTCTAGGGAATGTGTTCCGTGGTGGCAGTATCTTTGAAGCAGCAGCAATGGACCATATGTAATGGGGCTGAGTATGGAATTAAATAGCCGCAGTGCCCACACTAAAATACCTCTCTGAGTTTTTCTGGAGGAAAGACAATCTTATAGTAAAATCACCCAAAAAACCCACAACATTTTGGCAAACCATCTTTCAGATTTCTGATGTTTGAATGAAGGAATTTAGATGTTAGGGGAAAAGGGCAAGAAGATGTATATCCATTGCCCGCAATGTGATCACAACTGAAAGTGCAAAGGGTGCCTCCAGCTGACTAGACTCTGGATAAATTGCTCTTTTTTATAATTATATCTATTTATCATCTATCTATATCTATCTATCTATCATCTATCTATCATCTATCATCTATCTATCTATCTATCTATCATCTATCATCTATCTATCTAATCTATCTATCTATCTATCTATCATCATCTATCTATATCTATCTATCATCTATCTATCTATCATCTATCTATCTATCATCTATCATCTATCTATCTATCATCTATCTATCTATCTATCTATCTATCTATCTATCATCTATCTATCTATCATCTATCTATCTATCTATCTATCTATCTATCTATCTATCTATCATCTATCTATCTATCTATATCTATCATCATCTATCTATCTATCATCTATCATCTATCATCTATCTATCTATCTATCTATCTATCATCTATCTATCTATCAATCATCTATCTATCATCTATCTATCATCTATCTATCTATCATCTATCTATCTATCTATCTATCTATCTATCTATCTATCTATCTATCTATCTATCTATCTATCATCTATCATCTATCTATCATCATCTATCATCTATCTATCATCTATCTATCTATCATCTATCTATCATCTATCATCTATCTAATCTATCTATCATCTATCTATCTATCTATCTATCTATCTATCTATCTATCTATCTATCTATCATCTATCTATCTATCATCTATCATCTATCTATCTATCTATCTATCTATCTATCTATCTATCTATCATCTATCTATCTATCTTCATCATCATCATCATCTATATCTATCATCTATAGATATATATTCTCTTTAAGAATCACTTAACAGTGGTCACTCCACAATGGATTCTATGCCACTTGATTCCCCACTAATCATATTCTTTATTCTTATGTGATACAATGGTTCAATTCCTAAAACTATTTTTTCCCCTGGAACTAACACCTACAGTAACTAATTTACTTGGAGAAAATCTTTTGTCACCTATCCTCTACTCCTGTCCTTCTCAGTAAGCTAATTTATTATAGGAAGCATTGTTTTAATATTAAAGTAAATAGGTGATGATAGAACACATTATGTTTATAATCTTTGATTACTGCTAATGCAGTAGCACATAAGGCTGCTGATAAAACAGTAGCACATAAGGTTGCTGATAAAAAAAAAGTATGTACCTGCTTCTCTCTAGGAATTACTTAACTGGAAAGGCAAGAATATATATGTATTTATTTATTTTTTTT
Source organism: Miniopterus schreibersii (assembly GCF_964146895.1). Taxonomy (NCBI): domain Eukaryota; kingdom Metazoa; phylum Chordata; class Mammalia; order Chiroptera; family Miniopteridae; genus Miniopterus; species Miniopterus schreibersii. The sequence continues at coordinate 50,532,499 of NC_138109.1, read as the reverse complement.
ATCAGATATATATATATATATATATATATATATAGATCATATACAGTTTTCCAGAAAGAGTGACTAATTATGTATCTTCTTCAAAATCCTTACTAAAGGACACAGAATAAACCTTGTACTCTTAGCATTGCAAATCAGTACCTTTCACAGTTTGGTCCAAATTTAATTATTGCTTTCCTATTTTGTTTTTGTTTGTTTGCACCTTAAGTTCTGTGAAAACTGGAAAAACTGAGCTTGTTGGTGAATACCTACCTCTGCCTGGAATATGCCTCTTCCTTTTTTTAAACACTCAAATTCAATTAGTATTTTTATGCCCATATAAAATTGCAACTCATCCAAAGTCCTTCTATTATGCTCAGCCAGCATGGCTCAGCAGTTGAGCATCCATCTAGGATCCAGGAGATCGCAGTTTGATTCCTGGTCAGAGCACATGCCCGGGTTACAGGTTCGATCCCCAGTGGGGTGGTGCAGGAGGCAGCCCATCAATGACTTTCTCTCATCATTGATGTTTCTATCTCTCTCTCTCCCCCTCTCCCTCCTCTTTCTGAAATCAGTACAGTTATATATTTAAAACATGGTAAAATTTTTAAAAAATCCTTCTATTATATGCATGTTAAATAATCTTGCCATGCTCTCAACTTCCCTTGTACTTTATCTGAACTTCATTATGGCATTTTTCACTTTCAACCCCACATAATAATTCTTTATATAACACCAAGAACACATTATTTATATAGGTGTTATTTTCCTCTCTCTCATAAGATAATAAGTTCAGTGAAGCTCATGTCTAAATTTGTCACCGTATCTGACATATCAGCAGGCCATTTGCTCTGAACTTAGAAGGTGTGCAGTAAATAAATTGATGAATGAATGAAGATTAATGTTATAAATGATGAAACAGGCAGGTAGCAGTTCAATGATTTTCCCAAAGTCACAGAGAAAATCTGAAGAGGTAAAAGTAAAATTTTCAATACACTAAATATGACAATTTATAAAACATAATGGGAGTAAATATTAATTCACTAAATATTCCAGATGCTCTTTTGACCTAGTATGGTCCAATCAGCATTTTAGGGGAAGACTATACACACCCCCTCCCCCTGACTTACCTTGATTTTCACAAGTTTTTCTTTATTTCCCTAAGGATTAAATAACATGGAATTACTGGAACTCAGAGATGTATAACTTAAATATCTTCACAATTAACAGCTTATGTTTTGAGGTTCAAAACACTCTTGATTAACAATTTTGTGGTTTGATTTTTTTTCACTTTCATGTAAGTCAGCTTTTTCTAGAAATGTTCAGATCTCATGAGAACTACAAAGCTATTGATATTTCATTTCATCTAAACCACAAAATCCTTGACATTTGGCAAAAAACTTATTTTTAAAGGTGTCATGCCCTATTTCAATTACATGTCACTATAATTTCTTTTTTTCATTTTAATAAGGGGAAAGGAAGATGGTGGTTATTCATAATCGTAGCATTATAGTGTGTGTTTTATTGTCCAATTTACTATGTCAAAGAAGAATACCTAAAACTCTCCTTTTGCTCTCATTGTTCCTATTTCAGCCTAGTGTTTTTACTCTCTCAACTTGGTAGTAACAAGATAATGCAAACTCTAAGGAAAATTTCCCCGTCTCTTCAGCAAACATTTAACAGCACCAGAGAACAGTGTTGTTATTTTGTTTACTGCTAGTGTCTGCTATCTATCTTCTAGATTTTCCCCTGCAGAGCCTTACATCTCCCTCCTCCATCCCTACCCATTCTTTGGTTTTACAGCTTTAAGATCTACGTGAGATATTGAAAAAAAACATGTAGGTCTGTTTTTATATTTTATAAATTAAGAAACTGAAGTTCAGAGAGGTGTCATGACTTATTAAAGTCTCACAGCTATGACACCCTCTGGTTCACTTATTTTATTTTTTTAAATTTATCTTTATTGTTGAATGTATTACAGATGTCCCCCATTTCCCCCCTTTGCACCCCTCCACCCAGCTGCCACCCCACCCTAGGCCTTCCCCACACTATTGTCTCTGTCCATGGACTATGCATATATGTCCCCCTGACTCCCCTCCCCTTTGAGATCTGTCAGTCTGTTTTTGTGGGTTCACAAAATATAGCAAAATTGTTTCTTGTGTTGCATTACTTTGATCAAAACAATAGGAAGAAATTAGTTTTGATGAAACACTGTGTATGCCTCCCTTCCAATTAAAATCCAAGCAGATATTCAATGCCTGAGTTAAGCTTGATGCTATACTTTTAGAAAGTTACTTGATTAATAAGAAGTGACTAACTATAAATAAACCAAATCAATACTGAATATTACTTAATATATTAACACATTTTGAAAATGTATTAAAATAAAACTGAATTAAATTGCTTAAATTCCAAATATACAGAAAAACATATTCCTATAGATGTAATTAGATATAACTTTGCATTAACAATACAAAAATCAGGTCATACAAAATCTTTCTGTCTGTGGTTTGCTTCATCATTTTATTTTCATATAATAGACTATTTGAATAATAATGACATGGACAGTTGTTCTTTCCCACTCTTGATATGTGATCCTAATGGATGGTACAAATTATTGTAAGTGCTCTACTTTTTCACCTCTTTTGAAAATATGTTGGAAGGCCTTTTCTGATGGTAAATTTGGGAAGAACAAATTAAACATGATTAGCTCAGCCACACCTTCCTGTTGTCATAGGTTATCTTGTACATGGTGTTGAAAGAAAATTCAAGGAGCTTTATTTGATATGATTATTTTATTGAGTGGAAAACAAACTGTTCACAAACAGGGATACTTCCAACACAAAATTGCTATGAAGCTCAGAGACATGGCATCACAGGATGGCTTATAAAGTGAAAATGAGGAAGTTGTTTTGCCTTTACTGTGATTGGTTATTAAAATGAATATTTCCAGATGGCAGGGGATTGGTTAAAAGTGATTATCTCATACCATTTTAAGAAGATGCCTTAAGTTTCCCTTATGATTATCAGAGACATTTACACGAAATAACCTAAGTTAAGTTATGCTTATGTTCATGAAATGACCTAGACTGAGTTTTGCTAATGTATTAAAGTGGTTTTGTCTGCTTGAAGGATGTTCAAAGTGTGGTCTGCATTTTATTCTATTTTTACAATGCTAAGTCCTTCCAAGTTGTTAATTCTTCCTAACTCCAGGATTCATTGTTAGCAGACAATTTGACTTTCATATCTCAGGTCGTGTCCTCCAACCTGGCTTCTATCAGTATAAAATTTTTAGAAAAGAAAGAAACTAAATTTCATTTTTTATCCATTCTTCTTGTTTAATATATCTCAATTTGGGTCAATTTCTACTTTCGCAATAAAAGAAAAATCATTGTCTATCTTTAGTGAACATGCTTTTAGTTGACCTAAAATTTTTGTTCCAAAGTGTGTTTCACAAAGCCATAGAAGTATACAAAATTATATATTATATCTTCAATATTATATAATTATTTCTTCAATATTATAAAGTTCACTAACTAAATAATTGTGTAGTTTCTCATAAGATTTCAAGGATTAATAAAAATGTTGACGTTTCTTTGGACCAAATATGGAATGTGACAAAATTATTCATGCTTATTAGATATTCTCATTGGAAAATGTCTATGACTTCAATTAATAAAAGCAAGAAATATTGCCCTCCAACTAGTAGAGAAGAGTGATGGTTTGCCCAAGATTACAAAAAAGATAGATTTAAAAAAATAGTTTTTTATTGATTTATATTATTCCAGAGATGCTTTCTTTCTACTCTATTGTGCTGCTTCTTTGGAAAGACTATATATTGCAGCTCAGAAAAAAAAAATAAGAAATATCTTATTACTGAGTTGTTTTTATTATTCAGTGCCTGTTCTTATATAGTTAATTTTTTAATATGTAATTATGTGCAAACAATATTTATTGGAGGATAACTTTCATGTAAATAAGTTTTGCATTTTAAAGCATTCTGAAAAGGCTCTAAAAAAGATCATAACATTAATAATAATTTTTATTGTATACAACAGTGATAAATCTTATCTACTTTATAGTACGAGCTTCCTTTAAAATAGAACACAGGGGTTCAATTAATTTTATAGGAATCATGTATTTTATTTTTCTGAACCACTATAATTGGTCAAATCATCCTATTTTAACCTTAAGACTATTTTTCTGTGTGTAAGTATATAACATAATTATGCTTCAGAGCAATATTTGGAGTATTGCAGGAGGCCATTGTGTAATAGTTCTCATGTTTCCTGACCTAGAAAAATCATGTGATTCCTGTATCATGGAGCATGGGAAATAAACTGGTAGATTGTATAAAATCAAATATTAAGTAGTGGTTTAAGGAGATATAGTCAAGAAAATCAGAAAACGGAACAAAAATTATGTAGCTAGAATTTTGAGGAAAGCTTTTTAGATGCAAAATCTTTCTTTGTCCATACTCTTTTTCTTTCTTTCTTTCTTTTTTTTAATAATCTTGTGCTGTGCCATTTTCTCTCCAAGGTGTTAAATTTGGAGCTCCTTAGCCCTGCCTTTTGCTCTCTTGGAGTTCATTAATGCCATTGTAGCTCTTGGTCTTGAAAATTTCAAACTCTCCTAACTGCAGTGACAACTCCAAACCCTACTAACTGCAGCGAAAGAAATCTCAGCAAGATACGAAAGAGAAAATACCCCCTCTCTCTTACAGCTGTAACAAATATATTTCTGCATAATGCACCATTTTTGCAGTTATTTTAAGTCTAAGAATCTTGTGCTATAGAGACTTTAGTTTGTCCTATGAATTTAAGCCTTAAAATCCATAGCGCCTGTGATCCTGATTGGTTGTAATCTAGTAACTTATTGCCCTTGTAATATCCAAACCCACATTTCTGATTTCTGAAACAGTAAAATATTATTTTCTTATTAAACCAGAAGAGGTTTACTGGCATTTCCTTTTGTCGATATGCTGGGAGGTGGGGAACCCAATCCATGACTCTGCTATGTTTCTCATTTAAATAAAGAAGTTAAGATATTTTCCTCATTTAAATGAACAATTTCTTGGTTATATTATTTGAACTGAATGTTAAAAAGGGGGCAGATTTTAAATAGATAGGATAGTAGAGTGGGGGAAATAGTGATGATTAGTACAAAGAACACATAACTGAAAGTTATGAGGAGTTGTTGGTTCTGGGGCCAAATCTACTATCTTATTATCCGTTGTTTATTAATTCAGCGAACTTCTATTGAGTTTCTATTTGGCACTAGAAACTCTTCCAGTCATTTACAGTGAAGAAATGCATTTTGCTTCAGAACAATTTGGGTTTAGAAATAAAATTGCCCGGCTGGCGTGGCTCAGCGGTTGAGCCTTGACCTAGGATCCAGGTGATTGGGGTTCGATTCCCGGTCAGAGCACATGCCTGGGTTGCGGGCTTGATCCCCAGTCGGGGGCATGCAGGAGGCAGCCGATCAATGGCTCTTTCATCATTGATGTTTCTATCTCTCATCCCTCTCCTTTCCTCTCTCTGAAATCAATAAAGGTATATTTTTTAAAAAAAATACATAAAATAAAAAAATAAAAATAGAATCTATCTCAGAAAAATTAAGTGGCCTTGAACAATATAACTAACCTGTAAATCTTTGTTATCCTTTTTAATTTTTTATTATTTTTCAAATGGAGACAGTGATAAATTCTGAATGAAGTTCAAGTCCAGACTAGACAATGGGTATATCAGTAAAATCAATGAAAGTTAGCACAATTCACAAAATAACTGAGTCAAGGTTGGAGAAGTAGATCTGTAAGTGAACAGTTACTATTCAAAACTTTAGATATCTAAAGTGTATGATGGGGGTCAAGGGAAGCACTTCCAAAATGTTTGTACTAGATTAGATGCTGAGATCTCACCCTTGTCCTCTTACATGTGGGAGGGTGGAGACGAGAGTGTGAAAGCTTCTACACATGGCACCTTAATTGAGAAACTTCTCCATTTTAGTCTCAATGTCCTTATTTAAGAGAGGGAGTCTGACTGCTGCAGTCCAGCCTAATGTAGTTTTATGTGACACAGATCTTTTCCCGTGTAAAAGTCAGTTCTAGAGTCTGAACTACTGTTATGCCCAGCCAGTGTGGCTCAGCAGTTGAGCATCAAACTAGGATCCAGGAGATTGAGGTTCGATTTCCAGTCAGGTCCTGTGCGGGGGCTGTAGGCTTGATCCCCAGCAGGGGGCGTGTAGGAGACAACAGATCAATGACTCTCATCATTAATGATTGTATCTCTCCCTTACTCTCTCTGAAATCAATGAAGATATATTTAAAAAAATAGAGTCAGGCTACTGTTATTTTTTAATCTTCTCTTCACTGGGTTTATTTTCCAAAGACTAAGAGAATCCTATAGTTTCTCCCTAGTCGCAATCTGCCCATGAGGATGCATGCATTCAGCATCAGGATATTTTTACTGTCCATTCCTTCATGCACACATTTTTTTTAATTCAACCATTACCTTACTGGTCCTTTATGATTAAATCGCCTCAAGTTTATAAAATTCTTAGAGAAATTACGAAGTCTTTACATTAGTTTCTTTGCTCTATTTTTATGTTTCCAATACTTATTTTCTCTCTCAACTATGGCAGATTGAAAGGTCTTATAAAAACATTTAAAGCACTAATATAGTGATCCATAGACACCTAATATTTTTCGGTAGAAGAAAGAGTGGGTGTGAAAAAGACTTGCAAGAAAATTAATTAAATTTCCTTTCTAATAAAATAAAACAGGTGAATAGTTTTATTTGATTTGGAACTTGATAACCTCAGGAAAAAAATGAGATTTTGTCGAGGTTTGCCTGAACTGGAAACTTTAGCTCTTATAGTAGTGAGCAGAAATAAATTCTAGGCACAAAGAACCAGAAGATGCTGTGACTCATAAGTCTCTACATTGTCCAATGAACAGAAGAAACTGTCCTTTAAAAACACCATTCCTCATTTTAAACAAGCTGTAGCATTTCATCCTCACCATATCACTAAGGCAAAATCTTGTATAGGTTATGGTCATCAATCAAAGTTCCTGTTAAAAGTTCTTTCTATTTTAACTACTCTAGAAATTTTTATTTAGGGGATTCAGTTCACTGAGCCAGATCATTCCATACTAATGCAGCCATCATGACCTTTATATTTATTTTCCTCTTTTAAAAAATGCAATATAAACATAAATAAAAGAGAAAGCAGTTCTCATAAAGCTGACTGTCTTTCTGGTTCGGTTTCTTGTCATTGTTGATTTTGTTCACTTTGTGTGTATGTGTGTGTGTGTGTGTGTTTGACAGCCGTTCAAAAAATTTTTTTTAAAATTACTTTCTATCTTTGCTTGTGTAGTGGATGCTATGATATTCCGCCCAGGTCCTCCTTTCAGGACTGGAGCACTCATATCCTGGCCGCGCATGGAGGGGGTTTGCTGGTACATGTTTCCTCTCAGTTGAGTCCCTCCCCAGGAATTGGCCCAAAAAGACCTTGTCAAAGTTTCAACCCTCCCTGAAGGAGGCACACACCTGATAACTAGTCAATGGAAGTAGAAAGCTGTGGCCTGTTTGCCTCAGTGATGGATGACTCTGAAGGGCTGGGGCAGCCTAAGAACTGAGGAATTTGTCGCCTGTAAGTCACAGTTTAGCTCCTCCTTTTGCCCAATTCAACTTATTTCATTACAAAACTCTACTTCTTTCATTGCTTCCTTCATTCCACAAAATTATACATTTCCTTCATTACACAATCTGGAAAGGAGCAGTATCTTAGTAAGCCTAGGAAACTGACCTGAGACAGGTGGTATGAAAAGGTTCTTTTAATGGTGGTGTAGAAAATAATGAAATTCTTCTTTTCAAATCACACCATCATCTCTCCATCTTGGGCACACCTCACTTCAGGTGTAACTTATTGCTTTACATAGAAACTCAAGTTTAGGAAATTTAAGGAAAGAAAGTAAAAGGATATCAGATAGAATATAAGTCTATTTGAAAAGCTTGTGTAAGACTCATTTAACTGCCTGGTAAAGATTGAAATATATTTTCTCTACCTCTTAGATCCTTTATAGCACTCAACCTCACGAATGGCATCTGTGGTCCAGCATAAAATAAATGAAATATCTTGTGCTGCCTACTCTCTGCCTGTTCCAGGTTTTAAACACCTTTCTTTTATGTCTCCATAACTTGTTACTTTTCAGTAGTATCCTATATTTCCTCCTGCTTCCACCCACACTCACCAACATCACATTAATAGTCCAAATTACAAATGTAAATATATCACTCCCTTACCTTCAATAACTCCCTATAACTCACGGGGTAAAAATGATCATTTTTAAGAATGTATGGTATGCAGAGACAATGTAGTCAACACGTACAGCTTTAACCCTGTAAAGACAAGAAGGAGCAATACTTTTTTTAATATAGAAAATGTTTGTACAAGCACTGCTTTTAATTTTAACTTGTCACAACCATTTGCTCAAAAATTCTGGCTTCACCAGAGAACTTTGTTTCAATTGAAATCACTCTAAGTAAAGCATGAGTAATTATGAAAATGTAGTTTTAAGATAATTAGTCAAATAAGAAATCATGCATGTGTTTTCCACTATTTTATCTTCATAAGAACTACATGTTCTAAAGATGGTAAAGGCCCTTAACATGTTGAAGCAATTATCATTTAAATGTATTGTTTTATAGAAATAACCTTGGAAATTCACTTTCCTTTAGATGTCAGAGTGATTAACAATGTCAGTTGAGAATGAATGTTCATAGAATTAATTACCAATCTTTATTTTAAAACATGATAGATTGATAATCAGAAATATGTGTCCTAAACTGTTTTTATAATTAACATATATACATATGATTATTTTAATATACATATTTTAATTACATTTATGAACACAAAGATACATGCATACGTACTTTTAATATAGATATCTCTATAAGATTTTTTTGAATGAGATATCGTGTCTATAGAATATTATATTTCCTAAAATTTAACTCACAATGATTCAGAAAGTGTTTATTGAATATCAGATATTCTGCTCTCCAGAAATTTATAGCATAGCCTTGTCATCAAGAAACTTATTGTCTTATGGAGTAAAATAGTTTTAGATAAAATTCATAAATCTAAAAACAATGAAAGATCTTATCTTCTAAATGGTTAAATTAAAATTCTAAAATTTATAATATAGAAACACATAGATACAGATTTGTACAAAGGAAGAGCTGTGTCTATTAATATTTTTAGTCAGAACTTTCAACAGTTGTTGAAAATAAAGAATTGTGTGTATTTTATAATACAAATTTATTCATGGAATTTATTCATGTCTTTTGCAACATTCTGAGGATCAGTCTTTGAGAAACAATGGTGCAAAATATGTATCACAACTGATTTGTCCACAGGCCATCACAGGTTTTTATTCCTACAAAGTTAATACTGCTTTATGTTCATTTAAACTCACTAATGCTGTCTCAGATACTCTTACTCTCCAAGATCACAAGACCTTTCATTTACAGTGTTTCCTACTAGTGTGTCATGCCAGCTGGAGCAAATTTGGTAGATTTACTTGTAAATCTCAATGCACCCTAACCAGCCCAATTTCCGTACTTAAGATACCAAAAGTTATGCTGGATGCCATCAGGGGTGGTGCAAATGTTAAACAGAAAAAATGAAATTCTGTTCTGCATAGCTGCTCAAAAACTAGAGACTACAGAGCATAATAGAAATAGATTAATTAGCTAAGTCGTATAATGTATTCTGTTGATAATTAAACTGTAAATTATACAATTTTTTCCTTCACCCATTTGTTTTCTAAAAACATTCTAGATAAATAAGTCAAAATACAAATAATTAAATAAAAGTTTACTTATTACAGTAGTATTAAATTTATCATTGCTTTATTTTTCACAGGATTCAAAAGTTTCCAAATAATACTTGTCTTGAAAAGCACTGAAGCATTTTATTTTAGTTTTAAAAATCTAAAACTGCTCCCAAGAATAAAGTTGCTCATTATGAAATAAACAGGAATTTTCAAAATTCATTTTTGAGTCAAATCAAAGTGTTGCACATGGTAGAACTAGGAATCATGGGGGTTATAGCAGTTTATAGGGATGACATACTTAACTACCAACATTACTCTTTTTGAATCTGGTTGTTGAAGACACTATTTCAATTTTCATCTTTAACACACCTCTAAAGCTTACTGAGCACCTCTAACTGCAATTGGAATATGTATTTGAATTTGAACTCAAAGGTTTTGATTGCCAGACATGCTAAGTACAGACAAAGTGATAATCTGTCAATCATTTATATCACTTCATTAGTATGTTAATTGGACTCATTCAACATTTGTTGAGTGTCTGTTATATATTGGCCATTATGCTAGGCACTTATAACAAAATATGTGCTGGCTGATCAATGTTTGACAAACAACTATAATCATATTTAGTGCAGCCTAGTAGTTTTATCATTATGATAAAAAATCATTTTTAAAAAGGCACATGTTCAAAGTTGACATGTATGTACAACTTATTGTGCTAAAATAAAATAACTATTACTAGATTTCTATTAGAATTTATTCTGAAATAGCCAGGAATTGTTTACTTATGTTTCCTCTCCTTGCATTTGGTGTCTCAAGAAGCTTGAATTAGTGGACATAAGATGTTCAACATCTAAAAATATTGTAAAGGACTTTAAATTTGGTTTCATGAAGTACTGATAAATGAAAGATAATTTTTGTTTATATGTCCCTAAGAAACCAAATTAGGACTAGAGAGTAATAAGCATGAAGGAAACAGATTTTCATTCCCAATAAGGAGACAGTATCAGCTGCAAAATGGAACAACTCTCTCACTGGATTGCGATTTCCATTTTCCTGAAATATTCATTCACAGCATTTGCTACAGTGTTATAGAAGGACTATCAAATAAAACTTTCTGCAGTGAAGGAAACAATCTGTATCTGTGCTTCCAATACTGAGTTTCAGATATGAAGCGTTTGAAATGTGAGTGGTGTGACTACGAGCTGATTTTCTAATTTTTTAATTAATAGGAAATTTAATTTTAAATACCCATACATGGCCAATGACAATTATTTTGGATGGCAGTTACCAAATATATTGAAGCAGAAGTCACAAGTAACGTTCAAGATCCCTTCTCACACACAGTTAATGCTTCTGTAATTTTTAAACAATAAAGACTGCCAACAGCAAGACTTGCAGAGCTGCTGAAACACATCCCTTCCTGCCTCCGGTACACAACACTCACAACTTTCTCTAGTGATTTAGTGACCTGGATATTTAAAGTAGTGCTATGTGACTGGGAAGTAAAAAAGATTTTAACATACTCTCCAAATTGAGTGTTTTTGTGAAGTCACATAGTAGGTTGCTTCCTGGGGCGTTAACTTTAAATACCTTCCAAACTGCTTACTGGCCCTAGCGGCCACCTGGCTCCGCGTGGGTGGCTGTTTTCTCCTGTCACTCCTTATGAACTCTGTGAAGTGAGAGCGCTCTGCGTGTGCAGAACAGGCCTGGTTGGCAGAAGTCAGGCAACCATGATTGTGAAAGCTCGAAGTCAGCTTTTCATTTTCAAAATTTGCTGTTTGTGGGATGAAGGAATTATAATCTGCCCACATTGCGGGATTGTTTTCAAAGCAAAAAACTTTTAAGCAGTAGACAGTATTTTTTCACTTAAGGCTTCATTCATAGGCAACTGCCAGAAAGGGGGGAAAAATAAACCTTTTGCCTTTTTCTGGATGTACTACAATACATACTTCTTAAATTGACATACAATTCCAGCCAAAGTGGGCAGCCAAAGCGAAACATTTGTTTTTCCTCTAACAGACTCCATTCTTCTTGCTACATGACTTTTTTCTTAGTTTTCTCTTCCTGCAATCTCTCTTCTCACAACTTTCTATGTGGAAAGCATACCTGATCCTTAATGTGCATGTTAACGCCACGTTTTCCCTGGTTTTCTTTATTCCGTCTACCTTGAGTGATTTTTTGTTTCTGAACCTACTTATGTTTGTGGAGTAAGAAAATAGACATGTTTACCTCACTCCCCTAGATCAAATGCTGCCCCAAGTTGATGGCTCAGATGTACTTGTCACCTCCACGGTGCTTCGAGCACTTCCATGCTAATAATGGATGGAGACAGGTAGGGTGAGTTAGCAAACAAATAACAGAATGAGGGAATGGATGACTGACTAACTGAATGAATGAATAAATGAACAAATGAACTAGTGAATGAAGAGTGAATCCTTAGGAAACAGTTCACTGGTCAAAGTGTTTTAAACCCCAGTTGGAAACATTACTGTTTCCTGGGAACTCCTTACATTGCAAGTTGCACGAAGAATCATAAAAACAGATTTAAAAGCAAAAGAGGACGATTTATTGACTGAAGTAACTTGAATAGTCGGTGGGAGACGAGGCTTCGGTGAGTTGGACACAAGGTTAAAATAACATCGCAGGCTGGGTTCTTTCTTTCTTTTGGCTCTGCTTCCTCTGCTTCCTCAGGGCTCCATGGCGGCTGCCAGGAGCTGGAGCGCCTACACATTTACAGGTTTATGTCTAGTGGAGGACCTATGGATGTCTCCCCAATATTCCCGACACAACTTGAGATGCATTTCAGACCTCTGAAACATGATACGCTGACTCGCTTAGCTCAGGTCACATTCTACTTCCCTGGGACCTGCCTGGAGGTGTAACCCCAACAGACTCAGAACTATAGTGGAGAGAGGATGGCATCTTCCCCACCCTCTACCTCCAACCTACAGGGTCAGGTGCCAGAAGAAGAGGAAATGTGTGCTGAGGAAACAAATAACAAATGCCCATCTCAGCAAATGAAATAAAACCATATTTTAATGGGTCATACTCCAACTGGATTTCATTCAATCCTAATGTAAATTAATTGAGGACCCAGTGAAAGTTGCTTATTAGTATATTATTTTCGGGAGCTATTTTTTTCTCTGAGTAAGAAAATTTATCAGAAGAGGGTGTCATTTGCATAAATCACTGTATACAACAGGGAAGATTTGCATTTCCTCCCATGTGCTTCTTTCATAGGTAGCATCTGTTGGTAGTGATAGGTCTTTTTCACAACTGGTTAATTTTACTGTTGGTTTCTCTCAGAAAAAAAAAAAAAAAGTCTTTTAGCAGGCGTGCCTCAGATCAATAATGACTCCTGGGATGAGAAATGATGCCCTTACCAGGGTATAATTCAGAGCTAAACATCCTCTGAAATGAGGTGTTATTCATAATATTCTTGTTCCTTATATGATTTTGACCTTAAACTTAGTCTTAAATTTATATTTCTGTGTATTCTGCAGAACCAGGCTTTTCTTTGATTTACTTCTAGGAATTACTCTCAGGCTTTAATTTATTTATTTAAAAAAATCCCTTCTTTTGTTATTGTAGAAGGCAACATAAGCTGCTAGGTAAGAGTGCAGGCCTTGGAGCTGGATTTTTCCCCCCATATACAACCCTTAATTAAACATGATACAATTTAGTTCCCTGCTCTATAAAATATAAATAATGTTAAAGAGTTGTTGTGAGGACCAAATAAAGGACATAAAGGACATACAAAGCATAGTATTTAGCATAGAATAAATGCCAACTATTATGGGCATCATGATTGTCATTATCTATTAGTTAGCTGAATAGCCTATAATAAAGGTAGATATCTGAGAAATTACTTATTTTTTAAAACTATTCATGTTCAATTTACTATAAAACATATAATTGGCAAACTGTGGGCTATAAGGTGACAAAATACTAAAAATATTACACGTCATTAGTTAATGCTTATATTTTTACCCTTAACATTTTATTCATTCCCAGTAATTTCCTAATTCTATTACCAAATCTGATTATTTATATTTGTCTTCTTTCTCAGTTTTTACCCTCCTTTTCTTACAGGGGCCACATCACAAGATGAAGTCTAAGCCCCATCAAAGGTATGTTCCTAAATATAGAGACCGTAATGCATCACAAAGACTTATACTCCTCTGATCATGTCTTTATATACTGTCTCATGGCATCACTACCACCCTGCCTTGGTTTTCCTGAAGCTCATTCTAACATAGTGAAAAAACAAACAAAGATATGGCAACTAGTAGAATTATGAGTTACTCAATTTGAGTAAGCTGGAAACACTGAATCATCTTAATAAGATTTGAACCACAGTGTTGTGAATATGCTTTGTAATTCTCATTTCCAGTATTTTAATTTAATAGAAGCAATCATGTTTCTCTTTCCTATACCCCTCATGAACTCAAGTCATATTTACTAATATTTATTACTATTTGTCATATATTTTGCTAGATGCTGGGGTACAACCCTACAAAAATATCTCTTCAGAAAGTTAGTTGCTTTGTTTGATGCTTTAAACAGAAAAATAAAAACAAAACCTTAAATACACTGTGATCACTTCTGTGGTGTTTATCAGGACTCACAGGAGTTCACTTGAAGGAGGGAAAGGAGATAAAAGTCCAAGGCAGGGAATTTATGTAGACACCAGATTATTAAGGCCCTTGTATGAAATGGAAAGGCTTTTGGACTTTGTTCTGTGTGTAAAAGGGAACTAGTAAAGGATTTTCTTTAGACAAGATTTGTGTTTGAACAACATCTCTATGGTTGTATGAGATAATGCAGGGAAAGAGAGAGGCATATGAAACTCAGTTAGGTGATCATTAATGTATCATAAGTGAGAAGTAATTGTTTTCTGTTTAGTGAAGTTACAGAGATTTGGACTTGAGGGAAAAAATAAGACAGGACTTGATGATGGATTGAAAGAGAGAGAAGAGCCAGAAGTCTACAAGGTTTCTTGTTTGAGCAAGTACATGGAAAATCAAAGCACTCACTGAGATAGAAATAGTAGAGAAGGCCAGTTCTCTGTAATCCATTCTTCCATCTCCAATCAGTCATCTTCAACCCTATAAAATGATCTTTATAAAACAATTTTTATCATAAAAACCTCTACATAAAAATTCAATGGATAAACACCACTCACAGAACAAAGTCCAAACACTACATCAAGTATCTGCATAATTTGTTTGCAACTCACCTTTTATTTCTCTCTCATACTTTTCCCTAATCAGTCTCTTAACCTGTGTGTGTGTGTGTGTGTGTGTGTGAGAGAGAGAGAGAGAGAGAGAGAGAGAGAGAGAGAGAGAGAGAGATTTGGCTAATAATTAATTCTTCTGAACACATTGTCAGCTAGGAAATGCCTCTCTATTCTTTATGGCTAGTTAAAATGGTACACCTTCAATCCAAGTTTCCCTGAGGTCTCAATGCCAATTTAATTACATCCAATTCTTTGGCTTTCATTGTAGCCACCATAATTTATTTTTAAAAGTATAATGTTGCACCATCAAACTGTACTTGCATGTCTTTTTGCCATTAGACAGTGAATTCCAACATGGTTAAAGTTAACTTACTCTTGTACCGCACCTGCCACTATAGAGCAAGTTCTCAATAAATGTTTAATGAGTAAACTAACAGGGGAACAGGTGTGTCAGAATATGTTTGGACATAGAGTTGCCAATGCAGGCCCTCTGTGATCCAACTCTGTGCAGTTTTCTAGTTCATTTTGTTCAGAATTCTGTAGTGACAATGACCAGAAAGACAGTGATTCATATTGATAAAAATAAGAAAGATCCCCCCCCAATTTAGTGTTAACATTATTCATTGCTATAATACTATATACCATTGCCCATTCATCAAATAACAACTTATTTGAAATATCAAATATTTTCAATGTATTGTCTTAAATCTGACTTGTAATGTTGTCCAGATGCTGCCAATACTCAGCCTTACACATCAGAAGTCCTTTATTCAAATTTACATGAAATTTTATACAGCACAGTTGATCTGAAATTTCTATCATTGATGAAATTTGGCATCATCACATAACTATTTAAAGGACCCTTGTTTAAGTTATGCATTTTTCAAATAAATGTACACAATGTATAAATTATATTTAATATATTGGTCTTTTTAACCATTGTTAGAATAAGTTTTATGTTGTGATTTTTATATGGGTGGCTTGTTTACTATAACGTGCCTAGACGATAAATGACCACTTACAAATCTGATTGGCTCTTGAACTTGAAAATAGTCTTTATATTCCAGTTATATGCGCTGCTCTTTTCCCTTATGAGAGAATAATAATGCAAATATTATGATTCTTATAGAATTATAGGCGATAGATATGTTCTCAATAATTATATTCTTCCAGAATACAATATACTTAAAAATTGAAAGCTTCCCCAAGGAACAAGAAAAATACATAAAATTAGATGCACATAGAGGAAGATATATTCGGACACTGTCTCTACAAATTTGTTAAAATATAAAAGAATAAATACTTTTAAAAATTTTACGGATCATTGGTTTTTAAAATGTATTTTCAAATTTACATACAAATCTTACTAGTGAATGCAAATACCTAAAATGTCATTTTGAGTAATGGTATTTTATTAATATTGCATTTGATTGAAATCCATGGGAAAATATCAAGATTGACTATACGTATGAGTAGGATAATTTGAAATGTTTGCAATAGTTCACTTATTTTCAGTGATTCTGCCCTCCTTCTCCACTATAAAATGAGCTGGAAAAGCTTAAAAACTATTGACATCTACTTCTTGCCAAGCTTACAAGTTATCACCTTTGAATATTTTAGTGGTGCAGTCCTTTCATATCTTACATTAGCCAAAATGATCAACTGATGTTTTAATAGATGCATATTTAGATATACCCAAATTTTATCAATATCTTTGCATACTTACTGCCTTTCAGTACATATTTCTTGATTAAATCTGCTTTTTCCTAAAATGCATATTTTAATGCTTTTAAAAATGATGTTCTGGGAGAAGATTTTTTATTATTATTATTTCAGTTAATATATTTAAAAAGATGTTTGGGATTAAATGAACAACCCCTCCCACACATATATAATGACTATTCTATTAAAATAATGATTGTTCATATCAATTGTATTCTTCCTGAATATGCTTATTCTTTGACTCCATATTTCCCAAACTATTGAATTTTTTCACCTTTAAAATGTATTACTGTCTTCCCCCCTTCCTTGTCTAATGAAGAAGCAGAATAATACAATAAGAATGGTGTCTGATTCAGAGATAATTTGAAGGGATCTAGCTTGTTAGGCTGCATGAGGGAAGCAGTAGGGACTGATCCTATTTATAAAGTGAATTTCCACTAATGTCGGTGGTTATTGAATAATTCATAAAATAAAAAATACTGCTCATCAATAGGGCCATTGTACTTTTTCAGAGTCAATTTTCTAAATATTTCTTGAAGCCTTCTCTGACATGGGACAACAATGGTTCCAGTACTAATCAGTATGCAATTATAAATGCCACATTCGAAGATGGTCTTGACTTCCGCGTTTCTCTAGTGTCAGCTAAAATAGTCTTCTTCAGTCTAAGGAAACGAAAGGGTCTTCCTCTCCACCAGAAGCTATCTCATTATGTAAAGAACAGTGATTAACTGATTATGATGAATAAATTAATCTCCATGGAGATGCACAAATTCAGACATTTCTAATTAGTATAATTTTCATGGGACAACTAGAAAAATTCTCTGTTCTTATTAGCAATGATTAACAGAACAATACCTAATCTTGGCAACTTCCTAAAAATTATTAGAATCACCCTGAGGACACAGATTAAGGAATTATAAAATTATAGAAATGTTGTTAAAAAACTAACTGTAAGCAATAGCCAAACAACAAATTGTTTCTACTTTGAAATATTCTCTTCTTCCTTTTTTATGCTTATCATCATCACCATCATCATTATCATCACAACTGATACCATTGAGTATTTTGCAAGTTTGACTTGCAAAATGCTATGCATTTTATATAATGAATTAACTTTTAAGCCTTACAACAGTCCAATGAGGTCATTGTTATTATTGCCTCCAATTTAATGAACATGTTCAATGGAAATTTCATTTTGCCTGGTCCTGATTAAACTCCAATTTCACTAGAATCACTGGGTTTAAGAAATTATCATTAATATTTTAATTTATTTTCATATTTTTATGTGAACACTTAGAACTGTGTTCAAATTATTAAATTATATAAAAGAAAGAAAAAATTGTTTTGAAAATATTCAATGTGCCACGTGTCTAGATGGCACACACTTTCACTACAGGTTTAAAATAATAATTCTTTGATTTTATTTTGATCAAAAAATTATAATGAAAATAAAGACTAGAACAATGATAGAATAGTTTTCATGAGATTTAAGACAGAAATATACAGACATATTGCATTCACAATAGAACTGAAAATTCTCTAAGACAGGGCACATCATAGAAAACAAGATTTGAAATTTTGAATCAAATGTGATTGAAAAAAATCAGAAAAATAACTTAAAAGAGAACATAAAGGGAAATAAAAACATTTTAAAAACTGATCTTCCTTATCATCATATGAAATTTCTGTGTGAAAATAAATACATTTATATGTATGGCCCAGCAGGAAAGGTGGAATACTCTGAAATGTTTTGATCCATAATAAGTTAAACTGTAATTTTCATAATGAAAGAGGTGTCTTTTCTATGAAAACATGTCTACAATATTCATATAAATTTCCAAATCCTGAATGGCTACCTGAATTAATTTTCAAATATTGTTTCCCTATAGAATTTCACAAAAATAAGTTTGCCATTCAAGACGATGTGAACAAATTATATTGTCAGACTATTTAAAGTTCACCATGAGTAAATATGAACATCAAATATAAAAAAGAAAACATAGGGTGTGCACAGTGATAGTGTAAATGCAATAGTCACTTTGTGAAGATAAATAAGCAGAGTACCTATGCATGTGAATTTTTGGTAACAAATTATTATTACCAAACAGACTTGGAAGAGTAATGGAGTAACAGAAAACCAAAGGCAAGGGAGTGTGTCACACTCACAAGAGATCTATAATTAGATATTGGGGACTAGAAGGATTATAAATCTAATTCTCTACATTAATACATTCTTCAGAACACTCAAATCTTAAACAATTTATTGATCTCAACTTAGATTTCTTCTGTCCCAGGATCTCCTTCTGATTATTTGAACTAGTGAGATATCTCTGAAGTGATCAATCTAAAGCTTCATTAAGGGATACCCAACATTGCCCCTATAGAGTTCAGGGACTGGCGAAGTTTCTCTGTAAAAGGCCAGATAATAAGTATTTTAGGTTTTCTGGGCCAAGGGAAACTACCCAAATCAAACTCTGATTGAAAGCAGCCATAGATGATGTCAACATCTAAAATGATTGATGTCAACAATTTAATTAAAAAATGGGCAAAGGACCTAAATAGACACTTCTCCAAAGAGAACATACCGATGGCCAAGAGACATATGAAAAAATGCTCAATGTCTCTAATCATCAGAGAGATGCAAATTAAAAACACAATGAGGTATCACTTTACATGTGTCAGAATGGCACCATCAACCAGTCAACAAACAGCAAGTGCTGACAAGGGTGTGGAGAAAAGGGCACCTAGTACACTGCTGGTGGGAATGCAGACTGGGGCAGCCACTGTGGAAAGCAGTATGGAGTTTCCTCAAAAGATTAAAAATTGACCTGCCATTTGACCCAGGGATCCCACTTCTAGGCCTATATCCTAAGGAATCCCAAACACCAATCGCAAAGAACTTATGCACCCCTATGTTCATAGCAGCACAATTTCCAATAGCTAAGATCTGGAAACAGCCCAAGTGCCCATCAGTAGATGAGTGGATAAAAAAGCTGTGGGGCTTTTACACCATGGAATACTACACAGCTATAAAAAAGAAAGATCTTTTTTCCTTTGACACAGCATGGAGGGAACTAGAAAGTATTATGCTAAGTGAAATAAGCCAGTCAGAGAAAGACAAGTACCACATGATCTCACTTATATGTGGAATATAATAAACAAAATAAACTGATGAACAAAATGGATCCAGAGACTTAGAAGCATGGAACAGACTGAGGGATCTCAGGGGGAAGGTGGAGAGGGGATGGGGAGAGATTAATCAAAGAACTTTTATGTTTATAAGCATAACCAATCAACACAGACACTCGTCTGGGGAAGGTCTGGGGATGGGGTGGATGCAGGGTGGAGGGGATCAATGGGGGTAAAAAGGGGACATCTGTAATATTTTCAAGAATATTCAAACAAACAAACAAAATAATAAAATAAAAATAAAATTACATAGTAAAAAAACAAAGAAAGAAAAAAAAAAAAGGAAAGAAATCTTTAAATATAAACCCAACATAAACCCAGCAAAGTATGTACAAAACTGTGAGTAGAAAACTATTAAACACTGTCAAAAGACAAAAGTATAGGATCACAATTCTTTTCATTAGATTCAGCATAACCTCAATAAAAATCTCAGCAAATATCTTTGCAGACTTTGGCAAAATGTTTTTAAACCTTGAGTAGTGCAGACAACACTGAGGAACGATTTGAAGAACTCATCTTTCCAATTTCAAGTTTTTAGATAAGGTGACAGTGATCGGGAGAGCATGGTATTGGAGAAATAATAACACAGATAAATAGAAGAGAGAGTCCACAAACAGACCCATGAAAAAAAAATAAAAATAAATAAATAAATAAGAAAATGGGTCTGGCTGTCTTTCAAAAAAATTTATTAAAACAAAAATACAACAACAGAATGTAAGCTGGATTTAGCCAAAGGGACATAGTTTGCTGACCCCTGATTTAGATAACCATTCACTAATAAGATTAATATTAATGTTTCCCTAGTGTTAAGTAGCAGGAATTGTTTCAGGAAGTTTATACTTTAACATGTAAAAAAAAGAATACTTCGTAGGTAGTAGAAACTATTATACCCTGTATTCATTTTCTAATCAGAATTCTGCAGGACTTCACATTGTACATGCCTTTAAGTAGTTCTTAGAATGGAATAGTCATGTCCAGTTCCACAACATGGATTCATTTTGAGAAATGCATCATTAGGCAACTTTCTCATAGTGCGAAAACCACAGTGTGCACTTATACAAACCTAGGCAGTATAGCCTACTACACACCTAGATATACGATATGCCACTGCGAATGAGTTCCCTTGTTGATTGAAATGTCTTATTGGGCCCATGACTGTAATTTAAAACTGGTAAGATACAACACTAATTAGCTGCCTTCAATTCCCTCTAACAGAAACAGTAAAATGCAGTTGATTTCTACATTGGTGGTCAGAGAAATTTTGTTAATTTTTTTGGGGTCTCTATATCTCCCCCTCTTTCCCACCTCCAGCTCTGCTAAAAAATTAACTAAGTTAACTCTGTTTTGTAGCAGATGTAACACTACATAACTAAAGTTTGATTTTTCTTTGGGATATTTTATTTCACTTTTTTCTATTCAAAAGAAGTTTTCAGGGAAATGAGTAATACAACTATTAAACTTTTTCCTTCTGCTTGAAAGACAAAAACACAGCATTTAAAATGAGATCAAATAGGGCATTTTAGTCAATTACAGAATTATCTTAGAAACATTTCTTGCTTAAAAGACATTGAAAGTTTTCAAACTGAAGTAATGAAGATCATGTCAAATTCAGAAATAGTATTGTGCTGGAAGTGTCAGGTTACTCAGCAAATACAGTTCTGTTTGGTGCCACTAAATAGTCTCCTTTGTCAATAATGATTTGAGAAGAGTGAAATGGAACAGCTGTGTTTCACTTGTGATGTGGACTCATGGAAATGAACTTTGTGATGGCTGTTAAATCCTGTGAATCTTAGGACTTTACCATTTAAACGATGTCCATACCTTTTCACTTCTTGGCTTTCATGATTCATGGGTGGCTGAATTAATTAAAAACTGCAGCCTAGCTGGTTTTGCTAACATAAGAATTCCACCTGGAAAAGTCCATAAATTATGCAACCAAGAACATGTAATTTTTTGTCCAATTGAAATTTACCTAATTCAGTTCTAGATACTGCTGTACAACAATATGTATATAGTTAACAATGCTGTACTGTGTACTTAAAATTAATTAATAGGGTAGATTTTGTGTTCTTTTTCACAATTTGAAAAAAAAAATGTGTACAGGTAATTCAAAAAGGGTGGTAGCTATATTTCTGGTCTTATAAATTGTTATTTCTGAGGAAATGATAACAATTCACTTATTTAAGTGCCATTTTTGTTCCTGGATAAAAATCATCCTCTTAGTCTATCAGAAGGGTCACAGTCACAGAGAGGTAAATTAAATATTTAACTTATTGTTCTTGGTCAAGGTCAAAAAATAAAAAAATAAAAGAGGAGAACTTGACTAACATTACAAACCATTGTCTTACAATATTTAGAAATGTCTACCATTACACGTGTTACACACATGCTCATTTTTTTTCACATTTTATCACATCCTTAAAGCAGACACTGACACAGAACTATGAATAAATGTGCATCATGATGAATGATAAATATTTGAATATTTTAGAGTGTACCTAAGCTTTTGTCTTAATGTTTGAATGTTGCCTTGTAGCTGCAATAAATCTTGCACTAAAAAACACACACAAAAAAACAAAAATAAAACAGACCAAAGTATACCATTTGTGATTATAAATTATTTAAATAATATATTCAGTAAAGAAAGCCATGTTTTATGTATATTTAAACAAAATTTCAAAAATTTGATGGAATTTTTCTTTACTCAAATTTGAGACCGCAGACTGCTGGCAGACCTATGTGTTCTGGCTGCGTGATTGCCAAAAGAACTCCTTCTGATCAGCATGGTAATGGCACTAAACAAATGCCTGATGATGACTGCTTAAAATGTACCTTTTTGTGTAATAGCACTAATTATCAGCCACACTTTACAATGAGTAGGTAATCGCTATTAATTTCTTTGGCATTCACTCCAGTTACATTAATCACAATGAGCTCATTTGACTTTAATGTGAACTATAATATGTGATGCCATAGAAATTCCATCATAATTTAACAGCAAATAATGTTCACTGATTGGGAAGCACTTCAGCGTCCCTCATAGAATGTGAAGCCTTCATAGTTGTCTCCCAAATGTGAATCGCTGTCCCTTGACCCTTGGTAATAAGACGTGTTTATTAAAATATAAGAAAAGTCTGAGAAAGGCTTATAGCAAGCCAAGGGATTAAAATCTCAAGAAAAAGATGATGAAAATGCTGCCTTTTAGTTATGTGGCAATAATGATAAGAGAATTGTCGCAACAGTTCAAAGGCACGCTTGCCACTGGGATGATTAAGTGAGAAGTCAAGGCACAGATTTCCAGGCTCCGTAAGTTGCTAGCTATATTATTTTTACACTTGACAATTTCTATAAGCATTATTTTCTTCACCTCTAAAAATGAGGAAAATTTCAGTGCTCACATTATAAGAGTTTTGAGAGAATTACAGATATGGAAGCATTAAGCACAATGTAACTCAATAAATGTTTAATAAAAGTTAACTGTTAATATTAATATTAATGAAGGGTAAACTTTAAGTAGGTGAGATCTATGGGATTTTTGTTGTTTAAGACATCTGTGATAAAGTGATACATTTAAAGCTTTCTTCCATTAAATAAGCCAGGCTTAGTTCATTCCTTTTTTTTACCATGAAAAACGAGATTTCCCTCCCTGGTCAGGTCGTCCTGTACACCAAAAAGGTTGTGGTGCCAGTCCCTCGGGGCACAGGCCTAGGCTGAGGGCTCCATCCCAGGCAGGGCGAGGATGGGAGACGGCCGATGGACGCTTCTCTCCCACACTGATCTCTCTCTCTCTCTCTCTCTCTCTCTCTTCTCTCTCTCTTCTCTCTCTCAAAAATCATTAAATTAGCCTAGAGTGAGGATTCAAAAAAAACCACAGAATAAGATTATGAGATTTCCCCACAAATAATAAGCTTTGGCCCTGCAGTGGGTGGGACGGGGTTAGTAAGGCAGCCACCTGCTGCCTAGCTTCACCTTTTCCACACAGCGTTTCCTGTGTGTATCAGTCTGGCGCTCATATCAATGAGCTACTTGTGCTTTGTTTTTTTCTCTTCGTATCCATCTTACCTCTTTCAATTTCTTTGAGTTAATCAGAGAAATGCTTCTTCCCCTAAGTGCCTTGTTTAAAGCATCTTGTTATGTCAAGCTAAGTAATGTCATTTATAACAGAGGAAGAGAGCTGTTTTCCAAGGAACGCAAAATATCCCTTGCAAACTGACAGGTATTCCTGTTTGCTGACTGGCCGAATTTAAATTGCCTCCTTTGGCACACGCGTTCCTGACGTGGCCTTCTTTCTGTACTGGGTGCTGCTTCTGACAACATCTCTTTGCATATGCATGTCATTAAATAACTGCTGCTGTGCTTTATGTTTTGTTTAGCTGTGTATATACTTTTCAATTTGTAAAGTATCTTTTTTCCCAGGGCCCAATCTATAATGTTACAGTCTATGGAGAAAGTAATACCTGGGTAAGCCCTTCCTCTGTTTTCTTATCTATTACAGGAAATTATTGTTGTATCACATGACATCATGATCATTCTACCCCCAGGATTTACTGGTATATTTGGAAATTTGGAGCAAACTTTTTTTCTTTCTCTTTGATTAAATGATTTAGAACAAGATTTTTTTTCTTTTTTGTGCACACTGGTAGCATAATCTATTTCATCAGTTTAACCTTCCATATAGTCACTCAAAATTACTGTAGAAACAAAGCAAATCTTATGTCAGAAGAAAGGATACAATATAAAATAAGGGTTAATGAAAGTACATTTTAGAAATAGGAAGTAAGATTAGAGGTGACATATTATTATCAGCCATGAGGGATTCTTCAGGCAGTCAGGAAAAAACATACACAACACTCTTCCGGTTTTGTCATCATACCAGACTTCCATTTACTAATGAATTCAGAAATAATTGTCACCTTAGGGCTCTATAGAGTAGCATGAATTAGACTGGATAGCTATGAACACTACTCTAGGCCAGCAACCCACAGTTTGCCTGAAAGCAAGCCCAGGGTCAAACAAAACTCACATGGATTCTTTAAGCTTTTAAGAGCAATTAAAAGAAAAGAGATTTCTAAGAACTCTGGTTTAATTTTAACCTCTAGTACATGAACCCTATCCCTGTTCACTTATCAGAATCTGGTAACCCACTTAGCTATATAAGCACATAAATCTTTTTATATAACTTGTCATCCAGTATAATCACGTCAGCTCTATTTGCTTAGAATAGAGGCTCTTGCTGTCTTAGAGTGATGACTCAACCACTGAGTAGAAACAAGGAGATAAATTACACATGTGGAGACGCAGCAACTAACACACTTGATTGATTAGTTGATGGGGATAAATAAAAGATGGTTTTAAAGAGTTGTGGGGCAGGTATTTGTGGAATAAAGCTCAGAGGTTTGTGGCTTCAAAGCTTTCAAGTGCTTTTTATCTGTATGAAATTACTGAAGTAGCAATTGAGTTCATGTAATTTAACAGTTATTTCAGGATTGTGGGAAACTATTAGGAAATATAAGCGATTGTTACTAAGACATTTTCTATACTAGCCCATGGTCATCAGCCAGGCTCTTTTTGTCTGCAATGGGACAAAGTTAGTAGAACGTAAGCTTCCTACAATATAAGCTTCGCAGGGCAGAATGCTTCTTTGTTTTTGCTTTTGGGTATAGTCTGAGAGCAGACACAAATGCCTGGATTATATCAAGTGCTCAAGAAATACATGTTGATTGAATGAAATTTGTCTCTAGGACATTATGTGGTACATAGTTTTCCTCAGTCTGATGCTAGTAGCTTAAGCATTGATGTCCTTGTAAAAAGTTATCTAGTTCTTTTAATGATGGGGTGTCAAAAGAGAGTTTCCATTTCTTTCCTTTGTGTCTATAGAGACTGGACAAAATTATTCTGTATTGAGAATTAGTTAAACACACGGGCTCTATAGCTGGATTGCTTGGGTTCAGATCTCAGCTCTTTCTTTTACTAGCTGTGTAACCAAGGTCAGCATACAAACCTCTGTGAGTCTGCTGTTATAGCAGAAAAAGGGTTCAGTAACAGCCTAACTGAGCGAGGAGATGGTGATTTAAAATGTGTAGAAGAGAAGCTAGCACATAGCCTTCAATCAAGCATAGCCAGTCTTACTGTTGATACTGAAGTGGAATATCTACATTAATTTTTTTCATGCTGAATATTCCCATTATTCACAGGTTAAAGGTAAATTGTTTTCTTGGCAATTGAGAATTATCACATTGCTTTAGATATTAATTATATTTATATAGCTTATTTATATTTATAAAGTATTATTATAACTTGTTTGTAGTTCTGTATTTCCCATCCTAGACCCCTGCTTTTATAGACTCAAGACTTTGCCTTACTTATCTCTGTATACCTAAAAAACAATTTCCTGTACATAGATGCTCCTAAAGTATATTTTGACTGATTAATAAATGAATGAATTCATCAGTATGCAAGTATTTGAGATCTATATACACAGATCAGCCCTTTTTTTCCTTTGGTGCACACACTAGATTACTTGCTCTGAAAATCATTATTATACAAAATAAAGATTCAAAGAAATTTCTTACGTTCACCTTAATTGTCGGATGCCAGTATTGTAAAGGTTATATATTTGTGTATCTACAATGGTATATAGAAATGTTTTCTCACAAATAATTTTTAAACTTTGAAATTTCATCAAAAAACATTATAAAGAAAAAGTTAAACTTCTATATTCTAAACATAAAAATGACTTGATGAAAACAGAACCGTTTCATGAAAGGTATTTGGTATAAAGTTTCATTGTTTCTGTTTATAGTTGAGATCAGAAAGAATTACTAGAATTTAGATATGCTATTACAAAGATAAAATCCCTCAGATAAATAACTCATTTTACTCAAGATAGCCTGTCTCAATGAAACTGTAGTGTTTGCCATAATGTACTTGAAGTTTAGGTCACTTCATTTTCAATTACAAAATGTAGGAAACTTCTTTCGATATTAAAAGAAAAAAATATTTAAATATTGTAAGAGTGGACTTTGAACAGTAATTCTATTTTCTTAATCACAGAACTTATTTCTATATATTGAAAGCAACAAGTTTATGTAGCAATATGTTTAGTTCATCCTCAAAGTAGTTGTTACTTTATATTGAAGAATCATGTATGTAATTTCTTTGGGGAGCAATGTTTTTAAAATTTTGATGCACTTAAAGTCACAGAAAATGTCAGATGCTTTCAAAATTGTGAGAGACAGATTCATGTTCAACAAAAGCTTTCAGAAATTCAATCTTTAAGTAAAGCAACAAAACTGAGATTTGATGCATTTTTATACTCTGTTATTACCTTCTCAGCACCTATGACGTTTTGACACATCTTTTCTATGATCATAAGCATTTATATCTTATTTCTCAATCATTTTTTTTACTCAATAAAAAAATATAAAAACCTAATTCAATACATCTAAAGAAAATACAGTTTTGATTATATTCAGTATCTTGCTATTATTTTTGGTGATATTTCATTTTATAATAGATTAAACTATAAGATGAAATTATTTGGTATATTTTAAAATTATGATTAAAACAATGCAGAAAGTCTTGCATATTTTTGTCAAATTATTAAAATTTAATCACATTAAAAAAATTCAAGTGATATGATAATTATAAGGCAAATTAAAATAGTTGATGTTATTCTTCCAGTCTTAGTAAATAATTTTTGTCAGTATTTGGATTTTAGGTGCAACATATAAACAATCATATATTGAATAGTATTTAAAAAAAAAGTCTTCCTAACTCATTGTTTCAGCCTTATAAATGAGTTGATGTTTTGACTTATGCACAGTCATTTCATAATTTTAAATTTTGAAGTAGTTTTTTTTTCCCCCCATGAAGAATAATCCATGTTCTTATATGTTACAGTGGACACAACACAAATAAGTAAAATGTCTCATTCCAAAGCAGTGAATGCACTGTATCATTTAGGTTGCTGTTGTTATTGCTTGTTTTAATTTTGGGGTTGGCTTGCTAGTTCACTCTTCTGTTATGTCATAAACTGGTTACAAAAAGGTTAATGTACATCATTTAACTACCATATTCTCAGAAATTTTACTTAAAGTTGTAATTAACATTTCTTACTTTAAAAGATTTTTGTCAAAATTGCTTATAAATAATGATGTATATAAGAGACAATACATATTAGAGTTTTGCAAAGGTGGCAGACACTCTATTAATTTATTTTGTAGCTTCTATCATTTCTTTTTAGGAATTCCAGTGAAATGTTTTCTTGTTTATACTCTATCTGTGTGCAGTGAAATTAAAAGATACTAGAAAAACATTTTAAAATCACTTATAAATAAATATTTTACTTTAAAAAGCATACACTCTTTAATAATCACATGAAACTATATTTATTTATTCAAAGTTCTTAAGCTCTGTTTGTCCTAAGTAAAAATATTGTTATCTTTATGATGTTCCTTTTAGAGGTGATGGATGCCAGGATCTGTATATGAAGTGTAAAATAATTGATAACATGAAAAGAAAGAACACAGTCTCCTGCAGAGATTAAGTGTCTTTAACACCAGGACTAGCTTGTCTTGTCTGTGTTTGGAATAATAGATTCTTCCAGTCTTGCATGACATTCTGATGACAGTCTTTATCTTGCATTGTCAGTTAAAATGTGGGGAAGAGTTTCCTTGAAATTTCCCCAAAGTACCAGATATGCTGCAATTCCCAGTGTGCATTTATTTGCAAGGCGGGACCGGAATCAGCTCGCACACTAAACTACTCAGTCATACGACAGTGACCAGAGAATCTCACCAATGTGAACTCACCCACTGTGCTCTTCCAAACACATCCCCTAAACTGTTATCTAACATTTGGACATTGAAGGTTTTCTACCTCTAAATAAAGAAACATTCTGAACAGTTAATGTTTCATTTTAATATTATTCTTGTCTAGTGTTTAAGAAACAATTTAAAATATTGTAACCATAAGGAATTTATTGAATACATTTTGAGCAACAGACTCTGAACACATATGCACATTTTAAACTTTATTTATTTGCCGATATATTAAGAACATCTGATTTCAAAAAATTATAGTAGCTGTCATAAAATAATTAAAGATTTTTAAAAGATTTTTTAAAATAAAAGTAAGTTAATAAAATCACTACTAAAATATTATTGTTTGCCTTTACTAATCTTTATTGAAAGTGTTTATAATATTTGCTTAATTCAGGCAATAAATTTTATAATGGCTCACATACCCAGTACAAGCTATACCATAACAATAACACAAATTCAATGAAAGGTAAATTTCATATATGAAATTATAAGCGAAATGTACTACTGGTGTTATACATTAAAATAAATTCACTTTAAAAATCTTATGAGTTTTATCAGAAGGAGTTAGAAAATAGTCAAAGATAATGCAAGAAATGTGACTTGTATAATTCTTCATTTTTGTTACTACTTTTAATTCAAATTAAAATAGACGTACAGGAGGTGTGTTAGATTAACAGAACCAAACAATAAGCTCATAAATAGTATTATAGCTTTTTTTGTCCTTCCAATGTATTATAAGCTTTTATTTATTTATTCTTTTTACATGTACAATTTATTTTTATTTTTTTAATGTTTCTTTATCTTTATTGTTGAGACCATTACAGATGTCCCCCTTTTAATGCCACTGATCCCCTCCACCCCACATCCATCCCACCCCCAGGCCCTCCCCACACCAAAGTCCACATCCATGGGCCCTGCCCATAAACACACAAGTTCCCTGATTAATCTCTCCCCACCCACAACCCCCTCCCTGCCTTCCCTCTGAGATCCCTCAGTTTGTTCCATGCTTCTATGTTACTGGATCCACTTTGTTCATCAGTTTATTTTGTTTATTATATTCCACATATAAGTGAGATCATTTGGTACTTGGAAAGCAGTATTATATCTTTTTTTCATAACTAAAAAAATATATTGGACTCTTTAACAATAATCTCACCCTAGTTTAGCTGCATTCTTATGTCCATATAAATATTAGGTAAAATTCCAACTATATTTATACTTATTTTGACCTTCATTATATTCCTACATTTACTAATGATACTTAAAGATGAGATCATGGGTATCATTGAATGGCAGAGTAAGGTTTTTCTTAATTTATCTCTCGCTTTTCACACAGATCACATTAATTCTACCTGCTCTGTATCTTCCATCACTTTGATATTGTCCCCCTACTTGGAATTCTTGATTACTTTCTTGCCACCAAATATGATGCATCTTTAAAGATTTAGTTACATTTTTCTCATTCATCTACCATCCATCCATCCATCCATCCATCCATCCATCCATCCATCCATTCAACAACAAAGCTCCTTAGAATTCATATTAAGTAACAGGTGTCTGTCCAAGTTTCAACAGTAAACAAGACACAGGTCTTTCCTTTGGGGAGATTCCTCAAAGGTTCAAAACTTACCCTGAGACATATAATGTGGAAAGAGTTCTCTCTTCAGTACAAATGCTAAAGCCTTCAAGTCTGTGAAATTTTTCTCATTGAATTTATCCAGCCATTTGTGATAACAAATATATTTTCATGGCATACTTTGCCTCTAAAACTAGATCATAAACACTTTTTCCATAACACTGCAATCAGTGGGGCATTACACTCAGCTGGAACTCATAAATATTTGTGGAATGTTCTCTTGGCCCAGATCTCCTTTTCCCTAGATATCTATTTTGCCTAAATTCTCATTTTATTTAGGTTTCTGCCAAGTATCACCTTACCAGAAGGGACTTTCAAAGCAGCACTGTCTAATATAGTAATTCCTACCTCATCACTCTCTATCCTCTTACCTTATTTTATACCACATCACATATCAACTACCTGGCATATGAAGTAATTGTTAAGCAAAGACTTTGCCTGTACAACTGTGTTATATATCTAATGTCTCATAGTGGCTGGCACATGTTAAATGCTCAGTGAATATTTATGGAATTAATGAGAGTGGTTAATTATTTCCAGTCAAAAGCATTATTTTATTATATTTTTGTTAGGAGTAAAAAAATCAGGAAAAAAAATCAATGTCATTCTAATTTATAGAATATACTGTTTCTCTTAGATACAAGTTAAAATATTGAAAAATTATTTCAAATTTTATAACTATGTTTTCAAGTAAAAGTAAATGTGCTATATGTTGATTGGATCATGAAAATGTAAACTGTCTAGCTCTCACTTGAACATTGACAACTTTCTATCCTGAGGATAGTATGAATATTTTTAAATGCCAAGAGCAAATGTAACTGTACCTCTTGGGATATAGAAAGTCTTAGCTATGTTCACATGCTATTTTTTTTTCAGTGTCCTTAAAAAATAGTAATCTGGTTTATATCCATACTTCATGATAATTCTTATATAAATTCTGGTATTGCTTCATTGTTCATGTAATTTCTCTCCTTTGTTCTTCCACACATACATAGGTTGATTGCATACATTATATATTCCCAGATGTCTTATATAATGCATTTAAACATGTAATGCAGGCTGAACAGATGGCACATTTTACAGTTTCACTTAATCTGTGAAATAATCATTCTAGAATTTGAATACACATTTTTGATGCTAAATTTGTAAGTTTAGAATTCTTCCTAATATGTCATTATATTTGATCCATCTGTAAAGGATGGTGGTATAAATATCCTCTCTATAGGATATGCCTAAATTTAGATAGTACTAATAATGAAAATATAGCCCTTTAGATTTATTTTAAATAGTTGATTTTAAGTCAGTAAAAGACAGAGTCATTAGGTCAATGTTGTCAATTTAGTTAATAGGTAAACATTATCCAAATCCTTACAGATATCTTAAAGTCAATACTTTAAGTGGGATCTAGTCTCTCTACTCTGTCCTTATATTAAAGTGCTGTTTCTCTTTTTGAATCTCTTATTTATTCTGTCCTCTTAGTTATCACTGTGCTGCTAGCTTTCATAAGCATGTATTGTGTCTTGTTTTGAGGGGTTAGCTAGCAGTTGATGATGGCTTTACGTCATGATTTGTCATTTTCCATTTTGGAGACCTTAGTACTAGAGTGATCCATGTTTTTTCCTTCAGTTAGGTGTTTTGGTTGTTATTTGATTTTTTGTTCTTTTGTTTTGTAAGGAACAGGGCCTATCTGCTAGTTAAAAGAGTCCTATTTTTCCAACTACTTTCCCGTTTTGCAGGTCATATAGCTTTTTTCTTTGTGATTATCCTTGATGGGTCATTTTGTTTCTCTGCATTGAACGTGATTTCTGCATCGGTCTCTTAATTTTGTTGTAATTAATAAAAAGGTTTTGTATAATTTTTTTTTTCCTACAGAATGTTTAAATAGTTTAAATAGTTCTGTCCTTAGAAAACAAGAGAATCAAAGTTATACAGTTATATTATGTTAAATCTTAAAGGGACTTATATATAAATTTATATAATTTATCCAAAATGCCTCCGTGTTTGTACGGCATGGGGTGGGGGCAGTCCATGCTGATTTAGTCTGACATGTTTCTAAATCACTCTATGTCTCTTTTAGTTTTCCTTCATTCAATTATCATGTAAATAACTAGATGTCTTAGTTTTTCAGTCCACATTGCGAGATCATGATGAATGGGCATCACTGTAACTCCCAAGCTTGAGAGCCTCTATTCACGAGAGTAATAAATACTAAGCAGAAGTCTCTTAACAGAAGTAGAACTTGATTCACGTGAGTAACCTACTCACTGCTCACCACTCTGCATCTGTTCTTGCAACCATGAGGTGGGGCTGTGGGAAATAAAGTTCTGAAAATATAACAGGCTCCCAGAAAATAATGTGTGCCCA
Source organism: Miniopterus schreibersii (assembly GCF_964146895.1). NCBI lineage: Eukaryota > Metazoa > Chordata > Mammalia > Chiroptera > Miniopteridae > Miniopterus > Miniopterus schreibersii. The sequence goes on along the minus strand of NC_138109.1, from coordinate 50,499,707 downwards.
CTGCCGTCGAGGCCCCTTAGAGTTCCATTTTCACTTTTTACTGAGTCGTCACATCCACTTGATTATCACGCGGCTATTAAATAGCTTCTCAGAATCCAGATCTCATTGTGACATGCCTGCGCTCAAACACCAAGCAAAGACTTTTCATCACATCAAAGTAAAATTCCAAACATATCCCAAAACAAACAAGATCCTTTATAATCTGGGTTCATCTCTCTTTATATTCACGTTATATATTTTTTTTATTTAGCCATATTTAGCTACTGGAATTTTCTTTAAAAGGGATTCATAGCTAATTTTCATGACTAGCATTATAATATCATTACTCCCTTAAATGTACCGATCTTTATTTATTTAATCCATGAAATTCTAATGTCTTCTGATTCAGGACATAATATCATGAGATAGTATTTGATGATACTTCCTTCTGTATGGGTACAGTTTTAGATAGGTGCCCATCCAGTGTGTTCCCGTTACATAACTTGATGTTTGTTACATTGTATTGTAATAATTGGTTAATCTGTCTTTTTCCACATTACACTTTGTGTTTCTTGTTAGCAGAAATTATTTTTAACTATCTTTGTATCTTATACTCCTAGAAAGTGGACACTTTTAATAAATGATTTAAATGTATTTACATAACATTTAAAATAGATATTTATAAAGAACTCTTAAAACTTACCAATTATAAAACAACCTGATTAGGAAAAAAAGCCAAAGAACTTAACAAAATTTTCCCAAATAAGTTATAGCTATGGCAAATAAGCATATGAAAAAGTGCTCCCCATCTTATGTCATCAGTGGAATACTAATTAAAACAATGAGATAAGCCCTGTATGCCTATCAAAATGACCTAAAGCCAGAATAATGACACCACCAAGTGCTGGCAGGGATGTGGAACAACAAGAACCCTCATTCATTGCTGGTGGGATGCAAACCGATACGACCGCTTTGGGAGACAGTTTGGCAGTTTCCTACGAGACTAAACATGCTCTTACCACACAATCCAGTAATCATGCTCCTTGGGATCCATACATAAACCTGCACATGAATGGTTATAACAGCTTTGTTCACGATTGCCTAAACTCTGAAGCAGCTGAGATGTTCTCCAGTAGGAGACTAAAAGAATAGACTGTGATTCACTCAGACAATAGAACATTATTAAGTGCTAAAAGGAAATGAACTATCCACCTAAAAAAACAAAGATGAACCCTAAAGGCATATTACAAAGTAAAAGAGGCTAGTCTGACAGGCTACCTACTGTATGATTCCAACTATCTGATGCTCTGGGAAAGGCAAAACTATGGAGAGTGAAAAGATCAGCGGTTGCCAAGGGTTAGGGATAAATGGGCAGAATGCAGAGGGTTTTAGGGCAGTGAAACTACTCTGTATGATACTGTAATGGTGGATACATGTCACTTAGACATTTGTCCAAATGCACAGGATATGTAACACCAAGAAAAAAGGCAAGTACAGAAGAAGGGGGACAGTTTCTCTGTCCAGTTTTCTCTGTCCAGTTTCTAGATGTTTTGGCCATTTACCAAGTAAAAGTAAAAATTTTGGTTGTGTTAAGACAGTGGGAGGGAAATTTAGGCCATCTTCTGTTATTGAAATGAGTAAATTCCAGAGTGAGTAAAAGTTAAAAATGTATATTCTAAAGTATAACAACATAGATAAAATGATACCTATACATTCATATAAATATATTAAATATTAATTTTGCCTATAGCAGCTCACAAGCATGAGTTTTTAACTGTCATGAGCATATTTTGTATGTGTTACTTATAGGCTCTAATTTACAAATAAAGGACCCTGAAAGGTGCCTGTGTGAGTTTAAATACATGCATCAATAAACTAAGAACTTTTAATGCAAAAGTAAAATGTTATCCATTTAGTCTACATACAAATTTTAAAAAGATATGGTACATGAAGGCAGTCACTTATTTATATTTCAATGTGTATTCTCACATGTATAATGTCATTCTTTAAGGTTGTGCCTTATAAATTCTAAAATATTTTATTTGAAAATCCAAAAAATTAAATTGAGACTAAAAGATATTTGTGGTTAACTGAGTTAAATAACTAGTCAATTTTTTAAAAAGTCATTATGTAAGTTGTTTGGTAACACTGCAAAAGAAGTGATTGGTTGAGGTTATTTTCCTTTTCATATTAATGTTCAGGTACAGCTAGACCTTTGTTAAATTCTGGATGAATATTCACATGAACATATAAAAAGAATAGGTAAATATTATGAATTTAACATTATATTTCCATCATGTGTCATTTGTTTATGATTGTTAAATGTATATTTTGAACTGAGAATCTAGCTTTGTATTCAAGAGAGTGTTTCAAAAATTTATTTCCAATATTAATATGTATAGATGAATTTTAATCCAGGTTTTTATGAGTAATGTTCTCACCATATGAATAATAGGCACTTAGTTAATAATGAAGTTTTCTATGCAATATATTAAGTCTTTATGTATTATATAAAACTCTATAATGAAGTATAAAAAACATAGTTGCTGTAAGCAGCAGCTGAATAAATGTTTTCTGGCATAATCGTTCTAGTTTTATATCATCATTACTAGTGATTTCATAAACACCCAATTCTTTCTTCCACCTGAACTGATAAATGGGTAATTTTTCAAGGCCATAAAAATTTAGTATTGAATTATAACTGCACCCATTATCTTAAAACTAAGCTTATCCTTCAGGTGTAATCACTCTGCCTATGACACAGGGTTTTTTTTCCTTTTGCTATTATAAGTAAGAGCAGTTTTTGCCTTTAATAATATAAGCTGGATAAGGTCCAGATCAGAGATTGAGCCTCTTAACTTATTCATATTATCTTATTTATGTATTTTTTCATGCATGTTATTTATTGGTGGTCTCTTTTGATTTTTGTTGTGAATTTGCTTGTAATAAATATTTCAAAGGAGATATGTTTAAATTTTTTTTAAGTTTTTTTTCTTCAGTTGATATTATTAATAACTTGAAATTATCTAGACCAGAACAATATATATAAATGGTTAAAACAAAACAAAACAAAGAAAACCAAAACTACAACATCCTTATGATTAGAAAGTTTGGGAAAACAAATTTACCAATGTAATAGGCATTTGATATTTTATATTTTGCTGATGTAATTTGAGGGTTGAAAAACAAAACAAAACTGAGAATAAAAAAATCAACCCTATCTTTTCTTCTTAATAGTTAAGAACTCCTTCGAAAGATTTTGAATTTTCAAGGTAAAAATCTTTCCTCAAGTGTTAGCATTTATAAAGAAAACATTGTGAATTAATATTTTATTCCTAAAGTTAAGTGAAAAGATAAACAAAAAAAGAGAGTTCTTATTCAAATGCTGAATATTTTGTTTTAAAATGGAGCCGATGCTACAAATGGCGGTGATGGGCCAGTTTATCTCAAACCAAATTTTTCACCACTAATAACCAGAAAAGCTAGACAAAATCTTTAATATAGGTATATAAAATGATCAGAAAGCTACCAAGGATTCAAGGACTTGTGAGGTCAACATTCCGAGTAAAACAAAAGACGAAGTCCTGAATCTGATTTTTGAAGTTATTTTTTCTGAATCTATTTGCCAATTCAAAGGTGAAGTTTAAGAAACTAAGAATCTGAGCAGAAGTAAAGGGTGAAAAAACAGAGAAGCTGGCAGAAATCTTAGAAGCCTCCCAAAGCCAAGGGGACATAAATGGGAGTTCAGGGCCTGCAAGGTTAAAAGAAGCCTGTGAACATCATAGGCTTCCTCTTAGGAACCTGAAGGCTGTGTTCTAGGAATGAGAGAGAATTACAAATAGACAAGAGCTTGCAAAACCTGAACTCCAATTTAGAATTAGTTCAATCTGTGTATAGGGCTGTTAGCTAATCTGCCTGGTAGAAGATAATAGTCACTTTCTCCTTGCCTACTCAACCTCAGACTGAATGAAATAAGCTAAGAGAAATTTGTTTTTGTAAAAATAATACTAAGAAGAAGAAAGTAGAAAAATGTAGAAAGTACCAAAAAGTAATCTAAAATTTTTCTATATTTCACCATTTATAAATAACCCTGGTTACCTTTATAATAAATATCTCTACAGACATATCTTCCAAATGTATCATACTAAATATATTTCATATTACTGTGAAATATACTATAAATTCAAAAGGTACATAAACATATGTTACAAATAATTATAAGGAAGTAATTTGTTTTGACTAACATAGTGGAATTAGATCAGCTGTATTATCAGATTAGAAATATTTAAAAATAATTGGATATCATAATTTTATAAAATGTGAAGTCTAGAATAACTGGCATTCTCCCACAGGTTCATCCTTTCTTAGTTGGACTCTTTAGAGATCCCTCAAAATGATTTTTGATTTTATACCTTTTCTGTTTTGTTTTAAAAGTTCAGTTTGATCTGTGGTTGAAAGGAATATCTCGTGTAGGTAACTTATCTTTTCTCTGCTGACTACTTAGTAAGGCTGTTAAGCTGATAATAAACTTGCAAACATAAATCACTTTTAACAAATAGGAAAAAATGGTTTATTGCTGTAAAATTGCAATCATAGATATTTTATTTTTGATAAAGATATATTTGTAATTCCTGAAGATGCAGATTTGGAGACTTATAAAAATTCTATGAAATGTTGTTGGACCAAATTTTTAAATTTTTCACTATACTTCAAACTTATCTTTGTTACTAAATAAATGCATTTTAAAGATTATTACAGGGGCCTTTTTACACTTTATCAAATTACCAGACAAATACCACAAATACCTCATAAACTCTTTTCACTGTAGCCAACCAGCCAGGTTTCAGGAAAACTTGTGGTTCTCCAAGTGCGAAGAATTTTAAGTAGACTCAAGAGATTGGTTGAAAACATTTCCCAAATTAGAAACAGCTGATGGCACTTCTTAATATCTTACCCATAAGTAATCAATTTTCATTTACTTTTCAAGTACAAAACAATCACAAAATAGTTGTGTTTATTAAATGTGGATTTTATAAAACCTACCAAAAGAATAATGATATTTTATCCTAGCTTATCAGTGGGTTTGGCATTCAATCCATAATTCTTCAAAATTATCTGTCTGAAATTATATATATATCTCCAGCATGCTGAGGTCCTTTAAAGTACATAATGTCCGACAAGGAATATAAAACATCACTGCCAGACTTAGTCGATAATTACACAGAATTTTAATAATGACTAAAATGATTTCCTTTTTGTGTCCACATAAAACACTTGGAGGTCAATTTACTTTAGAATGCTGAAATACTACACTAACATTTATTTCCTATGTTACAAATAATTCATTGCTTTATAAAAAATAAGCTAATAATTGTTACATCTGTTGTCACTTATACTTACCCAAAGAAAACTCATATATTTTATCTTTTTAAAATATAGTGAACCAAACCGGGTTCATGGGGTTACAGAAATTTTAAGAAAGAAAATTAAAATAATTTAAAGACATTATTTTTAAATGTATAGCTGAACCAAACAAATATGACCAAAAATAAAATTATAATGTACATTAGAAGATTAGCATACAACAGAAATCAACATTCTAACATCTTAGAAATTAAGCTGTTTTTATTTTCATAAAGGTTCAGTTTTTTAAGTTTCTATTGAAAACTTCAATATAACCAATAAATATAACCAAGGATAATGAAGTTGTTTTTCAGGCAAACAAAGCAAAATTTATGTTGTAATCATTAGAATAATTGGCATTAAGTTCTATAAGTGAATCTTAAAAAGATTATTCAATTTAATATCATATTATAAAAGTTATATTAACTTAAATAGTAGTTACACATCTGATCAAATGTGGAAAAATGCTATTTAGTATACCTCCCAATAGAATATATGAATTTTACATTATTATTTTTAATGTTCTATGCAGCCTTAAGTGAAGACTGTTTAAAGCTTCTTTGATCATTTCACACATATATTTATGTATGACCATGTTTTATGTCACATCTATACAATATTACCTTTTTAAAATTATTTATGTTCTTTTCTCCTTTGCTTTTCTGTCTGCAAGGACTTTTCTCTTTTCCAACCAAGGCATGTATCTGCCTAGGGACATGGTGATGATAGTGGTAACTGTGATGTGTGGTTGTAAAATAGGATTTATCATATAGGAATCATCAAAGCGCAATGCCAAAGTAACAGTAAGCTTCTGGTATATAAAAACATGATTTTTACAGCTGGAAAATAACCTTGGAACTCATGCTGGTGTATTAAGAGGGGAAGCATAAAATTATATTTTAATAATTCACTTTAAACATGTCATAGGTCAATCCTGGAGTAATTAGTGAAGAAATTTTTCTGTAATATACAGAAGATAATGACTATGCAAATTTACTAATAAGTAACTTCTTTTGTTATAACATTTTTTATTGATGACACTTTTACAGATGTCCCCACCCCCCCTCCCTTTGCCCACTTCCACCCAGCCCCCGCCCGCCTTCCCTTTGGCCATCACCACACTGTTGTCTGCATCCATGGGTTATGCAAATACGTTCTTTAGCTAATCCTTTCACCTTCTTTCATTTAGTTTCCCCCACCTCCTCCCTTCTGAAAGCTGTCAGTCTCTTCCTAATTAAAAAATGGTCAAAGGACCTAAATAGACACTTCTGCAAAGAAGACATACAGTTGGCCAATAGACATATGAAAAAATGCTCGACATCACTAATCATCAGAGAGACGCAAATTAAAACCACAACAGGACATCACCTCATGCCTGACAGAATCACCATCATCAATAAGTCATCAAACAACAAATGCTGGGGAGGGTGTGGAGAAAGGGAACCCTAGTGCACTGCTGATAGGAATGCAGACTGGTGCAGCCACTGTGGAAAACAGTATGGAGGTTCCTCAAAAAATTAATAAATAATTTCTATGGTAGCAGCGGAGTACAGTGTAGGGATAGAAAGAGGAGAAGGAAAGGGGTAGAAAAGCAATAAGAAATGCTATTATTTTTTCCCCTTAGCTGGGATTGTTAAATAATTTGAGGTAATGATTCAGAATCTTTTAGCTGCTCCTCTCTGTGGGTCTCTGGGACAGGATTATACTGTGAAAACAGCGTTTCCAATGTTATATATCCAGGTCTAGTTAGGGGGTTGCAGAGGCATGACCAGAAAAAGAGATGATCTAGTCATTTCAGGTCCTATGTGTGTGGCTAATAAATTGTTAGCAAACCTGCTATTGGGCCTGCCATGATAGGGCAAAATGATTATGAAACAGAGTCCAGGGTAAGGCAGCAGAATTAGTAGTTAGAGAAGAGTGAAGATACAGGGGAGCCTTAGAGTTCAGAAATTGTGGTTTGCTCAAAGGAAGAAGAATCTTCATGGAAAGAAGTACAACACCTCCTGGGACTTTTATCCTAACAAAAAGTAAGGATCTTTGGTTACTGGCTACAGTGAAACAGGATGTGGCCTAACCATGTACCTTAGGAAAATTGGGTTTTGCTTTGAAGACCTGATACTGATTTATGCACAATAAAGAACAAGCCAAAGGGGCATGCCACCCAACGTTATGCCCCCCCCCCCCCCATGAGCAACATACATCCAGTGACTGGACATATTTGGATACAAAGGTTCACATTCTATTTACCAATTCAGGATATTCCTGGAGTGACAAGTATGTTGAACACCTATGTGAGAAATATGCACTTCAGAAGATGGAATGAAACCGACCAAAGATTCAGGGACCTGAAACAAATTTGTAAATATACTAAAACTACTTAATTCTACACTTTAATTGCATGAATTTAATGGTATGTGAATTATATTACAATTTAAGAAAGGAACATTTAGTGTCCCTGAAGAAGGTGAGATAAGCAATGGTTGAGCTGAGAATAGAGGGGCAGAAGCAGAGAAGAGTAAATGGATGAGGGAGTAGTGAAAGCTGCCAAAGCGTCATTGATCATAGTAAGTCAAGAGAGTGCTTGGAATAGATATATCAAGAAAAGGCAAGAAACGAATATTATGTAGATATTTAGAAGGGTACATGAAATAAACTAGAACCAAAATGGCTCAAAACAACTGCCTCCAAGGAATAGGAGTTGGTAGAGATCTTTTCTATTCATTGTAAGCCCACTAGAACATTTTTAAAGGATATCCATTGTTACTAACTGAATTGTGTTTTCCCCAAACTCATGTTGAAACCCTAACCCTTAATGACACTATTTGTAGAAAAGGTCTTTAAGGAAGTAATGTTAAATGAAGTCATAAAGATGGGGCCCTAATTCAATGTAACTGGTGTCTACATAAGAAGAGAGACACTAGGAATGAATGCCCAGAGAGGAAAGCCCATGTGAGGACACAGGAGACCATCTGCAAGCCAAGGAAAGAAGCTTCAAAGAAACTTAACCTGCCAACACCTCGGACTTTCAGCCTGCAGAACTATAATAAAATGAATTTCTCTTGTTTAAGCCACCCAGTGTGTGGTATTTTGTTTTGGTAGTCCTAGCAGACTAATACACACATGTTGCTTTGATAAAAATAAAACACTATGAAATAAAGTATACACTAACACCAGTCATTGTTTCTCTTACACAAAGACTCTATGAGCCTAGAAACTGTACTGAATGTCAGGCCTTTTACCCTTTGTATCAATATAGTGATTGACAGAAGCTTTTGTTAGCTTATAAAGCAAGAAAATAAAAAGCCCATAAGAGTGTAATATCAATAAGTTCAAGAACACTTAATCATATTCCCATTCAATAATGGATAATAGCTTAAAAAAATTGATCCACCAAAGTAAGAAAAGAGAAACCAAGCAGTTTAATTGGAAAGGGTTGGATAGTGAGGAGATGGCATACTCATCTGTAGAAACAGATTGCCTAGGTTTGGATTCTAATTCTGCAGCTCCTTAATACTGAGATCATAGACACATTCTTAACTTATCAAAGATGTACTTTCCCTACTCATAAAAAAGGCTAACACTAACTCTTCTTAGTAAGTTGTTGGGATTATTAACAAAAACCAAAAATGTAAGCAGCTTTTCATGGAGAATGCTACATAGTAGTATCTAAATGGAAATCAACTTTAAGAATTGATAAATAAAAATAGAAACAAAAAGAAAGAACTTTACCTCAGAAAAGCTTCTATAGATTTAGCAGAATATAAACTTAAAAGTTTTTGGTGTTATTATAACAGTAACTATGGCCTGAAAAAGGAAACAAAAAGGCCCTAATTATTCCTTTTCTTAAGATATATATTTATAGACTGGCAATATTTTGGCCTGAAGTTCTCAATCTTTGAAGTGGTCTACCAATTACCAATCAATTTCCAAATTTTTCCAAAGTAGCTTCACCTTGCAATGGAGAGGAATTATAATAAATCTATTTACATTTGTCACATGGCATTCTTTCTGTACCACTCATAGGTATGCTTTAAATCTCAGGCAAGGATTTTCCACCAACTCTATATAGTTTTTTATAGAGATGCAAAGAAGTGGGCCTAGAGCTAAGACTTGACAAATTGAACTTAAAGCAGTTGCTACAAGTATGGAAGTGCCCTTTGTGATTCAGTTGCATTAGATTGAATTCCTGCTACAGTAAATCTTCTCTTAAAATAGTTGATAAAAGTAGTCAAGTAGAGAGATTTAATGGCATGGCCAATACTTTGCATCATTTTATTTTCTTAAATATTTAAATTATATGTGTCATTGAAGCCAGGAATAATTTATCATAAAACAATATTTACATTTCCCATGAAGTATATGAAGAATGGAGAAATGAAGCATAAAGATCCTTGTTTCAGCTGATGATTTTCAGACATTATTCACTTTATCTAATGCAACAAACATTATCCAAAATATTTATTGGGCAGTGACTTTGTCCCAAGAACTATAATATAAGTGTCACATTCTATTATTTTAAAGAATTCATAGATTTAAACAGGAGGAAGATAAACCAATAATCACAATGCATTAATCCACACTGCTTTTGGAATACACTTTCTTTAATTTAAATCTTAGCAGTCTATTTAGTTTTGAAGGCAATGGGGAGCATTTGAGAATGTTTACAAAGATGTTATAATTATGGAACAGGGCTACCCAATGTCTACTAAATAAATTAAAAACTCTTTAGCATATTGTACTTGTACTGTATAATCTGGTCCCTTATCTCCCATTCACATTTTCCCAGCTGTGTATACTTTCCCAAAAAGGACATTACTTTTTTTGCTTTAGTGTCATTGTGAAAATTGCCTGGGCTGCTCTTCTACTTTAAACGCTTCTTCAAGAATCAGTGAAGCCCAACTCCTAAGTATTCATACTGACTAAACTTGTACATCATTTCCTTAGAAAAGTCTTCCTTGACTCCACGGTTGCTGCCTGCTCTGACATGCTCAATGAGTCATTCGTAAATCTGGTCCCACAGGACTTGGGATATATTACTATAAACACTCATCACATAGCCCTTTAATTATTGAATCACATGCCTAACTCTGCAGGGTGTGAGACAAAGACTTTTAATAATCTTTTTGCCATAACACAATATCAAGAACAGAGGTGCTCAGAATGTTTTGAGCACTTCTGATTGAAATGTGCAAAAGGTGGGGAACGGTAGTGGGAAGGTACACACATTTTGCATCTTTGTTTACAGTAGTAGATGCCAGTATCATGGATTTGGGTTATGCTCCATTAGAAACAGAGAGACACCGGGGCTGTAATATATTAGATTCATGGATACAGGGTTGTAGAAATTAGATGTGAGAGTAGGCCAAGAAAACATTTGTCACACACTGATTTCACAGACTAGATGCTGTTAAATCGAGCCCGTTCAAAAACTCCCTTATTCCCCTCACAAACCTGAATGATCTTTTAAATAGGATGACTTTCTGTTTAGTCACAAAAGCAGCCTGTACAAACAAGAATGGCTGGACCACTTGTTAATGTGATGGAAAATGTAAATGATCAGTATATTAAGCCTTTAATATCTCTTTTCATCCCTAACTCCTCTGTCATCCCATATTCTCCTCTTTTCTGCCCTTAAATCAGCAACCGCAAAGTTAATATCATGCTCAGCAAGAAACTCCCAGGATTGTGTTGCAGAGTCCCAGGCAGCAACATTTCTGAGTAATCAATGCCCATTCCCTCATCCATGTTAAATATTTTACCTATTGCTCCTGGTTATATAAGTAATTCTGACAACATAATGCTGGATTGGGGCAACAACTATGCGTATGTTAGGAGGTTATTGCAATAGCACAAGTAATCATAATCAAACTGACATCTCCGGTGAGACAGGATAGAGAGTGAGTATTGAGGTTCAGTTCCAGGTGAGGGAAGAGGCACTAAGTTTACCAAAGTTAAGGACAAAACACTAAGTGAAGAATAAGAATAAGATATATTACATCTTGCTAGATTAACAATTTGGTGACTGAATTTTAAAATGTCAAGATAAAGTTCCCTAAATAACCTAAATTTAGACATGGTCCTTGAATATGAAGTGGGATGAACACTACACATACAGGTTAAAGTAGCTCCCTGCTTTGAGGACAGTAAGATGAAGATATGAGAAACCAAGAAAATTTGAGAGCATTTTCAGGAAAGTAATTTTAATATCCATATATAGATATAAGTAAATATGCTTTCTGTGGTAAAAGTCAGTAAAAGGAAAAGTATTATTCTAGCTTAAAGGGTTTGGACTGTCTATCCAAATAATGGAGTGCATACATTTTGTTTACCAGGTGTTGTCTTGATCAGGAGATATAATTTCATGTACAATGTCTGAACTAAATAATGAACTATCAAATATTGAATGTAGAAATGACTTAGGACAATTCCTGCTATTGTTTTCTTCTTACCAATATGAATAGTAATATAATTGATATCACTATTCTAGTCATAGTGACTCAAAATTTGAGAATCAGCCTGGATTCCTTCTTCTCCTTTACCTCTTATATCATCAGTTGCCAGATCTTACAAATCCTACCTCAGATGTATCTGAAAGTCTATGGCTACCCTTTCTTTTCTGAGCTATTATGCTGTATTTATGCATCTTCATATGTCCCCTGACCTACTGTAATTATCTGTCAGGTAAAGGCATTTGTGACAGGTCCCGTATGTTCTCATTACTTCTAGTCACAAGAGCAGACTCATTTTACTAATTAAATTCTAGTCAATGTAGTATCACAATTCTGAGCTCTTACCATCTGAAAGTTTGTCCAGCTCTGGTTTGAAGCCTCAGTGGGAATTTTAGAGGTAGAGAGGCATAGGGTCAATATCTTCACTAGTCCTAGTTTGTGTTTTTCTCAGTTTACTAGAATAACTATAACACCCAGCTTCTCCAAATTGCAGCTACGTTGGGAGAGAGACAGTGGTAAAAGGACCGTACTTGACCTGCACAGTTGTAGTCTGATTCACATGGCTTCTAATGAGAGATGTACAATTTCAGGCTCATTATCTCATGGGACATAAGTTTTAGTTCTTCATAGAACCTTCTACTGGAAGACCCCAACAGAATATAATTTTGTATTAAATGAATAGTGTCACTCTTCTCTCTGTGCTCACTGTTGATTCCCCACTATCCCCAAAACCTGAGAACGGTATCTTTACCCTCCAAGTGGTCCTCTTAAAAACATGCCATGCCTTCTTGGTTTTGACGGAGTTAGGCCTCCAAAGTCACCTTCCCTATCATAACTAACCCATATAGCTTGTCATCTACACTTAAAATTTTCTCAATAAAGTTAAACCTTATCTTTGTGCTCCTCGAAAACCCATCTCATGTCAAGTTCTCTAAATATTTCTATTGAAGCCCCTAACCTTAAGTTGAAGAAAAAGCACCCCCACTTTCCCTCATGAAGAAACATACAGCCTACTGACAACAGTCTCCAAAAAACACATCATTTTCCAGTCATTTCAATTTTACCTATTTTCAAACTTCAAGGCAGATGAAGAGCTAATGTTGGTAGAACTATTTTCATAATCTCTGAACATGTTCTGTAGAAGTACTCTGGCACTTTCCCTTATTGATTGTATTGTTCTTGGCCTTTGCTCAAAACTCATGAGAGAATCTCATTTTAATATCTGATTAAAATTACATATCTTTCTCACCAAGAAGATTAAAAACTTCTTAGAGTCAGGAATCAAGGCAATATGGAGTTCTAGTTAGAAATACAAATGTTAGAGCTAGGTGTGCTATGGTTTAAACCCCAGTTCTATTACTTAGCAGAAGGAGAATCTTGACCACATTTATAATCTCTGGGACACAATATCTTCATCTGTAAAATGGAGCTAATGAGCCTTACTTTATAATAATGTGTATCATTTATTGAGCCTTTATTCTCATAACATTTATTTAGTATTGTGTAAAAAAAATTAATATGCAAATCCCTTTATATCTATTGTCTCAAATTGTCTGAGCTGGGATTTCTTATTTTCCCCCATTTACTGAAGAGACTCATTGATGGTAATTAACATGCCCAAATTCAGATAGCTATTAATTAATTTGCACAAATGACAGATCTGGGAATCTAGAAATCTCTCTTTCAAGTTTATGCTTACTGTGATAGATACACTGACAGTCAATCTTACTAGGCTGTTGGGAGAATTACATGAGATTACTTGCTTAAAGCATTTATCACTATGCCTGATATATAAAACCTATTAGTAAATTATACCTTCCATTATATAATACTTTTACCCTTTTATGGTATTCCAATTACTACCATACTGGTTTTCTATATCTACTAATAAGCCTTAATTAAATATATAAATATAGCAATGAATAAATTATAACCTAGTATTAATGAATTAATACTAGTATTAACCATACATTAATATGGTTAAAAATATTTAACCATATATATTTTTTTCTTTTTTTATGTATAGGCTGCTCCTACTATAAGCATTAAAATTCCTTTTTGCATATACAATTTATAATGTTACCACCATACGTTCACTTCAGTTTCCAGTATTATTTTAAAAATGTTCTCTTCAAAGAAGGAAACTAATCCAACTTCCAGATCAAAATAGAAATGATACAAGTAGCTATCATATTCATTTTCTTTTTAGAAATTTCAATCATTTATCAAATGTTACATAATTATTTGTCTCAATTTTATAATACTGATTTTGTAATTATAGATAAGATACCCTCACTAAGCAGTGTTTCCTATGCCCAGTTAATACTTATTGAATGAAATAAATATTTATCATTATACAAATAAAGAAAATTTTATACATAAATATTAATTATCCTGTTTCACAAGTCTTTTAAATGTTGTTCTCACAGTTCTATATCTAGCTTTCCTCACAATCAAATTGTAAAAGCTATTCTGTTTGAGTTAATGACTGGCCCCAACCTACAATGCACTTTCATGTTCATTAAAAAGTATACACATTTAAATTTATAATGTTACTTACTAGCTTTTGAAATAGGAAGATAAGATTCTTTTATTCAGTTATGTTATAACCGTTTGAAATAAAACTACAATACAGCCTTTGTTAGAAACTTTACTTATTTATTTATTATTTAGTTTGTTTTAAGAACAGAGCATAATAAGTAAATAAAGTATTTTATTATCTTTAATTAGTTTAATCACAGTATTCATTAGTATAACGCAGTCAATCTTGCTTAGGTAACTTATCCCAATAGGATGCTTCTATACGATTTAAAATTATTTTCTCAAAGGCACAAAAACAGTCTATTTATTTTGTTCAGTTAATTTACATAGAGTTATAAGTTGTGGCTTGCTGATTTTTGGATTGACTAGGTAGAGAGAATAGGATTTGGGCCTAAAAAAATAAGAATATGCTCAATGAAAAATCTCAAATAATAAATGCATTTAATTATTTGCTTTAGTAAATGGTATATGGGATCCACTTTCTTAATACCTAGTTTAGTACAAGAGCAGTATATTAAACTTTCCTAGTTTAATATAAAATGAACTAAGCAAACAAACTTACTGGCATGTGTGAAGCATAAGTTCATCAGAAAAAAATAGTTTATAAACAGAAAATGAGATAAGTAGAAGAATAGAAGAAAACAAAAAGTATGTAGAGGTGGGTATAGGTTACGTATGCAAATTTTAAAGGGTAACCAGGGAAAGCTTTCCAAAAAAGAGGACATTCTAATAAAGATCTGGAAAAATGAGAGAAAGTCATCAAGTATTTGGGGGAAAGAGTATTTCAAGAAGTTAGCAAGGTAAATATAAGTAATCTACACTGATGCAAGACTGATGTTGGAAGAAAAACAAGGAGGCAGGTGAACAGGGAAGGAAGCAAAATAGCAGAGAGAAGAGTCAGAAACACAGACAGAAAGGTGATGGGAAGTGGTGGAGAGAAAATCATGTGGGTCCTACAGGCCACTATGAAGTCTTTGTTTCTCACCTGGAGTGTCCTTGGAAGACATTGGAGTGAACCTAGTATGTTTTATGGATTCATGAGTTTTCTCTGACTCCTCTGATAAGAGTAGACTGGAAAGGGTCAATGATAAAATCAAGCAAAATAGTCAAAGGCTATTGCAAGACTGAGGAGAGAGATAACAGCAGCTTGGATCAGAGTGGTTGACAAGACAAATTAATTTATCTAAATAGTGAACTGTTGAGAAGTAGTAAAATTCTGGATATTTATGGTAAAACTGATGAAATTTGCCAAAATGTTGGAAGCAGAGCAACTTGGGACAGGGAGTTAAGTAAGGATATTTTGGGGTAGGTTAATTCATTAGACCGCAAAGTGGAAATGTTGGTTTGGTCAATGGAGATCAGAGTCGAGTTCCAGAAAAATGTCACACTGCTGAAATGTATATTGTAGAAACTAGAGTATATTGGTAGTATTTAAATGCATAGGTCTCCCACACTGTATTTCATACTCTCTCATACAATTAAGAACTTTTATCTTGCAGACAAGCATACTGAGAGTTCGTCTATCTAATATATATACATGTGTGTGTATATATATATTATATATCTAAATATAACATGTTTACATATACATAAACTTATATGTGAATACACAGATATGTATTTGTTATTTCACTCTTGAAATAACATATCAGTTGATATATATATATATATATATGTATATATATATATATATATGTATAATCTTTTCACAGGCAAGATTCTTCATAACAACACTACTTATAATATCCCAGACTGGGGAAAAAATTATATCTTTATTCTAGTTTAAAAAAAGGTAAATGATTTCTGGCATATTTATACCATAGAGTCCTATGGAATAATGAAAATGAATGAGCTACAACTACCTACAGTAATGTAGATAAATCTCACACACATTATGTTGAGCAAAAGAAACTGGATGCAAAAAGCATATATTGTGTGTTTCCATTTAAATAAAATAGTAAAAAATGTATGAGAAGCCAAAATGGTGATTAACATGCCTGGGTTGTGAATAAAGGGGGGGCACTTCTAAGGTAGTGATATTTTTCTTTCTCTTGAATTTAGTCTTGGTAATATCATTGGTTTCACTTTGTGAAAAAACATGAAGCTTATGATTTGTACACTTATAATATGTTTACTTTTCTATAGTTATATTGTATTTGAATAAAACATTTCCTCCAAGTACCTTTACCCCATTTCTCACTTCAGGTACTGATGGTGAAAAATATACAGTAGGGAGGAAACAACTGACATAGTAGGTAAGAGCTGACATTACTGGAGCAACGTCCTCAAGCAGGTGAGAGGAGACGGGAGGCAGCACAGAAGGAGAGGGTTTGGCCATTGCTGGGAGCACGGATAGATCATTTGTTGTGTCTGGAAAAAATCGACAGTGCATGACACAGAGGCAGGTAGAAAAGTGGGTATTTGTTATGGGAAAGCTTTCAAATTTCTGTATTGATTGCTTTCATCTTCCAAGTGAAATCGGAGTCGTGATTAAACTAGATGAGAGGATAGGACAAGGTATTGAAAGTTTAAGGAGAGAGAAGTTAAAATATGTACTCAGTAGAAAGGGAGATTAACTTACTGGGGAAATACATGCAAGTATTTGCGGCTCATATGATTTCAGTTTTCAAGAAATTAAAATGAGACAGACTGTGTGTGCATGCGTGTGTGTGTGTGCCATATTCAACTGGTATGGGAGCTAGAAAACTGGATTTAACAATTTTATTTATTTATTTTTATTTATTTATTTTTAGCTCAGTGGATAAGGTGAAGTGAGAGAAGGGCAAGAAAACTGAATGAATATTCAGGTGGATAAATGTAATGATTGGACATAGAATTTAATACATGTAAAGTCGCATATGAGAACATGAACAAAGTTAGAGACAGTGAACAGTGCTAAAATCATTGGTGCTGGCTACTGATGTCATTGAAGGCTCTTAGGTTTAAGGTACTAGAGGCAGTAACATGAAAAGATGGAAGATGATGGTTAGAAAATAGATATTAAAAATGTGGAGTGTCTCACTTAATATTGTAACTCTAAGATCAAGTATTATACCGTAAAAATAAGAGCAAGAAGGATGAGATCATAGGAAAAGAGGAAGTAAAGGAAGAAGTTGGAGACCAGAATTGTGGTAAAATCGTCTATGTTGATAATGAGTTGATAAAATTGCCTGTGTATAATAATATAAAAATGATAATGAGTTATCAGAGACGTAGACTTAGAAATAGTAACAGTGAACTGGGAATTAAGAATTAAATATTAAATTTTTAAGAAGGAACCTATTGGACATTTACAATGTATCTGTGTTTAGACTTGGAATTCTGCTATTTTGCAATGGTGGAATGAGAAGCAACAATATAATATCTCGATTTATTTATTTCCTAATGTAGTCATTTGGCTTTCAAGCTGAATGTTTTTCCATACATATAGTGTATTAGGCTTAAGTCATTTTCTTTGATTATATTTATGAGGAAAATTTCATTTGAATTGGATATAACAAGTTTATATAAATAGGAATGTTTATTGAGTAAGTATTGCTGAGAAATATACTATATATATGTGTGTATGTATATTTAAAATTTTATCTTTATTTTTGAAAGTATCACAGAAGTCCCTGTTTTTCCCCCCCATTGATCCCCTCCATTCCACATCTGCTCCCCAGGTCTTCCCCACCCTATTGTCTATGTGCATGGGTTATGCATATATGCATAGGTTTGGATTAGTGATTAGAGTGTCGGTCTGAGGACTGAAGGGTCCCGGGTTTGACCCCAGCCAAGAGCATGTGCCTTGATTGCAGGCTCAATCCCCAAGACAACCAATCAATGTGTCTCTCTCATATTGATGTTTCTTGCTCTCTCTCTCTCTCTGTCCCTTCCACTCTCTCTCTGAAAAGCAATGGAAAAATATCCTCCAGTGAGGATTTTTTAAAAATTAAAAAAATTTAAAAATATTTATTTTGATTAATCAAAAAATATATTTTTAAAAACAATATTTGATTTAGTTTTCCCTTAGAAAAGAAAGAAAATTCAGATAACAAGTAGAAAATCATATTAGCCTAGATGGGACTCTGAATTTTAAAGACTAGAAAGCTACCACTGCCTCATCCACAATTGGAAAATATTGCAAAAGGCTGATTTATAAAACTCTAATTCATTTAATTATAAATTAACTTAAAGATGACAAAACCTCCATAGGAAGATTAAATAATTTAGAAAATAGATGTGACACTTTTCAGTAGGTAAAAAAAATAATAACTCCATGTGAAAATGTTGCCACACATCAGATGAAAATTATAAACATTTTACTATTATTGCCATGCAAGATGTCCAGTCTACCAGACCACTGATGATAGTGTCAATTATGGTAAGAAATATCCCACTGTTCATGATATTGAACAGTCAGAGGTATTTTTCTCTAGAGCGTTTCATCGGATACCTTCTTCTCGTATTAGCACTCAGAAATGTACACACTAAGATTCCTGGACAGAACTCAAATGTGCATCGTTACTTATAAATAAAGCACCTCACTCAGTGAACTTTCCCCAATCATTTTCAAAGCTAGGAGAAAACCTGCTGTTCTGCTTAGATGGCAATCATTTACATGATTATTGGGTGTTTTCTAGCAAATTTTTCACAGTGGGAGACTTTACAGATAAAAAATTCATCAGTGATAGAAGAATAGATCGCAAAATAGTCTAGTTAAATGTTACTATAGAGAAATTGCACATTTTGTCTACTTAAACATTATTGCTTTGTTTTGGTATGTAAGTTCAAATAAGCTTTAGAACACAAAATTTTCCAAGAAGTCATTTTCTCCAAGAAACTAGCTAGGTTAAAAATAAACTTTTGTCAGCAGAAAATCTGTTTAGCTGTTTGTAATCCTTAGCCAGAAAGAGCAGAGGGAATCAAACTCCATCAATTGTGTGATAAATAGCCGGGCTGCAGAACTCTCAAGCAGTGGGTACTTATGTGAGAGGAGCACGCGCTAGACAATATTTTTATCCTGTAAATTAAAGTCATGGGATTGGTGGTTAGGGAGGTTGAAGTAGAGGGCACGGTCTTTAGGTCTGAAAAATAATTCCTTTTCATTTTAGTTTCATTTTGATTCAGGCACTGAATAAATTCCAAAAAGCCCTTCATACCCGGTCTGTATGGGTCTAAATAGCTGAATCTGGGGGAGATAAGTTCAGTTCAGAAGCTTAGCTAACAGAAAAATATTGACACCCAAATTGACCTTCTTTTTTCTTACCTCTGAGGTCACAAGCCTCATATTGGCAGGACCAGTTTGTGTGGCAGATAGAACACATCAAGTATATGAAGTAGTTTTTAGAGGAAGGAAAAGGGTTATAACCAAGGATCAATAAATAGCAAATGGTATCATGTAAAAATGGTCAATGGCACCTCAAAGTACTCATGTATTATTTTTCTTTAATATATGCATTAAAATAACATTGGGTTTTAAGTAATTTAAAGAAATAACTTGCATATGTATGTATCTTTAGATTATAATTTTGATAAAATAGGTCATGAACTTTTGGTATACAGGTATCCCCCTCTGAAAGTTCACGTTAGGCCACTTGGCTTTTGCAAAAGAAAACAAAACAAAACAAACAAACAAAACACAAACACACAAAAAACCGCTACATTGATTACCATAGACAGATTCTAATGTAGTTCTGAGAGGAGTGGCCTAATGTGAACTTTCAGAAAGCTTACTAAAGCTTTCGTAGGAATGCTATATTTAGGATCACAGGGAAAACCTATATTTTGTTTCGTTTAGTAACCTTGGTTGACATATTTTCACATGTTTTCTAGATTTTAGGCTCTCTCTATTCAAAAAATTTCTCATATTGTCATTCTTATCTATTAACTGAAATTTTCTTTTAAGAACTCCATTGAAGTCCATTTAAAATTCAGGTAAAAATGTGTACAATAAACTTTGTTGTTTAGATGAAATTATAATGGTTTTTATCTTTGTAATGAGCAATAAAGGAGAGTAAAAAAAATAAGCAAAAAGAGAAAACTAAATGAACCATGGAAAAATAAAAAGGCACCAATATATAAGAATGCAGAGAGAGACTTTCAGTGTAGAAAATGGAAATTTTATTCTCAGTATACTCCCCTCCAACCAGTGAAATACATGTTAGCATTGGAACATTTTTCCCATTTTAAAAAGAAAACTGAGTTTGAGAGAGATATATGGGGTGTTTTTTTGTTTGTTTGTGTTTTTTGTCAACTTCTACTTGTTTATTTCTGTTACTTTTGAATTTTCTTCTAAAAAAGTCAGGTGTTTTTTCTCCATCTCACTTTAAAGTAAATTGCTTTAAATTAGTGAACTACCTACATTTTTTTTCAATTTCTCTTCTGTGATTATCTCCTAAAACCATTACAATCAGGCTTCCATTCCCATCATTCCACCCAAATAGCTCTTGTTAAAGTTATAAGTGATATCCAGTTAAACTAAACCACTGAATTCAATCTATTGAGTTTAAAAATGGGGAATCAGCAAATCTCCTTTGCAGAAGTATTCCAAATTACGCATGGACATCCTCCGTCTTCAAAGAGATAGAGAGTGACTCCTGCTCTTTCAGTGTGTGCTTCACATAGTGATTTCTACCCAAAGAATGCCATACGATGACAGAGAGAAACAAAAACAAGCAAACAAACAAAAACTGTAAAATCTGATCTGC
The DNA here is from genome assembly GCF_964146895.1 of Miniopterus schreibersii. Lineage (NCBI taxonomy): Eukaryota > Metazoa > Chordata > Mammalia > Chiroptera > Miniopteridae > Miniopterus > Miniopterus schreibersii. The sequence continues at coordinate 50,478,646 of NC_138109.1, read as the reverse complement.
AAGACCTCGACTAGGAGATCAAGATTGACATCAACAGTGATAAATTTTGTTAATAGTATGCATCTTTTTAAAAAAATGACTCTTTACCTCTATGGTCTTCTTCCAAACAAAACATGAACGCTGTTTAATCATGAACATCAGACAAATTCCAATAGAGGGCCATTATGCAAAATACCTCACCAGTAATCCTCAAAACTATCTAAGTCACTAAAAACCAGGAAGGTCTGAGAAACTGTTACAGCTTAGAGGAGCCTAAGGAGACGTGATAACTAAATGTAATTTTCTGGGACAGAAAAACAACAGTAGGTAAAATCTATGGAAATCTGAGTAAAGTACTAACTTTAAGTCATAATAATACAGCAATGTTAGTGTATTAATTATGACAAATGTACCATACTAAAGTAAGATGTTAGTAGGAGAAGAAATTGTGTGTGGATATACGGAAATTGTATATACTATCTACAGATTTTCTGTAAATCTAAAACTTTCTAAGATTAAAAATTTATTTTAAAAAGCATCTTCATTAAAATAAAAATGAGAGTATCCAACTTTCTTTTAAAGGACTGTCTCTAAGAGCAAATTAGTTTTGATTTACAAATCTCCTATTTACAGCTTTTTCCAAGCTGGGATTTGTGAGGCTTTCAGAATGGTTTATTCTGGAACTTCTAGCAAACTGTGAACTCTTAAAAGAAAAATTACAAACACCTTCACAACAGGAAAAACATGAAAGAAAATGTGTTCTATTTTTTATTGCAAAATTCAGATCCCAGTGTTGGCAATCTAATATTTCATTGTTTTAATCATTTCTGAAACCATAACCTAGCTTATTAATAATACAATGCTGAGATATGAGATTTAATAAATATATACTTTTGATTCCTAAGCAATGGAAATTATGCTATCATTGCAAAATATATCATACAGAAGAGTATATACCACTTATATATAGTTTAAATAATAATTATAATTATAATAAAATATGCTCGTATCCTCACAATCAAGATCTTAAAAACATAGAAATATTAGCCCCTTAGCATTTACCTCTTCCTTTAATTACATATTTACTATTCTAACTTTTGTGTTAATTATTCCCCTTGACTTTCTTTTAAATTCTATCATGCATGTACACCTGAAACCACATTTGGTTTAGTTTTGTAAAACTAAATACCAAGCATGTACCTCCCTAGTCAAAGAAAATTTAATATTGTCAATAATGATTGGAGGCTCCTTGGAAACATAAGTTTAATAAAGTCTCTGGCACACTGTCTAGCTCCAGCTTCCCTGAAAGTTTATAGGACTTCTGTCTGCATAATTCGTTGGGAAAAGCATGATTTATTAGACCCATAGGGCCACATTGGGACATGTGGCCGGGCTGCAATGTGGGCCACGGGCTGGATTTCCAATAGAAATGTGGTCGGTGGGAGTCAGCTAACCTCTATTTTCTGCCTCTAACCTCCCCATAAGCCATCCCCAGCTCTTAGGAGAAGCCAAAACAAAACTTCTCTGGGGCTGCCCTCATAGTACCTAATACAGAAGACCATGGAGGACACAGCAGAAACTTAACGAAACTGTGGCAAAGACAAACCTAGCACAGAAAAGAATGTGTTCAATATTTCCCAGAAGAGGCTCTTTATTTTACACCTCTAAGGAAAAATGTCCAGACTAGGAGTGTGGGTGTGTGAGGGAGAAGTTGCTGGTGTCCTGATGATGGAAAGTGATGTGTAGACCTAAACGCTTTTCAAGCAGTTTCCGGCCAGTCTTTATCTTCACTTTCTCCATTACACTCCAAAGGCATGTGGTATGAGCTCCTAAGCATTTGGGCTATTTTTTACTTTTGTAGTATAGGTTGTTTTTTCAATATTATCTTGTGCTGGATGATGATTTATCTTTTTTGGTTGTACTAAGTCATTTACCATTAAACTATTTGTTTTGCATAATTAAAATATGTTGCTGTTATTTCCTTTTTTGTTCTCTCTATTCTTGTCACACACACACACACATGCACACACACATACACACACACGCACTTTACCTTAACTCTTTGACAGTAGGTTTTGTGGGGTATCAGATAAAAACCAAACTAAATATATGTGTTCAATCTATCATCTTAAACCAGAACTTCAGAATTCAAATTGCTTTGTAAAATGATGAAATCACAACTGACATACTTTTTTTTTAATTTCATTGGCAAAAAGTGTTTGCTACATTAACCAAACAGTAGTATTAAAACTGTTTAAATAAATAATGTTCCTTAGCTCAACGTGTTGTCTCCCACTCTCTTCTAGATAAATCTTAAATATAGAACCAAATCCCACTCATAGATTCACGTCTGTTTAGGACAATAAACATTGACATATGGATCTTTAGAAATCAGTTTTTCAATTGCCTCTCATTCTCAATAAATAAAACTCAATGATTCATTATAATTGTAAACTGAGAAGTCAAAGATTATGTTGACCCCCAACCCAATATTTTGAAAAATAGAAAAGCTCTTTTGTTTTTCTAAATAACTAAAGCAGCATTAACTGGTATTTAAAAATGAGTCATTAATGAACTGACAAGAAATTGAAATTTGCCAAGTTTGCAGTATTAACATTATAGTTATGTTACTGAAAATGTAATAGAAAATTTATAGAAGGCGATTATATCCATTAGATAACGTATTCTTTAGGGGAATTTAATACCTGAATTCTGTCACTTGATTATAAAACCACCTTATCCTGAATTTCCATATGTTGCTCCATTATATTTTTTTCTTCTACAAATAGGAGAAATGGCGAGTATGCATGAAACTTTAACACTCTGTGATAAGCACTATAGAGTGCTATGGTAAAAGTATTCACTAAATGCTCCAAATACAGGAGGAAGCCCAGCCTGGGGAAATTGGTGTGAGGGAATTTGCAGGAAAGATGCTGTGCCTGAACTGAGTCTTAAGGTATTAGGAAAAGTTAAAGAAGGGAGTAAAGGTTAAGAAGAAAGAAAGGGACATTCCAATTAGAAGAAATTAGGCAAAAGCAAAGGAGCAACACTCATGTATGGGCTACCTATATCAGAAACGGTGGAATATAAATAGGAAATGGAAAGAGACAATGCGAAACAAGTGCGAAAGGGACACATTAAGACCTTACATGGCATACTGTAAAGGCAGCCTTATGACAAGCACATAGTGAGTTATTTCAAAGTTTTAAGCCCCAAATTGCAATGGTTTAAATTATAAATTGCATACATCACTCTGGAGTTAAAGAATACATTTGTGCATCTTTTAAATATACAATTTTGGCCCTGGTCAGTTTGCTAAGTGGTTAAAGCGTTGGCCCTGGGACTGAAGGGTCGAGGGCTTGATTCCTTTTAACCTCAATTGCAGGCTCGATCTTCCGCCCTGCTTGGTTGGGGCTCGTGTGGGAGGCAACCATCATGTTTCTTTCTCTCTGTCTCTCCCCCTCCCTTCTACTCTTTCTAAAAAAATCAATGGAAAAAATATTCTTGGGAGAGAATATACACACACACACACATATAACTTTGGACCACTTTTATCTCTTCAAAGATGAACACGTAATTTTCCATTGCCAAATACTCCTTACTGTGAAATATCCCTTTGGGTCTAATTCAATAAACATTAGAACATCAACCAATGGATGATGTTTGTATTCTGAAAGCAGAAATTACTGTCTGAAATCTTGCTATTAAATTAATAATAAAGCTGATTAATGAAATTATTCAAGGATGGCCAAGAAGCCAATATCCAATTGGAAGGTTTGGGGAGACACTGAAAGAGAGAATTAATAAATCTGGACATTACAAATCTTAAATGCAGTTTAAGTCTAAAATAATAGTGATAGCCAAAGAATGTATTTCTTTCTTGTTTTCAACATTTTAAACAAAAAAATGTCATTTTCAGTTATCTGTTGCTTCAGAACAAATTATTTCCCAAGTTAGTGGCTAAATAGAGATGTATGATTTGTTATTCTGTAGGTTGACTGAGCTCGTCTAGTTTCTTCTGTTCCATATTATGTTGGTCAGAATCACACATACAACTTCTTTCATTTAGGAACTCAGCTGGGACTGGCATATGCGTGAAGGCTTCACCCTGAGCTGCAGTGAATGTAATGGTTACATGCTGCTATGTGGAAGCTTCTCACTATGAGTACGGGGCTGGACTAATTCATTTAGTACTCTAGCCTGAGCTTCTTCACATGGAGACTAGATCTTAAGGATGAAAACAGAAGGTTCCTGGGCTTAGAAATTGTGTAGCGTCAATGCCACAGCATTCTGTTGGTATAAGAAAATTACAGGGAAAAATCCAAATTCCAAAGGCAGAGAAATAAATTTTATCTCTTGGTGGAAAGAGCAGCATACATGTGGAGAAGAAATTAAGGGCAGCCATATATGAAAATAACACCATATTTTCCTTTTAAAATCATGGGACAATGGAGATATATTTTTGATAGGTATTAATACTATCAATATGATAGATATTGATACCATCAACTTGCACAACTAAAAAAGTTTTGTTTCAAAAGAAAAATGCCTCTATCATTTTGCCTAAATGTTATCATGTTACTTATTGGATTTGCCGAGAAAGTTTGATTTCAATATGATCCACAGTAGAAGTCTCACAAATATCTGAAGTTCTTTTGTGGTAAGGTTAATCAATATAGGTTGTGTAAAAAATGAGTTTATTAAATAATACAGGGTAGGGCAAAAGTAGGTTTACAGTTGTTTGTACGGAAAATAATACAATAATTAATAAATAATAATAATATAAGAATAAACTGTGTTTAACATACTCACAACTATAAACGTACTTTTGCCCCACCCTGTGTATATGACATGCATAGCTAAAACATCAAACATATACATTTCAAGTATTCACATCTGCCCTTTTGTTTTTTATAAGGAATGTCACCCATAAGAGACAAAGAAAGACACACTAAAAGAGGTTAATACCAATTATAAATTTACAGCTTATTACACACTGTTCAAACTAATACAGATACAACATCATTTAAGGGTGGAAACTGTGGCTAAAGGAATTAATCTGCTCTGCATGAAGTTGAATTTATTTAATCAATGTTGCTTCCACTAGAAAAGTGGATTAGTTTTTCTTTAAGACAGAGTTAAAAGTTTTGCAGCTAATTTATTTTAATAAGCATTCTTACTGATGGCTCCAAAGAAAGGGGAGGTGTGTGCTTGCTAAACTGTAATGAGGCACCGGGAAAGAAAGCATGACTTAATTATTTTTCTAGGGTGGGTAATGAATAAATTAGCCACACTGCTGGCTTGCCATTTGTATAGAATTTATTACTTTTTTTTTTAAAGAACCATATCATGACATAGTCAATTTTTCTCCTGACTGCAAGCTGATTGATGGGGCAATGTCTGGCTGTGAGAGACTTCCTCTCCATCATTGTTTTGACCATGTTGATATCATAGAGTTTTAAGTTTTCTTGAGTTCATGCACTCCCTCCTACATCATTACAAATGACAAGTATGTTAACTCTTTTTTACAAGCTGTCCAATCATGTAAACTACAAAATGAATAACTTATATGTGACCAAATGTATATATAATATTTGAAGCTAATATTTACTATTTTTCTTAAAAGATTGCATGGCTATTCTGGAAAACTGGTGTTTCCATTGGTGCTAGAGGTGAGTGGGCCTTGTAGGGTGTTACTGTTTTATGTGCATGTGACAAATCAAGTTGCTAAGTTGGAGGAATTGATCATAATTTTTAATGTGTTTTTTTTTATCATCTTAGTGATTATAAATTGAAAATGAACATATGTTCCTTTTGAAACCTCTAAAACATTATGTATTATTTTTATTGAAAATAAATACATGAGAGATACATCTATAGATTAAATGTTTTTCTTTAATAGATTTAACCTTGCTGCCTGCTTACACTTATTATGTCAAATTCCATGTTAGGTGGGTGGAAAGTACAACATAGCACTAAATAGCAAATAAAAAATAAAAACAATCAGTAATCCAAACAACATTGCAAAATGCAGTACTGAGCAATATTTTTAAGCATTCAAATGATATTGGTGTTTAAGTATCAGGAAAATTTACAGAAGAAGATACACAGATAACCCTCTTTCTTGTTTATTTATTTTAAAGCAATCTTATATTACTTTAAATTAGGTAGAGAGGACTAATCTCTTTAGAAGGTGATCTTCCTCAACTCACCTTTTCCTACAAAGACAAAGTACTGATGATTGTGAAACAGGTACAAATGCAACCCTCCGTTAAAACTCTTTTACATTACATAGTCTTTATTATATTTAAAAAACATAAATCTTTTAATTCCCAGAGTTCTATGAACCTTTTGAGCAAATTTCTTATTTTTTATTTGTAAAGTTTAAATTCCATGATCATTGTATTACAAAGCAATGTATATCTTATATATATACTCCATTATTACCTGCATTGTTAAGAGTTCTTCCATCTTACTAATATAACCTTTCAAAAACAAGTGCCTATACCCACACCACTCTATAAGTGCAAACCAAATAAATACAATCACACACACAAATGTACATCTTGAAAAGTTATATCTATCTACTTATTCCAGTTCCCATTTTACTTTGTGCTAACAGCGAAACTTAACATTTGCTTTAATTGAATTACTATCAACAGAGCTACATTTTCTTGATAATTTTGCTGTAGATGTAATAAGTTTTAATTTACATAAAAATGTACTCTTCTCTTTGACAGCAGTAGTCTCTAATTATGTGGAAAGTCTATTAAAACTGGGCAGTGATGATAAAGACATAGTAGGCACTTTTAGGTATGAGCCTATTGTTGGGCACTAGACCAAGATTAATAATGTCACCAGGACCTCAGACTAACTCATTGACTAAATTCAGTCCTCATCAGCACATTCACGTGAGCATTTGTGCCATCTTAGAAGAATTAAAAGTCTTTACTCCTAGGATTAGGGAAACATTTGTAGTTCTGATATTGTCCTGCATCCCCAATGATGCAGTTTTTATTTTAAATTCCAAGTGTTGGAACCACTCTAAAGTGTTGATTCAATGATATTTTATTGGATTATAATTCTCAGGGTGGGTATTTTTTTATCTTTGGTGTTCTATCTTGGACACGCTTCCTTTTTTTTTAAAGCAAATGGCTCCACTCTTAGGATCACATTTGATTTCTTTGCCTACAGATATTTTTATTCTCTTTTATTTATTCTTCCAGGAAGCTACTTCCCTACCCTGAGAAGGCACAAAGTGAAAAGAAACTAACAAGCCAACACAAAAATCGCAGGAAAAAATTAATTTTAAAATGTTAAGTAGCAAGTTTATCGACTCAAAGGTGAAAAACGGTCCCATAACAGTTTAATGTAGACAAATTATCGATTTGATGATAAACTTAAATATCTGTTCACAGGAGTAAGATGAAAATGTAAGACACAGATAATGATATAAGAAACAAAGGATAAAAATTAGGACTGCCTAAGTAACTTGTGCATAACAGTATAAGATGAAAATGGAAGGCCCCTTTTCCATAAAAGATTATGGAATTATTAACAGCGAGATTACAGTATTAAATCAAGCCTGTGCCCATCTAAGTATAGTGCCCTGTGTAAGTTGGACTCCCAGAAAACTGGCTCTGATAAAAGCTATACCTTAAAACATCATATTTTTCTGTTTTGGTTAGTTAGAAAAAACTATATAAAAGAGTAGTAATACAATAGTTAAAATAATATGCAAGCCTTAACTCTAGTAGCTAATGGTATTAAAATATATATAGTTAGATTTTCTCTCCCAAAACCTCTGATGGAAATTCATTTTATTTTATTTAACATTGGGCCTTTGCCTATAAGATTTCTCTATGGACTAAATCTATTTTTGCCTTTTCTTTCGTGGAACAGATACCTTTCTTGTCTATTTTCCTTCACGTGGAGGAACTCCTTTGGCTTTAACGATGAGTGTAAATGCTTTAAATAACTTTGGCTACCTCCAGAAAAACGAAACTCCTCTTAGTGCTTAAATTAGAAAGCTGTGCTTTTTATATCTCAAGATCACCCACAAAAACTTGACTTTTTTTTTCAGCTTCCAGCCTTAAAATAAAAAAGTAAAAAACACATTTTATTACTCTTCTAGATAAAGGAAACAATTCCCTTTTAAGTTAAAGTACTGAAACATTTTTAAAATATGTTTATCTCATGCAATGCCAACCTATTTCCTTTAAAAAAATCCAATGATAATAAAAATGAGATTTGTAATTAAATCAAATGATGCAGTTTTTATTTTAAATCTCTACAAACTGCTAGGAATTTGTTTTTATCAACACATATATTTTTAAAATATTTTTTTTTCAAAATAGAGAACAAAGTACTAAACCTGTCTACTTAAATTTAAAGTTTTTCATTTACTAAAGTAATACATTTTTATTAAAGGAAATTTATTTTGAAAGAGGTCATATCATAAACGTTAAATCATGTTCTTTTCTTATTAAGACTTATGAAGATTTGGCTTATTAAGGACCTCAACTAAAATTTTGGGATAAACAGAAAAATAATTATGTTAATTTTTTTGTGATTGTTGTTTTTAAAGATGGCATCTCTATTAGATACAAATGATCCCCAATTTAAAATCAAGTGAGCCTGATGTTTAATTGGAAAGACTATATTGCAGAGAATCCGATGGGGAGAGACTGACCATAAACAATTATATAAATAAGATCATTCTAGATAGAGGCAAATCTACAAGGAGGAAGAAGAGGGGGAGAGGAAAAGGGGAAGAAGCTGCAGCCTCTGGGAGATGTATGGGAAGGTGAACTCTTTCAGTGGGATAGTCAGAGGTGCGTCTTAGATGAGAAAGTGCATCTTTGAGGATCCTAGGATCCTGGCCACAGCAGTCAGTTTGAAGAAATTCACCAGGAAAAAAAAAGTATTTGAATAGGTAAGAGAATTAATGAGAATTCTAAAGAACCAATCTTGGAGAATGATAAAATGTAAAGGACTAGAAAGCAGGAAACATTGCTCAAGTCGCAACCACATGACTGATGGTCCGTGGCTAGTAGGCACAGCCGGCAGCATGGCTGCTGGATGCTTGATTGCATCTCTGCACCACTGGTATTGCAGCAAATAATCTCTAATCATTGCTGCATCTTTGTCTAACTCCTTCAGATTCAAATTCTTAGTCAAAAGCATCTGATTTTTGCAATCTATGTTCAGTGTCCATCCTCTGGACACCATAAGCAAGGAGAAGAAATATTAGCTGTCTCACACTCCCCGCCACTCTATGCATTATATCCCAGTTACAATATGAAATTTTGTCAAATTCAAAGTTCAGATATTGGCAGTCAATAAAATAAAAAAAAAAGCCCATCATGAGATTAGAAACCATTGGAGGAAATAAATACAAAGCCTTTGAGGCAGGAATAAGATTAGAACATTGAAACATTCAAAACCAAAACTAGAGATTAGGCTTTATGGAGCAACAGAGGATATATTCTATTTTTGGGATGTTCTGAATCATATTACAGAAAATTTTTCAATATCTTAACATTGAAAGATTATTTTAAATAAGATTTATCTAATGCTTGGATTATCTTAAAGAATTCTATGAAAAGCTTTTTGTTTTGTATCTATTGCCATTACCAATTTGTTTTTGCCTTTTGACAAATAAATACAGTGAAATTAAAATTTCTTGATTTAAAAATATTTTAATACATTTCTCAATTTGATTCCCATTATTTTATTCATATTCTAAAGAGAGATTGAACTTTACTATGTTAATGTGTATCACTTTAAAAGAATATTATAAGTGATTCTTGATTTATGAAGTCTTTGAAACTATTTCCTCATTTATGATCTAGAACAAATCGTATAGCATGGGGTTATATATATGTTTTAAATTTGAAAACACCATCTCATACGGTGCAGATTCCATATTTTAATTCACATATCTCATTGACTGCTGACTGTGAATGACTGACAGGTATGAGCTCAGGTGGCACCTTCCTTCATCCCCCCGGGCAGAGCTTAAGGGAGCTGCAAGTGCCTGTAGGAGTCACAGGATAAGTTTGGGTGCCTCCAAACTCTCTCCGCTTTTACTGGTACTATTATTGCTACTATATCAAGATTTGAGTTTTCAGAAACGGCCGAATGTCTTGCTCGACCTCGATCTATTGACTTAGTTAACTGAGGTCCTGGAGAGGGTTAGTGCCGGCTAAATGAGCACGCTGGCAACAGAGTCCACAGGAATTAAACTTCTGATGCATCGCTTCCCTCATTGACTGATGCACTAATTCAACAGTAATTTATGAAACTTCTTTCTACTACATGAATATAAGCCACGGAGCCTGACTGTCTCAGACTGATTCCTGACCTGAAAGCTTATGAGTTCTGTGCCCTTGGGAAAATAACTTAACTTCACTGGGTCACAGTTTCTACGCTACAAACTGAGGATAATAATTTCATCAAACTCATAGAATTTAAACTCACAGGTAATAAATTATGTTTTTAGTGCATAGTTCTAAAATTTTAGTACATGTATAACAACCATTGAAAACCAGTATATAGAACAGTCCTACAACCCCCAACACTCTCTATGTTATATTTCTGTGTTGGTACCTTCCTCCCACAACTAACCCCTGACAACCATTTATCTGTTTCATAACCTTATAATTTTAAGACATTATGCAAATGGATTAATATAGAATATAAACTTTTGAGACTGTCATTGTTACTTAGCATATAGCCTTTGAGTTTCATACAAGTTGTTTGCTTCAATAAATCATTCTTTCTTATAGATGAGTAGTTTTCCATAGTTTAAATGTACTGCCTTTTTCTTTTTTTTTTTCACCTATTAAATCACTGAAGGGCATTTTAGCTGTTTCATCTTTAGGTGATTTTCAATAGCACTCCTATAAATGTACTTGTACAGGGGTTTGAGTTATTTTTTAACTTCTTCAGGGTAAATAGATCTAAGAGTGAGATAGATGTATCAAAAATATATGTGTGAGGAAACTCCATACTGTTTTCCATAGTGGCTGCAACAGTCTGCAAAACAATATGCAGTTTCCTCAAAAAATTAAAAAAGTAACTGCCATTTGACCCAGTGATCCCACTTCTAGGAATATATCCAAAGAATCTCGAAACACCAGTCAGAAAGAACTTATGTACCCCTATATTCATAGCAACACAATTTACAATAGCTAAGATCTGGAAACAGCCCAAGTGCCCATCAGCAGATGAGTGGATAAAAAAGCTGTGGGACATTTACACCGTGGAGTACTATGCGGCTGTGAAGAAGAAGGATCTCTCACTACTTTGAGACAGCTTGGAGGAATCTGGAGAGTTTTATGCTAAAGTGAAAGAAGGCAGTCAGAGAAAGAAGTATCACATGGTCTCAATCATATGTGGAATCTAATGAACAAAATAAATTAATGAACAAAATAGATCCAGACACATAGAAGCATGGAACAGACTGATGAATCTCAGAGGGAATGTGGAGAGGTAGGGATGGGAAGAGATTAACCAAAGAACTTATATGCATATATGCATAACCCATGAACATAGACAATAGTGTGGTGAAGGCCTGAGGGGGACAGAGGCAGGATAGAGGGAGTTACTGGGGAAGAAAAAGGTGACATCTGTAATACTGTGAACAATAAAGATAAATTGAAATATATATATATACACACACATATATATGGTGGTGTGTGGTGTTGTTTGTGTATGTTTATTAGAAAGAGGCTGTGCCATTTTGCAATGTATAAGAAAGTTGTTTTTCACTCTTGCTGGCACTTGGTATTGTGTATTTCTATCTATTTGCCATTAAAGTAGGTATAATGATCTCTCATCATGGTTTAATTTGCATTGACCTAGTGGCTAATGATGTTAAACATCTTTTTATGTCCTTATTTATTATCCATATATTCTCTTTTGGTAAAGTTCAAATATAATGGTCATTTTTAGTTGGGTTGTTCAATTTATTTATTACTGAGGCTTTTTTTAATAAAGAAACTTTATTTTTTAGAGAAGTTTAGATTCACAGAAAAAATGGAGCAGAAAGTACAGAGAGTTCCCATATAGCACATGTCCTTTCACACAAAACCACTATCAGTGTGCACAAGTTCAGCTGGCCTCTTTACTTCTTGGCAGCTACTATTTACTTTGCAGAATTCCTCAAAAAGCTGTTGTGTGAACTCTGTCCAGGTTTCATAGCTGCACTTAGTGGAGAGATGGGGCAGGCTGTGCTTATTCCATCTTACTTGGACCTGGAGTCAGACCCATAGCACAGTAAGGGACGAGGTGTTAATACATGAATATTTCTTGGACTAGTGCCTGAGAAGTAGTTAGGCTTCCAAAAACGGTGCTTATTATCATCACTGTTACTGTCATCCAGCACTGAGCTAAGTACAGGAGATGTTCTCTGACTTCATGGTGCTTATAGGTTAGAAGAAGAGGTATATATAAAAATACATATAATTTAAAAATATATTTTGCCCGGCCAGGCGTGGCTCAGCGGTTGAGCGTCGACCTAGGATCCAGGCGATTGGGGTTCGATCCCTGGTCAGGGCACATGCCCGGGTTGTGGGCTCGATCAATGACTCTCTCATCATTGATGTGTCTATCTCTCTCTCTCCCTCTCCTTTCCTCTCTCTGAAATCAATAAAAGATATATTTAGAAAAAATAATAATAATAAATAAATAAATATTTTAAGTGTTACAAATGAAAAGTAAGACAGTGATGGAACAAACTTGTTTTAGAGTAAATTCACTTTGTTAATGTGCATACATTTATAATATGCATGGATTGTCAATTACTGGGACTTACAACACATATACAAATGTAAAAGTACTAATATGTTAAATACATTAAGTGTGTATGTCTATAACATATATAGTAAGTGGGAGTATATGTGTTTTTAATATACACACATTTAACATGTAATTTAACACTGGCCTAGCAGAGTTATTATAAATCACCTCCTGCCACACACACGATAGTGTCACAGATCAATTATGACATTTTCAATATAGGCTTTCAACACTATGCTAAGAATAGTCTTATGTATTGTTTCAATTTTATTCCTAGTTTAATCATGGCTTTTACTTATTACAGGCAAAAATTGTTACAATAAATTCTACAGCTGAGAAAAGTTCTACGAAATAAATCATTCTATGATCCAGTAAATATTATTTCTGCACCCGTTTTAATGCTTGTCAATCTTTTTGTAAGATAATAGGGATCTAAACTGTTAATCCTTCACAGAGAAAACAGTGTCACTATGTTATTTATAATGATTATTTAGATAAATAACTTTGGTATTAGAGTGTAGAGTGTATTTTGCCTTAGCCTTAAATTGTCAATCAGTCTCTCATGACCTTTTTCAGCATTCTAGTGTCCCAACCACAATCTCAAAGTTCTTTTATTCTAATTCCATTCTCTTGAACAACTATCCGATTTATTCAACCACTTTATAATTGAAACATTCTGCATAGCAGCAGATGAGAGTATTTTGGTTCCTGCATCTGGGTATCACAGGTAGAGACAGCACTGTGATTGCAAAACAACACATCTTCAATCAACCTGTTATTTAACCTGTCCATGGATCGCAGGCATTATTATGGCTAAATAAGTGCACCCATGAGTCCTAAATGTTCACCTTTCCTTTCATACCAATAATGGAAGAAGTTAATTATTGAGGTGAAATAGAAAAGTTTGATTTTTAGGAGCAGACTATCCCAGAGGCTTTTCTCTTTTACCTCATTAAGTCTGAATAAATTGCAACGTCTTCAAGTAAAACTATGGGGAAAGCATTTTGGTGATTGGCCTGCTGGTGACCCGCAGGTGCTGGGAATTGCAGACACATTTCGATGAGCTCCAGCATCGCGCCTGTGCTGACAGAGAGCAGGCAGAACGGGGAGGGAAAATGAAAGCTGGCCCCACTCTGCGGACTTCCTGAGCTTGGGGGCTAAGCTCCTGTTTTCCTTGTCTTCCCCGTTTCATTAGACGGTCTAGCTAAAGTTCTGGATGATTAAAAACACGTTTACTCTGACCTTTGAATTTAAAAGATGTATTTTTAAAGCAAGCCTATATCTCTTGAGGAATATATTATAAAATATTATGTTATGATTACCTGTTTTATATTGGGAAAAATGTTATCAGATGACTTTGAAGTTTACCCATTTTTTTAAAATGAAATTTATTGGGGTGACATTGGTTAATAAGATTACATAGGTTTCAAGTACACAGTCCTATGATACATCATCTGTATATTGCAATGTTTGCCCACCACATAAGTCAAATCTTCTCCATCACTGTCTATTTGACCCCCTTTACCCTTTACTACCTCTCCACTCCCCTTGCTTCTGGTAACCACTATACTGTTGTCTGGGTCCACAAGTTTTCGTTTGTTTTTCTTGTATCCATCTTTCAATTATGGATGGTGTCTCAATAATTTTTTAATCAAATTTTATAAATAATACAATGAAACTTTAATACAGCATATGGATATTTCAACATATATTTCTTTTACACTTTTAATATTTGAATTAAATTATTACCATGTTGGCATTAATTTTATAATAAATTATAAATTGTTAAGTATTAGAGAATGAGCCAAGAGAAGAGACTATTTTGGTCTCTGAAACATCTAGAAATTCATGTAGCTGAATGCCAAGAGCAATTTGCTTATTGAGAATGGTTATACTTACCTTAGTTTACCAGCTCTGATTGTTTTCAGAGATTATCTCTTTTGGTCTATTTGGTGACTTTTAAACCACTCTTCACTGGGCAAGATGTAAGCAAATTAAATTCAACACACAAAAATAGTTTTATATGAAGACAATGTTAACTTGAAGTCTACTTGGTCTAGATGACTATTTAATAATATACCTACAGTATTTTTTGACTTGGATTTGATAAAGAAAATATAGATAATTTAGATTGCTTAATTTATATAATAAAATTAGAACTACATAATAACTGCTAAAAATTACTTCATGCATTATTATAGATATTGCATAGATAATATACACTGAATTTTTATTAGGTTCCATATCCTCCTTTTAGGAGAATTAATATAAAACTTTATCTGTATGCAATATCTCAGTTTTGGTCTTAGACAGACTTATTTTCTGGTATTTCCTTGGTGCCAATCCTGGTTATCCTAATCTATGTCTCGACCTTTGCTCATCTTACTACCCATTTTATTAGAAAGATCTTTACGCAGTAGCAGAGAAGAGCTAGTTTATTTGAAAACAATTGTTCAAAGTTCATACATAAGTCCTTGTCTTATTTTACTCCTGCTTTTTCTACTGCTTCATAATATCTTGGTCTTACTCCATAAAAAACACATAGACATTGAATATATATATATACATATACATAAATACACACACACACACACACACATATATATATATATACTCAATGATGCATATATATTTTGGCCAATATTTTGAAAAGCATACAGTTAATATGCAAATAACAGCAAATTAACCATAGAAGTGACTTTTTTTTAATATAAAATATATTTAACATATGAAAGGTTGAAATAAAAAGATTTATACCTATTTTACATATAATTAACCAGATTTTAATTGCTAATTCTTTCAAAGCTATACAATTGGTCCTGTTTTACAAAAATTGCCAGTATCCAATAGTATTCTGGACAACAACCTACTGTTTTACATAAGTGTGTTTTAATCATAGACTGTTCTTCCATTGTGAAGACTTTGCTTTCCCTTCTTATTTGAAATAATGCAATTGATTTAGCATCAATCTTCTTTTCTCTCTGACATAGAAACAAAAGACAAAATTTGCTGCATATAACTTCCCTGAGGACAATTCTCCATGACAAAGACCTGTTTCACCTTTCTTATTTCAATACAGGAACATTTCTGAATACATATTGCAAATTATGGCAGTTGTGATGAATTATCCAAATTTGAGATGACATGGGGGAGGTTATAGAAACTCTCCCTTTTTTCTTATATTAATCCAACTGATATAGAAACATAATTAGATAGATGAGAGACAGAGAGAAAGAGAGATTGGTAGGTAGATAGTAAAATTCTACAGAAACCAGCTTGACTTTGGTTACCTGCCTATTACAATTACACACCATTTTCAATATTTCATCTCACTCCTATAAAAAAATTCCAAACACCCACAAAAATCCCCGGATGCACTTTGTAAGCTCTCTTATCTGATGACCTTTTTCTTCTTATCTTTCTTTGAAGATTGCTAATTGTTTTTGTAATAATTATAGCCTACCTTCATCTACCTTCAACTGAGACTCTGATTCTCAAGCTTTAATATACCTAAAATCCTGTGGATTTACTTAAATCAGATTCTCATATTATATCCCCAGAATTTCAGCATCTCAGTTGGAGTTCAGGTATCTGATAATGATGCACTGGATTCAAAGGTAAGCTTCTTAAGGGAAGGAAAAGGTTATGGATCTGCATATTCCCGGTATTTGACACCATGCCTGACATACAACAGATACAATAATTGCTTGTTGAAATGAATTAACCAGAAAAAAAATAGCTTTAGATAACTTGTTAATCTTCCCTGTTGGCAAACTTTATTTTCCCGGTTAGAATATGCCAAACATTTGAGGCTAGGAACTGGTGAAACTGTGTCCTCTGGAGTGTTCTCTTCTACACTTTTCATGTGTATCTTTATTAATTCACCTGACACCTATTTACCCTCATCTCGATCCTAGTCTCTGGGCTTGATGCTGTTACATCAAATTGCATAAGATTAACTCTTCAACCTCAAGGAATTTACAAATTAGGGGGGATGTATTCAATAGCCTTAAAATAATGTAATGGTTTTTAATAGAGAAATTAACAAACCCTTTTAGAGGCTTCAAGAAATGAAGGCCAAGCACAGTTAAAGGCTCTTTCAATATTAAAACTTCAAGAAAATCAGCACACTGTTATATTGTTTATACTAGTATAAATAATTTTCTATGCCAATTTTTCAAAGGATTTGATGCTATTAGAAATTGTCAGTGTACTAACACTGTCATTAAAAAATAAAAGCAATGATAACATACACTTTATGCTACATGGCAGCATCCTGACAAGAGTACCTGCTGAGCAAAAACTTCTGTGAATAGTCTTTTGTTCCTGCTTATTTCAGTTTTGTGATATCAGAAAAATTGCTCTTAGCTTAGATCAGCTGAAGTTAGATTATTTACTGCAACAAAGAACTCTGACTAAATTGATTTCTAGTTAATGAGAATTACAATAAAATCTTGATATTTTACCCCAATGTGGGTATGTCTTGGTAAAATACATAATCTCAAGGCAGCTTAGCAATGTTTCTATACTGAAAAAAATGTGGACATTGTTTTACTGAACTGCCCTCAAGATTTAAAATAATTATGTATTATGTCAAACATGCTGTGAATAGATAAAAATATAAATATATATTGATAGAATAGGACTATAGATATATGCAAACTCAGCATTTGTCCATGCCAAAATAATATATATTTAAATAACTTTTATCATTTCCAGTTTAATGCTATATTTTTCTATTGCCACATAGCTGCTTGGTCTATTTGCTGCGCTCAGTATTTATGTTTCTCATTTCTTTAAGTTGTGTTTTAGTGTGCCCATCCCAATCCATCTATTTAAATGATAATGTTATGTTTAGGCAAATTTTTATAAAAATATATTGCATTTGACAAGGCTGGTTCAGGATCCAATAAAATAATTATCTACAATCTTTAGAAATTCCATAAGTTATTAAATACTGAGGAGTCTATTCAGGAATATAGTTGATTTCCTTTAGGTAGGTCATTGCAACAATTTTCTTCCCGTTGAGGCTCTATGCATAAATTTTTGTAAAATGCAGGGAGGTGCAAAAATAGGTTTACTGTTGTGAGTATGCAAAAGAGTTTATTCTTGTATTGTTATTTATTAATTATTGTATTATTTTCTATACAAACTACTGTAAACCTACTTTTGTCCCACCCTGTATAACTCCATGGAGTTCAGTGCAGCTCTAAGACTAATTCCAAGCCCAAAATAGCCAGTCCATGTACATTTGACATTTATAAATTCTTTCATCTTCTTATGTGATGTAATCATGCTAAAGATGTAATAAGGAGAAAAAAAAGATATATCCCATCCATTATTCACATTTTTACATGTACTTATCACTTAAACTTTTCAATTTCCTTCATATTTTTCTGTTAATTACTTAGCTCCTGCTCTCACACATCAGCCGTAGGACTTTTCTAATTCTATGGAATAAATTTGGGCTGGTTTAGGGAACAGAGTGGACACTGAGGCCTAAAAATACTTCAGAAATGGGGAAAAGAAATTATATCCTTTATTCTCCTATCTAAAATCTCACACAGTATCAACTTTGAAAGAATAGTACGTAAGGGTTTCCTGGTAGAGAACCTGGTACATAGTAACTACTCATGAAAGGTTAATCCCTTTGACCAGTTTATATTGGGGGGGCGGGCAATAAATAAAACAAAAAATATAATCTGATTTGAAACTGTTTACAACTAACAGGATTAAATTTCAAAATCTAGGTCACTAGTCAAATATGTGTATATCTACTTTAAAAAGCAGCTCTTATTTGTTGCAGCAAAGCTATGTGTTTCTCTTTGCTCTTTTTCTTTACTGCCTCAATTCTCTATGATCCTCAGTGATTAGTTACAATATTTTCTTTATGACTGGCGTAGAATCAAGTCTCTACTGTCTTTAAACATGAGAACTTAAAGAATAAGATTAAGCACTTTTCTGCTGTTTAATGATGTTTTCCATTTCATTTGACAAAGTTGCCCATGCCTATAATTATTAAATGCTATATTTATTAGATCAAAACAATTATATGAAAACAGATATTTAAGCTTGAGGATATTTTAAGCATCATTTTCAAAAAGTACTATATTAAATAAAAATTATCTTTCTAATATTTCCTCAAAAGATCTTAAAAATCTGAGATAACTGAATATTTGAAGAACCACAGACCATGCAATGATAACCAAAATTACATAGAGTGCACCCAGAATAATATCTTCACTGCACACAGACACTTATCAATGACATAGTGGCAGGTTTCATTGAACGTATCAGTTTCAAACAAACTGCATCATTCCAAAAGGACATATTGGGGAATAATCGCTCATTTCACTTTTATTTTTTGTTCATAGATTTGAGCATCAGTTTGTGTGTGTTTTTTTAAATATCTCTTTATTGATTTCAGAGAGAGGAAGGGAGAGGGGGAGAGAGAGAGAAACATCAATGATGAGAGAGCCCTTGATCGGCTGCCTCCTGCACGCCCTGACCAGGGATGGAGCCCGCAGCCCGGGCCTGTGCCCTGAGCGGGAGTCCAACCTCCATCGCCTGGATCCCAGGTCGACGCTCAACCGCTGAGCCACGCCTGCCGGGCATGACCATCAGTTTTAAACAAGACATGGTGTTAGGTCCCGCAAATACAATGATAAACACAACATGATTCCTATCCTCAAGAACTTTAAAATGCACTGAAGGAAATGAAAGTAGCTGAGAGAAATAAAATGGAATATTAAGGAGCTGCCGAAGCGACACGTGTGGGAATGAAGACAAAGATGCCAACCCCAGAGACAAGGTATCTAGGAAGTTTCAGTTTCTAAATGAGAGTATTTGACAGGGGATTTAATAAAAAATTTAAAAAAGATAGAACAGAACAAAGCACATGTTCCAGTGATACTATTGACCTATTCCTTTTAAAAAACTACTTTCTGTCATTTCTAAGAGTTGAAGTGGGGTGGAAGATTGTCATATTTGATTAGAATCATAAGCAAAGTCACAGGCTGGGGGTCATGCCTGGTGGAATAGTGAGGAGAGAGGGTGCAGGGAAATGTGTTAGAAGAAACTTTCTCCAAGAGAGAGGATACAAGGCTGAAGGGCATTTCAGGGGGTATTTGGTCTGTTTTAGGCAATGGGGAGAGTCTTTGCAGGTTTTTCAGGCTGGGGTGACATGCTATAATCTATGATCTAGAAAGGTGACTCTTCTATGAATGATGACAAAAAGAGGGCTATATAATTTCAGAATATTGGTAGCCGAGATAAAGTGGAGTCAAATGTGGGTTAACTGTTTGCTCACTAAAGGAAATGATTGTTGCATACTGAGTGGACCTTCTGAAATAAATGTCTGCTCTGCACAAAACACATGGGTGATCTACACTGACGTGCTAGTGAGCTCTAAGCAATGCCAGTATGAAGCTTATACTACATTTTAATGATATGCTATTATAACTGCATTTGTCTCTCCAAGAGCAGCACATTTAGAATATTTACAATTTTTTATTTGAAGCATAAATATCAGAAAATGAAAAAAAATATGTCTTATAGGAGAAAAATGACGTCATGATGTGGAATATAGGAAAGTGGAATCAAGAGTGATGATTAGTGAGTAGCAAAGGGATGGCAAAAGTTTTCTCCTTGCCCTATAGTGTTCGGTGTCACCTTTTAGTCATGCAGCTCTCTAAGTCGCTTTCCAGACAGCAGGGCACATTAAATGCATTCGTGATTTGTAATTTAAAACTACAGTTGTGCAAAATTGCAGTTTAAGCTTGTATGGATCCATACCCATTGAATTTGAATTAAGATTTACAAATATGTATTAGGTTTGCTAGGACATTCATTGAATGAAAAATACAATTTGTGGTATGAAATACAGTAAAAATACGAACTTTTAAAATATGTATGAAACCTTTCTCAGTGATATGCTGATTAGGTCTTAGGCAATGCATACAGCACATTTCAGTAATCAATCAGGGTGTATATTCTGAATGGCACGATTCTACATTTCTTAATTTAAAAATAAATTGGAGGAGCTTATTCTAAATGTAATTACTTCAGAAAAACTTCGTGTTCTACAAAACTCATTCGTAGTCAAGAAACTGATAAAACAAATCAACCTTTTTAAGTTCTTGGTTTTAAGTGGATAACGCTAAAAATCCAAGGTTAAGGCAACAATTATTTTGCCATAATCTTTCACCTCTTGAAGCAAAAGAAATTTCTAAAATTACTCTGAAATTCATATAGAGAAGAGGGCAAAGAGCAAAGTAAAGAGGTTGGAAAAAATCATACCATCGTGTCCAATAACACGGGAATCATGTCATCCTACCCTTGGAACACAAATAACTGGTACAAACCCACACTCAGTGCTGGAATTAGCTCAGCAACACTGTTTTTTGGCCGCAACTAGCTGTACATAACAATAGACATGCACAGTCATCATCTCTAGATCATTTTAGTTAGTAAGTTTATTTTTACAATACCCCAAGATCATTTTAATGTGCAGTTAATGTAATGTGCTCTCCTATAAAATATTAACTAACATTAAAAATATAATTTTCTAATTAGGGGATAACTAAGCATCTTTATATTAAGATGTGATCTGGACTCATAACTTTCATTCACTGAAATTATATTAGCACTTTTTACTTCTTAAAAAATACTTCCCTGATTTTACTTATTTCATTCCTTAATAAGGTATACATTATATAGCTGGTGGGTTATTTGAATTGTTTTTAATCATGATTAATTACAGCTAACATTTAATATGGGTTTAGTATGAATCTGCCATAAACTTAGGTGATTCACGTACATTAATTTTAATCTTTTTATCAGTTCTAGATAGTAGATATTATTACCAGCATTTTCAAAATTAGAGAATTAAAGTTGAGCAGATTTAAGACATTCCTCCAATTGCTTGACTAGAGTACTCAAAGTTGAGATTTGACCCAAGCGTTTATGTTCTCAATCCCTATACTCTCCTTGTCAGAACACTCATTGCAGATCTGTTGAGTTAACCAAATGCACCTACTAATCATTTTAATATTTATAGACAGCTGTTATTCCTTCCCAACGTTTTCAACAGCCCAAGAAGTTTCACTTTTTTTTTTTAATATAACTTTGTTATCCACTAGGGTTTGCTTTTCACTAAGAAATCTAGACAATCTTGGCTTAAACACTGATCTTAACTTGCCAATACCATTGCTTGTGATATTTAAAATTATATCCCATGACCTTTTAAGAATTCTTGAGGGCTTAGGCCTTTATGGTTTTCATTGTTTCCAACAACTGAATTGTCATTACTCTGAAGGTATAATTTCTCTCTTTCATATGTTTATATCCACATACCAAGGCAAAAGTTGACTCATACCATGCATTTTATGAATTCTATTTGATTTATTAAATATTCTTGAGTTAAAGAATATCCCTGAGACTTCTGATATATTATGGGCCTCACTTTCTCTACTTCCTCTTTTTATCTCTGTATTTTACCCTTTTCTTCATAAAGCAAGTTTCCTAATCCATCAAATAGCTCAGGAGAAAAAAAAATAAACTAATGGCCTACAATAAACAGGATCTACTTCCTAAAAATGCAGTTGGAGTTATAAACATTATCTTTTTATCCTGTTAATTACGTATCAACTTTTTTTTAAATCTTTACTGCCTTAATTACCATTTTCTGAATCTTTCAATTGCCTCGTGTCTTTTCTAATTCACCTGCTAGTTTTTTGTTAGTGTATGCTTCCCAAGAAATCATTAATGAAGTAATCATTGAATCTTTCTTTTCATTCTGTGATTGTTTCAGTGATAGTTTTAATAAAGAAATGTTTCTTAGCCCCGCTATTGGCTATGGAAAGGAAATACGGTGTTTCTATGTCCCTCATAAAAATGATCATGCCTGCAAACTATTCTAAGTGGTTGGAAGTGTCTATCTAGCAACAGACTTTTAGTGAAATAGAAGCCCAATAATGTAATGGAGAACCTGACTTCACAAAGTGGTTTTTCGTTAACAAAAATTGGGAAAACAATAATTTCAAAGCTTCGTTGACTTTTTAAAAAAATATTTTGTTGCATAAGTAATCACCTTGTAGAAAAATTATTACAGGAACCTCTGAAGTTAAGTGGATGAAGTATTTTAATTAATTAAAAGAACAGTAAATGCCCTGGCTGGTATGGCTCAGTGGTTAGAGCATCGGCCTGCACATTGAAGGGTCGAGGGTTAGGTTTCCTGTCAAGGGCACATACCTGGGTTGCAAGTTCCCTCCCCACCCCAGGTCAGGCCGCTTGCAGGAGGCAACCAGTCAATGTGTCTCTCACATGGATATTTCTCTCTCTCTCTCTCTCTCTCTCTCTCTCTCCCTGCCCCTCTCTCCCTTCTTTCCACTCTCTCTGAAAAGCAATGGGAAAAATATCATCATGTGAGCATTAACAAAACATAAATAAAAATAATTTTTAAAAGAATGGTAAAGACTGTGTGGTAAAATACAGAATATGGGCAACGTGGACCAAATGAGCTAAGCTGCTCTGCAAAGTCTTAGAAAACAGTGGGTGGTGAGGTATATCTGCAGTTTATGAATTCTTCAGAAAAATTTCTTAAAAACATTTAATATCATTGGTTGTTTCCTTGGTCAAGATGTATGGGAACATGTGTGTGTGCATGTATGCATTGTTGTAATATATGCATTTTTTTTCAAGCAGTTACCCAAAAGGTTGCCAAGATATGTTCATATGTCTTAGCTTACACAATTAACCACAACACTGTCAGATAGTCATGTTGGTCTTATCACTTAAGAAATTTGCAGTCTGAGGGAAAATATATACCAATATAAGGTACTCTGGGGCATATTAAAAAGGGCATTGAATCAATTGGAGCTGGAGTATTGTCAGAGAAGCTTCTCATGTCCTGTCTGGGTTTTCACTGAACTCACTTCTTTTCAATCTCTTTTCTCCCTCCCAACTGTTAAATATCCCAGCATTGGAAGGAGTCAGGGCTCAGTCCTAGGCAGATATATGTATTTTTAGTCCACACTTTTCTCCCTAGGAGACTCCTCTAATCCTGTGACATTAAATTTACTTGGACTTTTTACATTATCAATGATTTTAAAATTTATATCTTTAGCTCTCACTTTTCCTTTGAACTCCGGACTAGTGTGTCCAAATATTGATCAGGATCCCTGTCTCAATCAGGTGGATACAGATGGCACATTACAGTTTAGGTAATTTGAGAAAAGTTTAATCAAGGGATAATTTCAAAGGCTTGAGTATAGTAGAAGAACGCCAAAAGAGAGAGTGCAGGGCACTGTTTTAGAACTGAAGAGGGCAAAAGGGGAGAGGTTCCCGGAACCTGAAGACAGAGAGGCTGTGTGGAGAGGGCTGCTTTCTAGGAACCATGAGCTTAGTTCAAGGGAAGTCAAGGGAGGCAACCAACTCTTGGGAACCCTGCAGAGAGGGAGCCCAAGGAGTATATACTTAGATTTCTCCCTCCAACCTTTTGTGGAAGCTCCCTGTTGCCTGAGCTCTACAAGAAGCTGGAAAATAAGAGAAGTATAGCTTTATCTCTCAAATTCAGCCTCCCTGCAGAACAAAGCAGGATGGAGAAGGGCATGTGTGAGTGTAAACTAGTTCTATACGTGCGGGAGGAGGGTGTTCTAGGGAACAAAATATAGAAAAGACACAAGGAAAGTGCCCTCAGACCAGGAAGCAGTTCAATATATCTGGAAAAAAGAAGTGAGAGTGACAATTAAAGATGTGAAAGAGATAAACAGGGGCCAGGTTATAGAAGTCTTTTAAACTAAACTAAGGACTTTGAATTTAAAATTTTAAAGCAGAGGTGCCATGCTAATATTTATGTTACATTACAGAAGCAACAATCTGGCTGCTGACCGAAACCTGGGTTAAAGAGTAGGACCTGAGGCAGAAGGGCCCATTAGAGAGTTGGCAGTGAGATTACCAGGGCACAAATCAGAGGAGTGATAGGACAGGAATTAAAAAACAGATTGATAAGAGATTTAAAAGGTGGGATTAGCCCCTGCATGGCTCGGTGGGTTGGGCGTCGTCTGCACTGAAAGGTTGCCAGTTTAATTCCTGGTCAGATGGGTGTCTCACTCTCGCATCAAAGTTTCTCTCTCCCTCTCCCTTTCTCTCTCTCTCAAAATCAATAAAAAATCTTTAAAAAATAAATAAAAGGTGGAGTTAATAGGATTTGGTGATTATTTAGATGTTAGAGGTAAGAGAAAAAGAGAAGTCAAGGGTGATGTGGAGATTTCCGGCAGGCATTACTTAGAGAAATGAAGTATTATTTCCAGTAACAGAAAAGGGACCAGAAAGAACTGGGGAAGAAAATGATAGGTGAAGTTTTGCACATATTTTAAGACATTAAATTCAAGTTGTCTGTGGAACATTTTAGTAGAAATATCCAATAGAGAGTTGGACATGTAGATTAGAAACCCACATGAGAGAACAACAATATAGAGGTAGTTTGGGAAATTATTGGCATATTAATACTTATTAAAGAAGGGGAGTGGATGAAAACTTTGGGTGACTTATCAGATAATTAAATATAGTTATCACTGACCTAATGTTTATACATTTTCAACACACCCAGCTAATAACAAATTTAAGAATTTTGTCTTTTTTTTTAAAGCTATTTAATCCCCATTGTAAAGGATAGCTAGTTTCTAAAGCCCATCTTTCAGTTCTAATTAACTTCCGTGATACTCCCTTGTTGTGGTTTGGAGAGAAAATATTTTTGCAACATTATTGAGAAAGTAAATCCCAGGTATTCAAACAGTGCAATAGACTTTGGGTTTTAGAATGAAAATGCACATTTGTGGTTGTTTAGTGATCTCAGAGGTCTCAAGCTTTAGATGAGAAAGCAAAGGGCCAGATAAATATGCCAATAGGTAAACCATCACAAACCATGTCATGGAGTAAATATTTAGTTAAGATAATGACAAGTATGTCTGTATGTCAATCAAGCATCTCCACAGAGAACACTGCGGATGGTGTGAGGCTAATGCAGATCGGGGAGAGGGGAGAAATTAAATAGGATACGCTACAGACTAGATGCTAATTAATGTCACACTGATGACCCCATCCTCAAAAGACCAAGCACCGATGCTCCCGAGAAACTCTGTAAAACGCAAATAGATTTATGTTTAAAGGCTGAAACACAGGAAGCTGCTAAAAACATGGATGCTGAAATTGCTAACATTTCATAAAAGACGCAAAAGGCTCGCTGCTTTAATGGAAACTGAATCGAACCCATAGAGAAGCAGATGTTTCCCTTTAGCAAACTTTTTCAAAGCAGCAGAAACTCACATTCAGTCAGGAAACGGGCAGAGCCTCTGGAGCCATTTCTAAGTGGCTCGGAGAGTTGAGAGAATGTCCTTGAAGGCCTGTGCTCTGGTTAAAATGGAAGTGGAGGTTTTGGCAGACTGTGCTTTCGGCTGCCTGCCAGCGACTTTGAAAAGTATGACAGCTAATGTGGCTGCCCAGATAGTTCTTTGGCTGGACCTCTGGTGGGAAGACAGGGTTTTGAAAGAACTCCACACAGGAATTCCATTTGGCAAAGGCTTGCTTTTTGGCAAGGATATGGAAAGTCTTCTTGAATAAGCAATGAATACATTGTGTCTGCCTCCGGATAAAACTTCTGGGGAATAGGGAAAGAATTAGGAGGCAGATTATACAGAGGCAGAAAGTTTTCAGACGGGCAAGAGACACTAGAAATTTGCAATCAGCAAAAATGACCCGGTTGCAAGCAAAAAAAATTGGAAAGTTCTTCAAAGGAGCCAGAGAAAAAGGGCGCTGGACTGGCTGCTCAGTCATTGCTGTGGATAAGGGAACCAAGTAATAAAGATCATATGTGAGTAAGAAATAGGAAAATGTACATTTAATTCAAGAAAGCGTTTATCTAAAATATTAAAAATGTTTTGAATTATGTAAAACATATTTTACAACGCAGAAACCTGGCACCGAACTAATCATGAGTTCATAAAGTGCTGACCTAAATTTGCAGGCTTGGGTTCCTCCATTCCCTGTTGTCTAAAAATCTCTTGGGGGACCAGCTATATTTGGGTTATTACTATGAAATCTGACATGTAACACACACTGTGGAGACTTCAGGGCTGGTCTCCTCACAGAGCCTAACAGTGTCCACATGCCTCCTTGGCATGTAAAATGTCATCAGGTCTTGGACTCCATCAGTTCATAGACAGCTTCTGATGTGTGAAAAGCAGCAGAGCATTTTGCCACTGATATGATAAAAGTGCATATTGACTATATTTTTTCCCCTTTTAAAATATGTAATGATGACTGCTTGAATCTTCTGAGAGGAAGCTTGTTTTTCCTTGGATTGCCCGGTAAAATGCAGCATGCTCAGTTTAATTTGAATTTCAGAAAAACAGTGGCTTATTTTTCAAATTTAGTTTAAGCATTCAAATTTAACTAAGTGTACTATATTTTATTTGCTAAATCGAGCAGCAAGTTTTAGGGACAGTTTTATGAGTAAGGGAGATCTCTCATGAGCTTCTGTTGCTATTAAATATATAAATTCTCTTTGATAGGGTCCAATACTGGTGAATCTAACAATAAATTTTGCTCTCTTTAAACATTGATGGTGAAATTGATGTTAAATCCTTTACTTGCCCTGTGAGCTTATTTATTTTTAAAGAAAATATGTTTTATGACTTGACTTCCAGTAGGAGTGCTGAAGAGATGGCCCAAAGATGTGCTTAATGGAAATGAGCAACAGAGAAAAGCAGGAAGGGCAGAAAAGGGTGAATGTACATTATGTACATTTGTGGTAATTAAGAGCTTGTGCTAATACAGAAATATATTAGTTTGAAATACCAATAAACTTGGCTAATTTAATTAAAATGACTTGACAATTACTGATTAGGGTGTTTGGCACATAATAATAGGTGTACAAAAATTATATATTTTCTCTGTCCTGTCAATGATTTTATAACTATTGGTATGGGAAACCTGAGATTTCAATCTATATTATTGCCCTGGCTGGGTGGTTCAGGTGGTTAGAGCATTGTCCCATACATCAAAAGGTTGCAGGTTCAATTCCCAGTCAAAGCACATACTTAGGTTACGGGTTCAATGCCCAGTTGGGGCATGTGCAGGAGGCAATGGATCCATGTTCTTCTCTCACATCAATGCTTCTCTCTCACATGAATGCTTTTCTCTCTCTTTCTTCCTCTCTCTCTAAAAAATTAATACAAATATATCTTTGAGTGAAGATTAAAAAATTAATAATAATAAATAATAAACCCATATCTTTTTGATCCAAGAGCAATGCTCAAAATACAAACTACAAATGCTTGAAGCTAGTGTCAGAAAAGAGAGACATTTGATAGTAATCTAATGTAAGAATCAAGGTGCAAAAAGTAATTATAATTTTAAAATTAGACTGCCTTTGCTCTGCCATTTTAGAAAATGCTTAATCAAAGGCAATTTTACCCAGTTTACTTGAGGATATTTGACTTCCATGGATAATTGCCTAATGTAAACTCAGAGGACACATATTTTCAGTCAGCAGTTTTGAGAAACAGTACCGCAGAGTATTAAAGTCTTCCCTGCGCTATCCATCCGCTTTGAGTTTAGTGTAGTGTGTATGGATTACTTGGCTCAGAAGATTAAATCTGTAATATTATTAATTAGGATATTTGACTGTGGCAATATCAGAATGTCATATGATTATTATAAATTTCTGAAAAAAATGTATTTTAAACATTTTGTTTTGGTTTAGTCTTAAAATGTTTCCTGAGTAAATGCTCCTGTGTGTATGTTGTTTCTAATAGATCATGAGCATCTTAAAGTCAGGGGCTTATCTGTAGGTTATTAGGGCTTTACACAATGTAGAATAGACAAACATGTCAAAAACAGTAAACTGAGGAAAATATAAATTAATGAATAAAGTCATTAAGGAAGCAATGAAGGAAAGTCAGTTTTCAGCAACTGGAGTAAAACCTGTAGTTCATAAAAAGTGTGTGACTAGCCTGACTGAAATTACTAAAGTATCTCTCCTACTTGCCTTGAAAACTGGCAGGCAATTTTTTCCCCAAACATTCTAAAGAATTGATGATCTTTTTTCTTCATATCGCTTCCCTGACAAAAATTTATAACACACCTAGGTGACTAAATTTATTTAGTAATTAAATAAAGAGAAAGTGGATTTATCATTAGATTAATTTATATTTAAATGTTGGGTTTAATGTATATCAACTTTTTCTCAAATAATGAGTAAGTTTGTAGAAACTAAAATATACACTTTCAAGAGTAAAGAGCTTGCAACAATATTTGTTATATAGTTGAAGTATTTGACCTGAAATTATAAAGTTATAAGTAAAAGAACATATTAGTTGCCAATATGTATGATGAGCATAATAATTATATCTGTTTCGGAGGATAAAGGAATTTAGATAGAGAGCATTTATAACAGGCCTGCTACATAGTAAGCAGTGTCAGTGTTTTATGTAGCCTTTTATTATCATGTTAAACAAGTCAAGTCTCTAGAAAGAATATACATGAAGAAGAATTAATGTTGTAATCCAGGAAAATAATTTCAACGAAGGTAGATGATAACCATAAGTGAAAACTGCTACTGATTTACAGAACAATTCTTTCATTAATGGGGTGTTTGTCCTCCGTTTGTTTTAAATTAAGAATTTCTTAAAACAGTCAAGAGTAGGAAAATGGAAACCGCATAAAACTGGAAGCTGACTTTAAGCCGTATCCAAAGGAAACACCATTAGCACTGGCCACGTAACAGTAAGTGTCCTTGTGACAGGATGTATCTGGAGGTTCTCAGGCATACATGGCACATACTAGCCTGCGCTTTCCTATTTAGGAAAATGTAGTGTGAGCTTAAAGTCAGACGCTAGTGGGAAAGTAGCAAGGCAGTATCCATTCTTCCCAATTCGACCTGCTGGAACTGAAGGAGCTGGAAGCTGTGCATTGCTTCCCCGACTCCACTGGGTCGGTCCCCTTCCTGTGGCCTTGCCCAACACAGTGACCGCTCACCACAGGTGGTAATTTAAATGTAAATAGGTTAAAATTTAATAGAGTCAAAAATTACTTTTCTCACTGGCAATAGCTACATTTGAAGTGGTCAAATGCTAAATGTTCTGTTGTGCCAATAGCCTTTACAGGGGCCCGAGAGCCAATTCCTTCATCTTCCCCTCTAAGAAGTGAAGAAGGCTCTAGGAAAGGGGCCCCATTCTCCATGCAGTCTCCGCTCCCCGCCCTTAAAGAGAGAACCCTAGGTTAAAGTGACACAGAACAAAACCTAGATTTTCCAAAGTGACTGAAGTCAGACCTGGATCAAAAAATGGCTTGGCCCTGGCCGGTTTGCTCAGTGGTTAGAGTGTCAGTCTGAGGACCGAAGGGCCAAGGACGTGTACCTCGGCTGCAGGCCCGATCCCCAGCCCCGGTCAGACGCATGTGAGATGCAACTAGTTGATGTGTCTCTCTCACATTAATGTTTCTCTCTCTCTCTCTCTCTCTCTCCCTCCCCTTTCCAATCTCTCTGAAAAGCAATGAAGAAAAAAAAAATCCTTGGGTGAGGGTTACAAGAAAAACACAAAAATAAACAAACAAAAAAACTTGGAGAGGCAAAAATCAATGTGCATGCTAGGAGGGAGCCGGGCTAGGGTACGCTCGCTTTCAGTTTATCACTACTTAGCATAATTCATTTATTTATATTATTTTCCACTTAATTCACCAGAAACTAAAATGCATATAATAATGAAATGGAAGTTGATGTTGGTTTTGGTCAAAGGCAAGTTGGGTTCATTGTGCAAAGAGAAGAAAGGTAAAATAAGCCAGGAAATATAATAGGAATTGAGAGAGGAAAGAGAAATATAGCATTGACTTTATAATTTTGACAAAAGCAGGCTGTTTGGTTAATAATAACAAGCAGGAGAAAAGTAGATTTTCAACAAAAGTGCTTTATGTGGACAAAATCCACCGAGCTAAGTGCACCTCAAATCCCCCTAGCATAAAAGCTCAAAGAGCAAACATTTTTTAATACTGACTCCTTGAGTGTATACAATACTTCCCTTCATGCAGAAGCCAAGCACAATTGAAATAATTTAGCTCTTGTCAATCCGCTTTACTCTTTGCATCATTATGCCTAGAATAGCAAGGTGAAATCTAGGCAAATTGGGCTGGGAACGGGTAGCTGGCTCTGTGAAAATGCAAAACTGAAATACAAACACTCGGAGGATATTATCTCAGGGTCTGACTGTGCCAAAAAGTAGGTTTATGCAGAACTTTTTTGTCCCTTCTTGAAAGTTGAAAACTGAGTGATAGAAGCAATTGAGTGATTGGATGGCAGTGCTTACCAGGATGTGGTCATTATACTTATCAGGGCCATATGACAATCAGAACTTTGGGAAGTATGGAATGATTCAGGTTTGTAAATGTGGAAATGACACAATGTTTTAGAAAGTTGGATTTGGTTTTGACAGTGGTGAACAAAACAAATTGTCATGGAATAGGGGAGACCCACAAGAAAATAAATATATAGTGTACTTGAACGAGTAATATTAAGTGCTATGTTGGAAAGTTAAAGTGGAATGAGGGATAAAGAATAGGGGTGGGTATTTTGGATGGGATACAGAGGGAAGGTTTTTATTAGAAGGTCATTTGAAAAGGGGCCTCTGTGGAGCAGGGGAGAGCAAGCCATTAGACTGATCAAGTTCAAAGGGCTTGAAGCAGCCAAGCGCTTTGGAGAGTTTGCAGAGTGTCAAGGAGCCCAGTGTGGACAACTCACATCGAGCAAGGAAAAGTGCTTGACAAAATGAAGTTAGGGTCACAAGCAGGGACCTACTGACGTAGGGCATATTTCAAAATACAGAATTAGAAACTGATCATTTCTCAGCATCTTCACTACTTCCACGCCGGTTCAAGACACAACCCTTGTCTGACTGAATTATTTCAACCACCATGTAATTTGCTGCTTTAAAATCCTGTGCCCCTCTCCCCTCAACCTGTGTTTACTCGCCAACCAGAGTGGTTCTTTAAAAAAATAATAATAATAACTTCAATCAAGACAATAATACTGCTTAACACCTCCATTCAGAATTTTTATTTTTTTTTAAAGCTCTTTTTCTAGATATTCTTGTCATAGCCTATGTGGCTGGGACTATCACCCTTTGTTTTCTTTTCTCCTGCTGAGCCCCTCTGTATTAATTCCAGTCCAAACTCAGTGGCTTCCCTGCTGCTTCTCAAAAGTACCAAGCATGCTCCCACCTCAAGACCTTGGCACTTAGCCTTGGAACAAGTTTTCCTCATATATCCCCTGTCCATTCAAGCATCTGTTCTCATTTCACCTCATCAGAGAGAACTTCTACTAAATGACTGCCCCTTTAGGTCGATTTCCAGCCACACTGCTCCTTTCCTTTCTATCACAGAATTTATCAGCACATGACACACTATTAATAAAGTGTTTGATTTGGCTACTGGTTATTTTCTGTCTTCTTGTACCAGAATAGACTTTTCCTGGGAGCAAGGGTTTTGTTTCATTCATTGTTTATTGGTAAAACCTAGAACTGTACCTGGCACATCTAAGTTGGCCAATAACTTGTTTTTTTAAATCCTCACTCGAGGATACACTTTTATTGAGTTTTAAGGAGAGAAACATCAATCGGCCACCCCCCTCTGCCCCGTTCGGGCCAAGGATCCAACCAATTGAGCAACCCAGCCAGGTCACCAATAACTTTTTAAAAAAATAAATGAGTGAGAAACTGAGGATAGCAGCAATGCAAGTTGCTGATAAATTAGAGGTAAAATGTGAGCATAACAGAGGAGTCAAGGACGGCCTCAAGGATTTTATCCTTAGAAACAGAGTGAGTGGTGGCTCCATTCACCAAAATAGGGATCAGGGAAGAGGGAGAGTTTAGATAAAAAAGCAGATGTTCTGCCTGGAAGTGTTAACTTCCATTGTTTTAGTTCAGTTTAGACTACTACAGGCAACTAAGGCAGAAGAGCAAATCATAAGTAATTTTTCTGAAAAGTGGTTTGAAATGGGGTTAATGGTGTAATTGTTTTGACCAAACTTATTCCATATTATAGCAGGAAAAACTTTAGAAATTAAGGGTTCTTTGGAGCACCTAAAGGAGTCCTTGGGTAAACTGTCCCAATCCCACTTTCTCCTTTACAGACTAGTTCTCCTTTAACAGGATGAAAAAAGTGTTTTGAGGATAGTAAATAAAGAAGTTTTACCTGGCTACAAACTTTCAAAACCAGAAATGTCACCTTCTTATTTAAAAGATAAAAACCAGAGCCAGGGAAATGACATAATTTGCCCTTATCACCAGTTTGCTGGTGGCGGAGCCAGATCCAAGTCAGGTCTCTTAACCCCAAGGTCTTTTCTCTACTTTATGCTCTCACACAATGCATTTATATCCAAGCCAACTGTCGCATCGTGAAAGGAGCCGGGATCTGTAGAGAGGCGGGCCTAATGGTCTAGAGCCAACTCATAGCAGCTTATGAAGACCAACTTACTAAATTTTCAGGAATTTTGGTACCCCAATGTGCATAATTAAAAATTAAACTATATAAACTTACAATTAAACAGTTATATTAGAGAATAGAGCAACAATTAGAAATCACCACTTTTTTAAACTACATTTTACTATTTTTTATATTCCTGATGCTGTGTCTATTGCATTTTATGATATAAATACTCTACAGGTCAGGGAAAAAGTAGGTTTACAATTGTTCTTATGGAAAATAATACAATAATTAATAAATAATAATACAAGAATGAACTGTGTTTTGGGTGCTCACACTGTAAACCTTCTTTTGCCCCACCGTGTGTGATGTGGTGCTCCTGAACCCCTCTTCCAAATCCCTCATTTAGGGACAGGACATAGCTAGTTTGAAATCTACCTTGGTGGAAGTGTTTACCTCATGAAAATTGTCAAATGTCGCAATGTGACAGCTTTCTTCCCCATCCCTCCCAATTCCCAGAGCCAGGGAGCTGGTTGTTAAACATATACCAGTATACCATTGCCATTGGGATCATAGGTGAATTATTTAATTCCTCTCCTAACTTGGCCTGAAAGTTCAACATAATAATGCCACCTTCATTGGAAATTGTAGCAATTAATGAGATATTATATGTGAACATTCACAAAAGACTGCCCTATACACAGAACTGGTACTACCACATATGGTATATTTTTGAAAATTAGAAAAAAAAAATCCAAGTATTCTTAAGATATTTTTTTTTGCCATAAAATTATATAATGGTTTTATTACAATAAACTACAACCTCCATCTACCAGATAATTATCAAAATAATCCCCACAAATTACTCTCTGGAAAAAATAATGTAAACTCTGTGTGTTCAAGCAGCCTACAAAGCAAACATTTTATTTTATTTTTTTACTTCAAAATATGAAGTTTCTAATGCTTATTCACTTGTCTCTTCTTTTATTATACTCTTCAAAGTCCACTTTGTTTTTGTTTTTTGGGGGGAGTATCAAAGACAAAACAAACAAGCAGTTGTGTTTTTTCTTTTTTCTCTGAAGGAAAATCCTTTCTTTGAGGACTAAAGCTCCCCAGTATCACCCTGTGTGTACACACACACACACACACACACACACACACACACACACACACACACACACATTCCTCTTTCACCAGAGGCATGGAAATAGTGCTGATTATGTCAGGCTTTGAAATCAGGGTGAATCATTTGATAGAACTAAGTTTCTTGTTTGGTTTTCATTGTTCTCAAAAACGGTAGGGAACTGAGAACACAACATTTAGGATGGAGGTAGATCCTGGGATAGGGAAACATAGGTAGTTGAAAAAATTTGGTAATGTTCTAGTTCTTGATCTGAGGGGTGGCTTCATTATATTATATTTTAAAACATATATATTTATAATCTTTATATGTGGAATATTATTTTACCATAATAAAGAAGATAAAAAGAATCAAAATTTAATCTTAAGTTTTACAGACACTAGAGTTAGAAGACTTTCATAAACTGTTACTTACTTAAACCCTCCTGGCACATATAGTAGGTAGGTGTTATCTCTTGCTCTGAGTTCTGCAAACAATGTAATTATATGTTTGTTATGAATGCACTTCATGTGATTAGAATGTTATAAAAATATAAGTAAATATTCACAAAAGTCATCTTTTCCAGAAAGCAAAACGAAAGCATTTTAAAACATATTTTATGTTAAATAAGAATGGTCTATTTGAAATGAGTATATTCAACTTAGGTAATAAGTGTTATTTCTTCTTTGTTTGAGAAGTGTCCTTGGGTAGTGAGTACCATAAACCATTGCACATATGGGGCAAATTTTTAGAGAGAAAATCACTAGCACCTGGATTACAGAAATAGTCAAAATTCTTTTGTGTGTGTGTTTCCAGCTGGCAATATTTCTGCTCCTAGGGGATATAGGTTTATAAATTAACGTGTGTTTTTTCTTTATCCAGGCCATCCTATCTTATCACCTTTCTCATCTTTATCTAATGATTCTTTAATCATCAGAAAATTGATTTTACTCTAAGCTCTATGCTAAGCCCCAGTGACCTATTTTTTCCATTTCCTATTTTAATTTATTTACTAAGCGTCATGCTATATACCTGAAGGCTCACCTAACATTCACTTTATGCAATGCTAAATGGTACTACACTTTGAGATATAAAAATTAATGGACCAAATTTGAACTCCTTTTAAAACTTTATAATCTGAATAATAAATGTCTTCTAGAATCTATCAAGTTTTCAAATTTTCAAACAATTTTGAGAGACTAAAATATTCTGGGTTCTCTTTATAAATTCTATTAACAAATAATTAATACAATGAATTGTTTTTCCCCTCACTAGTATTTATTCCACGAAAAGTTGCTGGGTTCTTAGGGCAAGAAGACCTTGAAAACTCAATCTAAGATTCTAAGAACATAAACACATTTCTGTTTATGAAATTCCCAGTATTGATTACTTCTATTTTAAATTTTCTTCAGCAGGTTTCTAAACTTATAGCATTTTCCCCCTCTAATTTAAAAAAATAAAAAGAGTAGTTTTATGTTGAGGCAGATTTTCCTCCTAACTCTAATTCATATTTGTTTAATGTTTATTTTGCTTTGTGGTTTACCACCCTCATTACTGCCAACTCCCTAAAAATGTGTTATAACATCTTAGATTTAATAATTACATTAAAGATTTGTGTTTCTATAATTATTCAAAACAGTTGTGTGATGATACACCAGATAGACATAATTTCTTCAATAGCTTGTACAAATTAATAGCAACATCTTCTTCTGGTGCTCTAGGGGGTCCACTATGAACACGGACCCCAGGAGGAGCCAGAGGCAATATCAAAGAAGAGCAGGAGCTGGGAAAATAATTGCTCTGTCCCTTCTCAAATCTTTGCATTCATAACAACTTCTTTGTGGTTCAAGAGCAAATAGATGGCACAAAGCCAGCAGTAATCAAACTGTAATAGACCATGATAATTTAAATGTGTGATTCTAAAAAGGGTGGAAGGAAAAGTTCACAGCACATCCTGGGCAGTGTGAGCTCCGTTAAATCTGCAGAGATCCTAGGGACATGCATGACCTTTATCCTAGAACCTTGTTTTCCAAACACCACCACCCTCCAGTTAAAGTCAGTGAGTGGTCAGAAAGAAGCTTTTTCTTCTCAAACAACAACACTTCATAACATTCCTCTCTTTTACCTCTAAAATCTTTTGAAGGGCTTTCCTCCATGTGTTTGCCTTTGCCTGAACTTTTCAGTTGTCTGAAGATGATGTTTTACATCTTGGGAGAAATTGTAAGGTACACAATGTCTCAGGTTAGATTATACACATTCAAAATTCTTGCTATTAAATTAATGACAATTATTTAAACCTTTTTACATATAAATTATTCAGTGATTACAAATGCAACACAAATCCATTTCAGTTTAAGTCATCAGATAACACTGAATTTATCTTAAAGAAACATCTTTAGACTACTTTCACGAGGATAAAAAAAAATCTATCTGCCATTTTTTGGAACTAAAGAAAAAAAAACTTAATAGCATTCTTCAGCATCTCTACATAAAAGAGATTTTTTTGCCCCAAAGTGATTCCTGTCCATTAGAGATACTTGCCAGATGACATAAGATCTCCTGCACTGGCAGATTCAGTGGCTATTTGGAAAGCTTCACTGCCACCTGCAGCTGCACCTGCTGTGAGATTTTACTTGTAGATTCCTTGGTGAGTTCAAAATCTATTGCCTAGATTAGTGAAATGAGCCTAATCCTAGAAGCAATTTTCTAGCATAGTTAAGGAGTTTCCCTGGATAGGAATGGACTATACAGATATGTTTTTCCCTTGCAAATTTCTATGAACTAATGGATGCATAAACAATAAATAGTGTACTGGGATGCAATTTTCTTCATTAACTAACATTATTGTACTAAAATTGCCTAGGTCAGTATTTACCATAGAGTTAGTTTTCAGAAAAGTAGTGAGTTTTTTAAAAGGAAAGAGAAAGTAATTGACTCTGGAATTCTCTCCTTTTTCTGTTTTGTAATTTCATTTGTTTTTGGCAGTAACTTTATAAAGTATTTGTGCTTTGTGCTTTTATAATGCTATATTTGTCTCCAAATATGTAAATCTTTGACATATCACACTGGAAATAAAAAATCCAAACTGTGTACCATGTCCTTGAAGGCACTGGTTGATGTAGTCCCAAGCTGTAGCTCTAATCTCAGCTCCTGGCACTCTCCCCAATTCATACTAACTGGTGTCTCGAAGATCTGCAAATACCCCAGGAATACTCTTGCCTTTAACCATGCTCTTCCCTAGGTGGGCTGTGGGATACATGTGGTCATCAAAGAATAAAATATCTGTTCTTGATTTTTATTTTTATTTTTTTTCTTAATTTTTTTTTATATCTTTATTGATTTCAGAGAGAGAGGAAGGGAGAGGGAGAGAGAGAGAAACAGAAACATCAATGATGAGAGAGTCATTGATCGAGCCCACAACCCGGGCATGTGCCCTGACCGGGAATCGAACCCTGATCGCCTGGATCCTAGGTCGACGCTCAACCTCTGAGCCATGCCCGGCCGGGCTGTTCTTGATTTTTAAAGATAAAATAATGTAATTTAATTTAGCCTAATTAATACTATAAACCCTATTGACCAAGTATAAAATTTTAGCATTCATCCATTTATTCATTCAATAAACATTATTAAGAGTTAAATCAGTGCTAGTCAATATCAAGAAGTTGCAGTCTAGAAACAAAAAATATTATACATGATTAAAATATTGCATTAAGTGTAAGAGAACAGTGAATGTCTTAGCTGTAAGCAACAAAAAATCAAGCTCAAGATGGTAATAAAAATCTATTTATCTTATATAAGAACTCTAGCTGAAGGCAAATGTTAGTGTGGATTTTGTGAGACATTAATTAAAGACCAAAAAAAAATGTCTGGTATTTTTTTGGTCTGGCGTTTATGGTAGCAAGAGCTATTGAAGCTCTGGGCATCCTCTCTTCTTTCAAGAAAATAAAGAGTGGAATTAGTAGGAAAGAAAAACTTCCAGCCACTCCAAGAAATCACCCACTTATGTAATTAATGGATGTTGCATTAAACCCTTAACTATAGGCAGTCTATAAAAGTGAGTAGTGATGGGAACAAAGGAAACAAACTTTAACTTTGAACTCATAATTGTTTGTGCCTTTGATGCTGTTCAATACTCTACATTTATTATTGTTTTTGATTCTCAATTGACACACGTTGAGTGTGAGAACCCACTCCAGGCCCCTCCACATTTTTTTAACTTAAATTTCATTTTTCAATTTCAGTTTACATTCAATATTATTTTGCACTAGTCTCAGGTGTACAACATAGTGGTTAGCCAATTATATAATTTACATAGTGTTCTCCCTGATATTTCTAGTACCCACCTGGCACCATGCATAGTTCTTATAATATTATTGACTATCTTCCCTATGCTGTGCTTTATATTCCTGTGACTATTTTATAATTACCAATTTGTACTTCTTAATCCCTTCACCTTTTTTACCTGACCCCCACATATTTTTGACATGATGACTTTGAAATATAAAAGGGCTTCCAACTTTCTAGTATAAAATTATGTCCTAAGCTGTCATTTACCTTCCTTGCCCAAAAAGTAGAGTTAGCCATTTCTACAAGATATTCTGATTCCTTTCAACAGGGAGTAGAATTAGAGAAGACATTCTACCAGGGATGTTTATTGCTATGGGAGGTGATAAAACTTCCAGGAAAAATTATTAAAGTAGCAAGAATATTTATGTTTATTAAATCATGTTTATATTTTTTAATCAATTTGAGCATTTCAGAGTTTTTATTTCGTGTCTTTGATTTATAATTTTATCTCTTATTTGCTTTATCTTGAATAAAGTTTGGAATTTATTTATTATTTAGTTAATTTACTTAGAATTCATTCCACTAAGTTCATTCAATATATTGTACTCTAACATTTCTTGCAATAAGTCTTTCTTCTGTGTCTATAATGCTGATTTAACATGTGGTCAGATTTATCTGCGTGTTTTTTATTTGTCTTTCATCTATGAGATTTAAAATAATCAATTAATATATATGCTTAAAATTAAAACTTTGTACAAAAGACATACATAAAGAAGTCTTTAATTGTTATTTCCCTACCAAATTTATCTCCCTTCTCTTATTTTTATTAGACTATTAATGAATTTTAGGGATGTGAATATGTGCGCGTGTATGACTTGTTTAAGAAAATACAGTGTGTATTATTTACCTCTTATACGAAAGTTAGTATATGATGCACACTCTTCTGTACTTTGCTCTCTTAAGTTTGCAACATACCCTGAAGTTCTCTTCCAACGAGCACATTAGTTTTTAAGGTTGCACAGCAGCCCATTACGCAGACCTGCCTTCGGAAATCAGCCAGCCCCTTCTGCTGCTTCGTGCACTTCTCCCAGCGTTTGCTAGGATGAGCAACGCTGCAGTAATGACCTGGTACACGCATCACTCCGCATTTTGTTGGTGTATATGCGCGTCTCAGTGAGATTCCTCAGACTGAGACTGCTGTGTCAAAGGCTTGTGTGCTTGTGATTTTGATAGATGCAGCCAATATTCTTCCACATTGTTTTACAGCAACAGCAATGCGTGAAAGTGCATTCTCAAGCTTTGCCAGCAAATATTTGGATTTTAGCCAATTGGATATGTTAGATCTGTACAGTTTTAATTTGTATTTCTTTCATATGAGGGATGTGGAATATGTTTTCATGAATTGAAGGGATACTTTTTTTTTTCCTATGAACTATTTGTCTTTTGCCATTTTTAATTTTTTTTTTTTTGGTCTTTTTCTTAACAATTACTAGAAGGCTCTTTCTCTTTTAAGGAAATTAAGCCATTGTAACATAGGTGGCAAATACCATTTCTCAGTTAATTTTAGTTTTACATGAAATTTTTTTGCCATGAAATAGTTTTTTTAAGATACTCAAATTCGATAGTTTCTATTTTCCCCAAAACTATGTGAATTGAAAATCCACAATGATGAATTTGTGCCACATGTGCCATAGCGAAGACATTAAAGTGACTCATGAGAATTGGTGAGAGAATGTGGAGAGCACTGCCACCATGTCCCAGCTGTTGTCCCTGGAGGATTGTACCTCCTGCCAGGAATATTTACATGTCCCAGCTCTCACTACCCCTTACCCACCACTGTTGCAACAGTGCCTGTTGGTTCTTTTTTGCCATAAAATCTCATTCGAGCATTTCTTGTAGTGGTAAACACCATATTTTTAAAGTTGTCATTTTTGTTTATTTTTGCTAACTGTTGTTTGGATTTTTTATGTGGAGTTTATTTACACGACAGCTTATGTTCATTGCAGTATAGAAATAAAGCATAATTTGCATTGACTACTATAGAAAAATCACTGTGATCTGAACATAAACATACCAACTAATAAGTTCATTAAGTGTTAAATTATTAGGTAATTGATGTTTTAAATGTTTTATGTTATGCGAAAGTCCTTGGAGGATTGCTTTATTGCTGTTTAGAGTGTTTATTGACATCTGGGGAAATTAGCTGGAGGTTTTAGATGGGCTGATTGTATTATTATTCCCATTTAACATAATGCAATAGAGGATCCTTCTATCGGACAGTTTGCCATCCAGCATGTTTTCAAGCATGGATTAGATTCATATAACAAGATTATTCATACTTGTATGATTTCCTTTTTTTTACATTTAGATCTTTGATGCACTAGGGATTTACCCTGGTATTTGGTATGATACGTGGTTTTGACATTTTTATTTTTCCATACGGCTGCAAGTTGTCCCAACTCCATTTATTAATAGATTCCATCTTTACTCAACTTCTTTGAGATGGTATTTTATAAACTATACACTTGTGTTAGCCCATCTCTTAAATATTATCTTTCTTGGAAATACAGATATCTTTTTAAGATATTAATTACATTCCTTTGGTATATACCCAGAAGTGGAAATGAACCTCCATACTGTTCCGCGTAATACCTGTCCCAATTTTTACATTCCCACCAGCAATGTACAGGGTTCCCTTTTCTCCACATACTTACCAACATCTGTTATTTTGTGTCTTCCTAATAATAGCCATCCTAACAGGTATGAGGTGATATCCCATGGTGGTTTTGATTTGAATTTCTATGATGATTAGTGATGTTGAGCACCTTTTCAAGTACATATTTGGTTCTTTATGTCTTCTTTGGAAAAATGTCTATTCAGTCCCTTTGCCTTTTTTTCTAACTTATTTAAAATAAATAAAAACAGTTCATCCATTTTTCCCCACCCAACCCTGACTCTGACAACCACCAATATGTTCTCTGTACCTGGAAACTTGTTTTTCTTTTTGATTCCACATATAAGAGAGATTATACAGTGTTCACCTATTTGTTTTTCTCTGTCTGCTTTACTTTACTTAGCATAATGTTTTTGAGGTCCATCCATGCTGTTGCAATGGCTGTATTTTATTCTTTTTATGGCTGAATAATAACCCATTGTAGTATGTACTACAGTTTCTTAATCTATTTACCTATCTGTGGACAGTTAGGTTGTTTCCATATCTTGGTTATTGCAAATAATGCTGCAATGAACACAGA
Organism: Miniopterus schreibersii; assembly: GCF_964146895.1. Lineage (NCBI taxonomy): Eukaryota > Metazoa > Chordata > Mammalia > Chiroptera > Miniopteridae > Miniopterus > Miniopterus schreibersii. The sequence continues at coordinate 50,436,730 of NC_138109.1, read as the reverse complement.
GGTGCATATATCTTTTAGAGTTAGAGTTTTTGTTTGTATAAATAACCAGATGTAGATTTGCTGGATCACATGGCAATTCTACTTTTATTTTTTTTGAAGAATCTCCGTACATTGCAGAATAATTTCCAGTAGCCAAGGCATGGAAACAACCTAAGTGTCCATCAATGGAGGAATGTTTAAAAAATATGTGACACACACACACAATGGAATATTATTCAACTGTTAAAATAAGGGGAAATTTTACCATTTACAACAACATGATAAACTTGGAAGACATTATACTAAGTGAAATAAGTCAAACATAGAAGAATAAACACTGTATGATCTCACTTATGTGTAGAATCTTAAGAAGACAAACTCATAGAAGCAGAGAGAAGAATGGTAAATGCTGCTATACAGTGGGTAAAATAAGGAGATGTTGGTCAAGGGTACAAACTTTCAGTCACAAGATGAATAAATTCTGGGAAATTAATGTATAGTATGATGATTATAGTTAATAATATGACATTATATACTTGAAATTTGCTAAAATAGTAAAACTTAAGTGCTCTTACCACACAAACACACACATACACATATACACACAAACCCAAATAACCATGTGAAGTAATGATTTTGTTAATTGAGTATAGCAATAATTTTACAGTGTATATGTATAATAAATCATGATGTTGTTCATCTTAAAGAAAAATACCTCATTGTAGCCAGGCCAGGTGTGACTCAGCGCTTGAGCATCGACCTAGGATCCAGGAGATCATGGTTCGATTCCCGGTCAGGGCACATGCCCGGGTTGCGGGCTCCATCCCTAGCAGGGGGCGTGCAGGAGGCAGCTGATCAATGACTCTCTCATCATTGATGTTTCTCTCTCTCCCTCTCCCTTCCTCTCTATGAAATCAATAAAGATATATTAAAAAATAAAAAATAAATAAAAAAATACCACATGGTAGAACCTAAAGATATATTATTTTTATTCATCATCTATATCTCATGTGGGTAGCTGCTGTGGCCCCAGGCACAGAGGAGCTGCCTGGATGAGCTGCAGATGTGCTCTCCTGCTCCCTGACCCAGTCCTTGAGGCACCAAAGCAATACTAATTTAGCTTGCGGCCATAAATTCTAGAAAGGCTAATTAGGAAGCTGGCCCCAGCCTGAGAGGGTTAGGGGGTAGTTAAGCCACATACCAAGCCAAGGACTCAATCCTCCCCAAAAGTTCCCATTAAAAGCCGAGATAAAGATAGTTACCAAGGTCTGAGCTCCTGCAGGAGGCAGGGTGTTTACTCTGAAAGAGCATTCGTAGGACCTTGAAGGAATTACTTTGTATCGGGCAAGGGCATCCAAAAGGCCTTGAAGGATTGTGGGGAGGGGTGCTATTCAGCACAATCAACAGTGCCTGTATATATTGAGCTGAGAAAATAAACTCGGGGCTGCGGCAGTCAGGAGCTGCAGTCCTCCCGATCCCATCTTTTTTGTGTCTGTCTTTTCTCCATGCTCACCCCTTCCTCAGGACCGTTCAACTCTGCTGGCGGGCTCCGGCAATCTCATAAAGCTGGAAAAAAATGACAGCTAAAAATTTTATTAAATTAATGACAGACACTAACTACATATCCAAAAAACTCACTAAGCAGCATAAATACAAACATGTGGATGCATATGAACACACACACACACACACACACACATCACTGGATATCATATTTAAACTTCAGAAAAATCAATTGACCAGATAAGTCACTATATTTGGACTTTCAGTTCCGTTCCATTGATCTATTTGGCCATCTTTATGCTGACACTAAACTGTCATGATTATTGCATCATTAAAATAAATCTTGAAACAAATAAAATTACCCTCTTTTAGAGCTCTGTGTAGGCTTTCTTGTCTTCTCATTCTCTTTACAATCCTTCAGGAATTTTAGTCATATTTAGAGCTTTATTTTCTATACACTGGTGACTCAAATATAAACTTCCAGCCCAGTTCTTTTTCTCCCCGAATAGATTTTAAGCTCCTAGAAGGTAACATTTAAGATTTTTATTTTCTAAATCCAAAGTGCTGATCACATTGAGTTTGTACCTATTCTCACTTGCTAATTTAGCTATGCTGATAGTATTGATAAAGTTCAGGTACATTAAATTAAGGCCTAAACTTAGAGAACTCTTTAGGAAGGTTGACTCAGATGACATAAAGTAGTGGAAAACTTAGTAGGTAAAAAAAAAAAAAAAAAAAAAAATAGCAAGCAGGCATTGGCAGCTAAATTATTTTTTAAAAGCTTTAACAATTACCTAACTTTCTTTTAAAAATTTTTTCTTTCTCCCACATACTATTGTCCCTGATCCTTATTTATTAAAGGCTTGTTATGTAACAACATATTTTATTTCCCCTTTGAAGGACGCCCATATCCTTTTACTTTGTAATATAAATGTATTTCAGTTTGGGGCATAGGGTCTGACACTTAGGGTGCTTGTAGGTTCATCTCCATTATAAGCGTTAAAATCAGGCTAAAGACTAGTGTTAGTAAGACACAAAAATATTGAATTATGCTGAGGATTTTTTCAATAAAAGCAATCAAATGCACAAGTGTGAAAAGAAAAGCTGGCACTACAGTATCCAGAGGGCAGTGGTCGGTGGCAATTTATCAAGGCAATAAACAGTTTTCGATAAAACTAAGTGATATTGATGAAATAAGAATTCTGGTTTTACCTGTACGAACCGCATGTTCACTAAATGCTTGAAAACATCTGAGTGTTGGACAAGGGAAGATGCAGTGGACTCAGAAAACAGTTATATTGCTTTTTCTTCTTTACTTAACAAATGTTATGCTGACATTAGAGTAATAGAAATATCATGATCTATTTTCCCTTTAACATCAAGAATTTTAGTGTAGACTATGGGGCATTATCATCCTATATTCACATATTAACCCAAAGATTCTAGAAATGACAAGAAGAATTCAGTTTGTTCGGATTCATTTGCAAACCAATCAATTTTTTAAGGCCACTGACTTTAAGCCTGTCCATTGATAGACCCTGTCCTCAATCTCTTTCCTCCCCTGCCTCTAGCCATATATTTGCTCCTCTGTTTCTCCCTTCATCTAAGATCCATTGCTTGTCATAGTCCTGGAGCTGACTCAGCTGTTTCATTCTCTGTGTAGACACAGTCTGTGTGTTTGCCGCACTCTGTGTTGTATTAACTGCCTGATGGGGGAAGTGATAGAGTAAGTAGGCAGGACTAGAAGGGGAGAAAATGGCATTCATAAATATGAGAGAGAACAGTGCAATGCAAACGGACGATCAGAGAACAATGCTGTGAATCATGCGCCCGCAAAGTGAAAACAAAGCACAGTCTGCAATTGCTGCCCTCCCTATGCCTGATCTTGCATGCTGTTCAGCTACCTTTGAACATTTGGAGGAACAAAACGAAGAACAAAGGATTTGGAACACTCCAACAAGCAAATCTTTGCCTGGCTTGTCAAATTGTACACACTTACTTTACAATTTACTCACAGCTGGTATCCCTGACCTGACTCCAGGCTAAGAGCTTCAAGAGCAGCATGTTTCTATACCTTAGCATACACTCCTATAGAGATGTTTTGATAGCTTCTTTGGAAAAGTGTAGCATGCTCAAAGACAAAATGACTGGGAGGTTTTAACCTCACAAGTGCAGAAATAAAATTTATATTCTTTATTTTTATTTTGATCATTTGTTTTGCTCCACATGTAGTTTTATGTTTTGCTCAGCTAGAGTATGAGCTCCTAGAATGTATGGCTTTAACTTACAGTGTCTATCAGATATCAGCTCCCAAATAGTTCTGTATGTAACTATGCAATGTCAAATACGTGGAAAAAGGAGACTCATTTATTTATGGATAAATTTAACAAGACTGTTTCAGCCACTGTCTAAACACTATGTTATGTACTTGGGATGCAAATATAATGAAAAGACATTAAGTTCATGGAAAGTTTGTGTGTTTGTTTGTTTCTCCAAAGATAGCAACATATGCAAGCAATTGGAGGTTCATTGGAAAATGAGACAAATACTGTTCCTATGCTGGTAAAACTTGTTTTCTAGCTGGAATGAAGACAGAAAAACATTACAGATTTTTTTTCATGATTAAAATTTGTAAACACTCCAATAAGCCATGCTGCCTGGCCAGCGTGGCTCAGTGGTTGAGCATAGACCTCTGAGCCAGGAAGTCAGGGTTCGATTACTTGTCGGGGCACATGCCCAGGTTGAGGGCTGGATCCCCTGTAGGGAGCCTGCAGAAGGCAGCTGATCAATGACTCTCATCATTGATGTTTCTATCTCTCCCTTTCCCTTCTTCTCTCTGAAATTAATTAAATTTTTTTCTTTTCAATTTGACCATGCTGTAAACAAATATATAGGGCACAATGAGTGTATATCAGGGGAATAAGACCTGTTCTGAAAGGTTGCATCATAAATGTATTTGCGTTTGTTTGATTGATTTTGAGAGAGTGACATTTGAGTTGTTTTTTAAAGATTGAAAGAATGAATAGGTTGTAGGAAAAAGCACATTTTTAAACAGAGGATGGCCCGTACAAAGATCCTAAAGAGAAAGGAAGATGAGAAATATAAGGGTCTGAAAAAAATCTAATGAGGCTGGAAGACTAAGAGTTTCAAGGGAAAGGTGGGTGTAATGTCACAGCCATTAACAAGTGTCGACAAAAATTTTGTTTTCTACCTCTCATTTAAATCAAATAAATCATCATTTTGTTTTAATCATGCTGCCAGAATAATTACGAGCCAGTGCTGTCAAATATTCTTACAGACTAGCTATTAGCATTCTGCCACTCTTATAAAAATATTTAGATTAAATCACACAAGAATAGACTTAACACATGAAATGGGTAAGAACTCTTCAGGTTCACTCTATAAATTCTCCCATATTAGAATATGTCAGCTGACACCAACTCACTTATCCCAGTGCCACTTTTCACCTTGTGTCTTCCTCAGGTCCTCTGAAGTGTGCATCACTACTGAGGTCTGCTTGGCCTTCTTCAACTTCCATGCCACTTTTATCAAAGCCCTTCTGATCCCTCTCTAATTGTTGATTTTCGGGCCCTTCTTTCTCCTCCATTTTGCTAAATATAGGTGTCTCTGGATTTCTACCTTGGCTCTCTTGACTTTTCTCTCCCTTTCTTAATAATGTCATACAAATTTAGAGCACTGCAGGAGTTGATAGCATTTATAATAAAAGTAAACATTCACTCAAATTATTAACAGATATTATGGTAAGTGGTGTATTTGTATATGTGTTTTAATTTTTAACAAGATGTAATTGCAATCAAATGTTAAAACAACTCAGTCTTTCTACCTGTTACCTCTTTTTTCCTTGGTATGCCATGTAGTACACAGGTGACTCAACAAGAAAGTAGTACAGTAGTGTCCCCTTATCCACGAGAGATATGTTTCAAGACACCCAATGGATGCCTGAAACAGATAGTACTGATCCCTTCATGTACTATCTTTTTCCTCTGCATACACTGTATGGCTTCTCTTTGTCATATCCAAATTCCTAGCATCAGTACTCTTGTGCTTTGGGACCATTATTAGAATAAAATAAAGGTTACTTGAACACAAGCACAGCAGTACCATGACAGTTGATCTGATAACCAAGACATCTATTAAATGGCTAACAGGCAGGAAGCTTATATATCATGAATACATTGGACAAAGGGATGATTCATGCCCTGGGTGAAAGCAGGCAGGATAGAGCTGGACAGATCAAGACAGGGTGAGATTTCATGATGCTGCTTAGAAAGGTGCACAATTTAAAACTTATGAATTGCTTATTTTAGAATTTTTCATTTAAAAAGTTTCTGCCACAATTGACTGTGACTAACTGAAACCAAGGATAGTGAAACTATGGAAAACAAAGCCATGTATAAGTGGCCTATTGTATTTGTATTTCTATTTAATGAATGAAAAGTATGAGCCTTAGGAATATTAAGTAACTAGCCCAAGATTACTCAAAAAAGTAGCAGCAGTTAAGGATTCAAACTAGACAGGCTGATTTGAGAATACAGCCTGGATCACAATATACTGCTTCATTAACTACTGATCACACTAAGTAGAATCAACCCCGCAACAGATGTTATGTAATAATTGTATAGGCATAAAAATTATTAGAGCATATTTTTGAATCCCCCCTTCATCAGTTATTAGCTTTACGACTCTCAGTAAATTTCTGAACTTCTCTGAGTTTTATTTTTATCAATAAAATTAATATTTAAGAAATCATAACTGCAGTTTTACTATAAGGATGATATAAATGCAAGCATTTAGTGCTCTGCCAGGCACATTGTCAGCATTTAAAACTATTATTCATCTTTGGTAGTTTCAAAGGTGAACACATCTCTCTAGTTTTCAATAGATTCACTATTGAATATCTGCTTTATATTGATTTAGTAAATACAGATCTGTTAAAATTTTCTTCTAAGATGTAGGTGAATTTTTTCTATAGTTCTTTCCTATTATAAAGACAGAAAATATTAACTCCTTTGTAGTATCCTGCCAAAGATGCAGTGTCCAAATATAACCACTATATCTACTGTCCTGTTAAACCAACATTTTTGTTTCACTTTACATCATTTTTCTCCAATTGACTGAGACATTGGTATAGTTGTTTGTATTTAGTCATTACAATAACATTTAAAAGGTATACTCTTCCATTTAATTTAGTGTATTTAATTGCATTAATTGTGTTCTACTTATATACATCAATATACTGATTTCTTATTCTAGGTCCTCTAATTTAAAATATCTGCAGGACTGGGGAAGGCCTGGGGTTGGGATGGGTGCGGGGTGGAGGGGATCAGTGGGGGTAAAAGGGGACATCTGTAATATTTTCAACAATAAAGATAAAGTTTAAAAAAAACACACAAAGTGAATCAGAAATCTTGTTGCATCAGAAAGAAATAAATGTGCTCAAAACCAAAAAAAAACCCAAAAACAAACAAAAAATAAAACCAAAAATAAATCTTCAACTTTTTAAAACTTTCTCCTCTATATAATTTAACAAATTGCTCTTTTAAATTTTTTTAAATTTAAAAAATTTTCTATGACATTTCTTTTAAATCACATTACTCTCCTAATATTCAAAATATTGGTTCCATCACATCTATTGAGTGATAGTATGAGAAAAATCAGTATTTTAGGAGCTCTAGCAAAGTCATAAGTGAACATATCTTGGCCCATTGCCTTCAGGGCCTTGTAATTCAAAAACAGAAAAATGTCTCCTGATCCTAGTTCTCTTAATACACACGAGAATCAGTTAGCTTAAAAAGCTTTTACTTACTTAACCATTTCTTCAACCAGAATACTTCAACCAGAATATAACCATGTTCCTTTGCATAATGCTTTATGTTTTCCAAAGTATTTTGCATGTATCATTGCATTACATTTTCACAAGAATTCTTCGAAGAGAATCCTACACACTTCACAGATTGTGAAATTTAACTCGCTGGGCCTCAGTGACTTAAACACCTTTTAGGTTGACATCCAAAAGGGCCATGAACTATTTTTCAAAAAATGATCTTCCCTCTCTCTCCCCCTACCCCTCTTCACGTACATATGGCATGGATAATAAGTTGACCCTGAGGATTCATTTTTTAAAAACTATTTACAATAGAAATTTTTTAATATTTTATTTATTTATTTGGGTAGGTGAAGGAGGTGCAAGAGGGCATAGAGTGGACCCTGAGGATTCTATTAAAATTTTGTGACCAAATATCTAGACCTTTTTAAATATGATATCCGGTCCTGCTTAAATGACTAACCAGGTTTGTGGTTTGAACTCTGACTCTAGGAAATGAACTGCACTCCTTGCTTTGTCTGTTTAATTACAAAATTTGTTTATCAGTTTATTAATCTCCAAGGAAAACTGAATCATTGTCCCATGTCTTGTGACAGCCTACTGACCATGCCTTATGACACCAAAGGTCAGTATGTCTCCTGACCCCACCTAATGATTCCAGGTTAGCAAAAACTGGAAAGCTCCATAGCCCTAGGGGGGAAAAAACAAAAAAAAGTCAGCTCTCTGCAGTTTTTTCCTTTAAATGCTCGGCCACACCTCCGTTTGGAAGATACTTTTGGTTTATGCCCAAGCTATGTCTCCCTGGTTTGCAAACTTTATGTGGATAAAACTGTCTTTTGCCTCCTGGGCTGGTCTTTCGGAATTTTTTGTTTACAATTCATAACCAAATCCCTTGGAGGAAAAATGCAGTTTTGCTCTGTCTGCCTCATTCTTGCCTGGGCTGGCAGTGTGCCTCAAGTCAACATTGTGGATTATAGGATACCCTTAGGAAAAACCATTTTCAGATTTTAGAATTTTTAATGTTTTAGAAGGATAATGCACTGTATATAATAAGGCTTCTGGGCCACTACCCCTCACAAGGTAATACAAGGTGAATAATGTGAGGTTTGGGCCATTGACCATTAATTTATCACCATTTCTTTACCAAAACTTGAGAATGTTTATAATAAGAAAACCTTTCAGCAGTTTTAGTCAGGTTTGGACAACAAATAAGTATGTCACAAACTTTGGAAAATATTTTGGTTGTAAGAGCTCTTTGGTGTTAGGATTATTGAGGGATTGTGGCTCTAGCGCCTCAGGTTAAGGGACAGAATGGTTGAAATAGAAACCTGCTTTGATGTGGAACTTAACCTGATGGTCAAATCCAGCCCCCTGGAGCCACCAGTCCACATTCAGCAATGCATTGTTATTGTAATTTCCTTTGCTTTAAATCATTCCTATGAAGTTGGATGGCAAAGGCCTGAGAGGGGTCTTTGCTTTTCTATTTTCGGAGAATAAAATACCAGTAGGTGGTTCTCTCAAAAAAATTACCATTTTTCTTTCTCATTTAGTTAGAGAGATAGAAGAGCATCTAAAGTCCCTGACTTCTAGTATGAACTTTCTTCTAGTCTTATTTAGTTACCATTATAGGTTATATACTTTTTTTTTAAATCTTCACCCAACGATATTTTTTCCACTGATTTTTTGAGAGAGTGGAAGGGAGGGAGGGAAAGGGAGAGTAATGCTGGCCAGGGCTAGATTATATGCTTTTTCTTTCACTACCTACATTTAGTGAACTATTTCTATTTTATGCTTGGGTAAATGGATTTTTCAGAATAACTTTTCATTAACCTCCCCTCCTACCTCCCCAATGATTTTATTTGACACTTTATTCAGCAAAATTGGACCCTTTTGACTACATCATCCATAATCAACCCTACATTTGGCATTCCTGCTACTGTACACTCATTATTTCTATTAAAAATTTGGTTTCGCATTTATTTGTAGCTATCATGAGTTGTGTGAATCCCTATGAGAACCTCTGCTCATCTCTCGCACTTGCTTTTCCCCCCTCCCCCTCTCTTCCTCTTGTGCTTCTTTAACACTTAGCTTATTTGTAAAGCCGTTTTCCGTAAGAAGTGGTCATCTTCATCTATGAGGCACAACTCATGGCTCTTGTATTCACCTCGGTGTCCTCGGAGCTTAAGTCAGTTCCTGGAACATAAAAAACACTGAAAAATTCTTTAATGATTCAGGGAATTTACCCTTAGTTAGCACCTACTATGTGCAAAACTCTTACAAGTGCTTTATGTATGGTATTTTATTATATGTTAGTATGGTATCCTATTATATGTTAGTTAAATTTTGCAGTTTATAGAAAATTTAGTTTCATGTTTATTTAAATGTGGAAATACTTTCAAAATAAACCTTTTTTTAAAAAAATTGAGATAAGGGAACTTACTTATCTTTGTATACCAAACCCTTGGTATTTAATAGATGCCTAAAATAACTTATGGAACTCTATTTTTCTTAACTCAATATTTACTGATTAGTTAACTACTGTATATCAGTTATTTTTTAAATTTCAACTTTAGATATTATCCTAGATCACAGGGTTTTAATTACTTAGATAAATAATGTTTATTCATAATTTTGGGGAGATCTTTGATAGAAAAACATAGGAGACAAATTTAATTATTTTAGTATTTTATCCCAAACAAAAATTAAACTCTAAAAAGGAGAACACATTGAGGGAAGGCTGTATATGCCATAAATCAGCATTTAATACATGGTGTCTTTTCTCTGATAGCCAAGATTGACAAGTCCAGAATTAAGGTTGGGAAATAGTAATGGCACCGCTCATTGTTATTCTTAATGACACATTAGCAAAATATTTACTTCTTGTTCCTATGACTCTATGTTTTGCTGAACTAGAAGTCTTAGTTCCAGAGAAAGTAATGCTTCCACCAGGAGTCATAACAGTGACTCCATTGAGCTGGTAGTTAAGACTGCCACCTGGTTCCTTTGAGCTTCCCATGCCACTGACTCAATAGGCAAAGAAGGAAGTCACTGTGTTGGGTGGGATGATTGATCCTGACTACCAGGGGTTACTACTCAACAATGGAGGTAGAGAGAAGTATGCCTGGAATATAGGAGGTCTCCTGGGGCATTTTTCTTAGGGTTCTTTAACAGGTTCTGAAACAATTTCCAATGTGTGGATGGGGCGATTTTCCTACACACCACCAAGCAATGCTCAGGACACAGGTTGGATGTCCTACAGTTCAGCTCAATTCTAACACTATCTACTCCGATGCCATCAGATTACACATGTGAAGGGCTCAGTCCCAAAAGACTGTCCTCCACTTCAGATTCCAATTTAAAGTCCCAGTTGTTTTCTGTACCTCTGATCAGCTGATTATAAACCAGAGGTTCTCACAACTCCCTCTCAAGGTTGATCAGTTTGTTAGAGTGGCACACAGAGCTCTGGAGACTCATTTACTCACTAGGTTGCTAATGTATTAAAGGGTATTAAAACCAGATCAATAGCCAGATGAAGAGATACATAAGGTGAGGACCTGAACAAAACAGCATTTTTCTTCATGAAGTTTAGGGCCCAATACAGTGGCACATGGAAAAGTTATGGTTCCCCAACCTGAACATTCTCCGTAACCCCTCCTTTTGGGTTTTTATGAAAGCTTCATTATACAAGCATGTTTGATTAAATTTTTGGCCATTGATGATTGATTAAACCTCTAGCTCCTTTTCCCTCCCTGTAAATCAGGGGATGGACTGAAAGTTTTATGCATATATTTATGATTTGTCCCCCTGGCAACCAGCCCTGATCCATGGTGTTTTCCAAAAGTCACCTCTTTAACATAAACCCAATTGTGGGGGAAAGGGGGCTTATAATGAATAACAAAACATGTATTTTACCTTTATGACTGAAGCATTTCCAGAAACTGAGGACAAAAGACCAAATATAACAAAATATGTCCTTATCATTCAAAAAAATCCCACGGGTTTTGGGAGCTGTGAGCCAGAAACTGTGGACAAAGACCAAATATATATGAGAAATATGCTTTGGTCATCTGAATGACCAAATATATATCCCTTATAAATCACAATGTCTCAGTTAACATGCCTTATGATTAAGGTCAATGGAAAACTACAGCAATCTAACCCAGGCATAATTACTAATGATCCAAACCCTTCAGGAGTAAAGGTTCGTGCCATTGCACTGGTTAAAAACCATGGCCAGATGAGATACGTATGACTGGCAAAGTGAATTCAAAGTGGGCAGTAGGAAAGGTACTTATAAATGCCAGCTTCAGCCATATGACCAGTTACAAAAGTGAGAAAGTGAGGACTGTAATCATCCTGTGTGTGAGAGACATTTGTTTCCTTTCCTTTCCTACTCCCTTATCATATAACAGAAGGTGTACTTATTTTATATCATAGTATTTAATTTATGGGACATTAGAAAAAAATAAACATCACTCAAGGATGTTACCTTTTCTGTAAGAGGTGTTAGTGCATTTTCAGTTGTATGCAGGGTTGTTGTACCATACTGGGCTGAATTTCAACTTGTTATTATCTTTATTTGGAGATTACGCATGATTTAAGGAGGTGTGTATGGATACCAGTTGACAAAGAGTGAACTTGTGATGATTAATTTTACGCCTCAACTCCATTGGCCACAGAGTGCCCAGATAAAATGTTATTTCTGGGTGTGTCCGTGAAGGTGTTTCCAGATGATACTAACATTTGAACCAATGGACTCAGTAAAATAGACTGTTCTCCCCAGTGTGGCTAGGAATGATCTAATCCACTGAGGGCCTAAATACAACAAAAGGTAGAAGATGGAGAAATGCACCACGTTTTACCTGCCTCACTGTTTCATGGACATCTCGTCTCATCTGCAGCCCACGGACTGGGATGTACACCAGTGGCTCCCATGGTTCCCAGGCCTTCAACCTCAGACTGAGTTACACCACTGGCTTTCCTGAGCCTCCAGCTTTCAGATCAAGGGGCTTCTTACCCTCCATAATCACATCATGTAAGCCAATTCCTCAAATCATATATCTCCTATATCCTATTGGTTCTATTTCTCTAGATAATTATAACTAATAAATGGAACTCTTTTTTTCTCATCTGGATATTTATTGATTGAGAAGCTCCTATGTGCCAGTTATTTAAAATTTCTAATTTTAGGTTTTATTCTTGTTCACCCGGATTGAAAGTTGGGAATGACAAAAAAAGTTGGTCCATAATTTTGGAAATATTTTTGGTAGAAAATAGCAGAAAACAACTTTTGTTATTTTACTATTTTATCTGAAGCAAAGAGTAGACTTTAAAAAACTAAAAACATACATTGAGAAGGGTAGACAAATTGCTTTGTTTCCCATGTTGGTTTTTCAATGACTGTTTCAGTGTTTTGTTGAAGGGGAAAAACAAATATTTTAACTGCCTAGCTACCTACCTATTATGTCTCAGGCACCTTGAACATGTCACATATATACATACACACACATATACATATATAATAACTAAAACTTATTGGGCACATCATTATATGTCAGACTAAAAATATCAAAATCTTGGCCAAAGTGTCTCGAATTATCAGTGGCAGAACCAGAAATATATTTAAGCAATATGGCCTCAGAAACAGAAAATTTAATCACTATGGGATAATACTTCTCCCACAAAAGTATAAGGCTCATGAGATTATAAACTATGATTTGTTTACTGCTATGTCCCTTGTGATTATGTATAGTTCCTGTCTGCATATTAAACACTCAATAAATATTATGTTATTCATTAAGTACATACTGAGATTCTCCTGTGTGTGATACCCTTTTTGATGCCTTATGTGTGACAACTGTCACCAAAAATACACTGGTTCTAAGTGAGATGTTAAAAAATATGTAATCATAAAAATATTTAATTTCAAAATGTGACAGATGAACAAACAGAAAAGTAAAGGAAGTTATATAAGGGTATAACAGGAATATTTTCTGGTGTCTTGGGATTCAGGTAGAGTTTCTTTGAAAGAGTAATGTATGAACTGAAAATTGAAGCTTGAGTAGGTGCTAAATATGTAAAGAAGTATTTTCAGAACAGAAGACCTAAGATGGAAATGCATGCCCAGTCTGAGGAATAAAAATAAAGATCAGCTGGCCGTTGTGGCTCAGAGGTTGAACATCAGCCTATGATCCAGGAGATCAAGGTTTGATTCCCGGTCAGGGCACATGCCCAGGTTGCAGGCTTGATCCCTGATGGGGGGCGTGCAAGAGGAAGCCTATCAATGACTCTCTCCATCATTAATGTTTCTATCTCTCTCCCTCTCCCTTCTTCTCTCTGAACTCAATAAAACAATATTTTTTAAAAAAAGAAAGATCAGTATAATTACAAGGAAAAAAGTGTAGAAAAATTTGGAGAGATAAAGATTTAGAAATAAGGCCAGGCTTGTACATGCTTGGTTTTATGGATTATGTGAATATTCTCATATTTATTTTAAAAGCAGTGTACCACTATTGACATTTAGGTGGGGAGGTGACTTTCAAGAGCTGCGAAGGTTCTGAAATTTTACCCCAAGTGCAGTGTAACAAATTGGCCTGCCACAGTTTCATGAATGTTAACAAAACACAAAGACCCCTTTATTTATGCTCAGAGCAATAACAGTAGCAGTGCTTCAGCATTTGTGCCAGTTCTTGAAAATCCAGTCCACATACAGTGATGCAAACAAGCCCAGGTGACACCTCTTCTCATGGTAGTGTGTCTTTAGTTAGGGAATTCAAAATTTAATAAAGGGCAGTAAGCCAGCCTGACTTTTGCTCCAGGCAGAGCTTTTTTGTTGTTGTTATATTGGACAATAGACTAATTCTTCATTTGCCTAGGATGTGTGTAGTGGCCTGGAGAGGGGACACAATGGGGCATCTGTATTTTTCAAGGCTTTTTCTCTACAAACATCTTTGATAAGATAGTCCAAGAGAAGAAGGTGGTCAGTGCCCTTTCTCACAAGATAAGCAGAAATGTGAGAGACCATGGAAAATTGTCTCCTAACAATGTTTTCATAAAAATCATACTTATTACAAAAATAAACATGAAGGTGTAATAAAACAATTGCTTTGGTGTTTTAAAATCAAGTCATTGTTACCAGAGTGAAAGGATCCATGTGCCTCTGTAGGTCAAAGTCCAATAAGACACAAACAGGAGTTTGCAGCCAAGAAAGTAAAGATTTATTAAGGACATGGAACCATACCTGAGTTACAGGTAGCTCATGCTCAAAGACCTGGCTCCCTGATGGCTTCCTGGGATAGGTTACATAGGAAAAAAATCATTGGTCATGGTGACCAATGGAGTTAGGGTTGTGGTCTCTACTGGTTGGTTGGTGCTGGGATAGGGGGTAATTGATCATTGCATCTGGTCCTACATCAGCCATGAAGTTGTTTTGTTCAATTTGCAAGGATTTGTTCTGTGGGATCTTTCCACTTTCTTGGGTCTGGAGCTAAAACACAACTGAGGCCAAGATATTATATTCAACTTTGTCTCGGTAGTCAACAGACCCAGGGCCTTGTCCCTAAGACTACTGGTTGTTGACCAGAAACTCACTGTACTGAGGACTTAATGATTAAGCAAGGGAGAGTCAGGCAGGAGAGTCAGGGAGCCTGGTGAAGCCAGTTTGAGTCAAAGGGGGAAAAATCAAAAGAAAGTGGCAGATTAAAGAAAATAAGATGTCTGCCTAATTATATCTTCACGTAAATTATCCATGGTTTCACTACTTGTCACATATAATTAAGAGTTAACTGTTTCAATTTTAGTTACCAAACGGATAAAATTATAAACAGTTTATTCTACTTATGCAATGTCACAATTGCATATGTTTTTGGATAATCAGGCTAGTAGTTCTCATGAAAAGCAACTAAGAAGAATAAATTCGAGAGTCAGCTGTCATTCTTAAATTAACTAAAGAGCATTACTGAATCACTCATTGGGTGTATATCATAAGTGGTATATCCCAAACTAATGGCTTGTTTTATTTTTGAATACTTTCCTCCTTAAAAATGTTCACACTATTCTAAAGTTTGAAAATCACCTAATGATAAGGGATAAGAATGGAATTTTTATTGGCTAGTTATTTTAAATGTATTAGGAACTATTCATTCTCCCATATTTTTACCTGAGACAGTTATAAAAAATGATTTGCTCTATGAGGCCAGATTCAGCAAATTGCAGCAGCTTTGCAAAATATATGTGCTTTTAAACCATTTGTATACATAGCAGTCTTTTTTTTTCTTTTCTTTTTTTAGATATAACTAGTAATCCAATAACCACTTTTGGCCTTTGGACACTTTGAAGTCAAATCTCCCTGAGGATTTTCATTTAATTTACAAGTGTAATTTGTTTGAAAATATAATGGATTTCCCTTTCTTGAAATGGTTTGAGTTAGAAAAGGAAATGAATGCTAATAGAAACACAGATGGAGGCTACAGTACTGGGGATATCAACTCTGAATACATTCATTGACAAGAATATATTATGTGGGACTTTTAGACCATACAGTATATTCACACAGTTTAAGAAAAAAAGAAGGTTAGGAAGGGAAGGAAGTAGTTCAGCAAAGCAAAAGCTTTATTTTTTAAATTTATAATGTTTTTGTATTTGTATATAAATATATTTTTATTTCATGGATGATATGAGGTGGCTAAACCAAAATATATTTTGAAAATATGTTGGAGTCAGCAAAATGACCATTAAGTAATAAATAACTCATTTTTAATTTTTTAATCATTATACTAGACTAGCCTTTGAAAATAAACTAACAAAAGTAATTGTGTGTTGATCAGTTATAGTCATTTTTTAATACAAAAGAAAATGTAAAGCATAAGAAAGGAATAATTGTCATAAGGCGATGAAAATATAACAGCGATTTTTAATAGAGGTGTTATTGACTCCAAGGGGAAGAAAACTGGCCTGGGGAGGGTGAAAACAAGCTTAGATATTATGGCGGGTTTTGTCCCTCCAGAGTTCAAATCTACAGATAAACTCTCATTCCTTAATATTTAATATGTTTTGTTAGTGTTGTGATAATTTCTTCTTATGGACAATAATGAAAAAATAATGAAAAATACTGTTGTAAAGTATGTCAAATATTGTTAACTCTATGGAAAAAGTAATATTTAAAAGCAAAATATTTCTGTGTAAAAACATAAAACAAATATATATTAACATTTGCTTTTAGGTAGTTTCCATGATGACATATCTCAAATATTTTCAAGTAAGCTAATTTCAAATCTCCTCCCAGCCAAAAAATAAAAATTAGGAAACAATGTGAAATTTTGTATTGAGGTAGGCAGATGATAGATGATAGATATAGGTAGATAGATGATAGATAATTATTTAAAGGCATTACTTCATCTTTCCTCTCCTGGTTTCAGTGTTTTCCAAAGTGTGAATTAAAATATCTAAAGAGAAAATATTTTAAAATCTTATTAATACTTTGAGCCTAAGATGGATTAAACTGAACTAATTTTATTAAAAATTTTTAAAAAAACTAAACAAAATAAGCAGGCTGGATAATAGTTTTAAAATACGCCTTTAATCCTTTTTGTAAATGCAAAATTCTAATATATTCTTTTTTGGCAAAAAATTTCAGACTCTATATTTTATTCATTTTTTTTAATAGTGGAGCAACACTGACATCCAGTAGTTAGTTAAGTGAATCTCAGCAATAGTTTTGGTGTTGACAGAAATACACACCCACAAGAGTCGTGCACACACACATATACATTCCACATCAATTACGCTGAACAGGGCTTCCAGAATATTGGTTTTGCACTTTTCTCGTCCTGGTCTGAATAATTTAGAATATAGTTTGAGGCAAAAGTTAATGCTGTCACTTGTATTATTCTATCTCACTACATGATATTCCATCTTCCAGTCAATAAGTCATCATCAGTCCACTGACAGCCTATTGCTTAAAATTTGCTTTCAAAGTTCAACATTATAGTGCATACAAATCACTCTTGATTTTTTGGCTATACTTTCAGGAGGGGGCAGTTAAACAATAGATCAGAAAATAAAGTTACGAAATAAAGACTAATGGCATAAGGGAAATGTAATGTCATAATTGTCTTTCTATCTCTTTTTAGTCTCTGTAATAATATTTCTCAATTTCCTTGAGTGATATATACAGGGAAAAAAATACATTTAATTCAGGCATTCAAAAGCTTCAAAGACATTCATCTGTATCCTGAAGGTCTTGTGTGACACAAAAACAAACAGTATAAAATGATGTGCTAATGCTAAGGTGTAAGTGGCAATTAAAACCCGTGACCTGGAAAAAGAATGAGCACCCCTGTGATTAAAGCATCGGAAAGGTAAATAGAAAACGAGAGTAAATAAATCACCCTGTCCACCAGTAGTTGTTTTGGAAAGCACAGTGCCCTTTATAGTTCAGTTTCTTCTTGGTACTTACAACAAACAGCTCTGTAACCTACATGCTTGAGGGCAAATGTGGCTTGGTCCTGATACAGCCCTGACTTTCCAGCCTTCCTGTGGAATATTGCACACTGAAGCAAATCACTCCTCCACAGCAGTCTCCTTCTGAGGCTGCCTTTCCGTTGGTGCATAAATGAGAGCTGGCCACTCGGAGCCAAGAAAGGAAGAAAAAGAGACAACTTAATGAAATGGTAAATACTTTTTAATAAAAGTGCAGAAAAGTTCTATGTAAACAATGAATGGGTGTTTTTTTTCAGGAATTTTGCCCTTAAGTGTAATTCATAAATGAAGTTCTGAGTATAGCTCTAGCTCAACCTAATGTTCTGTGCATAACTAGGAACACATTTTAATTCTGTCTGGAACTTGAGTTTTTATATGTAATCATTCCTTTGGATAAATGGCTACTCATCTATCTGGAGCAAGTCTTATTGAACTTTCCAAATAAAGCTAAATTTGGTGCTTTGAGATCACTCTATGGGTAAAAACTCTGCAAAGATATCTACTTGCTTTAGAAATTCTTTTTCCTCTCTACATGCAACCCAGTGCCTTAGAATAAGCTTTTCACCTAACGGGATGTATCCAGAAACTTGCTGTGCTGCTAATAATCACTCACCTTGCTGCTGTTCAGTTTCAGGAGAGAAAACTGCTGTGGAGAAATAGCTCTCGTAGTCTGGCATAAAGAATAAGATACATTTTCCTGACAGTAATCTCCCCCTCATTGTACATTTTCAGTTGGCTTCTATGAAGCTGAACGATGAAAAAATAAAACGAGTACTTTATAGGTATAATGCATTTTTCTTAAAAATTGTTAATACAGAGATCAATAAATTCTTCAGGTTTGGTGTATGGGTTGCCCAGAGTATCATTCACCTAAAAAGACTCAAGTTGGAACTAGCACTGTATAGGACAGCTATGCCTTGAAGGGATCTCATGACTTCCTTGGAAAGAAAGGGAACGTGGGTGACCAAAAAAAAAAAAAAGGCCTCTGCTAACATAATGCCAAAATAACCAGAGACTTACGTCAAAAACAAAATCAATTCACAAAAGAAAATTCGCACCGCAAAATGAAATAATACACTTTAAATGGCTTTGATAGCTTGCAATGAAAATCTTCAAATTAATCAATAATGATAAATGCACAAAGCATTATGAATCTGGACATGTCTCACACTTTATCATACGATTCTGACAACTGTCAATTGTAAAGATGATTAAAAATGTTGTTTCTTTTCTCATCCCACTGTATTCTTTAGGGCTTAATATGAAATTAATCAATGTGTTCACTTATTTAATAACTATTGATCTAGTACTTACTAGATGCCAGACCCTTGAAAAGGTGAAGAACTTAGAGATGAAAAAGACTGACTCTTGACCTGAAAGACTGTTATGATCAAAACAATCATAGAATATTTTATGTGAGTATATAAACCGTATATACCTTCCTATAATTCAAATGGTCTACTAATAATTCTCGTTTATTTACAATGATAGGAAATTTAAATTGAAGGTAAGACTTCTTTTGTAATGTATACACTGACACTGCTATCTTTTTAAATCTTGATATTTGTATGGCAAATAAATCCTTTATGGCAGCATCTCTTCTGAACAAGACAGAACAAAGAAATGGAGTAAACCCAACAGAAAACATATTCTGACTTATAATGGCCTAGTATGGTTCTGTAAATAAATACAAAATAAAAAAATCTATAAATAAAGGCCAAGTGAAATTCACTCCCACCCATATACTTAGAGCAAAAAGAAATGGATAGGATGAACAGAAGCACTGTGAGGTGGGTGTCATAATTAGTGCCCCCCTCCAAAGATGTCTATCTCATATTCTCCAGAATCTCTGAATGTGTTAGGTTATATGGCAAAGGGGAATTAAGGCTGCAGATGTAATTAAGGTTGCTAATAGGCTAACCTGAAAATAGCAAAATTATTCTGGATTATGTAAGTGGGCCCGATTTAATCACAAAGATCCTTAAATGTGGGAGAGGAAGGAAGAAGAGGAAGAATGAAAGATATACATGTGAGAAAGACTCATCCCAAAGGTTTCTGGCTTTGAAGATGGAGGAATGGGCCGTGAGCCAAGGGATGTGGGCGGTCCCTAGAAGCTGAAAAGGCAAGGGAAAAGTTCTACTCTGGAGCCTTCAGGAAGAGCACAGCCCTGCCAACATCTTCATTTTTAACTCAGTGAACCCTTTTCAGACTTCTGGTTCCAGTACTGTAGAATAATAAATTTATCTTATTTTAAAATCAGCAAATTTGTGGTAATTTGTTACAGCAGTAATAGGAAACTAATACAGAGAGCTTCAACAGAAAAACAAAGTAGTAAAAACTCTCCTAGAAGCTGACAGAGCATGTTAAAGAAATGCTGTGAGATAGAAAAAATGACAAAATCAAGACAAGAGACCTGGGGGAAAGAAGATGCGCTGCAGAGAAAAGAAACCGTAGAGAAAAAGAAACTGAGAATTCAAAAGGTTAACTACATGCTATAGGCGACACAGTCACCATGAGGTAGAACCAAGCTTGGCCGAAGGCGATTTGACTGCCTCTCAGGGCCAAAGCTTTCTTATTACAGCTGCCTCCATAAGGGAAAGAGCTCATTAGAGAACCTTTGCTGGGAACTATCTCAAACAGCTACTGCTTGTCCCAATAGTTATCCGATTATTTTTTTGAATTGCTTTTTATAGAATTTCCCTGCAATTGACTTAGATCACTTTTCATTATCTTCATGACTTCACCATCATCACCTCACCAAGGAAGCCAACCCCCTGCAAGCAGAAACCCTGTTCATCACTGTATCTCAAGCACCTACAACCATGAGTGGGCCATAGTAGGCCATAAACATTTGCTGAAAAATAATTTGTAAAATGTTAACTACGTTGAAGCCTGGGGACGCCCTCCTTAGGTCATCCTCTCTGCCTATATAATGAAGATTAAAGTAGACTTCAGGGAGCCTAGTAAGCAGTCGATTTATAAGGAAACTATGGCAGGAGCAGCTGAGACACAGGGAGGGTGAATATTTTGCTGGTGTAAAGTGAAAACAGCTGTTGAAATAGAGTAAATGTATTCTGAACACTAGAGTTAGGGGATTAGGGATGTTTTTCTTAGGTAGCAATACAATTTAAGTTGTTCCCTTCTTTCCCAAATCCAGAGACATGTATAAGAAACATTTTTTATGATTCAGCTGGCCACTTTTTAGCTCTTGTGAGACAATGTGACACAACAAACAGAAAACGATATTGAAGAGCTATTAAAATATAATTGGTAGTGGCTGCATTTTAAAGACTGAAATTTGGATAGTAACAGAAACAGAGACATGAATTTACAGCAGCCAATTAATTAGAAACAGAGGCACGAATTTATAGCAGCTAATTAATTAATTAATTGATTAGTGCTCTATCTGAACTGAATCAGTATGTAACATGTATGGTAATGGAATACAGAATATGATTACTGAAAATGAATTAGATGAGAAAAGAGAAACATTACAAGGTCAGTAGGAATATATTCCCCCTGTCCCATTTTGCTCTATGTAATAAACACTGTTCCAAAATGATAAGGCATTTATAGGTAACACTAGAATTGCACAGTAATAATGCCTATATACTAGTTTCAGAACATATGTATGTATGACACACACATATATATAATATTGTTATTAAATTTATGAAATCAAATTACATAATCTAATATATATTTATACATTATTATATGCATGAAATAAGATAGAATTATATATGATATCTAGTATATACAGAGGTGGGCAAAAGTAGGGTTACAGCTGTAATACAAATAATACAATAATAAATATATAATGATACAAGAATAAACACTGTTTTTCATAGTGACAACTGTAAATCTACTTTTGCCCACCCATGCATATATATTTGTATGCATGTGTATATATATTTGTACATATATATGTAGAGAGAGAGAGTTTCATTTAATGGCTTCCTCTTTTTTTTCAACTTGTGAATTTTTAAAACAATAAATAGATAAGGTCATAGATAAGGCACTATACTTTCCTTCTCACCTTGAATCACTATACAACTGGTCAAATACATGAGGCAGCTGTTACCAGAAATGGTACTGAAGTATTGCAATCCTTGAGTGAAGGGAACATGTGAAGTGAGCCCCAGTTCTCCCGGGTTCCTGACAGGGCCAGTCTTCTAACCACATGCAGTGTTAGAACCTGTGGCAAGCATGGCAGCCTCGCTGAGCTGAGAAGGCACCTGAGGAGTTAAAAAGCCATGGTGTTTGTGGGTAGAGTACCAGAGAGCAGGGAGCCGTGTGGACAGAAGAGGCCCAGTAGTCTTTTTTTTGGCCGGGGGGAGCTCCCTATGAGATGTTGGCTGAGAACAAGCTGTACATGCACAGGGAAAGATTAAGAGACATAAATATTTCCTGAAACTGGCTGAGACCCAGCTGGAGATAACATGGGTGATATGGAAGTTCCTAGTCAGCAGAGTGAAGAAACCTTGCTTAGCACCTTAGGCATGCAGCTGAAATGCCCCCTGAGGCCAAACTTTAGAATAAGAACCACCTCCTGTATAAGGGCCATGCCTTGGGACAAATAACAATAACAAAACAAACATATTTTTGCAAAGAATAAAATCAAGCCTGAAAGAATTAAGAGAGTCTGCCAGCAACTTAATCATCTGCCAGAACACAATTCAATACCCCAAAGAAAACAAACAGAATCCAAACCTGCTAAAATACATCATTCAAAATATTCTACATACAATCAAGATTCCTAGATATATGAATAAGCAGAACAATGTGACCTGTAATCAAGAAAAAAGTTAATTCAGTACCTTAGATAAGCCAAATGTTGGACTTAATAGTAAAGAACTTTAAAACAAGTATAAATATGGCCAAAACCTTCAAAGATTGGGCCAGTGAATGAAAGGATGAAGAACCTTAGTGGGGAAATGATAACCATAAAAATGATCTAAAAAGAAATTCTAAAATTGGAAAATGTTCAATATTTAAATTGAAAACTTCATTGTTTGAAATTAAAAGCAGGTTGGACAGTCTACTTGAAAGGATCAGTAGATCAATAGAAAGGTAATCAATACAAATTACTTTATCTGACCTAAAGAATCACTTTATGTTAATAGAGATTATAGCCCATAAATTATTATTTTATAAAAAATGTCATTTTATGCCTTTTTATTGTGGCCAAGGAATGCTATTTATATATGTTATGTTATTTATTATACACACACACACACATATATTCATATATATATACATATATATATATATATATATGTATATATATACAATTCAGTACCTTAGACAAGCCAAATGTTGGAATTAATAGTAAAGAACTTTAAAACAAGAATAAATATGGCCAAAACCTTAAAAGAAAAGATTGGCCCAGTGAATGAAAGGATGAAGAACCTTAGTGGGGAAATGATAGAAAAATATATCCACTTTTAAGGAAATTTTTGAAAAAGAAGTTTCCTTTAATGTTTTTTTAAAAGTATTTCTAAACATTTTTATTGTATCAGTTTATTTAGCTTTATATTTGGGCAAGTTCATCACTGGTAATTACAATTAGAAATTACCAAGCTGTTGTGTTTATAGCAACATGTAGATCAATGCTAATATAATGTGTTTTTGACTATTAATGAGTCTGGCAAATTTTACAAACAAGTATGCCAGGCACATCTTTTCATTACTGCATAAGACATATTAATATGATTATTTTGTCAAACATCTTGACTGACAAGTTAAATATTACTGCCACACTCATCTGAGAATACAACAGTAGAGAGGGAAGCTCTTTCTTTTGTTTTAATTAAATAGGATATTATCTTACCATTGTTGTTCTCAAGATAGTACATGCTTTTCAGGGTCAGTAAAGTAAATGTGCAATTGAAAATAGCATGTTTTACTCCATGTTTAAGCTCTACGTGCAAAGAGGATATGCAGTATATCTTCAGCCACAATCACATTTTATTCTATCATGTGGTCCTAGGATCTAAAGCTATATTCTTATTAATAAACACTCACATATCTGCTATGGTGCAGATGCCGGGTAGCAACATATTTCCAAAAAAGTGGAAATCAAAATTTAGCTTTAGTCTAAGAAAATTATGGTTTATGGAAAACGTCCCACTTAAGACCACTATGTTATACAGTGTACACTAAAGACCCACCTTGGAAGAATGATCAGTTCTTTCAAAATCAATATAATAATGCATCTTGTATTGCTTCTTCACCTAGAAAATATAAGAATACCTGTAATAATTAACTTTTTGCTAAATATAAAGTTATCCACATATTACTAAAAATACTGAGTAGAACAAATTACACACATACATGTGTGTGTGCATATCTGTATATGTATGACTATAATATTTCAACTCCAGATATGGAGTAGAATGGGCTTAGAGATTTGTGCATACATTCCTATAATCTTACAATGTGAAAATTGAGGAGAATGGGATTAAATAAATTTAATCCCATGGGTCACTTGATAAATCATTGCTAGAATTGGGACTGAAAGACACATCTCTCCATCCTTTCTTTACATTTATTTGTATTTTAGTAGCACATTAACATTTACACATTATTATAAAAGTACATAGTTTTGTTTTCATTCAGAAGCATGAACATGCATAACAAAGTATAAACCAAGAATTATTTAGTTTCATGCTATCAGTGCCAAGAGATGGTTTTGAGGGGTTTTAGCCTTTCATCAGCATAACTACTCATTCTCTGTGAAACCTAGGTTGTGTTTCCTGTGCACACAGTTCAGGAAAAGTCATTCAGTAGTGCTCCCTCAGCCCTACCACATGCCCATTCCAAATGCATCTCCTTAGTGAAAGCCTGGAAATGTAACTTGTTTGTTACCAAAAAAAACCAAAACAATACAATACAGAAAACTCAACTAAGTTGACAGTTCTCCATATTGTATTGTGGACAGAACAGTACAAAGCTCTGAAATAGATCTAAAGCAAATACCAATATAGGTTTGGTTTGCATGCTTGAAACCTATTACATGATTGATACCATGATGTTAATCACATTAAATTTCTACAATAACAGCTGATATTTATTTCAAGCACTGGTGCAACATTTTATGTATAGTATATATTTTTTATTAAATTTATTGGGGTGATGCTGGTTAATAAGATTATATAGGTTTCAAGTGTACATTTCTATACTGCATGATCTGTATACTGCATTATGTGCTCATCACTCAAGGTCAAACCATCTTTGGTTACCATGTATTTGACCTCCCTTACCCTTTACTACTCCCCCACTCCCCTTCCCTCTTGAAATCATCAAAATGTTTTCTGTGTCTATGAGTTTTTGTTTGTTTTTCTTGTTTGTTCACTTGTTGCTTTCAGTTTTGTATCCCACATATGAGTGAAATCATATGGTTCTTAACTTTTTGTGTCTGACTTATTTTGCTTAGCTTGATATTCTCAAGGTCCATCCATGTTGTCACAAAAGGCAGTATTTCAACATTTCTTATGACTGAGTAGTATTCCATTGTATATATGTACTGAAGTGTACTTCAATAGACGGCTGAATAAAGAAGTTGTAGATAGTATTTTTTTAATCTGACCCTACAAAATCACTTCAATCATATTATGCATCTCTCAAAGTTGGTGCTTGTTTAGTGCTAAAAATAACTAATTTTTAATTAAAATTTTTATATGGTTTTATTGATTTCAGACAGAGGAAGGGAGAGGGAGAGAGAGATAAAAACATCAATGATGAGAGAGTCATCAATCGGCTGCCTCCTGCACAGCCCACACTGGGGATCGAGCCAACAATTCCACAGGGAATTGAACCATGACTTCCTCTTTCATAGGTCCACACTTAACCACTGAGCCATGCCTGCCAGGCAATAACAGCTAATGTTTAATGCACCTATCAGCAAACCTTCCAATGTTAACTGTACATGTACTAACTAAACTAATCATCAGAGCAACACCATGAGGTAAATAAATCCCTATTTACAATTGAGAATGCTGAAGCAAAGGAAGTTTAAGTAGTTCGTTCAAGATCACCTAGCAAGAAGGTAGCAGTGAAATTTGACCTCAAGCTTCAAATTTTAATGTCACAGCACTCAGAAACATTATTTTAGTAAAGTACCCGAGAATTCTATAGTCAGCCAAAATCCACAGCCCAGCTACAATACAGTGAAAGAGCACAGAAATGCAATCATAGGGACTGTCAAACTTCTGTCTTAACCACATTCTAAATGAATCATCTTGAATTAGATGCTTTTCCCACATACAACCTGGAGATCATTTTGATGAATGAATGAGATTTTCTTTTACGTGAACAAACCCAGCACAAGGTCAAGAATATAGTAGCTACTTAACAATGTATTTATTTTTATCAACAATATACATGTTTGTCCAAAAGGAAATTAAACTATTTAGATGGAACTCACCTGTTTAGAAGAAAAGATGTTGATTCCTTTTGGTCATACACAAAAGGAATACAAGCAACTAGATGTCATGCTACATTATAAAAAATTAAATGTTGAAGCCATATCTTGTTCCTTTTATACCACCACATGGAACCTATCTAGCATATCAAGAAGTGTTCAGTAAATGACTGTTGAACTAAAGTAAAATCTCACCATCGTGCGTGTAAGTTTTGTTATGTGCAAAATCTAGTATTTTACCAAACAGATAAAAAAATACAACATTTATTTGGTACAAATTAGAGCAAATTATTGTCTGTTCTCAATCAGACATAAACATACCTAAATTGAGTTAGTTTCTTTCTTCTTACAGCAATTAGAAGACGTCCTTCAGTTCTCACAAAAATCTGGATACTGGACATGGGCAGAACCTGAACAAGAGGACCACCAGGGGCAACAAAGGGCAAAACTGGTCTTGGACTTCCTGTTATCCTTCATTGCACAACGCTAGTGTTGTCACTGCCCTGTCACAGTCAACTAACTCCTACATAATACTTAGAGCTCTTAAATGTTTCTCTTCAAAAGCCATGCAGAAGATAGATTTTCAGTCTATCAGGGAGGAAATAAGAGGAAACATTTCCTTTCTTTTCCAGCAGCCTTTTTTCTCCATCTATATTTCATTCCATTACTTCATAGAATGAGAAAAGAATAAATGAGTGAATAAATTTTAAATTACTAGTTATCTTTTCCTTACACTGAACCTTTACAAAATTCCATAGAACCAGTTAACCCAATTCTTATGGGTAGTGTTTGCACATTAGTGCACAAATGTATACTTTCTTGACTTTGTGCAACTAAGATTCGTCTATATGTAACTTATACCACAATGCTAAATAAACTAATATTTATTGGAAAATTCAACAAGAATTTAGAGTTCCATGCACATTAAAAGAAATGTGTGCACCAGACACTGAAGCTGCTCCATCTGTCCCCTATTCTTAGATATTTAAGAAATAAGGAAATAATAAATGATATGAACTAATTAATTAATTGCAATAATCTGATTTTGATTAAATTAACATATATAATTTAAGAAGCAGTCTCTTGAGCAACACCTGACTATATGTGGTTGTCTGTTATATTGTTAGCCCCAAATAAATCATAGTTCTACAAATGCGCTTTGATTTGAGCTGAGACTGTGACTTGCTTTAACCAACAGAATGTGGTGCAACTGATATTGGTCTAAGTGGAAGTTTCCAGCCAATGCTTTACAAAGGCTTGATAGCTTTCATCTCTACATGTGTGAGAACCCTGATAAACCAACAAAGCCAGCTGTTCTGTGGGGAAGACCCCAAGGGAGCAAGCACATATAGAGGACCTTTAAAAGGAGAAAAGTCGCCCAGCCGGGCGTGGCTCAGCGGTTGAGCGTCGACCTAGGATCCAGGCGATCGGGGTTTGATTCCCAGTCAGGGCACATGCCTGGGTTGCGGGCTAGGCAGCTGATCAATGACCCTCTCATCATTGATGTTTCTATCTCTCTCTCTCTCCCTCTCCTTTCCTCTCTCTGAAATCAATAAAAATATATTAAAAAAAATTTAAAAAAGGAGAAAAGTCCATAACCACATACAGAGAGAGAAGTCCAGTTGTTCCAGGGGCCTAGCCAAGCCTATTCTCCAGCCAACCCACAACCTCAATACATCCACTCAATAGACCACTAGCAAGCTGGCCTGTAAAAAATCACTCAGCTGAATCTAGCCCTGATTGTAGGGTTGTGAGCAAATAAAATAGCTGGTTTTTAAACCACTAAGTTTGAGGGTGGTTTGGTATGCAGAAAAAGATAACTAACATACTGTGTCATTAACTTAGCTTGGGCTTGATGTTAAGTATGATAATTAGGGAGAGCTGAAATGGAATTAGCATTGGGGTTGCCACAAGTGTGACTTTTATGTTCACCTCAAGTAAGAGTGATGAAGCATATAATGGATTTTGAGTGTTTTAAAATCTAGCCTGAATTTCTATCAAAAGAATTCTCTTTATCTTAATTGGAGTTGAGTTAGTATTATGTTTGCAAAATAGCCACAGGGAGGCCTACTGACCTAGCTTTTGTACAGAAAATCAAAGGGTGAATTTTAATTTCACAGGCATTGAGAACTTCCTTGCTTGTGTTTGAATCCAGAGGTTAGCATATTTTAAGACCTTTTATATTGTCTTATTAAGATAATTTAGAATGAAAGTAAAATAATGTGCATTCAACAAAGGACAATATTTCTTATAATTGCTTGGATAATTCAGGGAGGAAAAAAATCTCAAATTGCATAAGTAAGAAATAGTATAAGTTTGCAAGATAAATATAAGGCACCCAGCTAAATTTGAATTTCAGATAAACAATTTTTTACTGCAATATTTGGAACATACTAAATAAAAATCATTATATCTTTTATATAAAATTCTAATTTAGCTAGCAGCTGGTACTTTTATTTGCTTAATCTGGCAACCCTAAAATAATAAAGTCAGATGGCAGAAGGAGGAATAAAATTGGGAGTGGGTGTGTTAGGTGGTAGGAGAAGAATTGGAGAGGTAGTCAGGGAAAGGTTGGAGTAACAAAGGGTGAGAAGAGAGGTAGATAGCATAGTATCCTTGTTTTGGAAGTTGAAAAATAAATATGTTAGCAAATCTTAATAACTCTTTAGGCAATGTAAAATGTGCGATCAGGAAGTTATAAGAGTATATCTCCATTATTTTCTAAAGTTATCTCAACTTTATCTTGCCTAAGGAGACTTGAGATTTGACAATTCATGGTATCATTCCATGGCCCCCTCCCGCCCCACCTTAGTTTAAACTGTCTTTCTGGGTGGCTCAGTCTATTCTGAGAAAATGCTTAGTATTTCAGATTCTACCACCTCCTATTCTCCCTCCTTGTGATGATGCTTAGGGAAGTGTGAGGTCAGATATTGATGGTGGAGGGGAGCACCCATACACTGACCTTGACTTTAAACACCTGTTTCCACTCGTGCCTGCATTTTCACGTTGGCCTATATTCTCACCAAGCATGCTGCTGATGTAAGGAGCCCTACCTAGGAAAGTACATGGCATCTGTGGCAGCTGAGGTTTGGCTATCACCTCCTGCTCACCCAGTCGCATTATGGGGCATTATGGATTTCTCTTATATACCTATACCCAGTAAGAAAGATGCAGGAACAGGATTTTTATACCCCTACATTTCAAAAGAAAATATCTGGCAAGAAACTTCTGAAAGATAATTTATCCCTAGGTTTGCTTTTATAAAACAGCCTAGACTGAGTGGAATTATTTTGCATTCTTTATTTGAAGAACATAATAGTTCTATGAAGGAGGCAAAGATAAAATATTTATGAAAATGTGGGTAATTTTTTAATATCTCCTGACAGATGGCCTCTGTAGATTCTGTATTTACTATCTGCGCCTTGCTCTCAACAATCTTCTCCATTCCATATGAGCTTAGCGTTTACCTGGAGGTATATCAATAGTTCATGAGTTTGATTTTAAATAGAAATCCCTGCATTGTGGCACAGTTAGACTGATTTTTATGCTTTTAAAAATGTAATCAGTACCCCAAATCAATATCGCTATTCTTTTCAAAGGTTAAGTTTTTATGTCCAGAGAAAGTTGATGCTTTATTAGTCTAGAAAAATAGCTATTCCTTTTGAAACATTAAAAAACATAAATGTCTTAAAAATGCATTAGAAACTATTGATACTAGAGGCATATCTGGCTCCTATCCATTTTCTGTAGTACAGCCTCTTACCTCTTTTTGATTGGCTTTGTGAATCTGCACAAAATATTGCAGAATTTTTAGCTATAAAAGCCGAATATTTTCTCACATTTGTCATTAAAATGTGTTTTCTTATTTAGTAATGAACATGTATTCTGTCCATACAGCTATATGTATGGTCTGCCAGAATTTCTGTACACACACTTTTAGGATATTTGATTAAATCACCAGATACATAAAAATTAGGTCCAATGGATGATTAAAAAGTGGAGAGGGTGCCCGGCTGGGCATGGCTAAGCGGTTGAGCATTGACCTAGGATCCAGGAGATCGAGGTTCAATTCCCAGTCAGGGCACATGCCCCAGTTGGGGGCTTGATCCCTGGTCAAGGGTGTGCAGGAGGCAGCCGATCAATGACTCTCTCATCATTGTTGTTTCAACTCTCTCTCTCCCTCTCCCTTCCTTTCTCTGAAATCAATAAAGATATATTTATTTTAAAAAGTAGACAGGGTAATGGTAATTATATTATTATATGAAATATAATGGAACTTGTTATTCTCAGGAGAGAAATTAAATAGAGGAAAATCATTAAAATTTTAATAAACTATTTTATATAGTTGCAACATTTGACTCAAGGAATAAAATGAAACCAATTATAACAAATAATAGATGATTTAAGAATGATATTACTACTTTTTAATTGATTTCAAAGAACATTTAAATTAATTATATTATTTGATCCGTGCAGTAGCCCTATATTAGAAAAAGGGCAAATATTTTCCCTCTTTAACCTATAATGTGATTAAACCTCAGACAAATCAACTTTATAAACAAAAGCCGATAAATAGATAATAAAAGTAAGGGGTAAATGAGCCCCAGTTTTACCCTGCTCCCTGCCTAGTACTCTAGGAGCTACTTTCATTTTTATCATTGTTGTCAGTTTAAAGTATCTACGTTTATATTCTTTATCTTGTACAAGTTCCACCTGTAGTGTATTGAGAGCAAGGGTTGTACCTGATCCCTAAGGTCTAATCTCCACCAATACGTGTTTGGTCAATTGAGTTTCAACTTTAAGGCTAAGATGAAAATGATCTTATTATAGAAATTATAAACGAAAGCTAGAAATCTTCCTGTTTCATCTTCATTTGGGAAAAACAAAAAATACAACTAACTTCATAAGCTTGGTAGAGTATTCTTTTCAAACATAATAGCAATCACACTGCATAATACGCATAAAATATTAGCACAGGCAGAACCCACAGCCAGAAGTCACATCGGCCAAACTTGGTGAAGTTTGAAAGACAACAGTTTTGTCTTTCAAATCAAGTCTAAACTCCATAGGGGGAAAACTTATTTTGAAATAAACAGAGTCCTAAAGTATTATGCAATTGGCAAAATTTACTATGCATTTATGGTATTATGAGTTCACTGTATTTGGATTTGTTCAAATAATTTCACATACCTAGAAGAAATTGTATCTTATGTGATGATTTAATCTAACCACAGCTGCAGTGATATAAATTACACTTAAGACTATGATGATTGATTATAATCAGTTGTAATCATGTATTTTAATTGCATTGCATTCTAAAGGCAGAAGCTTTTTAAGCTTACTCAGCACTCAGCTATATAAAGAAGATTATTTGTTATTTCTGACAGTCTCAGTCAACATTCAAAATTGCCTACAAACAATAAGTTTTATTAAATTTATTGTCCAGGCATCAAATAAATTTCTTGGATTTATCGGCACAAGTTGAAATGGAATTGCAAACCAGTCTAAAGCTTATTAACTATTATTTATATTAAAAATAACTACTTTTTTGTTGTCATTTTCTTTAATAACTTTTTAAAAACATTTATAATTCAGGGTATGAATCACATTGATGTATCAATTTTTCAGATACATTGTATTTCAAAGTATGTACATTTTACCTAAAAATAATCAGTTGAGAAAGTGGAGAGCATGAAAAGGTATAGATGAAACAAAATTTGCAGAATATTTATAATTTATTAAAGCAAAGTAATGAGTACATAGAGGTTTGTTATACTAGTTTGTTTAATGTGTATGCTAAAAATGTCCATAATTAAAGGACTATACACACACACACACACATATGTATATATATGTATTACCTTATACCTGTCAGAATGGCTATCATCTATAAATCAACAAGCAGCAAGTGCGGGCAAAGAAGTAGAGAAAAGGGAACCCTAGTGCACTGTTGGAGGGAATTCAGGTTGGTGCAGCCATTGTGGAAAAGAGTATGGAGTTACCTCAAAAAATTAAAAATGAAATTGCCATATGACCCAGTAATTCTACTTCTGGGAACATATCTGAAAAAACTCAAAGTACTAATTTGAAAAAATATATGCACCTCTATCTTCATTGTAGCGTTATTTACAATAGCCAAGATTTGGACGTGCCCATCAGTAGATGAGTGGATAAAACAACTGTGGTATATTTACACAATGGAATACTTACTACCTGGCCATAAAAAAAGAAGAAAATTTTACCTTTTGCAACAGCATGAATTGACTTGGAGATTATTACGCTAAGTGAAATAAGCCAGCCAGAGAAAGATAAGTACCGTATGACCTCACTTATATGTGGAATCTAATGAACAAAATTAACAAAATAGAAAGAGACTAATAATTAGAGAAAACAGCCTTACAGCTGTCAGAGGGAAGAGGGGTTGTGGGGCTGGGTGAAAAAGGTGAAGGGATTAAGCTAAAACAAAAAAAAAAACAACAAAAAATGCCTCATAGATACAGACCACAGTATGGCAATTACCAGCTGTAAAGGTGGGTGGGCGGAGGTAGAAGAGGGACAAGGGAGATAAATGGTGATGGAAGGAGACTTGACTTGGGGTGGTGAACACACAATACAATATACAGATGGTGTGTGATAGAATTGTACACCTGAAACTTACATAATTTTATTAACCAATGTCACCCCAATAAGTTCAATTTTTTAAAAAAGCTAAAACTACAAACTCACTGAGATCAAGGCAATGTTTTACACTAAATTTGCATGCCTCATACTGCAGTATGTATAAAAGGTATTTAATAAATACCCACAAGATGATGAAAAACAGTTTATTTAGATATGTATATAGGCATAATGTATATATGTATATATACCTTTTCCATAATAACATTGAACGGACATTATACATGTGTGTGTGTGTGTATTATATCTAAATGCTGTAATGACAAAAGTTATTTTTATTACTTAAATAGCTAAGTTGCTGTGTTTATTTCACAAAACCTTAAAGGACTATTTCTGAACACTTATTCCTCTTAAAGCTAAAGCTTCTGTCTCATTTTGGCCTAACTTTCCCCATTTCCTCTTGTTGTGAAAGCCACTTTTCACCTGCACTCTCAGGAAGCCTTAGTAAGCAGTCATTCAGGATTATGGTATTACTCTATCATCGATGCCTTACTATTAAAGATGATAAGGCTTTATACAATTAACTACAGCTCCCACAAGAAACATGTTGGTATTATGAACAAGTTGCTCATAATTATCAGTCAGGGTTCATTCTGATTAGAATTCTACCTATCTTGGAATAAACTAAAAGCTAAAAAGTAAGATTTAAGATTTATTATTCAAATTGGTTACTAAATAAATTTCTTTAGATTTTGGCAACTTACTTAACATTCTTAGATTTAATGTTTCTATCTTTGTATGTTTAGATATAGTGAATGTGAACACATACAGTAAAAGTTCAATCTAGAAAATTAATATGGATCAAATATTTGCTGTCTTTCATTTTCCATCCACCCTTACTGTTTAATCTTTTATGCACATAAATGAGAATTGAACTATGGTTTGTCAATTCACTTCTTGAACCAAAAAAGTAGTGTCTATCTAGAGCACTCTTATTAACATCAACACTTTTAGACTTCTTTGGGGTTCCTATTATTGCTTCAATGACAGAATGCCAAATAGAACTTTTTCTGGATTTGGCATTTTAGCTCAGGTCTCAAAACTGAAGACAATCAATTTCAAATACCCACATATTCAAAAGAGGACAACTAGAATCTTTGCATCTTATGACTTTAAGAAATAATCCAAAACTAATTTGTGACCATAGCTTCTCATCCCCCCTCTCTTTATATAAAGAAGGACAAATTTATCAGGAGAGGGAAGACTGGGAGAGAAGAAAGTCATCAGAGAGCTGTGTGATTCTCCAGACTCTTCTTGCGGTAGAGAGGAGAGGGACCCCATTTCCCACTCTAAGTATTGGGAGGACAATTAAAGTATTTGTGAATCACAAAGATAGGCGCCTAACATGAGACTGGAAAAATCTAAGGGAGAAAAAGTTGTAATATTTGGCTGTGAAGCCAGATGCACATACACAGAAAGGGTACATGTTCCTCTAGGATACCATAGAAACTAGGGAAGATAGGCACATGTGAGAAGTCTTGAAAAGACCCAACTAAGGAGACTGTTCTAGGCATAAGTCATATGTGTGGTGTACATAGTCACAGAAATGGCTGATGGGGATGTGATTTAGAACAGGAGACTGTGTCACTTAGCTGAGTGGGAATTCAAAAGTCCTCAAAAGGAGAAAAGTAGGACTGATCCTGGAAAAATTAATAAATATTTTCCTAGAGGAAAACACTGACATTTGGGGATCTACCACTCCAAAAGTCCCATTACCAGGTTACAACAGCACCTGCTACAAAATTGCCCCTGTTGCATCTAGGAAATGCCCAACAGGAGAAGGGGTAGAGGGGGAAAAGGAAAGAAATCTCCTTTACTATTGTTTCCATCTGCTGGATGAGGCCTGAGCTGAAGGGATAGGGGGCCTGGGTAAGGGTTGAGCTGAGGAGGAAAGGAGAATTTAAACCTGAAATGAATCTGGTGATTCATGACAATTCTGTAATACATGGCTGTGCTTATTTCAAAATATCAATCAACAGCCAGTACTATGAGAGCAGTCATCCCATTAACCTATAAAATGTAAGGAAATACATCAGTTGTCTTCCTTTTTTTTTTTCCTTACAAGAAAATTTTTCCCCCAAAAAGAATTGGTGACTTTTTTTTAAACTTGTGAAGGAATAATCATGTCAAGAAAAGGGGATTTTGGAACAAAAATGCATGGCAATAGAAAAAAACCCTAATCAGATGTTTACTATAACCCTAATGGGCTGTTTCCTTATTTCCTCTTCTTTCAATGAACAGGAATAATATGCCCCAAATTAAATAAAATTAGAATAAAAAGAAAAATAAAATCTCAAGATTGCAAAATAAACTTTACCAACAAGTAGATCTTCATATTCATCTCCTTCACATAACTGATTCTCAGAATTTTTTTAGAGAGAAAATGAAGAAAAAAGCAATAACTTTGAGTTATGACTCTGGTGTTCTTAAGGTTATGGAAATGTGGAAGATAGATACTGAATTATTAGAGCTAGTAAAAGAGCTTCCATCTGTATAATACATTTTTTTAAAGAAACCAAAAGGAGCTCAGAAAAAATGACAACATATTGTAACATAGTAAAAGTGTTGGAGAGGTTGTGGAGGAAAAGACTTTCATTCACTCTTGATGGGAATTTAAACTGGTAAAACACTATGGAAAGCTATATAGAGTTTCCTAAAAAAATTAAGAATAGAGTTACCATATGACCCAGCAACCCCTCTTCTAGATATCTACCAGAAAAACTTGAAAACGTTTATTCACAAAGATATGTGCACATATGTATCCCTATGTTCACTGCAGCATTATTCATGGTGGCCAAGACATAGAAACAACCTAAATGTCCTTTGATAGATGACTGGATAAAGAAGATGTGGTACAAATATGCAATGGAATACTACTCAGCCATAAGAAAAGATGAAATACTGCTATTTGTGAAAACACAGATGAACTTTGAGAAAATCATGCTAAGTGAAACAAGTCAGAAGAAGTTAAGAACCACATGATTTCACTCATGTGGGATATAAAACTGAAAGCAATAAATGAACAAACAAGAAAAGTAAACAAACAGAAACTCATAGACATATACATCAGTATGGTGATTATCAGAGGAAAATAAGGGTGAGGAGGTAGTAAAGGGTAAATGGGGTGAAACATACAGTAAGAGAAGATGATTTGCCCTTGTGTGGTGGGCACACAATGCAATATGCAGTTCATGTATCATAAAAATGTACATTTGAAACTTATATAATCTTATTAGCCAATTAAATCTGATAAAATAAAATAAAAATACAATGTGAAATCTTAGGTTATATTCAACATGTTTCAGTATAGTGTAACTGAGTGAATCCATCACTAACTTGTTTCATGTCAGTCATAAAGTGATTATCAAACTTTCTTTGTAAATAGGTTTCTTGACTCACTCAACCATTAAAAATAGAAATCACCGTAAGTCACTAAAAAAGAGTGGATGAAAAACTGAAAATTTGAAATTAAACTACATTGAACTACCTAAAGACTGAAAATGGGACTGTATGGTAATAGATTAAATTTAGCAAAATTTGTTATCTGCTCTAGATGTCACTAGTGGTGGGGAGTTCAGGTTCAGGGAACTTTAAACCTTATTGATACCAGTCCATTCATAAAGGGAGCACCTATATTTATCTAAATCTTAGCAAAGATCTTTATAGAAAATAAAGCACTTTAAAACCAATCAAGGAATATGTTAATGATTAGAGAATCACTCAATTATTTTTATTAGATAACTATTAATTGCAAATAACATGTAAAAGAGGACAATTATGAAGAACATGTCCTCTGCCTTCAAGATACTTGCAATTAACAATCTAATATGATCAAACAAAAATATTCTAATACAAGGCAGACATTTGCAAGTCTTCCTATATCAAATATAATTGCATAGTTATCCTGTCTGGAGGCAAATGGTTGAGTTCCCATTAAAACCCTGGACTTAGAGCTTTTCAGAAAGTAAAACAGGAAGAGACTTGCAGCTCCAAGTGGTTACTCATTGCTTAGTGCTGTTACAGCCTAGACCTTTTCTTTGGTCACAATATATTTTCTGAAAGTATTTTGTTGTTAGTATTTGGGGCTTTTTGATTTGTTATTTATTATTATTATTATTTTATTTTAGGTGACAAGTATCTCCAAGTTGCATGCCAATTCTAGTTGGTTAGTAGGAGTTGCCTGCAGAGCTGCATAACATTAAACCCAAGTTCATCAGCAAGGAATGCTGGATCCCTCAGAAATTCCTGAGAGAGAGGAGTGTCAGAACAGATCACATAGCTCCCTTCCTGGGTCTAATAGCATCTCACAAGAGCCCTTCCCCTAGCCTCCTGAAATTGAGAACACATTTAGACATGGAATAGGTCATTATAACCACATTTTTCAAATTAATGGTTTAGGCAGTTAAGATTGCTGGGATCCTTAGTTTGGAAAAAACAACAACTTATTGTTTTAATAACATATGTGAATATTTGGAATTTTGAAGATCATCAGTATAACATCCTAGAAATTATTTTAAAAGTTGTCACAAATTTACTAAGTTTTTGATGGAAACTGTCTCATTATTGCCAAACAAATATCTTCATGAAAGATCTGGAGCCATATAATCTGTGGTACTTCATGCATGGCTAGCACCGTCTCAAACTGCTATTTGCTATTTTTTGCATTATCTTATGAACTGAAATTGATAGGCTACGTGAAAACTTCTTTAAACATATTAAAATGTATAATTATGGCCAAATATTTTAAAAAGTCTTCTTAAAAATAATAAGTGATATAACCTGGACTTCTTCATGTTTTCCAGAAGTTAAACAAAACCCCTTGTAAGTGAAATTAGGCAAAATTACTTTTGTCATTTCATTCTTCTTAAAGTTCATTCGGAAGTTAAAACTCCATAAGGAGACAGTGGAGATTAAGTTAAAAGGATAAATTTAAGTTTCTCTAACTACATTCTAACAGCACCACATACAATTCTTAATCAGCCAGACGACCCGAGTTCCACTCCCAGCTCGGTCATTTCCCATTTGAGGGGCCTCAGGTACATTTCTTATCCTCTCCAAGCTTCAATTTCCTTAGCTGTAAAAAGTAGATAATAATATCTGACAAAGTTATAGAGGGGTTAAATGGTTACTATATCTAAAGTGTTTAGACTCAGTGCCTAGAACATAATAGAGACTTGGATCAAGTTAGCCTTTTTATTAAAATCTATACTAGGATAATCACACACACAGGGTGATGAGGGGAAAATCACCTAATAGTCAGCACCCATAAATAAACTACATATATTTACTTCTCAGACTATAAACTACTCCTAATCTTTTATAAAAATTTTCAGAAAAAGGGGAAAAAATAAACCGGAATTTAATATTTACACGTCACTGTTAATATACCCTGTTGGTGCCCAGACTGTCACATCCCCAAAGCATCTAATCGAGAGTTCTTGGCCAATGGGAACCGTGGTGAGGTGGGCATGAGTGAATATGGCTGTGGGCTGAGCAGTCCAGGTAGAACACAAATAGAGGACAATACAATTATGATCTAAAGACGTTTTCTTATCAGTGATTTGTCTGGTGACTTATTTATGCGTACTACTTATAGGAAGTGTTTGCATCTTGTTCCATACATTTGTCCCTGCTTCGCAATTCATTATACTGCTGTGACACTTTATGCTAATATCTGATAACCGATATGACATTTTCTGGCCAAGGGAAAAATCTCTGTACTGTGTTGTGGGCTTAGACAAATTATACCTGGAAATCATACTTTTGTTGCAATATTGTACAAATGGTAGCAAGCCATTGATGACCCAAAACTATCTCACTTTTCTTGCTCCTTTAACATTGGCCCTAAAGTCAGTCTAGGACACCCATAGGAACATGGCCTCTGGGATCAGAAGGCCCTACATTAGAATTCTAGCTGGGTAGATGTTCCCCTCTTCATCCTAATAAAACAGTGAGGTACTGACCCTATGTAGGACTCCTTTTCCTTACCTGGTCAAGGGAGATTTAAAACAGAGATCCACTAGGAACTGAGGAAGAAATACCTGGTTTCTTCCTTTTACAACTATTCTAGAAAAATAGTTTTGGCTAAGATAGAATGTCAACATGTTCAAATGAGCCTCAACTGACTCATTTAAATTGAGGTGGAGAACTGAAGTAATTCTTGTAAGTTAACCAGAGAAGAGTCTCAACTCTTTAAATATTTCAGGCCAAATTGTTTCTTGGTCTTGAATTATGAGTGGTTACCCTGTGTTCCACTGTACTTCACATGGGTAAACACAGCCCAAGTGTGAAGCAGCGACTTTAATGGGCTCAGTAAAGCTAAAACTCTAAGGAAATAGTTGCAAAATAAAAAGCCAATAGCTTTTTAACTCCAAGCCAAATGCATTGAGGGAACTGAGAAATCACCTGGGAAAGATCAGGACAGAAATAGGCAGACAGTAAAATTCTACTAATTGCTAATGATCAGCTAAAATATATATGGATATCTGGGATGTTACTGTACAGGTGTGGGACTCCATTTGACATTTGTCTTAGATTTAATGTCTGACATTTGTGTAACTTCCAATTAAAATAGAAGATAATTAGATAAGAAAGAATCTGTTTAATCTCTAAAATTTTACTACATTTCTTACATACCATATACTTCACTACATTGACATTTAACTTTTTTTCTTCTTGCTCTATGAAACATGTATCAACAGAAACTAATGAACCTTATTATATTTCTGCACATTTTTGAGATTGATAGTCTAGGCAAAATATTAATATTAATAGTCCCATTTTTAAAATACATACACAAGGCTGACATGTACTGATGTGGCACTACTCTATTTCCCATACCAGTATCTATTCCGATGTGCCAGTACCATTATCTTATTGGTTGATGTCTATGCAGTGCCAGCTGGTAAAATTTCAAATATCACCCTGGTTCATAAGTAGCATAAAAAAATCTCCTTTTGATTGTATTTACACTCTATATTAAGGGTTTGGGAATGGTTTAAAATATAATAATTAAAAACTCTTCTTAAATGGAAAAAATTCATTTTTATGAAATATGTTAAACTTATTAAAATGAAAATTTCTAGATAATATTAGTTAATTAATGGTTTGGTGTGGTTCCCCCCAATACAATTTAATTAATTATCTAAACATTTTTAATTAAATAAACCACTGAAAATATCCACATAATATGGTTTAATGATCAAGTTATTTTGATTTAATTATTCAATTATCCAATTTAGGTTGTATGACTACAAACAGATGCAGTGCAAACAAATACCTCAATTTTTCTGGGTCATTTTTTAATAATTAGTATCATTTATTTTTCATAAATTTTTATCTGATTTTTTATTTTGTATGTCTACTCAGTTACATTCAAGAAATCTAGGGGTGGGGAACAGGAGAAGGGACTAATTTGGTCTTTTAACTCTGAAACACCTTTTAAGGATGAAGTTTCTTTTTCTGGAAAAGTGTACTTGAAAAAAAAGTTGGACAAAGTAGGGGGCATGAGAATGGAGGATTTTTGTATTTCTGTCAACAATAAGAAGAAGAAAAAAAGGAAAACAGGAAATCTGAGCAACATAACAAGAACCCATGGTCTTGGCCATAAGAGATGGCAATGAAATAGTACCAGGAATGATTGAGGTTCAAGAGCACTAGGTCAGCTCTAAGCCATGCGCTGTGCTGCATAACCACTGTCATCTTTAAACTTTCAGTAAAACTCATGTGGGACAGCAAAAATAAACAAATACATAATAAATAATAAATAAATTTTTTAAGAGTGGTCTGTTATATCCAATAGAAGTGTCATTCATTAATTTATCCTATGCTGATCATTTATTCTCAATCTGAGTTTATGTGCAGCAATCAGCTAAGAAGCTTCTAAAATACAACATGAATTTTGCTGATTCATACCAGAGAAGTGGTTGAGAAAAAAAATGCAATTCACTGATGCTTTGAAGTAAGAATCCATGTCACTTGAGAGGCTAGGGAACTACTCTCTGAGCTTAGATTTAGAGGTGAGAAAGGGGAAGCAGTCAAGACCCAAATGGCTAGTGAAGGTTTATACGGACACTTCACCATAGTCTCCACTAGCAACTGCCAAGTGTGGTTATGGCTGTATTTATTCGAGGATGAATAAATACATATGTGGAATGGGAGGTGAGTAAATGAATACCGTGGTCCCTCGGGTTCCGAATGTGATCCATCCCGGAGGCCAGCCGAGGTCTGAAATGTTTAAATCCAAGGGACCCACAGCCAGCGACAGCTGGGCCTCAGGACCTTGCCCTCAGCGGAGGCCGAGTGGCCTGTTCCACTTCCAAGATGTGTTCCAAAACCGAAGCATTTCCTTCCAGGTTCAGGGCGTTTGTAACCCAAAATGTTCATCAATGGAGATGTTGGAAAAATGAGGTGCCACTGTACACATGAAACGACACTAGAATTTTACAAAACCACCCGTTGGGTGCTTATGGTCTAAACAATACATATGTTATATTCCTTAACTTATGTGATCCTATGAAGTAGATATTATTAGTCACATTTTACAGATAAGAAAACTGAAATTCAAGTAGGTTAAAGTGCTTCCAGAAAGTAAAAAAGCTGGTAAGTGGCAAGGATAACATTTGCCTGAGGTCTGTCTGGCGCATACTCTTAATCACTGTTCTAATGCACTGAATGTTCTCAAGAAGCATTTTTTCTAACCCCCAAAAGTAATACAAATTCAGAAACATACTTCTGATATTATTTTAAAGTATGAAACATGTAATGCTTTTATTCTATGAACAGGGATTCAAGAAAAGGAAAGCAATTAGTATGGAGACAGATATGCCAAGTAAGTAATGGGATGAAATTCAAATGTAGTAAGGTAATATCAATCTCCACTGCAGATAACATGCAGCCAGGTATCAGCTTTGGAAAATGAAATCAGTGTGTTGATTTGATTTTATGTTTTTTCCCAAAATGCGCCCAGATCTGATGTTAAGCCTGATTTTAGCCGTTTTCCTGGGTCCAAATTAATTTCCGTCTTCTTCCTTCCTTCAGATTAAGTTTGGTTTGACTGGATCAGGTTTTTTAACCTTGGCAATACTGGCATTTGGGGCCAGTTAATTATTTAGGTATGTTGCCTCTATCCACTAGATGTCAGTAGCACTGTCCTTCCCCTTCCACAAGTTGTGACAAACAAAAATGTCTCCAAAATTGCCAAATCTCTCCTGGGGGGAGGGTGTGGGGCAAAATTACCAGGATGAAAACCAATGTATTAGTTCAACAATGAGAAATTTAGCATCATTTTATTTTGATTCACTTTGAGTGAATGACAAAAAAAAAAAAAAAAAAAGTAAGGAATCAAACTTTGTTGGCCTATAATGAATATACGGTATAAGCGTACAGTGAAAACAAAAGAAAATGTATTTTTTAACACAATCAAGAATTCTTCCACATATTCTGTGGTTTTCATGGCTTTCCTATTTCAACTTTTTCCTGTACATCTCTGGTTCTAGAGAAATTGAAAATGTCTGAGGAAGCTAATGGAGTGGGGTATAATAAACAAGCTAATATACAAAATTTATAATAACCAATAGTCCCATGAAGATCTTCTAAGATATACTTCTTATTCAAAAACATTTGTTTCATTGGAGTGTGGTTAGTGTAGAAGACTGCACAAAGAGAATTCTAAAATTATCAACAGAATCACTATATAAGTCCACCTTTTTATAGAGTTTTGATAC
Organism: Miniopterus schreibersii; assembly: GCF_964146895.1. NCBI lineage: Eukaryota > Metazoa > Chordata > Mammalia > Chiroptera > Miniopteridae > Miniopterus > Miniopterus schreibersii. The sequence goes on along the minus strand of NC_138109.1, from coordinate 50,394,096 downwards.
TATTTTCCACATTCTGTGTAGAAAATAGGTATCTTTGGGACAATGTGACATATAAAGTGATATTCTCTATGCCTAAATTGCTTTAATTTTTAAAAAAATATTAGTTTTAGTATTGCCTTTACTAGTCTGGAGTTGCTCCAGACTACAGGGTACCTTGAGTAATAAACAAATGACAGACCCTTTACATCTCCCATTCTGTTTGCTATGCTAAACATCTTTATTAATTCACATCTTAGTAGGTCCATATCTTGTTCTTATTTCTCTGGAAGAGCGATGAATTTAACTAAAGCTTTGCAATTGGCTTTGAGGACCTGAGTTTTTGTAACCTCTTCAATATTTTCTTCTTTATCCTTCCTGAGACTTTTTACTGGGGAAGGTAGATTTTAATTTGTAACCTAAAATTAATGAAAATGAACTTAGAGCTTACAAAAACACTTATGGAGAAACTGAGTTTTGTTAAAGTAGAGAGAGAGAAAATATTAACAAAAATTAATTTGTGCATTTTTCTGGATATTCAAAACAATGGCTTAAAATGAATATGTACCATATACTGTGATATGTGCATAAATAGTCCACTATAAATTCTGGGTTGATTACTTAGCAAATAAAGCAAAAAGCCCTTTTAGAGTTACACCATAGACTAACTCTGAAGGATACATTTGTTGGACTTAGCTTTATTCTAGATATGACTGAAAGCAAATGTCGCTAATATTCCTGATGTTTGTAAAATATTACCATTTTTTATTAAAATATCCAAATATTTACATAAATTTTCATACATTCACAGTTACATGTCATAATAATATATAAGAGCTATATCCTAGTGCTACTGATAATTCTCACCTCTATTCTAAAAGACGTCATTCTCACCAGATCACTAATATTTCACTGTTTTTGAATGAATCCTGTCTTTATATATTAACTTAGTGTATTTTTCAGAGAGAAATCCAAATCAATCTCATGTTTCTATAAAATCAGTGAAAAAAGCACAATATAATTAAGGCTCTGTGTTGTGTGTGTGTGTGTGAGAGAGAGAGAGAGAGAGACAGGCAGACAGACAGACAGAAATAGAGAGAGAGAGAGAGGAACCCCATTTACTTTACTATTAGGCAAAATTTTTTAAATGCCACATTGAAGCAAGTTGTCACTCAATACTTTCGTCCAGAATCTATGATGAATAGGTTCCATGAGGACTGATGAGTTATCCCTGAGACTGAGCACTAGAGGCACATAATGGAAGCCACAACTATCATTTGAATGAGAAAAGCAATCATTTCAAACCTGAACTAATGTTCTGAAGCTGCTCTATTGTAGTCCCAGGGATTTGCATGGTTAACTAGATTTTTCTAGACTTAAATAGTCAAGTACTCAGAGACTAGCTCAGTTTCTCTGAAGAATCTTTGATGATAATAACAGCAACCATGTATTCAGACCTTGCCCCACGGACTCAGTGTTATATGCACTCTGTACAACACAGTGAGTTAGGAATAAATATGTTCATTTCACAGACAGGGACCTGATATTAGAGAGGAAAATAAATAACCTACCCAAGGTCCTTCACCCACTAAGTAACAGATGGGGAACACTAACGGACATTCTTCTGAGTCCAAAATTTGTGCAATTAGGAAAAAACTATAAAAATATTTATTAAAAAATGTAAAAAAACTGTTCAGTATACTTCTTAAAGGTATTTTTGTTTATATATAGCTTTGGGTGTTGGTACAAGAAAAGAACAATAACAACAACAACAGAAATGATACCTAAAATCTACTATTTACCAGACTTTTCCAAGTAATTTTCATGCATAAATATATTTAATTCTCCCAAACGCCTTTTGATCAGGGTCTTATTATAATCTCCATTTTAAAAATGAGAAACCTGACAAAAGTAAAAGTGTAAACACGCAAATAGTAGGAATTTGTAACCTTCGAAATAGAAGCAATAATTTGCATTGCTATAACTAAGGTTCTATTTTTTAGTATGATTTGACGAAAATATATCATGAAACAAAAATAAGTACATTGCCAGTAGAATAAATATATCCATTAAGTGTGATTTACTGAGTAAGATAAAATAGCATTTGGAGCCAATAGTGAAATCCCCTTTCTCTACTGGAACCTTGAAAAGAAATTAAACCAATGAAAAATAGACGTGAGTCTCCACTTCAGTCCTGACAAGAGAGTTGGAGGAAACCTGCAGTGTGAGCAGGCTTTCTTTGGTGGGTAGAAGATGGGAGTGGAAGGAGGGGAGGAGAAAAATGGAAAAGACCTGTACTGTTTTTATTTCTTGCTTCCATTTGTCTTATTAGATCTTTATTTTGTTATGCAGGTCTACAAGCCTGTCTCTCTCTGAGAAAAGAGAGGTAAAAGATCTGAGCAGCCTGAGGGGTCTATGACTCTAGGTCCCAGTGACCTTGAGAAGATAATGCTAAGACTATGAGTATCTTGGCCCTAATATCAAAGAACAAGGGATGTCCAGGCTGGGTCAATGAAGCCATTTCTATTTTTTATGTTTTCCAGATAACCAAGGAATGGGTCTTTTTTCATTTTATACATGCCAGGTATTAAAAAGCACTACATACTTGAACAATGTGAATGGATTAAGCAGACATGGGTATAAAAATACAGAAGTTATCCTAGAAATCATTCTATAATAGAATATAATTGTCAGAACTAAAACTAGAAAAGGGAGAAGATATTGTTTAGTCCAAACATTCTAAAAGGGTAGGTAAATATTACTGGGATCCCAAGGCCAGTCATCAAGGCATACTCAAAATTGTTTTTTATTTTTAATAAGAATCCAAGAGTAATCATTAGTTAGCTAAAAAGTAACTGGAGTAATTACCGGTTAACAAAATAGCCAGGTAAATTCTAACTTATAAGCCAGTTCATGGCACATGAAAAGAGAGTAAGAAAAAAAAATAGACCAGAAGCAAAAGACAAATAAGAACTCAATAGAAATGAATTTCAGAGTATATAGAACAAGGTAGACGATTCCCAATCCCCCTCCCCCCAAAAAACAAACAAAACAAAACAAAAAACCTGCTCAGAAATGTGAAGTATTTTCAGCATCTTTGGTCCTGGCCTTTCTTCCAGGAAGGATTTACCTGAAGGCTTCAGGGCCCCTTCTGGCCACAATTAACCCTGGGGCCACCCACAGGCAGTAGGTGTTATAGAATCGGGCAGAGCTCAAACATCTGTGAAAGAGAATCAGAGCTCATCTATATCATGCTTAAAAATGCCCCTGTTCCCTCTGACTTCCCCAACTCTCGGTCTCACTTTTCATGCCACAACCGATTCCACTATTCGGCCTGCCGAGGGCAATGGTACCTGCTCTCCTTTGAGTCCTGCACCAACCTCCAGAATTTGATGTTCACTTCTTACCTTCCTCCCATCCTTCCTTTCTATGTGATAAGACATGATTTCCATGATGATGTGAACTACTTTGGGGTACTAAGTTAATATTCTTAGTGACTGAATGTATTCATTCATGTATACAGGAGACACATTTTGCACACTCAACTCTTTGTGCTTTATTTTTTCTCCTCCATGTAAAAGCGGGGGGAAAATGAGTCTCTCCAGGGCTGTTGTGAGGATTTATTGAGATAAAATAAAAGTGCTTAGCACAGGGTAAGCATTAGGGAAGGTTTGCCATCATAATTATTGTCACTACAGTTAGCCAAGCAAATGGGTGCTGAGATCCAGCCCTACGGTCTTGCTACACTTTCTTTTTCACTGGCATTGACCTGTCCTGCCCGCCAAAGGGTAGAAACCTGCATGAACTGACGGGCTGCTGTTGAACAGAAAGGACAAATACCCAGATCCTGTCATTACAAAGCCCCTTTATCCCTGTTGAGGCAGGATTTTGTCCGTTTGATTGGCCTGTTCTTTCTGACGAGAGGTTCAGGGGTTTTGCGCAGCATCTGTGGTTCTAAGAAGCCGCCCCAGCCCGCCGCGCCCGGCAGACCGGCCACCGAGAGCACCCGTCCCGTGGAGGCCGCTGTGTGTGCAAAGAAAACAGCTCAGGCCAGCAGCAGCCCCTGATGTTGGCAACATTCACTTGGGCATAGTCGAACTATCCCTAAAGCTACTCCTGTAATATGCCCAGTGTCCCCTCCCACTTCAGGTTGCCCTGCACTCCAATTGTTACGTTCCTCTGAATTTTTGCTTTTGACTCTATAAGACTGTTACATGAGGTTTTTGTCTTCTTTTTCTTTTTTGCCCAATCCCTCTACCACCCCCAACGAGCCCCCTGCCTCCAGCTGTCAGCCTGCTCTCTTATTTATAACTCTATCACTATTTTGCTTGGTAGTTCATCTTGTTCAATAGTGTGGTTATTACTGGGGGGCGGGGGGGGTAGAGGGAGGTAGAGAGGATAGAGGGGGGATAGTGATGGGCAGATACTTGACTTGGGGTGGTGAACACACAATACAGTGTACAGATGCTGTGCTGTAGAATTGTGCACCTGAAACCCGTGTAATTTTGTTAACCACCGTCACCCCGATACATTTAATCAAAAGGATGAAAAGACTGGTACGAGATGAGGACACTTCCCATTTAGCAAAAGTCATTGCTGCAAGGCTCACGACCGAGACACAGATACCGTGTTTCTTTCCACTCTGCCTCGGAGGTCCCGACAGGGTTCTGGCATAAGAGTCCACTCCTGAAACTGCTAACATTTCTTTTGCTCGTCCCAATTACAGTTCACCCAACTCTGTTTCACTTTCCTCTTGGACCCAAGACCCTGCTTTATCACATGTGACTCACAGAACAAGTTAAAATAGTACCTTGTAGTAGTACCTGCAACATCATAAAAAAAATTGAGGAAGAATAATTTAATTAATGGACAGATCAAAATAAAGGTGTTAATCACACAAAAGGTGCTGGAAAAATAAAGTAAGTGTAAGCAATATAAATGATTTAGACATTTTCAAGATAAAGCAAACTTTTTTTATTATGGTTACTATGAAATTTATAATTGCATATCAGCATAATTACATGGGAATTCAATTTTTTCCTTGGTGAAGGTATTGGTACTTAGCAATGTCACTTAAAAAAAGAAATAGAAATGTATTAGAGTAAGAAAACATGAGGGGAAGGAGATAAACTTCTTATTATTTAAGCTATGTGAAATTCTAAGAAGAGTGAAGCAAAAAGAGTGACCTTCGACTAGCCTGACCGAGGAGTTCTTAAGTGTGAAAATAGCTTCTGCGTCTCCTTCTAAACGCTTTCATATTGAGAATGAGGTGTCCCTGAGTGGAGGATGAGTCTAAAGTCTCAGGTCTCTGATAGAGAAAGCTTTCCCCCATCTTGACAGCTTAACCCCAGCAGCAGGATGTTATAACTGTGGGTCTCGTAAAACAAAAGCACTAAATGAAGTGCTAGCTGGGCTTGGACGTACTCACATCCCTCCCCCTCCAAGGATTTCGTTTAAAACAGAGTCCAATTATATCTTTAGCAACTGTCAAAAACAGAAAAGAGAAAGTCTATTTGACCTGATTCTTTGAGTGAGATAGAAATAAATCTCTTCTTTCAAACTGCATTAACTTTTGTCAAGTACCCAGAATCCATTTAATAAATTGCTTCTTTCTAGTGACCAGAAAGAGTTAAGATACCTCTAAATAGCAAGTAGTTCTCAACACTATGGGCAGCAGTGTGTGAGACAAGTTATTCAGAGAAATATGAAGCACAGTAGTTAAGAGAGAAGTGGGTACATTTTCCAACAAATTTCAGTGATAAATACCATCTCATGACATGTACTTATTAAAACAATAATGGACAAGCAAATAACCACACAAAGGGACCCAGAAACATAAAGCAAATGTGAGAGTGATTATTGAAAACAGAATGAGATAGTGAAAAAAGCTATGAAAATATATACAAGTGCATTTCCATTGTGGTACAATCAGAAGTTATAGACACTCATTCCTTTGATTTTTTTTCTGAGGTTCCCCTTCCACTCCTTTGAAATGTCTTAGAGGGCAAAGGAAACCTGGAGACAAACCTGTCTTAGGAGGGATCGAGAAATGAAGGTCACTCGTGGTCAACTCGTGGACACAACCTAGACACTGCTTCTCTTGCTTTGGTGATCATGATGCTTCTTATATACCTGAAATGATTAACTGTGATGACATCTAGTTATAGCTTGAGTATATCAAGTCGTTTTTACAAACTCATCTTTTAAATAAAAAATAAAATAAAAAATAAGCTAATCCTCTGTCAAAGCCATCTATAAAATAGTGATAAATTGTTTTATGATATATATTCTTATATTCCATTTTCATTCCAATTATCCTAAGTAAATCTTATACAATATGTAAACCTAAATAAGAGAGTAACCATTACTGTTTAGTTAAGTTAGGCTTTTATATCATCATCTATAGCTCAAGATTGGAAACCTTCAGTGTGATTAAATATGCTTCTATTAACAATATTCACCATTTAATATTGATACTTTAACATATTTATGCATTAATAAAAATATTTATTGAGACATTTTATTCCAAGAATTTTATATAGTGTTAAATACATAACTGTAAAAAAATGCAGAAGCTTCAACTGTATTATTAATGCACCATTTTGAGTAGATGAGACTAATGAGATGCTATTGGACACCCACTGCCTAGTTTCTAGCATAGAGTACATGGTCAATAATCATATCTATTTTAAAGGACATTTACTGATAAGAGTTTATCTTTCAGTACCTCATAATACAAAATATGGTTTTCTTATATTAGGAATTCTATACAGTTCTTCATTATTCTAAAGTTTGGATGGTCCTTGAGGGCAAGTGCCACTTGTATCATTCAAAAGAATTTTTCAAAGTGTCAGAAAGATAGTCATGCACAGGTTAAGTTTTTAATAAATGATACTTGAATTGAGTAAAGGATTCTTTGAAGAAATTTTAAATGCCTGGGTTTCAGAATCTTTAACCATAATATACCAGGAAGAGATCTGATGACCCAAGATTAAATAATTGAATAAGTAGGCAATATTTGAGAAATCTCAAGAGGCATGGGTATAAAATGATGTACAAGATTCTTAACTGTAATAAAAAAGTATAATTTTATATCAACCTAATTTTTTTTAATCTTTATTGTTGAAAGTATTACAGATGCCCGCCTTTTTGTCCCTTGTTGACTCCCTCCACCCCACTCCTGCTCCCTCCCCAGGCCTTCCATGCAATATTGGGCTAAAATTTGCCAGCAAATATATAACTCCTTTCCTTTGGAGTTGTATTTCTTATAAATGTCATTTCTGATATCTTTTAAAATTTAGCTTCAGTTAATTTTGTTTGATGTATTTTAAATACCACTCACATCACCATAAACATGGAATTTCACATCACTCTTTGATTTGAAGAACTCAGGAAGTTATTGTTATTATTACTATTACTGCTATTATATTATTATTTTGTTGAACATGAACTAGGTAATGTCATGCATTTTCTCCTGAATAGTCATAACATCATTTTAGAATTAAAGAATATAAAGGAGTGACTCTATGGAGGGCTGCATTAGGTATTTTGTTTTTATATATTTATAGAATGATCTAAAAGAGTTAATTACTATATTTGTATGTTAATCTATAGATGCATTAATACATTTATTATGCCTTTTACAAGTTTTTTGGACCATTTTATTTTCTTAAAAGAGCTACGAAATACTGCATTTCATTTGTTCAGTGCTGGCTCTGTAACTGTCATCATGTTGTATGGGAGTATTAGTGAAGTATTCCACTGTGGTGTTATTCTGAGCTCTCAAGTAAATACTGTGGATGATTTAAGCAGTCTTTATATATTACACAGATTCATACATTTTATGTGGTTATACATATTTATAAGTCTTTTAAAAAATCATTTTGTTTACTTATACAGTTCAAGTTTATTGGAAAATATATATTTATGAATGTTTTAAACCATAGTATAGATTATATGAGCACTTATTTAGTTATTTAGCCTCAAACCTCTGAAAATTTTGCCACCAATGATTGTACATTTTATTTATGATAAACATTTTGCAAATTTCAACTTTGTAGATTTTTCTTTTCATAAAACAACACAAATTTCTAAATAATAGTTTATATTTTAAATCATTTGGGAATTTTCTAAAAAAAGGACACATAAGCTAATAATAAAATAATTTCTAATTAGAAATAATTTGAAGCTACTTGAAGGCAGGAATTTTTAAGATGCTCTGTGTATTCTTTTAATCATAAGCCTGATGCTGAGCTTCATTGATTCACATTAATATTTATTCTGTGCTGAAAGTAACTGTGCTAAAAAAAAAAAAAATAGGGATACAAAAATGAAAAAGAAATTTACCATTCTCTAGCTGTATGCATTTAAATATTATTAAAATTGCCTATTAATGTGATTCACAACATTGTAATATCATAACACATGTTAAGTTATGACACCTATAAACACTCTATTATTTGAAGATTAAGGTCTAGAGGAATGTGTCACTCCAGTTATTTTATTTTTTCTCTTCTTCATTGCCAAAATGTTAAATGAGTTCTCATTACTCATTATTTTCATTGCCTGACCTTCCATTCACAAGACAACATGATATTTTCTGAATTCTATTTAGTACTTCATCAGAACAACTTCATCTAGTTTCCAGGAACACTCTTGGTTGCTAAGCCCAGGCCACCTTTCCACATCTTCTGTAACCTTTCAGCATCCTTGGATACTGCACATGCTTAGACCTATTCGTACCCTAGAATTATAGCTTGTACTTAGTTTATTAATTTTTTTTCTGTTTCTGAAATAAAGAAGATGTGCTTATAATTTGAGATATCTAAAAGATATGTACAGGGACACATAAGTTAATTATCTTAAATCAGGTGAGCCATCTTTCTTGGAAGCTAATAAAAAAATTCAAAAAATTAACCAAATGAGCATATAGATTTGTGTTTCCTCAGCTTTAAGTTAATTTAATGCATCATGTGACCATAAGGGATTTCCAGCAGGATTTAAACATATCATTATTCTACAAACTTATAGGTGTTCATGTAAAATGTACCAATTGAAAGTCATTTGAGCCCAACCGGCGTGGCTCAGCAGTTGAGAGTCCACCTAGGATCCAGGAGATCCGGGTTTGATTCCTGGTCAGGGCACATGCCCGGGTTGCAGGCTGCAGCTGATCAATGACTCTCTCATCATTGATGTTTCTATCTCTGTCTCTTCCTCTCTCTGAAATCAATAAAAATATATTTAAAAAAAAAAAAAGAAAGTCATTTGATACTGATGAGATTTTTTTAATTGGTCACCTTTGTAAAAAAAACTTTTAAATAATCTAAAACTATAATACTCATTTCCCATTAGCAAGATGAGAAAATATTGAATATTGAAATATAAGTAATTTCCTAAAAGAATGAGAGTAGAGTATTTCAGAAGTTTCAGGATGCTATTGGTTCTGGCTGATTTGCTGTTTAAAGTGGGCACAGAATAGATAGTGAATTAATTATAGGAGCTGACCTAAAGACAGCAAATGCATAATCATTTATTCAGGATTTTTTTGGTAAACATTAATTGGGTCTTCTCCCTTTTACTTTGCTACTTCTACTTCTTTTTAAAATTACAAAATAAAATGCAGACACAGAAATACACAAAATTAAATATGTGGCCTAATGAATTATTATTGTTCCTTTCATCTACTACCGCATTAAGTAATATAACTTTGCCACTCAATCCAGAAGCTGCTTGCAAATGTGTGACCCCAATCACAGTCTGTCTTAATCTCCCCTCTCTCTAAGTACCATGCTAACCTTTATAGTAATCATTGTCTTGCATTATTTTATAGCTTTATTACCCAAAATGTCTTGTTTAAACACAATAGCTTAGCCTGGCTCATTTAAAAAAACAATTAAAAAGAAAAAAAGGAATACACAAAATATGTCAAATCTACAAAAAATACTGTCAGCTCTGCAATGCAAAAATAAAAGCCATCTCATGTTTTTTAATTGCTTACTATCTTCCAGGCATGGTATTATCAAAACTCTTTTGATATAGGTATAATTATTGTTGTACCCATTTTATAGAAAAGAAAACTTAATCACTTTACCAAGTTGGCACAAGTAATAATTGGCATTATTCCACTTTGAAAATAGACTATCTAGTCTAAAGTACACACCCTTAATGACAAGAATACAACAACTTTTCCATCAATGTTTAATACAATAGAAGTCACTTGAGAAAGAATAGCTGGATTTCTGCAGTGGAATTGGTAGTTAGGAAGAAATAAGGCCTTTTATTTCATGTGTTTTTACCCCCCACCAACACCCTTTGTGATTAGTCATCTTTGTTTAACCAGTGACTACCCACAGGGCCTCGTACAGCCCAAGTGTCAATTAATTAATTAATTAATTAATTAATTTTAAAAATGTAATGTGTAGGTCTATTTCAACCTACAAATTCCCCTTTCCTCCCTTTCTTTTGCATATAATAGCAAGCTGTCCATTTACTTATTTATCCACTGATGTTCCCAGGCCATCAGACATTTAGATTTTATTTTTTATATATTCTTTGAACTCTTATCATGGTCCTCTGCCCTCATCATTTCCTGAGAATTGACAGCTAAATCCAGAGGCTTGATGAAACTCACTTTCTAACCCTTTGGGCAAGATTCTAGGTGGCATTGTGTTCTTTCAAAAGGAAGTGTATAATGATTACTTCTCTCTCTTTTTGTGATGTTTACATCTGGTCATAGTTAATATCCAGGTTCATTATTTTATTGGGGATTGCAAAATTGTGATATTTTAATTCTGTGGTTTCTTATTCATTTATTAGCTGGAATCTTTAATAAGCTAGAGTTACTTTTAGTGCAAAATGGTATTTTAAGATCATAATATGAACATTCAGGGTGTTCACTGTTACTGGGTAGGTCATTTTGTCATTTAGTGCTTTTAGCAGCCTTATGAAGCTATTACTGTCACTAGCTATGTTTTAATGATAATTATACAAATATTTCAGAAATAAATAACTTGCCAAATGCCAAATAGCTACTGGTACCAAAAGTTCAATTTTAACTTAGACAGTCTGATTTCATAGTTTATATATTTTAGCAAATAATAACATGCTTTTCAAAAATAAAAAAATAAAATTATATACTTCTGAATCTAAAGTAATGAAAAATTCAACTGGTCAAAATAACATTCTAGTGGAAATTTGTAGTACTGCAAAAAAGCCTCCTGTGGGAACAGATCTTATTGGCATGAAACAACATTAAGGCATTGAGCATAGGAAGAGTGCAAGTAAGGAAGAGGTGGTGAATGCCAAAGAAGCTCACTTTATACTTAGGCCATAACCAGAACTAAGGTTTGGCTGCCTGGCCCCACAAAATCCAAACTCCTAAGACAGATGCTGGTGAAAAAGAAAAGAGGTTTATTCAAGTACCAGTCACCTGAGAAGATGGGGGACTTACGGAAAAGCCTATCTCTCCACCTCAGTTCAGGCAGAGGTTTGTATAAGAGAGAAGAGGGAAAGCAGAACAAATAAATCAAGGGAGGGGCTTGAAAAGTTCAGACTAGCACAGTCCATTCTGATCAGGATCTCAAAATTAGTCAAGCGAAGTTTCAGTGTGCATCATCCTGATCTTCCATCATCCTGGTTCCACATCATCCTGGCTCTACAGTTATAGGTCAGCAAATCTCCTGGAACTTGGATGACTGCAGGTTGGAGTCTGCATCTTCTGAAGTTAGTACCTAGGATTCTTATACAAACATGCTGTTCATCTACAACCTACATATAAGTCAGAGTGAGCATTTATAGAAACAATGTCAAAAGAATGGTGGGGTGGGTTACAATTCCTCACTGTTACATTTGGGACCAAAAAAAATCATGCAGGACTTACTAAATATTTTAAACAAGTTATCCCTATTTTACAGATCAGGAACAGAAAAATATTAAAGTAGAAGGGAAAAGATGAAGGCCATTACTTACATTTAGTAGTGGAGTCTGGAGGGGAAAGGGAAAAAAACAAAAAAGGTAGTAGAAAACCTTGGACAATAATTTCAGGAAACAGGGTGCAGAGAAGCTTCAGAGGGTGTGCTCAAAGGCTGGGTGGATTGTCTCTATGGTACATATTTATACAAATTGTGAAAAAAGATGAACTGGATTCCCAGACACTCACAGCGACCTATGTTGGTCCTTAAGCTTTCTCATATTACAAGGTTTTCAGAGTGTATTTCAGCTAGTTTTTCTTTACTAATCACCTCTCGCTGATCACATTTGAGGCTGAGTTGCCCTGCATGTTACTCTTGGAGGTATATTAATTAGGACCGGTATCACATAAGATGGCTTGACAGTTCTGAATGTCAAAAGCTGCCTTGGTAATAGAGGCATAAAGCTCCATTTTAATGATAAACACAATCCTGCTGTCACAAACCTCAGAAAAGTATAAAAGAAAGAACTCATGTTACTAAATGAATGAATTATATCAGATCCGAGTAAGTAACCTTAGACCCCATTTTAATATCCTTTTGCACAGGAAACAATTCCACAAGTTAGAGGAGTCATGATGTTGCCTTCAAGTGAAACAAAAAAGGGAAAGAATGGCCATTGTGCTGTTATTTCAACATAAAGCTTAAGATATTTTGAATATAGGTGCTGGTCACAGAAAATATGCCCTCAGTCTTTCTAATCTAAAATTGTTTAGTCTCTAGAGAGTTGAAATGCATTTTTTTCAAAAAAATATTTTAAAATTTATATCCTCATGAAACGCAGTTATGCATTTGAAGGTTGTGCATTTACATAGATTTTTGTACTTTCATCTTGTGTATTTGCTGCAATGCATAAATGGATACATTTTATATAGTCTTTAAATATAATTAAAGCAAATGGAGAAAATATTCATAGCCTTAAAATTAGTTTTATATTCAATAACTGACCAAAAAGTAAAATGTCAATCATGTTTTCTAGCTGTATACTGTAATTCCAATCAAAAGAAATTGCTGTTTCACAATTTGATTTTAGGAGAGTGCTAGATCAATGTTATTGACTTAAGAGAGTCATTCATTATTTATTTTAAACTTTATTACCCAACTTTCACATAGAGACTAATTATTTAGATGGAAAATTGCAACTGTCTAAATTAATATTAGGAAAATTGAGCATTTACCCTGAGGCAGCAAAATTGGACTTTGTCAGGAAGCTGAACTGAAGTAGTTGCGAGCTACAAAATGCTTAAAATTGGCCATTAAAGGGAAAGAACGTACAGTCATTATTTCCCACTGGAGCATAATTAAATACAAATAATAAAGGCTGCATTGTCCCAAGTTCTACATTTTCTATTTGCAGAAAATGGATTCATGAATGGCAGCTGTCAGAGGGTTCCAATTGTATAGTCCTGAAGAAATAGCACTTTTTATTGTGGGGTCACCTTTGACTAAAGCAGAGGATTTCTATGACCACAGCCAGTGGCAATTCAACAAAAATGCGGCTTAAAAACAGAGCTAGATAAACAAAGGCTCTGGACAAAGGAGGTCACCTTGAGAACAAGCACTCTTTTCATTCACGAAAGCCACTCTCCCCACTGCTGAAGCAGAACAGGCAGAGGATTGAGGCCTGTCCTTTTGAAAATTAGCTTGGAGGGCTGCTGGGTCACATAAGAATAATGTTTGCGGGTCACACAAACATGTTGACAGCAGCTCTCAGGAGTACAGTCTCTCCCTATCCTTGTGCTGACATTTAGGAGTCCACCTGATGACTCCAAAAACATCTAGGTATTTAAGATTCTCGTTCAAAGCGTGAGAAGAGAGCCTGGAACCCTGAAGTAGCAATATGGTGGACATTCAACTGAGCTGCCTAATAAATTTAGTACATTTGAACTCATTCTATCACTCTGTGAAAAATCATATTTTTGTTGTATTCTGTATGCCACATACTCTATTATGTATTAGGTACAGTGTACATTAAACATATATAATACCATTCTACCCCTGTACTCATGGTCTTCAAATGATTCGAATGTATACATATTTCTTAGTGAATATTTGACTATATTTTTTGTGACTCCTGTAGATGGTATATGTTGAGATTTTGGTATAACCCTACACAAAATCATGTAATTGAGAAAACTGTAAAATATAAAGCACTACAAATTTTAGAATCTCAAAAGCAAATACTACCAAATGCCCAGTTAATTAGTAATAAAAAAATGGTCACATATAGAGTAAAATATTGCTTATGATTAAGAATATAATAATTAGGACCAACATTAAAAATAGAATGGATTGCTGTCATAAAAGGTTTCCTTCTTTTCCTCCTTCCTGTCTTTCTTTTGTTCTCTATCTGCTTCTTTTGGTAAGATCATTAAGATTGCTTTCGTTAAATTTTGCATGAGACTTTGTTTTATTCATATATTATATGCTGTTTTATCATTGTTTCTTTTGGATTGTATAAATAAGTTAAAATAACAGAACTTTAAATAAATGACATGTAAATATGTGAAGGTATTCTAGAAAGAGTGATATAAAGCTATTTATATACATTCATAGAGATATTCTTTCTTTATATTATAAAACTATTTTAAATGAATTAATTTGAAGACAAACTATCATTGGCTCTCTTCTTATCCATTGGGATACACCTAATTTCACACCATATATACGGATATATATGGCCAATGGCGTAACTGGACTGGAGACAGATGAGCTATACATTTTCTATATACATTTAAATGGTCTTCTCCCTCTCAGGAGGTTTGTAGTCCTTGCCAAATGATTGCATCAAAGAGCTGCTCCAGCATAATGCACATTCCAGCTGTCCCTCACACTTCAGTTTTCTTCCTCACTCATTCCCTGGTTGCTCTTATTGCCCGAGCTGACCCTAAATCCCCCTTTCTGTACACATAAAAATTGTTAGTAGGGGAAAAAAGAAATACATATTATGAAACTATCCAAAATTTTCTCAAGTCAGAATACTTAAAACCATGCATATCATTTCATGTAATCCATTTTCTCTCTAAGACAATCAAACCTATTAGAATGTTTTTATTTAAGATGTTCTTGAATGGGTTTCTTACGATTTTAAAAAGGCACATTCCATTTTTGGCAAATTCCTCATTTTTTTCTAATGTGCATGCCATTTCCTCCAGGGATGAACTGTAAATTCAACAAGGGCATAAAAATTTTAGGGTCCTATTTAGTAGAAAATTCTAGTTCTACAGGTGCCAGGTGTAGAGGATCACCAATATTCATACATTAATGCTCACTGCAATTTATTCAGACTTAGACAAAAACATCTCCTGTTGGTCTTCCCTGCATGGTCTAATAGCAGCTGAGAGGCTGTATAAAACACAGAAATACCATTTCAACCTGAGATGACTGGGGTAGAGGAAGATCTGACATAATACAACAGGATTTTGCAAGGCTTTGTCAACTTGTTTTACCAATCTATCTCAAATCTAAAGAGCACTCTGAAAGAATTAACATTTATTGCAATAAATAAAGCAAAAGCAGAAGGGTTCCCCTTACCTAAAATGTATTTTGAAGATATATACTATATACTAAGAATAGTACTGGGTACTAAGTCCACATTAAGCAAACAAATAACATATTCAAACTTTATCTTTTATTTCACAAACATACCCACCCAAAAGCTTAAAAAATCTAGGCAAATATGAAAATTTCCATGTGAACAATGAGGCAATGAGTGCCCTAGTTTGGGGCAGTCAGAAAAAGTGTGAGCATGGTATAGGTATTTTTCTTCTAAATGATCCTAAAAAAATAATAAGCTAGATCCTTAACTGGATTATGCATTGCTCTGTAGCTTAATAATTGTAGCATTGAATGTATAAAAAATATACTTTGAATAATGTTTAATAAATTGATCACTGATTGACAGAAAATATTAAAAATATTCACAATAATTAAAAAATCATTATCAATTTTTAGCATGTCAGATATTTGAAATAGATTTCCAAGGTCTTAGAACAGATTTTTAACTGTCTATATCACATTTTTTTAAATAGGACAAATTGGGGGGGGGGAACCCACAACATTAAGAAGCTCCAGTAGTTTTTAGGTCGATAGAATGTAGATTTCAACTAAATGGGCTGTGATCTTCCAACAAAAAATAATGGATTCTTTGAGGGTTGAATGTTAACAAATAGCATATCTAATTACTTTTTGCCTTCCTTGGAATTTTAATGAAGAATTCTAGTAAATAGTTCTAAGTCGAAAAGAATTTGGAAGGCAATTTGATCAATGTAATTGACCAACATATTTGACATTCATTCCCTACAAATATTCTGCAGTAGCAATTAAAATGGCATCAGCCATAAAAACAAATCCATAATTTTGAAATAAATCCAAAAGCATGCATTTTTCTGAGCAGCAGTAATGACTTCAGTGAAGGACATTTCCTGGAGATTACTAACTGCTACAGCTTTATTGGACTCAGCTTTCACAAAACCCTCAGATTTTCCCAAGCAGTCATTATAACCCTGAAATTGCCCTCCCTGTTCATTATTTTTACTTATTTAGCTTTCTATTTTCTGGAAGAAATCACAAACAGTAAGGATATAATAATATACGATACAGAGTTAACTTTTCATCCATGTTATTTTCCTTGGAGTTGAGAAATGACCCACAATAGAAATTTCTGTCCTAATAATTCCATGATAGCATTTAAAGGAAAAAACAATTATGACTGTTGCTTCTCAAAAATCACCAGAAACATCATCTTGGCATTTTATAGTGGTCAGGTCTTATTTAAGGCATTTAGGCTCGAAATATACTCAAAAACGATGATGCCCTATTCCATGTAATTCAAAATAGAGAGATTGTCAAATTATAATATGTAAAAATGTCCAATAAAGTTTTGAGGTTTGCCAAAGTGACTACTTCATACTTAAATATATGCGTATACACTTAATAATGAATATCATATTAAAATATATATAACATATATCAAATAATATATTTTTTACTCATTTATTCCACAAGTATTTTATTGAGAACCACCTCAGTGATAAGCAGAATTCAAGATAGAAAAAGTGTCTCCTTTAATGGAGTTTATAATCTAGCATAGGGTGAGAGTTATGGGAGCAAACATCAACTCCAGGAATAATAATTTCAGACAAAATAAAACTGGGTTATGCTATATAGATAGACTGGCCATAAGGGCGGATGCCTCTTTTGAACGCCTCTTGGAATATGTTACCCCTGAGTTGAATTCTGACTTTTTTTGTTGTGTATTTTTGGCTTATGTTCCCAGCAAGTACTTAGCCAATCTGTTTAGTAGGCCTTCAATGAAAGAAGATAATATAGAGTGAGTAGCATAAAGAGACACATACAAATGGTATTTTTCCTATTAAGGGATCATTTCTTCATTGTCAGTATAACAGGAGTGATTTTCTTACCATTACCCAGTTTTCAGTAGTAAAGAGTGGAACTAGAGTATAATGATTACAGTTGCAAGCTCTATAGCCAAATGAAAATTTTTAAAATTTTGTTCCTAAATTTACTAGCTACAAGACCTTAGATAAATTGATTTAATTTTTCCTTGCCTCATTCAGCTTTCTCATCTGAAAAATGAGAATAGTAATATATCTACTTTATAGGGTTCTCATACGATTACATGAGCTGTGCATGTAAAGGACTTATAGCAGAGCCTGGTATACAGAAAGCACTGAAAGCATGTTAGCTATTATCATTACAACACCCAAACATATTTTCTATAAAATCGGAGTTTCTCTGCATCACCACCACTACTAAAAACTGGAGTGAATTTAAATGAAGCCCTGGATAACTGGAGTTACCACGCAAATACAGGAGAAAATATCACTTACTCCAGAGAGGGCGTCTAATTAGCAGCTGATGTTATTTCGATAATGATGGTGGGTACAGGAGACAGAGGTTGTCACAGAAGTTGTCATTGGTCAAAATACATATTTGAGTCATAATGCAGGTCTGGTAACTGTCTCTGCTTCCGCCACTTCATCTTCTGCGGCTGCTGCTTTGTCTTCTGGGTGATTAATATAGAGAAAAGCTACTTTTGAGCCCAAGGCCAGACAGGGCAAGCTTCTCCCAAGCGTTTTGTAGCAGAGACTGTAGCCCCAAGTGTTACAGCTGCAAATATTGCAGCCAACTCCTGGGCCCTCCAAAGTGAGGACTGCAGCTGAGCCAGCACCAGACTCCGGGCCTTCCAACCTACTCATCACTGGGCCTTCGGCACTGTGGTTGAAAGAGCCTGGGAGGAAGTATAACGACTATCCGTCTCTTTTGCTGGAAAAAGTCTTATTTCATCTTAAAATGGTAATACTTATATTCTAACACTTTCATCACTCCAAATGTGGAGTAAGGGGAAAGAACGGAAAGCCTTTTATGAATGTTCTTTCATTTAAATTTGTTTCTACAAAATTAACTTTATGAAATTTGTGAAGCCTTTGATTACTCTCGGAATGTTCATTTTTAATCAATGTTTTGCATAAAATAAAAGCATATTTGTTTTGAACTGACAAAATATTATTCTCAATTCCTTTAAATACCTCAGAATAATTATTGCCTTGTTTATTTGGGAATAAACGGTAGATGTTTGATGCATTTTTTTCTCTGTTATTTATTGCTGTTTGTAAAAAAAAAATGTGTCTTTCACATTCTAACTTAATTTATTATGCTTCCATTATCCACACTATTGTTTCCTCTCACAGGAGACTGCTGCTTTCCCAGTTAAAATCATGATACTAATAACCAGTGATAATTATATGCATTTATATAAATCTTACAGTTTACAAAATCCTTCTAAATACATGTTTTTATTTGAGCGTTATACACATTATGATGTGGGGAGAATGAGGAATATTATTTACATTTTAAGGCTAAGAATGTGTAGATGAAATTTAGTAACTTGTCGATGACCAGTAAGGGTAACATGGTTGATAGGGTCAGGAGACAAAATCATCAGCCATTCCACTCTTGGTCCCAAGACACCGCCCGGTGAGCTAATTGAGCAAGAATGTGCTTTAAAGTCAGAAATGCCTGGGTCTCATATCTAGTTCTGCAAGTTACCAGTTATATCATGTAGGGTGACCAATGTCTTGATTTACTTTCAGACTGAAAGTAGAGAACCCAGATATTAAACAGAGATGGAGTTTAATAAAATATAAAGTGCGCGCACACACACACACACACACACACAAATAGCGGAGGGCTATAAGTAATTGGTAAAAATAACTAGCAGTTATTAACTTGACTATTTTCCCTTTTTTGGGACCTTTACACATAGACCTGTTGTTCAAATGAAAGTAAAGTTTTTGACTGAAAGTGTGACACTGCACAGTTTTAAATAAGAAATGATCAAGTATCTGTAATTCCATATGGTTCTAATTCTTACAGAGGCTTGAAGTTGTCATGTTCTCTCAAGCTTTCATGATGTTTTAATTTTGGTTTTTGTTTTATCTTTGATATCTATTTAAAAAATATTTTTTTCTGAGTAGGTTCTATATAAATGTTTTAGAAAATTTTAAAAGATTGAAAACACCATCTAATAAAAATTTGAGTCCCTTACTCATCACTGTTCTCTAGTCACCTACTTTTCTCCTCTTGAAGCAATCATTGATAGAAGATACTTTCCAAAATAGTTTGTTCATTTATAAGAAAACATGAATAATGTATTATTTTTATACTTTTTAAACAGACATTTGCCTGATATTTACATTTTACCCTTTGACCAGACAAGGTAAAAACAAAACCAAACAAAAGCCATTGGTATTTCTCATAGATTGCAGGCCCAATGGAAAATTGGTAGTGTTCTTCAGAAAGAGAGAAGGGATGCTATGTAAGCAAAAACAACAGATGTTGACTCACTAAGGCTGAGAAGGTAGGTGCAAATCAATGCCCCCAGAGCTTCCTCAAAAGCAAGCATACATAAAATGCTACATATATAACCTATCCTCACACTAGACAGTGAGCTCTGGGGAAATCAGGAACACAAACTGGTTCATCCCAGGAACCCCAACACGAAGCATACTTAGTTCTTGACAAATAGAAAGCATCAATACATTCTGAGAACAAAAATGAGTATTTTGCTACTTACTGAAATTTTTCTCAAGCATTTCAGTAAGACCGACTTAACATTGTCACAATATTACCATCCAGTGTTTATCTTTCTTAAGCAGATGTTTTCCCATGTGTAACATATCTGTTTTGCAACTCTTCTTATTTCTCTAAATCTTGGTAAACAACCTAAATGTCATGTACTTGAGTTAGAAGACTAAAGTGGTTATTTCTTTTATAAATATACCACTGGCAGTAAAGGTTTTATCTTGGGGGGAAAAATCCTATTTTGGACATTTTTTGTTCGCATAGCAAAAAGTAGAGTGGAACATGAAACTCAGATGGCTATTCGTCCAAGTAATTGAACAATAGATATAAATCATTTTAAGAGAGTATAAAGTATAGTGTAAAGTATATTTTTAATGTAAAAAAAATCAAGTGTCCAAAGAACAGACAAGGAGTCCTTTCTATCTCTGAAAAGCATATGTACTATGTCTACTGGAGAGACTGGCAACCAACCCTCGTCCTGTGATGTGTCACTAGCACAGACCCAAGTATGCTGAAGTGTGAGAGCACAGAAGATCTAAAAGGTAGGTGAGTAAATCTGCTCCTTTCCTACATTCAATTTCCCTTCGTAAGGACAAGAATGAGTTCTTATCCCAGGACTGTACACTAGGATTGCAATATTTAAGTTCAATCAAAGAGGAGCACAGAGCAATAAGAAGTCAAAAGTGCTTGAATACTTCCACTGACTGATGGAAGGGCAAAGGTCACAGATAGAAGCAAGCACACTCTTCACTCCTGCAAGGTGAGCATCCTGTGCCTCAATATTGGGGGCTGACCGAAAAAAGGAGCTGCTGAAAGAGGGGTTTAAAAGAGACCTTGGTTGGAGACTAGCAGTAAAAAGAAAGAAATAGAAAACAATGGAAAACAAACTTCACTGAGTTCCTCTATACATGATAGAGTTTTAATTCGAAGTTTTGTCTCCATACTTAACATCTACAAACTTCAAATTGTTACTAGGATTAAATGAAGTTTTTAATTGAGAATTATTTTATTATTATGTTCTTCAGAACATCTAATACATGCATTGCATATATTAATGTGCTCAAATGCCTTGGGTTGAATAATATACAATTTTGACCTTAATTATCTTAGAATTGAAAAGTCTTCTGGCTCAAAATTACTTACCTATAGTTTATATGTTTAAATGGAGATGGAATTTTAAAGTGATACAAATTCAATCAGTTTAGGACTTTTTTTTTATAAATGTGTATACCAACAAATAGCTGTCCATCTCATTCGAAACTCAACCTCAGTGCCCAGCATGGTCCCTTTCACATCATAAGTTAAATATTTGTGGAATGGGTGTTTCAATTAATAATAGTGGGTAGAGTTATAAATAACCATTGTTGATCTATTATTAAACAAACCTTGAAAAGCAGACTGTGTCTATAAAGCATCTTTTCTTTTTTATGTTTTTATTGATTTTAGAGAGGGAGAAAAGGAGAGGGAAAGACAGAGAATCACTGATGTGAGAGAGAAACATAGATCATCTGCCACCTATAGGCCTCCCCACTGGGAATCGAACCCTAAACCCAGGCACGAGCCCTGACCAGGAATTGAACCAATGACCTTTTGGTGTATAGGATGAAGCTCATCCAACTGAGCCATACAGGCCAGAGCATATAAAGCATCTTGAAATCAAACTAAGTCAGTATCTCTAGCTATTTCAAACTCAACCACTGTGAACCTATAGTAATAGAAACCAAAATCATCTATTTTATGGAGAAAAAATTTATGAAATAAAATTTTATGAAAAAATCTTAACAATCAAGTAGACCTTGTGCATAAATGGCAGACAAAGTTTACATGCATAAATATTATTTAAGGAGTTTCTTTCTCCATTCTAATTGAATTTGTCCTGCACAGTGCTGGACACCTAAAAAAACCCCCAAAACACAGTCTATTTGTTGAGTTAAAATGACAACTGCATAAGCCCAACCATAACTATTGCTGCGAGCTGCAATTTCTGCTCTATAATGTCAATGAGGCATCTGGTTCCTGCTCTGTCACTTTCCCCCAAGGGCTTCAAAATGAAAGCTATAGAGGAAAAAGTGGAATCATTATATATGTGGCTAGAACAAGAATTATGCCATGTAGGTTTTGAAACATATTTCTGCAATTTCATAAATGGCCTGTAATTCAATAATAACCATCAAAACTTTATTAGTTTCATTTCAGTTTGGCTCTAAATGAGTTTGTTTCCCACTAAATCACTCATATCCATATTTTCTACTATTTTAGTGGTAGTTATTATCATAATGATGATAGTCTTTCTCTGCAACAATTATATTAGACAAGTTCAAACCATTCCTGAAACTAATTAATATTTTTTTCATGACAAATTATTTCTTTGCCAATAAGCTTACTTTTTATAGAAAAAAGAAATATTGCTTTGCATTGTTTTTAGTTTTCTCCAAGATATGTAAATCCATTATTTATGACTTCATTATTACAGGAGAATTGTTAGCACAGTTTCTACATTAAGTTTCCCCAGCTCCCTCACATACAGTTATAATATAGTTTGATATATTTATTGATTATATTTTAAAATACAGTACTGAAGGGAAATGATAAAAATGTTAGCAATATAGCATGCTTAATTGACTTAAAAGATTTAAAAAGAACAGTAAAGCTTAATGTAGCAATTAGCACTACACTTTTTGTTTGACTTTAAGCTTGTTTACCTAAATAATATTTACTTTCAGGGCTGTGTGTATTTTTGTTATTTGTAGTACATAGAAAATCATTTCTAATGGAAAATCTGTTTTATTCACCTGTTGGTAATCACTATATAATAATATAGAATAATGTAAGAAGCATTGTTAGATTTTTAAATAATGACATAATATAGATATCATAAACTGATCAAAATACTCATATGTATCTGTTTTTCTGCCACCATATTCAAGTGACCATGAAAAATATCTAGAACAAAACATTTTTTAAATAAACCCCCAAGCCCCTAAACAATAAGCGAGAACTTATTTTGACATGTAATTTATCAAGCTGTGAGACTTCTATTATAAACAAAACAGGGGACAAAAATAAAGAAAAACAAAAATAAATAAATAATATTACAGCAATTTGGGGGGAAGTTCCAAAATTCGAGTTTGGGCGTTTATGCCAGTGGTATTACAAACTATACATATTAGACATTTTTGGGAGGAGGGGACTAAATAATTGAAAAGTAGTAATTGGGAATAGTTACAATATTTTCACTAAATGTGGAAAAAATTCAGCTTTTGGGCATGTATTTATTCTGGTAAATCTTTCAAAAATACTAATATTTTTCATAAACCTCTAAAATTAATACTTAACGCTCCAAAGTGCTGAGACTGCATTAGCATAGGAAGAAAAGGATCATCTTGCTACAGCATGTATTGTTTAGCACACTGAGTATTTTCATGATGGTGTTTACCTCTCTCTGCTGCAGAGCTGTCTTCTGGCTAGATAATCACAGATTTCTTGTTTGCTTGTTTAAAATCTCCACTAAGTGATTTAAACCAGCAATGGTAGACTATTTAAAGCAGCATGATGTCACTGCAGTGTGAGGGTGCAGTGGAAGGGTAAAGTTTCTAGTTTAGCGTTGTTTGTTTATTAGTTTTTATTTTGTTTTGTTTTTTGTTAATACTCACCTGAGGATATTTTTTCCATTGATTTTTTAGAAAGTGCGGAAGGGAGGGAGGGAGAGGAAAGAGAGAGAGAGAAACACCAATGTGAGATTTTTTTTTTAAATTCTAACTCTCATTTTAGTTTCAAGTTTTATTCGTTTTTCAAGAATATCCTCATTTCTCCAAATAATACTCAAAATGGAAGGATATTATTCTTGATAAAAGGTCTATTGAATATTATCAGCCTTGGAGAATTGGCTCCTCACTTTTCAATGACTCAATTTTTTCTCTCTCTTTAAAGTAAAGCACAATTGGACTAACATTTTATGCAAATAGCTTGTGGATTTTGAGACTTTTTTTCTAACTTTATTAACCTTCTGCTTGACTCACATTTTAATTATTGAGCACATGTAATATACAAAGGTCTGCTCATAGGCATTCAGAGTGTTTTGATGAGCCTGCTAATTTTGAGAATGCAATGGTCCATGGAATTTTCTTTAAATCCATTATGATCTATTGCATGAGTGTTTAGGAAAGACTATTTTTTGAACTTCCATTTTTCAGAATTAGCCTAGCAAAATCTAAAAACTTTGCTCTACAACCACCTTTAATGTAATAAAGTAATGCTCCTGGGTTATATGGATTTTGTATTCAGGTATGATTCATATCAATGGAGAAGACGAAAATAAATTGACCCCACTATTAGAAATGGAAGCATTTCAGGACCCTCTCCTGTTATTGCCAATTTGTATTCAGTTCTAGATATAAAGCTCAACCCAATTACTACAGCTGTTGGAGAAGCTTAAAGATGACCTGCCTGTGCTGTGGCCCCAAGCAAATGTTAGCAACTTCTCCCCAGGGTTGTGAAACTCACTCTTCATCAAGTGTATCAAGTGGTGAAAAACAGAGGCAGTGGGCTGCTAAAAGCAATTTCCACACTCTGTAGTTGGGTATGGGTGTGCATGCTATGTGGATCTGATATTTACTATTTCGTTTAAATCTATCTCTTCTGTAGATGTGTGCATCCCTGTGTATGGACACATTATTGTTACTTATTGAAATGAAAAGAAGCCAAATGCACACATTCTGAGTCCTATTTTTCAGAAAAGTCCAGTGTTGCAAGTTATTTTAAGTAAGCATGGCGTCTGGCACTACGTAGTTCCTTGTTTAACAGAACAAGAAAGCATTTACAGTAAAATATTCATAAATTGTCAGCACATCTGTTGTTACTGCCCCCAGGGCCACGTTCATTTAAGCTTCCTGTTTTCCAGACCTTTTTCTATTTTCAAATATATACTGTACTTTGATCTGGCACATAACCAATCAAGCTGCCTTTTATAACCCGGCTACACCTGTTCCTGCAGGTGTAATAACGGAGAGAGGACACTTGCAGGATGGAGGAAAAGGGCTATCCAGGGTTCATTTTGAGCCAGTTATTTTCTCACAGCAACTCAGCAGGCAGGTTTGGGGAATTTCTCATGAAACACACAAGAAAGATGTTTCTCTTTCATATCAGTGTGGCTTCACTTAGAGTAAGAAAATCGTAGTCATATGCTTTTTAAGCGAGATATCTGTAAGAGAAAAAACATTTTTAAAAAATACTTAAAATTATTTTTTGTAATATTTTGACTATTTTACCTGTTCCTGTTAACTCTGTCATATGGGAATTTAGATGTTTGCTAATTGTGTGTAAATAACTTTACACTAATACATGATTTTACTTTATATTATTTCATGTGTCTATACTTATGCAACACTTACCAACAAGCATAGGTTCTGAGAAATGCAACGTTATTCAGTGCAGTCCTTGTGCAGACATCACCGAGTGCACAAAGCTGGATGCCACAGCCTGTTAGAGAGCTAAGCGACATGGTGCAGCCGCTCCCAGGCTGCCGGCCTGCACGGCGTGTTACTGTGCCGCACGGCAAGAGGTTAAATAAACACAAGAGAAAATGATGCAGTCAAGAAACACAGTAAACACAAGATGCATGAGGGGCTGACAGTGTACCACGCATACTGTTTTACAGCAACCTTTAAAAAAATAAGCACAATAAAATAAGAATAAAAAGTATATAGTATAGTAAATACATACCAGTAACATCATTGTTTATACTTTTTTTTCAAGTATTAAGTACTATACATAATTGAATGTGCTATATGAAGGGCAGCATAGTAGTTTTGTTTACGTAACAAACACAAGAATAATGCCTTACACCATGACCTTAGGATGGCTATGATGTCACTAGGAAATAGGCTATTTCCAGCTCGGTTATAATCTTATGAGACTATTGTCACATATGCAGCCTATCAAATGACCTAAATGTTATTATATGGTGCATAACTGCATTTATTTGATTTTTACTGAGGGTGTACAATAAACAGCGCCACTCATAACAGAGTAAGGCTGGTTTGCCTGACCTCCATGAATCTGTTCACCCAATATCAGTCACACTTCTTTCCTCCTGTAAAGCATACTTACAGATGCTCACAGCACATGAACATCTGTAGTCACTGCACCCCCTCTAGTATGTCTGTGGACTTGTGATCCCATCAGTTGAGGTATATGCTTGCCAGATGTGAGAAGCATTGTACCAATCGAATGTGCTATTGCAATTAGGTAAACATATTAACGATTGCATGAACTGAAAAGAATAAAAAGAGTGTAAAAATGTTTGGTATTTCTGCCCATTAAAAACTTGCGTGCTTCGGAAGAGCACACTGATTCTTACAACTTTCCGAAATGCTATTGAATTTAGATGGGAACAATAAAATCCTAAACTATTTGGTGGGTGGAGGGGTTGATCTGAGAACATTTAAATCAATACAATAGCCTCTAGCCATATACAGGTCTTCATATTTAAAGTAATTAAAATTGAGTTAACTTAAAATTCAGTTCCTCAGTTGCTCTGTGTTTAATAGGCACATGCATCATGTGGCTACCAAATTGAACAGCACAAAAACAGGATATTTCCATCATCACAGAAAGTTCCATTGGACAGTGTCAAAGAGAGATTCTACACTGAGATACATCTGCGATTGTCTAAGTCCTTACTCCAAATTAAAGACATCAAACTTGAAAATTGTAGATAAATAATATCTCTGTGTTTTTGGCAAGAAAATGATTCATAACGATAATTAAGTCTGGCAAATGATACATGTTAATATCTTAAATTTTAATATGCTAAATATAGCTGGTATGGCTTAATGGATGAGCACCGACCTATGATCCAGGAGACTGTGGTTCAATTCCTGGTCTGGGTTGCAGTCTCGATCCCCTGTGGGAGGCGTGCAGGAGGCAGCTGATCAATGACTCTCTCATCATTGATGTTTCTGTCTCTCTTCCTCTCCCTTCTTCTCTCTAAAATCAATAAAGATATTTTTTTTTAAATGTTAAATATATTTTTTGATTCCCCATTTTAACCTATGTTTCAACTAGTTTACTCTTTACTCTCCCTGCTACTCACCTATAAAACAGTTTTATTTTGGTGTGTACGGTAACGATTAAGCGGATCTGCTCCAGAGAGAGTTGTGATTACACTTGGCTCGATCACCAATGCCCTTTGGGAAAGTTTTGTTCCCAAATTTTGTTCTTTATCTAAAAGTAGAGATCTTAATAAAACTTATATTATAGGGTTTTATAGGGACTAAATGAGTTAGTGAGTGTAAAATTCTTCTGTCTGTAATGGGCACATAGGAATAGTAAATTATAGCAACAAAGATTTGTGAGACAATTTGCAAGATGCCATCACGTAAATGACTTTATTTAATTCTCATTTAATTATTTTTCTTATTTTAGCTAGAAAAGAGATCACAGAGAGCTATAGTGAATTAAGTTTGATGGTTTCTAATTTATTTCTCTGACTTCAGAACCTATCATTCTATCCTTCTTATGTCTCACTTTTCTTCATGAAGTACTCAAAAAAGCACATGGGCTACTAAATTGTTTTTATTTGAATAAAGTCTTCTGGCTCATTGTTCATTTACAGATTTTATCAATAATAGACACCAAGGCAAAATGCCATGATTTGTGACACTGAAGTCTACTAGATCTATTTCACTTGATGTGTCTAGTCAATAGAACAAATCAACTGTGCTTTGACACAGAGAAAACAGAAATCATTTTCCTCCAGCTGAGATTATGTAAGCTGATAGATCATTAGAAAACAAAGAGAGTCTGGACCCATACTTTTCGTCTTTACTTAAAGCATATACTAGATCTAGTTTAAGGTTTTCCATAGCAAACCACACAGGCCCTTGATTATTCAGATAAGTCTCTACTATAAATAGCATTAATATCATAACATAGGACAAAGACCAGCTCTTCAAGGAGCTAAAATGTGACTGCTGATTCCTATCTAATATAATGCATGGCAGCCACAGAAGAAAGCACAGGCACTCATAGCTTCCTACAGTTTCTGGTCTGCGAAATACCGCTCTACCTGTTTGTTCCTTCCAACAATTGTGTACCTCAGTTCTCGTTATGCTTAAAATACCTAAACAGATTTCTGTCTTGCTGATAGAATCCTTAATGATAGAATTCGAGAAAAGCAAAAAATACCACCACCAAAAACAACAAAAATGCATGTAGCTAAATTGGGACATGTTTGCAGAAAATAAACCATGATAGGTGTCCTAGTAATTGGACTAGAAATGCACTTCACAACCGTCTTAAGAGATTGTACTGCTCAGCTGTTCAGTTTGCTGTTCAGGGTCTCTGTTCTACATCTCTGGCCATTTCCTTTTGGAATAAGTGCTTTACATTGTCACTTAAGCTTCATTTTCTTTAGGTTTGAAAAGTTGAGAACTCATCAAATTTACAATTCATTTTTTAAAAAGTCAAAGAAATATATTCATTAAAAGAAAAAAAAAAACACTAGAAAAGATAACAAAGTAATATTCATTATTTAGCTCAGTGAATTTATACACTAAGCCATGGATACAGTAGGCCTGACAAGTGTCATAAGAAAATTGAGGCCCAGAGATGTGAAGTACATCAGTGTTGAACGTAAACAAAAAATTGTAACAATATAAAATGAAATTTCCAGATAATAGTCACAGTGACTTGTAGGTTGGGTAGGGGAAAAAGCCAAAGTAAGTATAAGCGTTCCACACATCTTGTCTTGGTAGGAAACAGCTATAAATTCTCATTAATATTTGATGTTTGAAAAATACAAATTTAAGTGTGCTTTGTATTTAGGGATATATAATAAATGATTAGAAGGAGAAGGCATACCATTCAAACTACAAGGCCGGGAAATCATTAGAAAGAACACTCAACAAAAGTTAGCAAGGAAACTGAGACAATAATAACAAGGCATGGCAAAGAGGAAACTCAAAGTAAGTATCAGTTGGAATAAAGAAACACAACATCATTCATTGAAGTTTTCAATGGTTTAAAACAAAAATTGCTCAGATCAAATAAAAACAGAACAAAACAAAATTATAAAACCAAATTCAATACAGAATGCCCTAAATACTATAAAGAGACATAATTTATATTTATAGAAGCAACAATATACCAGAACAATATAATAGTCACAAATCTTCATGCACATAAAACAAATATTTAAATTACTTTATAATTCAAAAAGTGACAACTACTAAAATGACAAATCTAAAACTTTAGCGAGATAGTTTATTACGCCTTTCTCAGAAACCACAGATCAAATAGACTAAAAAAGAGATAAGTATATCAAATATTTCAATAAAACAATTGAGTTGTTTACACTACTAAGTGGATATTCGTTATTTCAAAACAAGTAGACATTTCACACTTTTAAAAAGCATCAATAGGACATTGTTAGAATAACCATTTGTTGATTATTTTCAATTAACAACAATCCATCCACTTGACAGATATTTACTGAGTATGTTGTATGTGCCCACACTCTTCTCTCCCTGGGGATCTTAAAGTGTAATGACAGATGACAAATGCCATGGTGAAAAGATTGGAAAATGTGACCTGATTTACATTTCAAATAATCGATCTGCTGCAGTAGAGAATCTTATAAAACATAATTTTAAATTATAAAAACTCCACAAAATTTTCTCAGCATTGTTTATAAAATAGAAGACTGGAAAATGTAGCTCCTATCACTTAGCCCACTGAGCTGTATCTCAAGCAAGAGATACAGTGCTTCTGACAAAATTTATTGTAAGAAAGAAAAATAAGATATGAAAGAAACCATGCTGTCCTTTATTTACCATTACTTATTAAATGAGAGTGTTAAACAATTTAAAATAAGTAGATTAAGGATAACTTAGAGAAACTGATAAAAAATTTCTATAGTGTTATATATACACAACCAAATATATTTTAGAGGTAATTTTTATTTCTGTACACTATTTTCTATTCCTGGATGACTTTAGAATTTATCCCCTAAAAAATATATTACTCCATTGAACTACCCCTTCGAGTAGTATGGCAAAATATTATACTGTTCGAAATATTTACCAATGAGGTTAACTACTTATGTGGATGTAAAAAAGAACTTCTTTGGAGGGCAGTTTAAAAATACATTTTCTTATTTAAAATTGCAAGTGATAGAGCAAATCCCATTCTTGATATTTACCCTAGAGATGTATTCATAAATATGGAGACAAGGAAACATTTACAAGAATGATTATTCTAATACAGTTTACAATAAAAACTTGGAAGCAACCTAAATGCCTTTTATTTTAAAATACATTTTTAATGAAAATGTTTTAATGTTGACATTATTGCAGTGTCCCCCTTCCCCACCTCCCCCGCCTTTGCCCACCTCCACCCACCCCCACTAAGCCTCCCTTGGTCTTCACCAAACTATTGTCTGTGTCCCTGGGTGTACATTTCTGTTCTTTAGCTAATGCCTTCACCCCCTTTATCAGTCACGCCCACCCTCCCCTCTGCACAGGCCAGTCTCTTCTATGTAGCCATGCTTCCCGTTCCATTTTGTCTGTCAGTTTATTTAGTTCATTAGACTCCCTCTTAACAGAAAAATACTCAAGTTTATGGCATTTCTTATCATAGGATACTATGGGACAGCTAAGAATGAAGACTAAAATGGAAAAATCTTGAAGACATATAGAGCAGATTATTCACACAGTGCACTACTGCTTAAGTTAACCTAGGCACAAATGGATATGGGTAGACGCTTGGAAAATGTCACAGCAGGTCAACACCAAATGAGTACCAGCACTCACACCTGGAAAGCGATCTGGTCTCGTAGCATAAGTAGTTTTAGAGAAAAGGGGAGAGAGGATTTAGGCTTTAGATGGAGGCTTATTTAGAATACTTCAGTTTTTTAAAAAGGAGACTTCACTCATATGAATGAGGCATTCACAGCTTGGAAGGAAATAAAACAGTGACTTGTCAAAGTGTAGTTTCAAAGGTTAAAAACACGACTCTTATGCAAATATAGAATAGACATGTCAGATTATTTTACTGAACTCATTAATTAATGAAAAAAACAGTAACGTGATAAAGGTGGTTTCAAAAGACTTTGAAGATTAAAGTTTATATAGTCCTCAGAAAAGACATACTTTTAAATATGCATATTAAAATAAGATTGTTAAATCACATACAAAACTTATTAATATTCTATGAGGCATTAAAACCATAATTGTTGGCATTATATTTTCTACTGGTAGAAATCAATAAATTAACATGTGACTCTAGTTAAATAGCAAAACAAAACACAGGTACGTTATCCTGGACAGTAAAACAATCCTTGAGTGTACTTGTAATATCATGAACCAGCATGACATTAAAAGTGTATGCCACACACTCTTTTTGCTTATTTACAAGTATTGTATAACTTTCTTAATGATGTAAAAAAAAAAAAAAACCAGTAAGAAAAGACACCCCACTGTTAAGAGCAGTGGTTGAAACAGATATTATTTTAAACACAAATTGGGGAAATGTAGTTCCTGGAAGAACTGTAATAGAATTATTCAAATACAGATGGTAGAAACATAAAAATAGAAAAAACATTATTATTGTAAAGTGAGAATTACAATTTCTTGAAGTTTATATGTAAGCCATGGTACCAAAAAATAGCCATTCAAATGTGAATGGAGATGTAACAGAAAAAATGAAGTTTTCAGGTAAGACCAAGGCAAAAATGGCCATTAGCTGCATTTGGCTGACTATTCCTACTAAATAAGAATCGTTGCCATTATTGAATATATTCTGTATATTATTTTTAGTTTAAATACTTTATACTGGAACTAGTTACATAAGACATTCCCATAGGACATTTCATGTTTTGTGTGTATATCTGTGTGTGTATGTGTTACACATTTTTCTTCTCTAATCAGTTATTGCCATTCTCTCCAGTTACAGATAAGGCTGGATAATTCCTGATTACAATCAAGATTCAGGTGACTACTGTGAGTTCCCAGTAAGTAGAATGATAAAAATCTTATACTATTCTTGGCGCATATAAATGTAAAACATTTGTTTAAAAAAGTTATCCCAGCCCAACCAGGTGTGGCTCAGCGGTTGAGTGTCGGCCTAGGATCCAGGCGATCGGGTTCGATTCCCGGTCAGGGCACATGCTCGGGTTGCAGGCTGCAGCCGATCAATGACTCTCTAGTCATTGATGTTTCTATCTCTCTCTCTCCCTCTCCCTTCCTCTCTGAAATCAATAAAGATATCTTTAAGAAAAAAAGTCATCCCATAATTTACATAAACCACTATTTTCAAATATTAGGTTTAAATCAAGGTTAGCCTCCTGAGATATACTTCCTTGTACATTTTTATTAAACTCATTTTGTCTTAATTACTTGAAGAGATTTTTGTTTAATAGACTATAGCACAAATAAAGGTTGATTGACTATGGAAAGAGATAAAAAGAACCCCGGAGGTCCCTGATAATAAGGAAATATGAGTGTCTTTACATTTCGTGATCTTAGTTGAACTTTCTGATATCTTCATCCTGTCTGTTGGAAATCTAGCAAGGAAGGCTATCACAGCCTGTTAATAAAAACAGAGCATCGGTTTCTATCCTAAAATTGAGAAAAACAAAGACTGAAACATGCAGCCTATGAAAGTTAATTGGAGGGTTTAGAATGTGTTGTTATAGGGTCACTTACTTACCAAAGGTGATTTTTTTCCAGTAATATCAGAAGACCAAAGTGAAAGGCCCTCTAAAATAAAGAAACTGTGTTTTGAAACTGTATTTCTTTTAAGAAATCTAGGGTATACATATTTATATGACTTTACATTAAAAAAAGAGAACACTGATTTACATAAATTTGCATGTGCTACTAAATATGTGAAACTAATTAGTACAACTGAAAACATTGTATTCAGAATTCATGGTTAAGGTCATTCAAAGAACTGAAGTCAACCAAGGTTTGCAAATTAGGAAATCTGACTGCACCAGAGTTTTTCTCCCAAAGCAGGGATCATTTTTAAAGTGCTTTGCCTAAAGACAAAGGCTTTCTAGCAGATGACTCTGTAAAAACAAACGTCTGTTTCCCCCAATGTTAAAGTAAGAGCCTGTAAATATTTTGAGCATGCTTGGGCTGCTGTCCTCATTGACTCAGCTGAGCCGCTGTGTGATATCGGTCTGCTTGGTAGCTGAGGAGGCTATCAAGTGAGCTGCCTTGGGCTGATCAGGTCTGTGATAGGAAGCATGCAGGTCTCTAAAAATGGCATAAACCTCGAAAAGAGTCTTTAAAAATTGTCAGCTCTGCTTTTAAACCCTAGTGGCTTAAGCTTTTTATAAAGGAGTCTAAAATAAGAAAGTTTTCTGTTTTAAATAAGATAACCTATGAAGTTTTAAAAGGTGCAACATTTTGGGCATTATATTTTCTTTGCCCGAGTTTTAAGGGAACTTTAATAAAAAGTGTCAGTAATCTCAAATCCATTAAACTTGCTTCCTGGGATGTTCTGATTTACAGAACCATGATCTGCCTGTGATGGATCATAGCTGATCGGGTCATTTTCTGATAAATATATTTCAGAGGATTTTTCTTTCTATTTCCTGTTGATATTCTTATACTGTAATGGTATGTCCTTGCAGAGTCTTCTCTAATTCCCAACTTTTCTCTTTTCAAGAAAAGTCTGTTTTCTGGAAATACAGCTCATCCAGTAGAACTAGCTTTGCTATTTATTAAAGACCTGAACCCTGTCAACTAAATAAAGTGCTAAATATTGAGATAAAATAAATTTAATTAAGTAGTCAACATTTTGAGTTCATGGATGCTCAATTGTTGGATTTTTTTTTTTCTTGACCTGGAATTTTGGCATATGTTTTCTGTTGTAATTTTTTAAACCGGTTCCTTTCTCAGTTCATTATTGACACTGATATTGTTGTAATTGTCTAGTTATTAATAACAAGAAAGGAGCAAAAGGGAGACCAGACATTATAGGCATGTCACTTGGGCAGCTTCATCAGGAAGCTGCAACTTCACACTCCTCAGGGAACCACTGGCCCCTTCCCTGCAGGTCACTGAGGGAAGGGGCATAACAAAGGGGAGATAGACTTGTGAACAATGAAACTGAGGTGGCTAGGGAAGGTGCCTGTCAGTCAAACCTAGGGACACAAGGACACTTCCATTGCATTTTGTTGGTCAAAGCATGTTACAAGGCCATGTGAAATGCAAGAGATGGAGAATGGACAGTGATATTTCCTTGTATTAATGTACTAATATAAACTAGTAGCTTATGATAAATGAAATCCATCAAATATCCTTATGTTATATACTTTTTCAGGCTCTGAGGTGGCATAATTTTTACAGGCAATTTTTTTCTAAACTTTATACCTAGAGCTTATCTTTGATCAAAGGTATCTAATTTTCTTTAATCAAGTCCCACTAACAAATTTTTTTTTGATCCCAAACAAAATATGTGAACTTATTTAAGAAGTATATACTACCAGTAAGGAACATGTTAAATGTCAGTAAAATTTTTTTTCTTTCA
This sequence comes from Miniopterus schreibersii, assembly GCF_964146895.1. Lineage (NCBI taxonomy): Eukaryota > Metazoa > Chordata > Mammalia > Chiroptera > Miniopteridae > Miniopterus > Miniopterus schreibersii. The sequence continues at coordinate 50,359,510 of NC_138109.1, read as the reverse complement.
AATTAAAAAAAAAAAAGATTGAAAAATAAACTTGAAAATATTTCATATCCTCTCAGTAGATTCTTCTGGTTATTCCTAGAAAGACCACCATATTAGATTATTAGATGGCTCTCCTGATAAACTAATTTTTAAGTGAGTGTATTATTCTGAATAGGCTAACTATGGTTAGTGAATCTGAAAACACAGGAGAACTATCACAATATTTTTTTCTAACTTATGTGACAGAACGAGTGTATGGCAGGCGGCCCATATAATAATTTCAAGATGCAGGTTCCTTCTATGTACCCTTTTGTTCTCTTCTAGGTCTTCTGTTTTACTCTGTGTGCTCTCCACTCTTTACCCAGTAGATGAATCAAGGGGCAAAAATATATACTCACACAGGAGACGCCCAAGGCCTGGAAGTAACACATAACCCTTGTTTCCACATTCTATTAACAACAATGAATTTACATAGCTACATCTACATGCAAAAGAGGCTAAGAAATGTTGTCTGGCTATATACCATGGGAAAAAGGAAATGGGCTTTGGTGAACACATGGCATTCTCTGCCAGTGGAAAATAAGTGTCAAATTGTCCTCTATTCTTTTAATAGTAATCAGTGACGAGTAAAGCTATTACTGTGTCCTTGAATTTTGTCTGTCTGCTCAAGTCAATGAGTAGAACATTTTAGAGACAAGGCAGGATACAAGTCTAGCCACAAAGAATTCCCTTCCATGTATGTTTCCCGGGACTTGTTAAACCAGACCCCAGCTGCTATTCTTTAGACTATAAAGTAAGTTTCTCATTAATTCTGCCCCTTTAGCAGCTGACAGGCAATTTGACTGCTTGGAAAACACACTGGGTTTTTATGACCCACACGTAAGTAATCATAACCAGCCATATGTAAAACCACAAAGCATAAATTGATGGAACTAATACAATTTTAACCAACAATATTTGAGGTTATATTTCAGAACAACCAAGTCCCTTTTAACATTTCAGAATTGTTCTATACAGTTGAACTGGGTTTTACTTTCCTAATAGAAAGATACATAGTTTTACTAAAATCATTCATTGTTTAATTTTTGTCTTCTTGAAAACATTTCATTTTTAGATCACTTTATATTATATATTAAAGTCTGTGTTAATAATATATTATTTTATTCACATATAAACACTTAGGAGCTATTTCAGAGAGGGATATATTATACACAAATTTATTTTTCTGGTTTTTGTCTGAGGATTTTTATGTGTTTTTTTTTAACCTATTGTTATTAGGACAAGAAGGTCAAATATTTTATAGATTTTTCATCTTGGCTTAAAATAAGTGGTTTGGGAACAAAGAATTATTCATAATAAGGTAATTGTGTCCTATATCTATATCTGTCTATTTATATCTGAACTGTGTCTCCAAAATTCAATTGTTGTAGTCCTAATCTCTAGTACCTCAAAATGTGACTGTTTGGAGATAGGGCCTTTAAGGAGGTGATTAAGTTAAAATAAGGCTGTTAGTGTCCTCATGAGAAGAGGAAATTTGGATACACAAAGAGACAGCAGGGATAAGCACACACAGAGAAAAGACTATGTGAGAAGACAGCAAGGAGTCTGCATCTACAAACCAAGAAGAAAGTAAAACCTCTTATGGTAATAATATATCCTAATTATATACATATATACTTATACAGACAGATTCAGTAAACTGTGCAGTAAATGGTTAAAATGGTAAGTTTTATTATATGTATCATATTACAAGGAAAGAAACAAAAACACATACTATCCAAAAATTAATCTACATAGTTATTAAAAAGACTGGAATTCCTCTAGACATTTGCTTTTAAAGAAAAGAGTAGGACTAAAGATTATATAAACATAATTACATGCACCCCATTATAATGTCTACATTAACATTTAAGGAAACCCAAAGTTTCATACAATCTACTGGATTATGCTTCCAATACAAAGGAAATAATGAAGTTGAGTGATTCAGAAACAAGCACAATTTGTTTCTCATAAAAATAATCATATTCAATTAAAAATTAGACTATTGACCTGGCTGGGCTGGCACAGTGGTAGTGTTGATTGATATGGTTAATTTACTTTGGGAGCCAAGCCAAGTCAGATGCTTAAGCTCTTACAGACATAGTGTGCACAACAGGGTGAACTCAGCCTCTAACCCTAAAAGACTAAAGGTAGGTTTTGAGAAAATTATGTCAGGCTTCCCAAATAATATATAAGAAAAAGGCTTAGCAGGGATTAATATAAAACAAAACAAAACAGAAGATGGGCCTTTAACTCTGACCCATGAAAACAAAAACAACTGTTTAGGGAAAAGTTAGAGTTAAATTCAAAGCATCAAGGGAGTGATATGACATTATTCAAATATTACTTAGGAAAAAAAAGAAATCCCTCTATTTTGAGTAGAAGGGATTAATATAGGAAATAATGTGTTTAAACATATGAGAAGGACTGGAGAACTGAAAATATGGATGAGCTCTGGTGAGTGGAGGTCCAGCTGTGGTCCTGAGAGAAGGAAGTTGTAGTTGTCACCTTAAGGTTAGGAACCTACAAAAAATTGAGGCTGACATTACAGCAGCTCAATCATGCATGACCTTCAGGGGAAATAAATTCATTCAGAAACTAAATAAAGTTCATGTCTGTCCAAATATCTGCCACATTTTTCAGAAGGAAAAAAAAAAGGTTTCTACCCCCACTTCTGTCTTCTAAGTATCTCATAAGCATATTTCAGCGTAACAGAACCTAAACTGTCCTAGGAATCCTGAGGAAAATTAGGGCTGGGAGGCAGTCAAACCTAACATGTTCACTGGTGTGTAAATCAGCTGTGATTAGGCTGGTCTGGGCTAACCTCAACTGAACAAGGCTAGATTTCAAATTTCTGGAAAAGTTCAGTTCTTTTCAGTGAGTTAGACAGTATAGACAAGAGACCCATCAGTGAAAACTCACAGAGTAGTAGTAAATACGTGAGGCCCCTCTTGACATGGAATTTTAGGGGTAGAACAGAATTCCAACAAGGACAAACATCAGATTTATGAAGAGACACTAAAACTTGAGCTGTGGGGTTTTATTAGAAGTTTATTATTAGAAAAGTAGTAGCAGGATCAAGGACAGGTATAGAATAGCAATATGATGGTGCTGTAGTCTTATCCTTTTGACTCAGCATAAAAGGTATTGGAAGTACTAATCCCTCCCCTGAATGATCAGGTGGTTGCATGTATGCCTTAGGATCGAAGTTCCAAAACTTATTGAACTAATTACATAACTCATTAGCTTATTATGAAATAACTTAGCTATTTCTAACCAAATCTCTTTTTTGCTAAGCATATAGCTAGGTAAATTATGTGGCAGGATGTATTTGAGATGATTGCAGCAATATCTCCCATCCCCCATCCTCTCATTCAGTGTGATCTTGCCACTCCCCCATTGAGAAATGGTGCCTATTTCTCTCTTTTGAAACAGAGTGGCCTTGTGACCTAAAGAATACGGCATGGGCATCACTCTGCCAATTCTAACATAATTCTATATTAAACAGGCACTTTCCTCCTCTTGCTCCTTGGAATGCTTGCTCTAGCAACTTAGCTATCATATTGTAAAAGCCCCAGGTCACATGAAAAGGCTACTTGTGGTTGTTCTGGTCAACAGCCCCAATTGAGCTACCAGTCAATAGCCAATATCAACTGTCTGTTATGTGAGTGAGCTATCTTGAAATTGAAAACTATTGGCTAGACTTATGGTTACTGACCTACTCAACATCAAAATGAAGCCACAAAATATCCTTCATGACAATTGTCCAACTGAGTCTCGTCACCTTTCAGAATCATGAGAGATAGACTTAATCCATCTTTGAATGCATTATCATTTGGGATGGTTCGCTATACTGTAATAGAGAACCAAAACAACTACATTCTCAACCTCCTACGTCATGCAGTTACGACTCTGGCCATATGACTGCACTCTGGCAAATGCATTGAAGATGCTAAATGTTATTTTCACACTTGGTCCATAAAAAGTTTCATGTAATCCAGTACCTTTTCTTTTTCCTTTTCTGGAAGTTACTGCCAGGATGACTCTGGAAATCACATGGTGAAGAAGTCAGAGCCGTAGTCAGCCTGGGGCCTTGCAGGACTATGTAGAACAGAGCCCTTACTATCAGCACAAATAAGTCTTGGACATGCTCCAATAAGCAATATATATTTCTTGGATTAAACAACTATTATCTGAGGGTTTATGTTATAGCAGAAAGAGTTATGTTAACTTATATTACATGATATTCTGGCATGTCTCTTAAACTTTTAACTCTAACTTCTTTGTTTCTATAAAGTGAGATAATAAGCCTGACATGCATGCCTTACTGAGTTCCTATAAGTAACAGATTCTGTACTGTGTGTGTGTTTTTTAAGTTACCTTTATTGTGAAAATATTACAGATTTCCCCTTTTATCCTCATTGGCCCCTTCCACCCTGCACCTTATCCCCCCCACCAGGCCTTCACCACACTATTGTCTGTGTCCATGGGTTATGCATATATGCATATAAATTATTTGGTTCATCTCTCCCCACACACTCACCCACCCCTACTTTTCCTCTGAGGTTTGTCAGTCTGTTCCATGCTTCTATGTCACTGGATCTATTTTGTCCATCAGTTTATTATGTTCTTTAGATTCCACATATAAGTGAGATTGTACTGGTTCTTAATATGCTTTGTAAACTGAAAGGTAGAATAAAATAGCAGTCATATTGATAATCATGGTTCTAGCTTTGAAACAGTAATTTAAAAGGGCCACACAGCACGGATTTGGAATCAGATGTATTTATTTAACCCATCAATAATTGCTGTGTGACTTGGGGAAGTTATTTGTACTTTTTGTAGGTTATAATATGATTATGATGTATAATTGACCATAATTAGAACCTATTAGTTACTCAACATACATCCATTTACTTCTTAAAAATACATGTCAGTTCCTGAAAAGTTTGTAGAGCCCATGATCCTAATAGTAGATATCCTAGTTAACTATCAGCTTGAGAACTCATAAATAATCTGAGAAATTCTCAGTTGACTACATTTTTGGCTTAATTCTTTCTTTTTCATTGGTAGTACTTAGAGAATGAATTAATGTAAAGTTTGCTGCCTGTTTAACACTTCTGTAAACTGAGGAGGAAAAGAAGGAAAAAAATTCAATATTTTACTATTTTTTTTAAGCAAAAATAGTATGATATTCTTCTTCACCTGTCAAACAAGTAATTAAGTAATTATATATAAACAAAAGTTAGGTAATTTAGGTAAAGCAGTCATCCCAAGAGTTATACAGCTGGAGAGATTAACAGTCCTCTGTCAAACAATATCCATAAGGAAAAAAAGGTGAAAGTTCTAATTTGGGAAATTTATTCTAGATTCTAGATACAAATTGGAAAAAAGGTTATGTAAAATAAAGACATTTAGCTCAAAAGATGTATGCAGTTAAATGAGATAGTTTTGAGATTAAGAAAGAAATGCAATGTTTGAGATTTTAAGGAGAAAAAAACATGAGTTATTGACACATTAAAATGACAGTAGGCTCACATCAACACTGTCTTAATCAACAATATGACAAATTTTTAAGCTTATAACAATTTAACAATTTAAGTGATCAATACAAAGACCATAGCCAATTAAAAGTGTTACAGCCTCTGTATAATGCAAAATGCAGCAACTTTTTTTTTGAGTCTGAAGTGATGGTATATTGCCAGTAGTTTGTAGCTCCACCTGAATAAAACATTTTAGCATTTTGTGTCATTTTATGTATAATTAGGGAAAGAAACACTTGCTCTTGATGTGTGGAATCGTGCAGAAACCATTTTATATGTGTGGTCTCCTAAAATATTTTTAATTGGAAAGATACTTTACAAATTTAATATCTCTTCATCTCTGTTTCATAATTAACTTGAAAATGGGAGTCCATATGGCAGATGAGCAACATTTAATAAAAATAGCTGACTAGCTTGGCAAAAACAGTGATGTTAGAGTGAAAAGATCTGCACTTTACATAATTCATGATTTTTATGGGAGACATAGGGTTAGTCATAAGAACTGTTTTGGGCTTAGAGTCTAACCAAGATATACCACTGTTTCAATAATGAATAATGCAGATAACATCAACCCTCCATTAACTACATAGCAGAAAAAGCAGCTATCTAAAACATCTCATTCGGAAAAAAACATGAAATGTGAGGAACATCCGACACCTTGATGGGGGATCCTAAAAGATTTTTTACTGTTCTTGATTAATTCGTAAAAACAAGTATGTTCATTTTCTAATGCCTTTGGCAAACTATAAGCTAATCAAATAAAAGGATCCTTTTTTCTCCTAAAATATTTTATCATGAAATTTTACACAGTGTATATGATGCAGACCATCAGCCTGATAAGACTTTTAAAATAAATAAAGAAGAAGCTCATGCCTGGGAAAGACAGGATGAGCCCAACTCTATCACTTTGCTCTTAGCACAGGCTGGGGTTTGCCTGGTGTCAGCTCTCCCACAAGTCTTGCTATTGCTGATTACACAAACAATTATAAAGATTTAGTTCAGATTCCAACTCCCACGTAAACAAACAAAGTGTACTTTTTATGGGCAGCTTTTTTGGAAATTGAACACATGAAGTCTTCTCTTCTTATAATAAATTTGAGAAAGCATGATTCCTCAAACCAAAAAAGAGTGGGGTTCTTCCCCTCGATCCAACCATGGCCTCAAAAAACACATTTTCTCTCTCTAGACTTTTAAAAAATTGATTGTGAAAAATTTGTTGGTGTTTAAAAAAAATTGTACGTATATGAAGAAGAAATTTAAAATGTCACATTAAGTCACTTGTCCAAAAATCTGTGGATATTGTTTAGACATGGTTTAAAAATCAAACATTAGAGACAAATATTAAAAAGAACAAAAGAAAGAAAGAAGAAAGAAAGAAAGAAAGAAAGAAAGGAAGGAAGGAAGGAAGGAAGGAAGGAAGGAAGGAAGGAAGGAAGGAAGGAAGGAAGGAAGGGACTGTCTTCCTCACCCCGTATCTTTTCAAAACAATAACACTGTTACCTACATATAAATGTTCGTCTTTTCAGAGAATTTTTGTATTTACATAAAAGGAACTATACTAGATGTACTATTCCACATATTACATGTTTTATTTAAGTGCATATTATTTCCATCTTTCTATACCAGCGTACACTAGTCCTCCCTTATCTTTGAGGGATAAGTTTTAAGACACCCATAGATTCCTGAAACTGCAGATTGTGCCAAACTTTAATATACTGTTTTTTCCATACATAAATATCTATAGTAAAGTTTAATTTATCAGTTATTTACAGTAAGAGAATAACAGCAATAATAAAATAGAACAAATGTAATAATACACTGTAGTAAAATTTATATAGATGTGGTCTCTCTCTCAACAATTTTTATATTTTTTTCAGTTGAAACATTCTTTTTTTAAAAAAAAATTTATCTTTATTGATTTCAGAGAGAGGAAAGGAGAGGGAGAGAGAGAGAAACAACAATGATGAGAGAGTTATTGATCGGCCGCCTAGCCCGCAACCCAGGCATGTGCCCTGACCGGGAATCGAACCCCCATCGCCTGGATCCTAGGTCGATGCTCAACCACTGAGCCACGCCCAGCCGGGCACATTCTTGAATTCATGTAACCAACTCTTACTTATAATAAGTGGTTTGGTATCAATCGTGTCAGGGTATTCCTTTCTAAAGTCTCCATACAGGCTCAAAGTTTTCTTGCACAATATGATGCCACCAATCAGATCATGTTTTCTGTGCATGTCTTTCACCCATAAAGTTAATGGATTTCCATCTTAACTAACCACTTCTCATGGCCCTGTGTCCATAACATTTTACAGTTTGAGGTTCAACAGCAAAATTAACATAGATTTCTTTTTCCTTCTTTACAATTCCATGGATAAAAATTTGGTGTTATCATAGATCTTAGAAAACTTAGCATATTATTTTTTTTTCTTTCCTTATTAAGTCAAGGATGTTTACTTTTTCACTGAAAGGACACACTTTATGGCCTCTCTTTGGCATATCCAAATTGCCAGCATCACTACTCTTATACTTTTGGTCCATTATTAAGTAAAATAAGGGCTACTGAACACTAGCACTGTGCTACCGTGACAACAGATATGATAACCGAGATGGCTACGAAGTGACTCATGGGCAGGTAGCATATACCACGTGGATACACTGGAAAAAGGGATGATTCATGTCCTGGGTGAGATGGGGCAGGACAGTGTGAGATTTCCTCAAGATACTCAGGACAACGCCCAATTTAAACTTATTAATTGTTTATTTCTGGAATTTTTTACTTAATATTTCCAGACCACAGGTGACCACAGTAACTGCAGAAAACAAAACTATGGGTAAGAGGGAACTACTATATATGTGTCCACAGATCCTTTTAAATCATATAGATATCACACCTTCTAACTCGGATGACTAAGATGAAAACTTGGTTAGTTACACATCTCATTTACCTATTTCTCATCATTCTCAAAATATTCCTCTTTCAGAGGTAAAGTTCAATAAACATTACATATTGGTAGTAAACTCATTCATATAATTTGTATGAATACTATGCAGATACTGGTAAATTTCTATCAGTGCAATTTATCAGTTGGGATATGCACCTTTAATTTTCATAGATATTGCCAAAATTTCTTCCAGTTAGTTGGCTCCAATAGTAGTTAAAACTGTGTATTTCTCGACTTTTTTGCAAGCTCTGAATATTATCAAACATTTTCATGTTTCTGTATCTATTTGGCAAAAACTAAAATAATACAAATAATATCTAATTTTTATTTACACTTCTTAAATTATAAGTGAGAAGAAAATATTTTCTAATGCTTACTGAGCATTTGTAATTATTTTTTTATTCAACTTGTCTGTTTCTCTGACAGACTACTCTTGTTACTTTTAATGAATCCATTGTAAATTAAAGAAATTAATTCTTAGTCAACCTTTTTCTTTGTGAGTTTCTTTTCTGTGCATCTCATTCCAATATTTACATGTTATCCTCTATACAGAATATAGTATATAAATTCTAATTTTTTGTCCTACAGATTTCACTTATATGAAGCATATACTTATTAACTACCTTTATGTGGCAGGTAGTCTTCCCTGTGCTTAGGACACTTCACTGAACAAAAGAAATGCCCATAACTTGTGCAAAAATATTTATTATATTCACATTTATGTATGTTGGATATCAGGCATAACACAGGAAATCCAGTTTAATCCCCCCCAATTGGATAATTGTCTTTTAAAAAAATCTACTAAATTATTCCCATTAATTAGAAATATCTTTTTAACTACAAATTAAATGTATTTGGTTCTATTTATAGCTCCCTGCTGTGTCTCACAGTTTGCAGTGATATGAAATCTAGTAGTTTCAAAATATGTTTTAATAGATGGAGGTGGTAGTCTCATAATAATGACTCTTATTTTTTAACATTTTCTTGTCTACATTTACATTTGTTGTCTAAATAAACCTCACTATTATTATTTTTTATTCCCCCCAAACATACAAAAGTTAATTACTATCCAGTGGATGAAATTTAATTTGAGGGAATTATCTTCTGTTTCTAACTGACTTTGTAACAAAAACAAATTATAACATTTTGGTTATTCAAAGGTGGTATATTTTTGTTATTAATAGTTTAAACTTTTATTTGTATATGTATTAAACATATCTAGGCATGATTAATTCATAATTAAATTAATTACATTAAATTTTAACTTTTTATTTTATTATAAATGATATTTTTCTCCCTGCTTATTCTGTATTTATGTAGGAAAACTGTTGATTTTTGCATTTCAAATAAGAAAAGGTATTCATTTCTTAGGGCTACTGCAACAAATTACCAAAACCTGTTGGTTTAAAACAACAGAAATTTATTCTATCCCCATCTGGGAGTACAGAAGCAAACAGTCATGGTGTCAG